>NC_091433.1:168239715-168872916 GCF_964237555.1 Oryctolagus cuniculus
CAATGTACAGCACATTAAGGACAGAGATCCTACATGAGGAGTAAGTGCACAGTGACTCCTGTTGTTGACTTTACCAATTGACACTCCTGTTTATGGCATCAGTAATCTCCCTATGCTCCAGTCATGAGTTTCCAAGGCTATGGAAGCCTTTTGAGTTCTCCAATGGTACCTCCTTCTTTGATGACCCGTTCTTTCCACTGGGATCTCACTCACGGAGATCTTTCATTTAGGTTTTTTTTCTTTTTTCCTCAGAGTTATCTGGTTTAATTTTCATATCTGTGTATTGATAAGTTTATTAGAAAGACTTTGAATTTATAAATTAATTCACCACAATTCAAACATCTAGTGTTGACAGCAGCCATCCTTATTTTGCTCCTGGATTTAATATTTATTTATTTATAGCATCAGTAATGCTTCCTTTAGATTTCTAATGGATAAGCTTTATGAAATGTTATAGGTTTCTTTCTATGCCTAACTTGCTAATTTTACCTTGCGTGTCTGTGTTTTAATCAAGAATAGATGTTGAATTGTCCCTGAAGTTAATGAGAAGATCATATGATTTTGTATCTTAATTTATAATTATAGTATAAAATAATAGCAGATTTCTAATTATTGACTAAACATCTATCATTAGTGTAGATCCAATTAACTTCCCTAAAATTATTGTTGAATTCTATACAATATTTTAAGTTGAGGTTTATAAGCCAAAGTGTGTATGTGTGTGGGTGTACAGATGATTTACATATATTAGGCTATGTTATCCTCATGACAATCCTATGAAATATAATATGATAATATGATATATATTATCATCCATTTAAGAAACTGCTGCTACCTATGGTTTAAGTATTTTCAAACGTCTTTGTCCATTATATTTATCAACTCAAGTCTTGTTCATGATACCATATAATGCTGGTTAGCTGCTGAAATCTTCTCTCTGAAGACATCTCTTCAACAAACTGAGGTACAAAATATGGCTTGAACTATATTTTAGTGAAATTAACTCTTCAAAAGTCCTAGGTTCTAGAATTGGTTATGCCATGTGCTTGTAGAAGGATTGTGGTAAATACATCCCATATTTCCTCAATTTTTTTTTTATGTGTGATGGAAGGCAGCATGAATAAGTGTTGTCTTGAGAAACAAGTAAACAAAATCTAGTAATGTATTGTACATAGTAGTTGTGCAACAAATATTGTTACGTGATCAAATAAAAAGCCAGAAATGTAATATATTCATCTAAAGATATCCCATGTATTATTACCTGGGTAGGGATTTCATACTCAGCTAGAATTCAAAGGAGGCTTAGCCAAGATACACAATAAGCCCAGATATTGATATATATTGATATATATATGTAAAATATATTACATGTATACTACATGTATATATGGAAGTAAAATGTTCAATATACAATGTAGTATGTATATATATGTAGTGTATATATATATATATATAAAAGTAAAATAGCAATTAGTAGAGGCTGGGGAGACTGTGCAGTATGGGAGATTTGATAGTACATAAAGACATATAGTCTGGTGAAGGTAAGAGGTCCTGATGTTCCACAGAAGAGTAGGGTAACTATAGTTGGAGTGCAATAAAGAAAATGGAGAGGTTAGTTGCCTAGTACGATTGGTATATACTGTGTATATCTGTTGAAATATTGTAATATATACCATAAAATTTACATAAATTTCATGTTCATCCAAAATTTAAAAGGATTAATATAATAACAAATGTGGCTTTGAAGTAAGACATTAACTTATTATTAAATCAAGAATATACTTTGAATCTTCAAGCTAACTTTTATTATTGGGCAGTGGTTAACCAGTGAACTATTTGGAAGAAATTTGAGACTACTTATAGACCTTGTTTGAAAGACTCTAAGTAGGTATGCATAAACTATTTATATACATGTTTGTATTATTTAGATGATATAAATAGCTGGTCACATTATAAATAATAAAAGCAATAGGCCCTGAAAACATTAATAATGATAAAATCATGTAGAGATTAATCAATATTAAATGCGATCTGACAAGTCATAATGATTTATGCTGCATTCACTTTACAGTAAATAAATCATTCTCTTTTGCTTTTACTTTTTTATTTATATAAATGGAACAAATTTCTTATTCATATGTATTTTTAAGAGCATAATGATACTTACCATCCCTATGTTTGCAGCAGCTCAGCTGACAGTAATTAAGATATGCAGCCAACCTAGATGTTCAGCAATTAGTAATGTTAAGGAAATTATTCTTTATATACATAAAGGAATACAGCTCAGGAATAAAACAATGCAATTCTCTTGTAGAAGGAAGCTATAGAGTACCTTACTGTGCGATAGAGTAAAAAAAAACAGTAATTATTTTTACTCAACTGATTGGTCAAACATAAATATTATTATAAAAAATGGCATCTTATTTCTAAACAGAGAAATGGTTAGTGAATTTTCTAGAGCACAATCCTTTCATCATTAGTGTGATGAGAATTATTTTTTTGTATATAAAGTTTATGGTTCTCTTTAAAGTAGAGGAACAGGGCTGGTGCTATGGCATAGCAGGTAAAGCCACTGCCTGCAGTGCCAGCATCCCATATGGGCACTGGTTCGAGTCCTGGCTACTCCTCTTCTGATCCAGCTCTCTGTTATGGCCTGAAAAAGCAGTGGAAGATGGCCCAAGTCCGTGGGCCCCTGCACACATGGGAAGACCTGGAAGAAGCTCTTGGCTCCTAGCATCCGATGGGCTAAGATCCATCCATTGCAGCTACTTGGGGAGTGAACCAGTGGATGGAAGACTTCTCTCTGTATATCTCTCTACCTCTGTCTCTCTGTAACTCTGCCTTTAATATAAATAAATAAATACATCTTTAAAATAATAATGTAGAGGAAGAGAGCTTCCCTCGTTTAAAATGACAATATGTATTATATTACTAGGGACATATTGATTGCCAATATCTGAAAACAGATTCTTTATCTCAACATCTGTAATAAGCCATCTTCTAAATATAGTATTAAAAACCTTAAAATGCCCTTCACAGTTGATTGAAACTTTTCCCCAGTTCTTTCCTGTTCAATAGTGAATAGATGAACCTGATTCTCTAAATTCTCTTAAGTACCATTTTTAATTGAATAACATTTCAAATGAATAATATCTCACAATATAATATTTGTGAGCTAATAAAATATGAAATAATAAATACATGCATATGTCCCAATGTTGAACTTCATTCACACTGAAGTTCTAGTGTTTATATGTAACTATTTTATAAAGTATTAGAAGAGAAAAAAATGTACAGAGCTCCAGTACATCATGCAAATAGCTTTCTTACAAAAATGCCATAAATAATATTGTTCATTTGTACATCCAATAATATCTTGTACTTTATTACAGCTAAAATTAATGTAGAAATCTCTGTAATATTTATTTTAAAAAGAGAATGAAATGTTTCTCCCACCTGAATACTGGTAGCAAATTAAATGGTATCACTAATCAGGCATTAAAAATCAAATATAAATGTAATTATGGGTAAATAATAATTTGTCCATAAAAGCTGAAAGCAAGAAATTATTACAGAGTATATATGTAGATTCTCCAAGTTCAGACAAGAATTTGCCTATGGTAGATAGGCAAAGTCAGGGTATCAGAGAAGACCTTTTTATGAGTATAAACAAACAAAAGGAGGGAATTTCTTTGCTATTGAACTATTGATCGCTTAGGCTACTATAATAAATTACCGTACATGGGCTGGCTTATAAAGAATTGAAATTTCTTAACTTTTTCAAAAACAACATATTTATTTGTTTGAAAGGTAGAACATCAGAGAGTGACAAGGAAAGGGTATGGATAGGTCTTCCGACTTCTGGTTTATACATGAAATTGCTTCAACAAACATGGCTGGGCCAACCTGGAGCTAGGATCCAGGAACTCCATCTGGGTCTCCAACAAGGGAGGCATGGGCTCAAGAATTTGGACCATTTCCCAATGTCTTTTGAGGCACATAAGCAGGGAGCTGCATCAGAAGTAGAGAAGCATGGACTCAAACCAGCACCCTGACATGGGATATCGGCATGGCAAGCAGTGGTTTGACCAGTTTTGCAGCAATACTAACCCTTATTTCTTACATTTCTAAAGTCTGGAAGTCTAAGATCAAGATACCAGCATGGATAGGTCCTGATGTGACCCTTAGGTAGCTGACGTCTCTGTCCTCACATTGCTGAAAGCAGAGTAAGAGACATCTCTGAGGTCCCACTCAGGAGGACTCATGACATAATTACCTCCCATGACATAATTACCTCCACTAACAGGATTGGAGCATAAAGATTTTGTGTGGATACAATCTTCATTTTATAACAACGACTCTTTAGACTTTCTTAAATTAAGTTCCAGACTACTTATTAAGTTACACGACATCTAACATTGTCTATATTGTCTTAATTTCCATACTAAGATATTTAAGTCTAATCAAAGTGGGCTGTTCTTTGAACCCTAATAGCCAAACTATGTACTTTTATTATTTTTTTTAGTTTAAGATGACTTTCCACCCTTTTATGATTTTTTACAGTTTAATCCTTTCTTTAAGATTCACTGTCAAGAACTATAAAGAGCTTCAGGATTTTTCCTACTTGAAACCTAACAAGTTAACCTGCCTGAGTTTTATGGATGTGGGCATAAAACATGAGACTATTCTTTCAGGAACAAAAGACATTCAAGGAACTCCAAGATTAGGAGACTTCAATGTTATGGATGCAAGCAAGCCTGACCAGACGTTGTCCCAGATGAAGCACTGTCCATCAATTTGGAGGAATTCACTATCGTCACTATCTCAGTCTTCATGAGTATTCACCACATAACTAGCCCTGTGAAGATAATCCAGAACAACAGCTATTGGTACAAACAGCACCACTGCTCATAAGAATTGAGAAATGAAGGAGACTCATGGAGAATGATCTTCCACATGTGTTACCCTCATGCCATTCCACCCCAACTGCTATACCCACTATTGTTTCTGGTCTTACACCAAACAGTGCATACTTCTCACATTTGAAACTCCATTTGTTAAGAGTATGTTTAGCATCATGTCTTGCATCTATTCAGCATGTCATGCATGTCAATGATCTTTATTGTTTTTATTTCATTATAAAGTATATGGTTATCTCATTGTAAACACTTAAAACCTCAGTGAATTACATAGATAGAATAAGCACATAATTACATGCTTCAGATTCTCCCTCCAACTGAAATTTCTCCCAAGTTTGTCAAGATGTCTTTCTATAAGAGGATCTAAGTGACAAATACTGGGACCAGTGTGGGACACTGTGGGTTGAGCTGCTGTTGGTTGAATCACCTTTGATTCTGGCATCCCATATCAGAGCACCACTTCAAGTCCTGTCTGCTCAGCTTTTGATCTAGCTCCCTGGTGATGCACATGGGAAATCAGCAGAAAATTGGCCAAATACTTGGGTCCCTTCAACTCATATGTGACACCTCTATAGATTTCTAGGCTCCTGGCTTCAGCTTGTCCTAGTCTTGGCCATTGTGGTCATTTGGAGAGTGAACCAGCAGATGTACAATCAATCAATCAATCAATCAATCTCTCTCTCTCTCTCTCCCTCTCTCCCTCCCTCAAAATAAATAAATCTTTTAAAAAATGATTTTAAAAACTATATTTTTTAAAGAAAATAATAAGCGTTCTCTGCTCCAAATTCAGACAACATATTTATTGGCGTTAAAACTTTCTACACTTTAGCTTCTGAATGAATGCCTTCAGTCAATGTAACACTTTGGGACTGGATAAATGTCAGCTTTAGTTTTTGCTCTCTTGCTGGTCATTATAGCCTGCCAAAATTTCCTGGATTTCTAATACTTGATACCTTAACATCTATCTCACAGGCAGTCTGAAATTTTTTAGAAATCCTGCCTTCTCATTGCCTTTATGCTAACATCTTTTTGTGTGCACTTTGAGCTCACTACACCTACTTACTTGCTGATTGATACTCATTTAGTGAATTGAGTCAAATTTACCATTCCTACCAAGAATCAATGACCTTATTTTTTCTACACTGTCCATCCCTGTTTTTTGAAACAACATAAAATGGTTCTTGAGAGTATAAAACCTGGGTTCTGCACTTGGGATTTTACCTTATTTTCTCCCACTTTATATTCAGGTAGAGATCACTTTGTATTGAGTTTCCTGTATGAAATATTTAGAGGATTGTTGTGATACAATTAATATAAAGCCTTAAAAGACTATAAATACATAGTAATTGCTCAATTTGTGCTGAGTATTATTGCTTATTATGCTATCTAGTACATGATAAATCAAGTAAGTCATAATTTTTTTCCTGAACTCTACCAATCAAAACATATTCTGTCTCCCTTGCAGTGACAGTGAGAAGTCCCCTCTGCTCATTGAAGATATAATGTTTTAAGCCATGCATTTAATTAGTAAAACTTAGGAAATACTTTCTCATATAATTTAGTGGAGTCTTACAATTATAAGTCCCATTTTTGCAGAGGCACATACTTTCCTTGAAAATGAATGTTGGGAGGACTGTTAGACAAGGACCCCAAGCCATAATAGTGGACAATCCCAAGAAAGAAGATAGAAATTGGGTATATTTTTCTAGGAAATTGAAAAGGAAATATGGTTCTGTAAGTATTTCCAACATTAAAAATGGTAATCTTCATCTTTCCTAAGATACAAAGAGAAGAAAATAGCATTAAAATATAAGATAAATTTAGGTTGTTTATAATGTGTTTTGAATGGAATCATGACTCCAATTTGGTAATGTAAAAGAACAGAATGAGAGAGTATAAAGATGCCCTGGAAATGTTTATAGATCACATGCATTGTCCACTTCTTACCTACCTCACAGTAGTCTCCTTATATGCAAATTAGGAAGCTATGCCATGAGAAATAATCTTTATGCTACTTTTGGTCTTAAGTGCTTTTAACAACTGAATCAGTTGAAGCATTCATATAGGCCTATTTAGAAGAAAAATGCACAAAAAAACTAAGTAGAAACAATTACATCCTTAATAACTCAAATCTTTTTTATTCATTTATTTATTTTGAAAGTCAGAGTTACAGAGAGTGAGAGAAGGAGAGGGAGAGAGAGAAGTAGAAGGAGTAGGAGAGAAAGAGAGAAGAGAGAGGGAGAGGGAGAAGGAGAGAGAGAGAGACAGAGAAATTTCTATATGTTGGTTCAATCCCTACATGATCCCAACAGCCAGCACTGGGCCAGGCCGAAGGCAGCAGCTGCATCTGGGTCTCCCACATAGGTGGAAGGAAACCAAGTAATTGGGCCATGTTCCACTGCTTTTCCCAGGCTATTAGCAGGGAACTGGGTGGAAAGTGGAGCAGCTGGGACACAAACTGGTGCCTGTATGGAATGCCAGCATTGCAACTGGTGGCTTCACCCACTATACCTCAACAGTGGCCCCAGTAATTCAACTCTTACCTTTTAATATTGTCCTGATTGAAAGCATCATTCGAGAATGGCAAGGGAGAATCATTATGAGTTAAATTTTTGAAATGCAAATTATATTTTTTGAACATTTTTCTCTTCTAGTTTTTCACGAACAATAATAGTCTTGAACACACACATTGCTTATGTCCAAATAAATGTCAGAAATAAGGCCCGTCCTTGGTTTATATGCCATGGAGAGTATTGTGGCCTCATTTTTTTCCTTTCACATTACTTAATATTTGGCTGCAGCTGCTCTTTGGCAGAAGGTAGGGTATTTGATAAGTCTGCTGTATTGCATAAACATTTTTACTTCAAAGAGATTGCCTGTCCATATCCCACTGGAATTATTTCAAGCCAGATGTCTAATTCTGTCTAACATCTTTAATGTTTACAAAATCATCTTGAGTGTTGTTAATGGAGTATCATTAGGTATAATGTGAAACTTTTAAATAGGAAATACATGGATTCAGAATGCTTGCTTAGTATGGACTCTAGTTTCTGAAGTCTTTGGGGAATTTTCTTTCATATACTTTCTCCTGCCATTTTATTTTCTTTACCAATAGACTTAGTTATATGATTATGGTAAACATTGTCTTTCCATTTGTCAAATTTCAATGAGAACTATGGTAAGACAAAGCATTGCACGAGTCACTGGAATAAGATGTGATGTCTCTACCACACAAACACCATACCTCCATTTAAGAGGAAAGAAAACAAAATACAAATAAATTCTCTAGTACAAATAAGGCCAGATTTTATAGCCATGAAAGCCCAAAAACTGTGTGTTCTTAACATTTTGATCAAGGCCTCAATTCCCTAAAAGCACGGGAAAAATAACTCAAAGAAGGAAGACGGGCTTAAGCAAAGCTATCTAAGGATATGACTTGTTTGAAATGTGGAAAGTAATACTGTACTGCCTGAAGAAGTTTGAGAGAGCTCTGGTACGATCCTGAGGTACACCTTTTTTTCTTTTTTTTTTTTACTTTTTATTTATTTTTTTTTTTTACTTATTTTATTTGACAGGTAGAGTTACAGACAGTGAGAGAAAGATAGACAGAGAAAGGTCTTCTTTCCGATGGTTCACTCCCCAAATGGCTGCCACAGCCTGCTCTGTGCCGATCCGAAGCCAGGAGCCAGGAGCTTCTTCCTGGTCTCCCATGTGGGTGCAGGGCCCAAGCACCTGAGCCATCCTCCACTGCCCTCCCGGGCCACAGCAGAGAGCTGGACTGGAAGAGGAGCAGCCGGGACTAGAACCCAGCACCCATTTGGGATGCTGGTGCTGCAGGCAGAAGATTAACCAAGTGAGCCACGGCGCCGGCCCGTGAGATACATCTTACTCCACAGATGAAGGCAACCATGAAAAATTTAAAACAGGGTGCAGCATTGTCAGATTTACAGTTGACACACATAAAGCTGAAGGTCACATGTTGGATACATTGTATGAAAAATAAACTTAAGTAGTCTTATCAATTAAGAAGTACTTGAGTGACTACAAGCAGACACTAAACTAGCATTAGAAATGGAGAGAAGAGAAAATTCAAGAACAGAACATTCAGAAGTTAGATACCTAGCATCTAAGAAAGGCTCAATAAATACCTCTTGAATGATAAAATAAAATATCAATATATAAAATTGTATTTCAAGTGTAAAATTTCCAGGACTCTTAAAATGATGGAGTCATACTTCATGTTATTAACTTAATATGTCTAATGGTACCTTAAAAAGTTCACTGAGAAATAACAAAATTAAAACATATTTTGGTGGTAATATTTTGAAATGCATGCATAGTTCTCTCATAAAATGCATTCTCCATGACTTTTGAAGATCCTCCATATTATTTTCCCAAGGTTTTTCTACTTATTTAGGGCAGAGAGATTTCACACAAAATATGAAGTATTTATGTTTTTAGATTTATAACATGTTGATATATTTTCTCTTTTATACTGTATGTTTGTAACGGACAGATACTTCTCATCCTCGGACCACTCTGTTCAACCTGACTCACAATATGCACAGTCTTTCCGTAGTGTCCCTTTTGCTGAAGAGCCCAAATCTGCCAATTTATTGAAGTTCCTGAACAGTTTTACATCCATGTCTGTGTCATATGGGAACACGAAACTGTGGAAAAGATCCAGGTTTCCCAGGTTTCACAGTCAGAAGGCACAAGAAACTGCAATAACTCAGAATCGAAATGCTTACGTCTAATGGACAAGGTGAGGATTTACTGGCTCTGTTTGCCAGAGCTACTCTTCAAAGATACAATATACCTTACTTAGTTATAAATTTCTAGAACATAACTTTCATGTGGTACCTCTATCTTACCTAAAGGCCATTTCCTAATTTGTTAAGTATCCCAATGATATCCTTTATAGAACTTGTTTTCTAGTCTAGTAGTGGTCAGGATCTCTATTTTATTTGGTTGATGCATCTGTTTAGCTTTCTAGAATCTGCAATTTTTTTCCATTAGACTTTATTTTTCACAACACTGGTACATTTGAATAACACAGGAAAATATTTTATAGACTATCTTTCAGTTTGAATTGATTGTTTAAAGATGGAATCAGATTATGCATTTTGGCCACAAATATAACATAAAATATTAATATCCTTAAGATACTACATTCTAATCCAAGGGTACTTCAAAAAGTTTGTGGAACTTTTCACTATTTCTTCTATATTTATTAATTTAGATCTCACCATCAGAAAGAGTTTTTCTTCTGTATCCATCTATCTATCTACCTACCTACCTACCTACCTATCAGCTATCTATCTAGTAGTGTGGACTTAAGAATTCTTAACTCTTGCATGGGTATTCATAGTTAAATATTCATTGTAAATTAAAATATTCAGCATTAGAAAGGATCCTTCTTTATCTCATTTAGAGCTTCTTTTTCTAACTTCTTCTCAGGCTGATATCTACTTTATTATTTCTGAGTTACTGCATTTATCTTAACCCATTATTTTGTGTATAGATTTTTAGAATCAGTTGCTTTAGATGTGTCTGTCATATGCACATAGAATTAGGTTTTCCTGTATGAGTGTTGTGGTCTAAATGTGTGTATCTCCCCAAAACTCATGTCAAACCTAATCATCCATGTGATGGTATTAGATAGTGGGGCCTTTCAGGAGGTGGCTAATGCCCTTAGAAGAGGCCCAAAGTCCTGCTCCTTTTACCATACGAGGACACAGTGAGAAGGCAGGTCCTTAGCAGGCACTGAATCTGCTGATGCCTTCATCTTGGCCTTCCTAGTCTCCAGAACTGTGAGAAATAATGTGTATTTTTTTAAAATTCTAAGCCACCTAGCTTAGGGTATTTTGTTTTAGTAACATGAGAGAAGACCAAGAGGCAGTTTAAAAACCCTTTTCATCCCCTAGGTGAGTTAAATCCACTGATAATTATATGTATGACTAAATGTTTTGTCTCAAATCTGCTATATTACTTTATTTCTATTATGATGTGCAGTATATTATATTTACAGTGTTATCCCTCAACATGATGTGTTTTCTTTACTTTGTTATTTAGGAAGGCTTATATATTTTAAAGTGGTAATCACCTGTGTATTTTTGCCTTTAATAGTGCCCTTGGCCCCGTATTTATAAGTTTCATCTGACTTCTATCTGAATTGTAAGTTTTTAAGCGGCATTCTTTGATATCTACCAATTATTTATGTAACAATTAATGTTCATATTCTGTTTGTCTTTCTTTTTCTTTTCTCTCATTTTTCACTTGCATTCTTTCTACATTGTCAGAAATGTGCTTATATATTAATCTTCTATCATGTCTTCAGTCCCATTTTACACTTGGATTTAAAATTTAGTGTATTAAATAGTTCCCATGAACTGAGGTTTTACACTATGGAGTTCATCTGAGAACACATTTCATTGGAGGACGAAATACATGAAATACTTGAAGAAGAGATTGGCTAGATATACAATCCTTGGCCCACACTATTTTTTTCTTGAGTTTTTTGAAAATGCTTCTCCACTCTTGCCTTGCAGTAGATGATGTGTTCTTAGATATCTTGTGCCCATATTGATTTCTTACTCATAAATATTTTGGCAATTTCATCAGTAGGCTCTGAAAAGTTATCATTTCTCTTTAAATACTAATAATTTTACCAAGATACATCTCAGAGTGATTACTCTGGCTCAGTTCTCCAAGTGTGCAATGGATTCTTCCAATATGTTGAATATGGATTTTATTTTTACTGGAAAAATATTCTTGAATTTTTAAAAATAAATATTAGTTTAGTTTCATTGCTTTGTTACTCTTCTAAAAAGATTCTAGTTATATATATGCAAAAGTCTTTGCATGTCTTCTGTTTCAATTACTTTTTCCTTGGTCATTATTGATCTTATTTTTTAATTTTTATGTATTCATTTTACTTTTTGAAAGGCAAAGAGCCAGAGAGAAAGACAGAACTCTGTCCACTAGTTCACTTCTAGTAGCAGACCTGGACAAATTTGAAGCCAGGAGCCAGGAGCTTAATTTAGGTCTCTCAAGTGGGTGGAAGTGTACCAACTATTTGAACCATCACCAGCCACATTCTAAGATGCACATTAGCAGGAATCTGGGTTTGGAGGCAAAGCTTGCACTTGAACTAAGACACTCCAGTATGGGAGATAAGTGGTGTCTTAAGTAGGTCAAACACTCACCCCTTATTTTTTTTTTTGACATTTTATATTCATGAATCTTTTCCTACTTTTTTTAATACCTTTTAAAAATCCATTCAATTTGTTCCTCACTTTAAATTTTATACTTCAATTCTGATTTTTAAACTTTTTCTTAATTTCTTTCCTGAGCTCTATCTAATCTCGGTGAACTTCAACTCTATGTATTTGCTGATTTTTGTGTTTCATTTTTGAATTCAAGTCTGCCTTTTAAATGTATCTAAGTGGTTCCTGAAGCTATTTAATTCATTTGAGATTGTTCTGTGATAATTAGAAATTTTTCCAGTAATTGAAACATTTTCTCTTTCCTTTGTTGAGAAGCTGGTGTGGAATTTTCCTGATTCTCTATTTCTAGGCATTTGTGGATGAAGTTGATACCTCCCCAGTGCTCTCTATTGCCATTATATTTATATGTAGTTTCACCAAATGTAATCATTAATGATGAGAGGAAGGTGGCTTGCTAGTCTTGTTCTATTTTGTTTGGTAGGAATTTTAATTTTCCCTTCTTATTTCTGCCACACCACCACTACGTCTGTAAGAGACCCTCTTCTCTCCTATTAGTGATGCTTCTCAGGCTGTCAACTCCAAGGTCACTCTCATTTAGACCTCTTGTCCCAGCCAGTATTATGAACTGCTGATATTATGGCTAACAGTGTTAAAATTCTGACGCTGAAGGGAGGAGAGAACTTCCACTTTGCTTATGGCTTATCTAAATACTGAGATTGTGAATTCAAAAGGCTTCCATAACCTTGGCAGCTCTGTCAAGAGCCTCAGGTGATCACTGACGTCATACATAAGAGTATTAATTGTTAAATTAACAACAAGAGTCACTGTGCACTTAGTTCCCATGCAGGACTTCTATCCTCAATGAGTTGTATTATGAGAGTTAACTGTAAAACTTGTTCTCAAACAGTTTGTGTGTGTGTGTGTGAAAATTGTTGAAATCTTTCCTTATCATACAGTTGGTCTTCTGTGTATAAAGTTAATTGAAATTGAATTTTAATGGAGAATGAGACTGGGAATGGGATAAGAGTGGGGGTGGGAGGGTGAGTATGGCGAGAAGAATCACGATATTCCTAAAGTTGTACTTATGAAATTTGTATTCATTAAATAAAAGGTTTCTTTGGGAAAAAATTCTGAGATCATTTTTTATCTTTTTTTTCCTATCTCCTTTTCTCTTTACTACCTATGATCTATTTTGGTCCCCCCTCCCTAATAATTATTATATTCATAAGAAAGCAATATACACAATATTTTTATTTCCATATTCTAAAGTAATACCTCCAGTAGCTTTTGTTACTTAATAATGCATAGGAGGCATGCTTAAAATGGCTTAAATTTTACTTCTTTGTAGATTACATATTATTTTCTTCTTGGATTTTTAATCTATTAAAAACTCACAAATCTGTCTCTAGCTGAGAGTGCTCCTCTGAACACTAAGGGCACATATGCAATAGGCCATATACCTTCCAACTTTAATATATGAGAGAAATCTCAATATTAGCATAAATTGTAAATTCTACAATCCTCACAAACAGAACTCTTGCTCTCTATCCGTACTACATAGAAACACACACACACACACACACACACACACACACACCTGTCACAATCTAGCACATTTGCTGGATCATCCCTCCATAATTCAAGACAAAACCTTGGATTCTTAGGTCTTACTTTTCTTCAAATTCCATATCCAATATCACAATAAGCAAATGAATTAGGTACAGAGATTACACTGAAATAATAAGTTCTGTGACCTCTACACTGCTTAGCTGTTCCATCTGCATTTCATGTATTTGTCCTTTTCCCTCTTCTTTCTCAGGGACAATTTTGCCTTCTTGTCACTGACTGACTGTAATGTCAATTTTAATCTTCTGTGCCTCTGATGCAGATCATAATCTTGCAATTCCATTTTCAGGCTCTCTTCAGCCTAACATTTCCTTTCCTTACCCTCCTCAATTTTTCCTTATCTTGTTGAATTTAATTTCAGCTTGCTCTGGCAATATTTATTTGTACCACTGTGTAACCCAGATTAACGTTATTTTTTAACATTGACTGTTGCAAATTATTTTGTTACTTTTCATTGGCCTGTCAAAGTGCCATTAGTTTTTTAGCGAAACTTTAGGATAATATTAGTTTAATCTATGGTATTTTTTATAGAACATGTGATGCCCGTATATATATGATTGTTTACTAACTCCAAAATTAGGGAGAGATTTAGCTAGACTCATTGTTTGCTGCCACCAAAAAGTGGGTATATGGATTTTTCTTTTCTTCCCCTAAGTGTTCTAGTTAGGCAGTAGGTTAGTGAATATAACTCCTTGCCCAACCCTCACTAGATTTTTTTTAGTGTACATATACTGAGGTTAGCTCTGAACTGAAGCTTAAGAGGAAAAGCAGAAATTTGCAATGCACAGTCTGCTGGAGTGCTTGTCTTTCTACTTCCCTTGTTGGTAGTTGATTGTGGAGACTCTTCTTCCCACGGTGCAATATATCTCTGACCCATCCTTTTTATTCCTTTTTGTCCAGTTGCTTTATGAACATTAAAGTGTTATTGTATAAAACAAAAAACTGATTGGTGTTGGTGTGTGTTGCTCTCAGACTCCCTTGAAAGGGAGCACAGAGCACCACCAGCACTGCCTCACATTGATTGCTGCACAGATTTTTGAGGTGTAAACATCTTTATCTATTCAGGAAAAAAGAGAGCAAGACACAGGGAGAAGAAGAATAAAAAGTGTCTTTTATAATTACAAATAAATCAATCAGATGTGAACCACTGAAAGTACATTTCCTTCAACAATCTAGTTCTACACCCAGTTCCTAGAGTTTGGGGGAAGTCTTTCCAACCTGTGGTAATAGGTTCTCTCTTTGTCCTAACTTTTGGTTTATATATTTGAATATTTTTCATGTGTATTTTAGTAGAAAATTGAAAGAAGCTGCTTCTGAGGAAAATTTAGACAGGAAACGCTGTAGCCATTTCTTAGACAAAGCATCACCAACAGCTTACATTTGAACAGCGCTTTGCAGTGTGGTTGACTGTATGTTAAATCAAGCAGAAATACTTTCTTCAAAAAGAAATTCATTTATGTTAACAGAGAAATGGGACTTCCTTATTGCTAAAGCTAAAATGAATCCAGAATGGTCAAAGATCTAAAATAAAATAACAATAATATAAAAATAATTTGGAATTCTTCAAAATATCTTATAGATTTGCATACAAAGAGCCTGCATTGCTTTTATTTATGACACAAGTAGTTCCAGAAAGAAAAAAAGCAAAAGTAATATGTGTGATATTTCAGGCCTGATCACAGACAATTACAAATCTTTGCCTTACATCGTACCTGTGGGAGAGCTGCCTTTCCCATAACAGACATGGATACTTCCAACTCTACTAATAGCTGCTGTCAAGAACTCAGGCTCCCTAAGCAAGCCATCCTCATAGATGTATCTGCATTCCTAGCTCAGGAGCCTTCCTTTAATGACCTCCTCATTAAGGCCTTGGCTAAGGACCTTCCAGGTTCCTGTGCCAAGATATCTTTATTTGGGCAGCCCTGCCTGGGGCACAATTGTTCTCTAAATCACTATTGTTCTACTCAAAACCCCTCTATCATCCTCCCCACCCCCACCCCCACTTCTTAGATCAATAAAAATGCAGGAGCCTTTGGCCCAAGACTCCTTTGCAATAATAGAATTACCCCTACCTGTGCTTTATGCCATCTGACCTTCACCTTGTGCCATTCTGTAGGAAGAAAGAAACACAGAGGAATCAGGATCTTTCTATTTTACTTCTTGTCTGTGCTGTAGCAGCAAGTGTGTTACTTTCACATTTGCTTATTATCCTAACTGACCATCCTAAAAATAGACAACTCACAAGTTGGCAACAATTTCATGAACACACAAACACACTCGCACATAGATATATACTTGTATGGCAACTTAGTTTTTTAAACTGGTCAAACTGTCTTACTTTTAAGTCAAAGTAATATTCTGTGCTATGGAATAGATAGCTACTAACCACATGAGACTTTTAAATTTTCAATGAATTATATAAAATTGAAATTCAATTCCTCAGGGTGCTAAATAGCTGAAAGTATCTTGTAGCTCATATGTAGAATACTATAGATACATACCATTTTCATTGCAGAAAGTTTTGTTAGAAAATGTTGCTTCAAATAAAATATTTTATTATATATAATTTACAAATTACTGTGAAATATAAAATCTGTAGTTCTATCTAAAATAGGCTTTTTCTATTTCTTATAGCTTTCAAGTATACTTATTGCAACTGTGGTCTAATAAAGTGTGCTATTTCAATCATAAGTTGGAAAGTTCCTGGGATAATGTGTAGTAGTTACCTTGGAAAGAATTCCTTTCCTTAAAGAGATTATAAAGAAGTATCTTTCTCAATCTTCTTTCTCATTGCTAAACATCTCCAGTTCTTGAATAATTCATGGTAAATTGTGGCTTCTGGGTATAACAAAGTCACCCTTAAAAAAGTTTCCCTGTATTTAGAACAAATCTGCATTTCAGAGTATGGCATTCAGGGCAAAGTATAGCTAATCCAGTAAATCTGACATTATCGAAGGCAAAATTACTATAAATCCAGTGGTGGCACCATATTAGCTTAGCTATTTGGAAAGAAAACCCTGAAATCTAGTCCAGAATTTATTATTTATTGATTCCTAGATACCCTATGAAGGTTAATTTTAGTAGACCTGTAGTTAGCCTGAGTTATTTCATGGAAATATGGTAAATGTGACTGCACAGCACTGATTGAGACTCAAAACACTGATGATAGTCTTGTTCAGTAATCCTGGCTCCAAGGTTTTTCAGGCGGTCTGTATCACTTGTCAGCACTGTTTATTGGTAACAGTGAATTGACAATTTGTAGCTAATCTTGGTGATGAGCCAGCCGCTATCTCCATCTCAAGGCTCAGCAAGAAACACGCCTGAATGAGCAGCAGGGTGACAGAAACCATTTTTCTCTCTGTGTGTCCAAGGTGTTCTGTACACACATTGGTGGTTCTTGATTGAAAAGAAAACAATCACTCTAGGACAATTTGTGGAAGGAGGATAACAGGAGCATGGATGGCACTGGTTCCCAGACCACTTTTCTGCCTGTGGCTGTGATGTGTATACTTACTTTACTGCTGTTGGCATATTACATTCCTTTCCTACAACAAACCATAAATTCATAACTGTTGTGATATTGTATGCTGAATGGCCTTTAGCCATCAGGCCTTGTCTACCACCATTGTTACAAGAGCTGTGTAGGCTCAGCAAGTCATTCGGTCTTCTCATCTGTAAGTGGCCATGATAATAATACTTATAAAGCTTCTATGAGGAATGAATGACACATTACATATATAGTGGCGAGCCAGTAGCTGAAAAAGGAACCACTCTGTAAATCTAAGCTTTTGTTTTTTTCTAGTGGTGGTAACAATGGCCACAGTGATCCTGAATTCTTTAAAAACTCTAGCTCACTTTCATATTTTCTCAGTCCTGTACTCGCATATTTAAGCTTTTATCCTAATTTCATACAGGTCTAGGTATCTGCATGCTTTTGAAGATATTCGGGAGCTTTTGATCATATTCACCTATACGTCAGTCAGTCACAGTCCTGAAGAGCTCAAAATCAGATGACGTGTAACTAACTTGAGTTCTTTATTTTATTTACTGGGATTAGAATCAACCACTTTTGATAGACGAAGATCTTCTGAGATCCAGAAGCATCACTGAGTGCCAGAGCACAGTTCATCCCCTGGCAGTTCAGGACATCCCCCATGTGAGCCATCCCCCTCCCCAAACCGATTTCCTCCAGCGCTGAGTTTCTGTGCTTCTATTGCTACCACTCAAAATGCAAGCATCTCTCACAGTCCATGCTCTTTTCCTTGCATCCAAAGACTTTCCTCTTTGCGTAGTTGTTTTTCATGAAAGCTGATTTGGTCCAAGAGGACGATGTGCTCCTGTGCCTCTCACACTCAAGATCAGTTTGCTATGTTGAAACAGCAAGTAGTGCTTTTCCACCAGTATTTCTGTAATGCTATAGGACAGAGCAGGGTAGGAAAGATTGAAATAGAAATTATTATAGCATAACACAGTTAAATAGTGGAAATTCTGTTCTGGGAACCCTTTATATCATGTAAATACTGTGTGTGCATAGATGTATATACACATGTATGTCTGTGCCACCAGGTATATATGTGTGTGTTCTCTGCAACAAAGTGCATGTTCCTTGCAGCAATGTTGGATTAATTTCCAGCCATATATTGCCGTCATCAGCATTTGAAAACAGAGTTCTATAGACCATAATTCCAGGAAGTGAAAGAAGTATTCTCTGAGACACCATTTATCATTTCCAGGCTTCTTCATCTACGTGTGCTTTTGTTAAAGTGCATGTGGTATTCTACTAATGTCCTGATATTAACTATATTCATCCAGAAATGGATACTTCCCAATCTCTGTCCACACTCAAAATCCAGCATTAATTCTGGAAACAACTAACCAACAGTTTGCTGTATCCTCAACATTTATGATGTTACAACGTTACAGTATTATTTATCCAACCATTTCCAAGTTCAAGCTTCTGTCATTGTACAGGAAGCAAAACTTTACCTTTACCCTTTTAGGGTCCCAAAGCTAGGCCTGAAGGTTAAATTTTCACTAAACAGATTAACAAGAGAAAAGCATAAAATTGAATATAAATTTTACATGACATGGAAACCTCACAAGCAAATAAAGAATCTAAGAAGTGAAAAGATCCAAATGCTTTTGTGTTAGTTTGAACAACAAAAAAGTAAGAGAGGCAACTGTGTAAAATTAACTAAAGGATGTGAGGGAAGTAAAGCTAAATAAATTATTTTAGCGAGTTAGTACAGAATTCTCTCGCAAAGACTGTCTGTTGAGGAATTTTTCCCTTGTCCTAAAGAGGTAGGGCATTGTTCATACGAAAGTTTTTTTTTTTTTTTAATTTTCTGTTTTCATAAGAAATGGGGATTTCAGAATGCCTTTTGTGCACCTGCTGTCCCTCAAGTGTCCTTAGCCCAAAGTAGTCCCAAAGCCAAAGCGGTACATTGTGGACTGTGTAGTCTACCGTGCCTCACCATCATGCTTGCTTCCTTTATTTCTTAAACTTAGATTTCATTCTCTAAACCAATCTTTTATTTTTGAGTTTTCTTACTTTCTTGTTATTGTCAGACATTAGTCTGACCTCCTGCACTTTGCTTTCCCCTTCTTCTGTCCACTGTTCTCTAAGCTTCTTTTTTATCCAGCATAGACTCCACAGTCATTGCATCCATGCTGCCTCACTTTTCCGAAAATACCTACTTTCCCATTTCATCCTGTGCCAAGCTCATGAGTGTTGTTAACCTAACACAAAAGCATAACTGTGCTGACCAGAATCACTAATAGAGTGTATCCCACTTAAGCTGTGACCTTGACTTGACTCAGGAACTGCAAATTGTTACAAGATAGAGGACAGCTAGCAGCACAAGGAGAACCAACTTCTTACACAGACACTCACCTGACACTCTCAAGAGCCCAATCCAGCAATATAGCCTGCCATGACTTCAAAATGACAAATTTTACCTAGCAACTGCCTGCCGTTCACTAATCAGAGTTTTCCAGTTCCTCACCACCACTGGCAAAAATCAACTTTCTTTCACAACAACTTAGGTACAGTTTTTCTTTTGAAATTAAACCCTAACCTTTCCTTCATTCTTCTGACACACCAGAGGTCCTTCTGACCTATGTGTGCATCCTGAATTGCAATCCTAACCTTAGATTATCCCCAAATAAAATACTGTTGCTTGGAGATATGCCTCTATATTTTATTTGACAAACACTACAACAATTCTGTTGAAATTAAGCCAATTTAACTTGGCTTAATCCAAAACCTGGATGTTACAGTCATGCCAAATTTAATGATGTTAAAAAAAATCCTTGCAATCACTCTGTCACCTAATATCTGCCCTTTTTCTCTTAGTGACAGTCACTACATATCCTTTTTTTCCTCAAGGCAAAAACAATAATTCACCATAAAACACTTCATTCCTTAACAGGCCAGGTGCAATTATTTATCAGTTCAAACTGTTTTCTTCCTGAATTGTTCATGTTTATGTTCATTCATCTCCATTTCTAACAACACTTCTTTACCTCGGACTGTCAGTATGTCCTATCAGGAACTCGATTCTCACTAATATCTTCCACCTTCAATGCTTTTTCACCTCCAGTAAGTCTTCTAAATCAGATTCTTCAAATAAATTATGTAAATTTCCCATTTTTTTTTCTGCAGACTAAATCTGAATTCCTTTGCTTGGCAAGGAAAAGGGTTTTCATTGGATAGTCTAGGAAGCATATGTACTGAAATATTTAGTACCTAGTAAAGATAATTAGATGGAAACTTACAGAACAATACTTATGAATCCTTAGAAATAAGTGAGCATGGCTGGTGCCGTGGCTCAATAGGCTAATCTTCCGCCTTGTGGCGCTGGCACACTGGGTTCTAGTCCTGGTCGGGGCGCTGGATTCTGTCCCGGTTGCCCCTCTTCCAGGCCAGCTCTCAGCTATGGCCCGGGAGTGCAGTGGAGGATGGCCCAAGTGCTTGGGCCCTGCACCCGCATGGGAGACCAGGAGAAACACCTGGCTCCTGGCTTTGGATCAGCGCGATGTGCTGGCCGCAGCGCGCCGGCCATGGTGGCCATTAGAGGGTGAACCAACAGCAAAGGAAGACCTTTCTCTCTGTCTCTCTCACTGTCCACTCTGCCTGTCAAAAAAAAAAAAAAAAAAAAAAAAAAAAGAAATAAGTGAGCACACGACTTTGAAATGATTTCTAAACGTAATTATAGCATGAGGGAAAATAATTCACTTTTAATCACACAGTAAGATTTATAAATTATATAATGCCTATGAGCAATTATAATGTATGTTTACAAAGGAAGCAGACACCTGTGATGGAAATATATTTAGATAAATGGTCAACTTTTAACATGAGGACTTCAGAGTGACACTGAGACAGAAACTGGATCCCATCTTGCTGGGTTTAAAGGGCAGCTGTTTGCTCCCAGCGCAGCAGCGACACAGGCTGCAGCCCTGCCTTCAGGGGCACAGCCTGACTGTGGTGGGCCATCTGGAATGCTTATGTGATACAAAGTGGTAGCTGAAAGCAGAAAATGATTATTTTGAATAAGCAATGCAATTCTCCAGTCCAGAGCAGAGAAACATGATGTGATTACTCGTACTTCCACTGCCATTTGTTTGTTTCCCAATACAAGAGTGATCTTTTTCACATGCTTACCAAAGAGAGATAAGAGAAATAAAGATGGCTTCTGCTTTCTGGACAAAGAATATTGATCGTTTCACAAACCAGTAAAGACGAATAAGTACTAGATGGAAATCATAATAGCACCGTGATGATCTCTGTGGACAAAAATCAATAGAAAGGGAATGGTTTTATAAGAGATATACAACATTATTATTCTAATACCTCAGCTCATAAAACCGAGGCATCTGAGTGTGACATGAGATATTAGCTGAAATGAGTGGGGAGCTACTGTGGACGGAGCCTCCCCCATTACTGAGAGTGCACACCACACCGGACTGCCTCCCCAGCCTCAGGCCGCATGCACAGCAGTGAGCTCCAGCTACACTTCCTTTCCATTCCTCAGTTTGTTGAGATTCCTCAATGTCTCTTTTTCCAAATCCAGGCCTTTCTCCTTGCTATTTCTTCTGCTGGGACACTGTAATCAGACCTTTCAATGACTGGCTCTTTCTCATCACCCAATCTATGCATAACAAACCATTTCCTAGGCAGAGACTTGTGCAACTACCACGTCTAAAAATTTTCATTCCCGCCCATGCCACAGTCACCATGTAGCCCTTCACCTTTTTGGCATTTACTAAGGACTGTCTCCCTCTCTGTAGTTGTTCCTTTGTTTATCTGTCTCTTCCCTCAATTAAAAGTAAGTAAGCTGTATTTTCTGGCTTGGTCAGTATTGTCCTCTTCAGACTCTAGAAATTTATTTGGAATATAGCTGATGAATAATAAGTATTTGTTGATTGAATAGACAAATGTATTTCAAGGTGTATAACTGTGTCCTTTCCCCCATCAGTTGCAAATCTCTTGATAGCAGGGCTAGAATAACATCCCTTCTGCTTGTCCTTTCTTGCTATGAAAACTGAACAGCTTAGCACATCCTTCTATATATGTTTCCATTGTTGAGTCCATGAACAAATATTAACCCTTATGGAGGAAGAAATTTGCTATGTTGAAGAGTTCCTTGCTGTTTATTAGGCCATTGGTAGACTACATTACTCTACTGGTATACTAAAAAACACCTAAAGTATTGTTACTAATATGTACTTTTTTTGCTGTCTGCTGTTGAAGGAATAAAATTACCATGTAAAGGCCATCTCTTTCAAAAGAGAACACATTCTAAGTCAGAGGATTCTCTGTTCTTCAACTGGACATGAACAAAAAAATAGAAGAAAGTAGGAGAAAAAAGCAAGTTGGAATTCTAACATCTTTTTTTTTTTTTTTTAAGTTTTTAACAGGCAGAGTGGACAGTGAGAGAGAGAGAGACAGAGAGAAAGGTCTTCCTTTTGCCGTTGGTTCAGCACTGCGCTGATCTGATGGCAGGAGCCAGGTACTTATCCTGGTCTCCCATGGGGTGCAGGGCCCAAGTACTTGGGCCATCCTCCACTGTACTCCCTGGCCACAGCAGAGAGCTGGCCTGGAACAGGGGCAACCGGGACAGAATCTGGCGCCCCGACAAGGACTAGAACCCGGTGTGCTGGCGCCACAAGGTGTAGGATTAGCCTAGTGAGCCGCTGCGCTGGCCAGAATTCTAAAGTCTTTAAATCTTTTGATATTCAATTGACTAGCTGATTCTTATACTTTAGCACCAACTCATTAACACTAGCAGAGAAATCATCTTGGGTCCAAAGCTAAAGAGAAAACATAGCTTTTACTTTATTAGAAAAAATCCAATGATACCTTAAAATGTCTATGTGAGAAATATTGATGTGAAATATAGAAGAGAATTATTAAATTTCCTCACTAAAGTATTAATAATAGAAGGAATTCTTCTACGTCAGTAACTTTTTTCCCCACTTTCCTAAAGCATTATATTTTTTTCATTACATTCTTTTAGTAACTAGAAAAGTATTACTTTTAGTTCAGTGTGTACATATGCTGTGCTCTCCAGTCTTGCCTTATATAACACTTTCTTTTAATACTTATGCATGTTTGTGGGTTCAAGATTGAAACTTAGATGCTACTTATGTACACCTGAGAACTCAATGGCTAAATTACGTTCGCAAAAAAAAATTTATTGGCATTTTAAGCAATTTTCCCAAGTGTAAATTCAGAGAAAATCCATTTACTCTCCCTTTTTTAATCTAAGGCTTGGGTTGTAATTTTGCAGTACCCAATATCTCTCTGAAGCCTGTAGTATATACTTCCACTTCTTTTCTAACTATGCATTTCGAACCTAGCCTTTGAAGTTGAAAGAAAATTAATGGGTACCTTTTTCAGTATTGCAGTGATTCGGGTAGCAAATGCATGACAGTTTCTTAGTAGCCAACCAGTGAGTGTGGCATTAATGATTTTGGAGAAAGTTAACTAAGTACATCTATCACTTTGTCACATGTGGTAAAAGAATGCATCAATCAGAGGATAACAGGACCTGTCTTTGCTTCTGTCTACTAATAATCTGTTACAAAAATCAATAAAACAGGTATGGCAAGCTACATTTATGTTGATTAAATAAAACAGATTAAAAATAGATGATTGGAGGCTGGTAATATAGCTCATATAAAAAAGCAGCGGACAATTTCCTAAGTTAGGCACAATCATCATGAACCTGACATTCTTGAGTTTTTCCCTGTATCAGTATTTTATAAAAATAATCTAAATGGCTGGACTATTAACTTTATTTCAGAGTGCTATTTAACTTGTTACAAGAAGAAGTAAATTACAATCCAGTCATGGATATTTTACCACACTATTTAGTTCGAACCCACACAGAATTCATTTGGGAGATTTTCAAAGCACTTGCATCTGAATACAAAGATCTAAAGACTGTCACTGCAGCTGCATTCCTCTGTGCCTCCATCCTCTTACTATCAGAATCCCTCTGTTTCTAGACATCCTATTTGGAATGTCATTCATAGGAGTGGATAAGGAGAAAATAAGGCATGCAGGAAAAAAATGGTTGTTACACAATATAAATGTAGGAACTATTGGAAGAAACAAGAGGAATAAAGAAATGCAAGACTACTGTGTAGGGGCTGGCGCAGAGGCACAGTAGTAGGTTAATCCTCTAGCTGCAGCGCCAGCATCCCATATGGGTGCTGGTTCTAGTCCCAGCTGCTCCTCTTCCAATCCAGCTCTCTGCTGTGGCCTGGGAAAGCAGTAAAAGATGGCCCAGGTGCTTGGGCCCATGCACCTGCATGAAGACCAGGAAGAAGCACCTGGCTCCTGGCTTCAGATCAGCGCAGCTCTGGCCATTGCGGCCATTTGGGGAGTGAACCAACAGAAGGAAGACCTTTCTCTCTGTCTCTCCCTCTCACTGTCTATAACTCTATCTCTCAAATAAATAAATAAAATCTTTTTTAAAAAAATAAATAAAATCTTTTTTTAAAAAAAAGACTACTGTCTAAGTCATGTGTGAAAATTATATGAATGAGGAAGGATTGTAATTGTGAGATATAACTGGAAGTTAATAAAAGCCCATGATAAAAAAGTATGTTATTTTTATTCACAGAATGAAAAAAATAATGACTCAGTTACAAGAGAACAGTAACTGAGGCTCATATCAGATAATTATGAAGTATATACAAAATTCCAAAAAACAGTGGCAGGCATACTCTTATGCATACCTACTAAATTGAAAATTGGTATAACATTTTTGGAAGAAATTTTGTAATATTTATAAGAAGATTTAAAGTTGTTATATCCTTTGACCCAATAATTTCCATTCAAGAAACCTATTTTAATACTTTCTGAAGTGGAGTTAAGAACTTCACATAAAGCACAACAGCACAGATATAATCATGAAAATGTTGAAGCAATTTAAACTGCAACAATAAAGAAATGTTCAATAAATAATGGTACATCTATTGAAATGTATTTGTAGAGAATAATATATAGAAATTATTCATTATAAAATGTTAATACAATAAACATTATACAGACTTCCTTTATATTAACATTATCATTTATACATGTGTGTTTATTTATTTACATTTATGAGATAGAAGACTGTAAATTTTCATTTGTTAAAGGAGTCCTGAAAATATTTCTTTTAAAAAGATTTTTAGCTGACAGAAAAACTGTACATTTTTATAGAATACCATGTAAGGGTCTAATACATGTGTGCATTGTGTAATGTCCAAATCAGGTTAAACATATCTGTCTCCTCAATTATTACTATTTCTGTATGGTGAATACATTAAAAATATTTTGCCTGTTTTTCAGAAAAATGTGCAGAACATTATCGTTATCAATTGATAACCTACTGTGCAATGCAATACCACAACAATTTCATTATTATCTGAAGCTAAAATTATTAAAGTACAATGTGATGTTGACGAAAGAGCTTGAGATTTTAATAATCCGAATTCAATTTGTCTTATGGCATAGCGTAAACACTACTTATTGAATTTTCCATATGCCTAACCTCCTTTTGGGTGAGGGTAGTCATTGGAGTGCCTCCAGGTCCTGACGAAGGACTATGGAAGGCATTTGTTTAATATTAAGCAGATAAGGGCCTTTGTGCCTCACCATCTCTCTTTCTTCCTCCTGACCAAAGCTGTCCTTCAAAGTTGTGTGTTCCGTGTGTTGCAGTCATATGATGGGAAAGTATTCCAACCTATATTGCACTGTGCCATAAGTGAGAAACAGATGTGTCTTGTTTTAAACAAGTGAAGATTCAGGGATTATCCATTCTCACAGAATAGCCTAACCTATCCAGACTAATTTACATTACTGAATAGCTCAGTGAACTTAAGATAGTTATTTATTGTTTCTAAGCTTCTATTTCCCCTCTTATAAGTCTAGGCTTGAGGCAAGTGAAACACAACTCAGAAGGCTGATTTCAGAATTTAGTGAAAAACACAGAGAAAATAACCAGGAATTATTTTGATTGAATCTGATTTTTTTTTTCCAGGTAAGAAAATCAAATATCTCTTTTTAAACCTGCTTCTTAGAGTATTTTATTTTCCCATATACATGGCCCTTTAGAATAGAAGGAAATAACAAAATGTTTGATAACCTGTTAAAAAATCTGTTACAGGGCTGGCATTGTGCCATACTGGGCTAAGATGCAATCAGCAAGACTGGCTTCCACATGCATGCCTGCTGGAATCCCCGCTGTTCCATTTCTGATCCAGCTCCATGCCAAAGCACCTGGGAAAGCAGCAGAAGACAGTCCAAGTGCTTGGGCCCCTGTACCACTGAGGCAGACCTGAAAAGCTCCTGGCTTCTGGTTTCAGCCTCTCCCAGTTATGGTTATTGAGGCCACTTGGGGAGGGAACCAGTGGATGGAAGATCTCTCTTGCTCTGTAATTCTGCCTTTCAAATAAATAAATCAACCTTCAAAAAAATAAAGTATTTGTCAGAATATAGGAAGCATAAAAAATAGGGACAACCTCAGATTTGGGAGTAAAAGAAGATGAAGAAAAAAGGAAATGGAGATTAAATAGACGTAAAGACTACATGATCTCTAAAAGTAATTAGTGAGCCTCATGATAACATTAAATATGAAATCTCCATTGTTTCACTATTCACATGAAAATAATCACCTTATACTTTAAATGTTACAGTCATGAGTTCCTATCTATCAGTTATTTAATTAGTCAATGTTATGCATAAAATAGTAATGTTTTAATTTTCAAAAATAAAAGAGAAATTGTGTGTGGAAAGTGGGGTAATGACAGTAAGAATTGACAAATTTATTTATTTTAAAATTTATTTAAGTAAAAAAAAGCAGAGATAAAGAGAGATATCCTCCCATTTACTGATTCACCCCTAAATGTTAACAAAAACTGGTGCTGGGCCAGGCAGAAATCAAGAGCAAGGAATCCAATCTTGGTATCCCACTTGTAAGATAGGGATTCAACTACTTGAGCCATACATGCTGCCTTTGAGGGTATGTGTTTGCAGGAAGCAGGTAGGAAGAGTGCACCTGAGGCTCCAATAAGGAAGGTGGGCATCCCAAGGAGTTCTTAACCACTGCACCAAACACCTGCCAGCCCTGCAGAATTATCAAATTTAAAGAAAGCATAGAAAATATGGAGGACTACATGGTTTAGAGAGAAGAAAAATAACAACCACTACTGTTCTCTGCAGAAGTTACTATCCCACTCTGGCAACCTGGCTCACACCATTTTAATAGTGTGTTTTCCCCTGGGGTTGGAAGCTTCATTAACAGAAACTATGATATAATTTTATAACTATCTGTATTTGCTCCAGTAAATTATTTCCATCCACTGGATCTCACTACATAAAACAGCAAACCCCAGTTGGTTAAACAAGCACTAAAATTTCAGAAAAGTAATAAATGCATCTGTAAGATGTCCAAGATTCCAACAATAATCCCAAAGGGAAAATATACTTATCCAATCACTTTGGTACTGCATCACAAGGCACTGAATAGAAAAGTCAATAAAAGTATTGAAGCACAGAGAGGCAAGCTGGAGTCAATATCCAATTTTGAAGGGAACTATCAGATAAAAAATAACTTAGATTTACTGAAATTTAGCTCCTAATATTTGGAGTTAAGCTGCATGGAATTCAGAGGAACATTCAGTCTTATTTAGCTCCTTTCCCCTTTATTCTCTCCTTAAACTTTTCTGTCTACTCTAATAAAATATTGATATTTTACATCCATTTTAAGAAAAAGTCTGCCAGTCTGAGTTATAATTGGTTGTTTCAGAACATACCAAAAAAACTTAACTGTGGAAAGAAATTCAGTATCACCAATTCACACATTGACATGCACTCAGATTTAAATAAAACTATTTTATAACCAGAAATCATATTCTTTTGCTATTGACTTTGCATTTCTACCCACAATTCTCACCTGATAAGACTTCTCAATATCTATCCAAAATGATAGACTAGTTAAGCCCTACCTTGTACAGAAAATGATGCTATCTGAAGCAGTGAGCCTACTTCTTCAGCTACAGTAGGATGATGATAGGCCACAGCCTTTGGAAACAATGAGGCATTGCAACTGTGTTAAGTTCCTTTAGCAAATCCTTTCCACTTGTGAGATAAGCATAATGTTGCCTTTGATTGCTCTGAAACACAGCTCTTGAGACACAGTCAATACAAATAACCCGGAGTGATTGTTACTATCGAGAGATGTGCAATCTTTTTTCTCTTAGTCATTTTCCTCTCCACGTGGAATACTACTTCTATAGAGGTTAGCTACTGTTGCCCTCCAAATTTCAATATCACTTCAAATCTTCAATTTTCAAATCATAGAATGAATTCAACTAGAGGCATTTTTAAAAAATCCTTTAGATAGTCTCATGTTTATTTTATTTTTTTAAAGAAGAGATTTTATTTTATTTTATTTTATTTTATTTTATTTTTTTATTTTTTGACAGGCAGAGTGGACAGTGAGAGAGAGACAGAAAGGTCTTGCTTTGCCATTGGTTCATACTCCAATGGCCGCCGCGGCTGGCGCACTGCGGCCAGCGCACTGCGCTGATCAGATGGCAGGAGCCAGGTACTTCTCCTGGTCTCCCATGGGGTGCAGGGCCCAAGGACTTGGGCCATCCTCCACTGCACTCCCTGGCCACAGCAGAGAGCTGGCCTGGAAGAGGGACAACCGGGACAGAATCCGGTGCCCCAACCGGGACTAGAACCCAGTGTGCCGGCACCACCGCAAGGCAGAGGATTAGCCTAGTGAGCCGAGGCGCCGGCCTAGATAGTCTCATGTTTATTAAAAATATTTATTGAAAACATGATTGTGGGCATGCAAACAAGTAAAAATATTTAGAGTATCACCCCAGAAAGGTTTAAAATGTATAAAGTCACAAGAGAAAAACACACAGAAATGCTTAAAAAAAGGATAAAATAAATGCAGTCTGAAGAAACAACAACTAAGGAGATATTGGAGTGAGCTGGAGTCAGGTACAAAGACAGACTTCCTAGGTGAAGTGAATCATATACTATGAAATGGGTCAAAGAAAAACTAAATGGATCTGTTTTGTTGGAGCAATTCTTTGTATAACTATGTTGTCTTTCTGCATTCCATAAATTGTGTAGTATACACAATAGATTTTACTGTTTCCTGTGACTTCTTTGGGGTACAAAGAAAAATTAATGTGCTGCACTATTTAACCTAACACTTCCAATCACTCCCCTACTGAATTAAAATACTAACACTAAGGCAGAGGTAATAAACCAGATTTTATTCTGAAATATGAAAAATATCAGTGCAATTTAGACTGCTCCCTGTACCTCCTGATAGTACTAATGGACAGCACCAAAACATGCAGATGGCAGCCTTCTCTCTCTTGAGGTTGCTCACACTCTGTCGTCAGTATATATTTTCCCTCTGCCTTCAAAAATCCTGCTTCTGTGCTCATCTTTACGTTTCTTTCTTGAATTCTTTTTGGTACGGACAAGAACCTGGACCAAGAGTAGTCAGGGGCCACACCAACAACATAAGCCAAGTTCTGTTTCTGTGAAATTGTTGGGGAGAAATCCAAACTCAATTGAAGAAATGAAATATAAGAACAGTTAATACAGTATAGCTAACTTGATTGTGGAGACAAGTGGTAAAGAAGTGAACTCAAAGAAACTGGTTTTGTGATCTGAAAAATTAAAAATGCCTGATCATAGCTACATGATAATGAGAAAGATCCAGTAGAGAACTAGGCAGAGACTGAAGACAGACAATACTGTAGTTTCTTAGAATGGGGGGGGGGGGGTGTGGTAAAATAAGCAGAAGAAAGAAAACCAGAGAAGATACAAACTTATGTGTAGCTTGGCATCAGGGATTTAAGTGACTCTGTTTAAAGGTTTCTATTTAGCTGCTCAAAGAAGTTAATACCACATGCAAAGAAGGAGGGTGATAGGGTTAGAAATATGAACATCAAACAGAATGAATACGGTTGTTGAAGTAAAATAACAAGAATTGCAGGCAAGGCTGACTGCCAATTAACAGTCATAATTCATAGTTCATCATCTTAATTCATAGAGATGTAAGTCTTTTTTGAGAGTGTGCTTCTTTGGGACTGCTCACCTATCAGGTGCAGGTAAAGAAAAGAGAATTTAGAATGTGGTAAGATGGAATTGATGAACGTATTGAATAAAACAGAATTTAGATTTTTATAGAAGGGTTTAGAAAAGAATGTGTTAACTTCAAAACTGCAGGGTGAGTGTAGTGAAGATGGCAAGGATCAGTGGAGAATTAGGAGGGGTTATCAGTGGTCATGATGACATAGAATTCTCCCAGTAGTTGGACAGAAAGCTGTAGATAGAAGATATGGTGATTAGAGCATATGGCCATTTATCATCACAAAAAATCAATGCCATGGCACGGTATTCATAATATCCCACTCTTCCATTTTAAATAATGTTTTCCCCAACTTTGTCATCTTTGTCCTTCCTTCCATCTTCTGAAGATGTGCTCTCTCACCTGGGTACAGCTACTGCTAATTGCAGAGCAGGGTAGTCTGTGAACAGAAAGGTAACTCAGAGAAGGAACTGCAGCTGCAGCCAGAGCTGGATGGGAACCTTGTCAGTAGCAACCCAGAAGCCTGTGAATTGCTGTAACTTCATTTGTGTCTTCATATTCCTTAGCTTGCAGTAAGTGTTATAAATCAATAACACAGGTCTTACTGGCTGAATCCTAAAGGCTGAGTCTTACAGGATGATTGATAAAGAGAACATCAAATCAAATCATCATTCACTAAACAATGTCAATAAAATCAACAACATAATAGTGACAGAAACTACCATTCACTGAGAATCAGGTTGTTGAATCATCCTCATAATTAATTCACTTACTTTAATAGTGACAATATTTCTAAAAGGTAGATGTCATCCTTCCTACTGTATATAAAGGAACTCAAAGGCCAAAGAACTTAAACAATTTGTGCAGGTTACTCAAACACTGGCAAATTTATTTTTTAAATGCAGTCCTATTAATGCCAAAATCTATCTTCTTTACACTATATCAAACTATAAGTTACAGGGAAAATTGTATAACATAAACACCTTTATTCTTATTTGTATGTGTATGTTTGTATGAACATTCCCCACACAATAAACCTGAGATAAATGAACTATTTCATTTTTATTTTTTAATGTATAAAGAAGCATAGTCACAAAAGCTTGCAGTGATATTAATTAATATTTTACCTTAATTCTTTCAGGAAAAGAGACAATTGGATGGAAAATATTTATCATGTATAATGAATAGCTATCTTCTTAAAATAATGTGGGTAAACCGTACAATGACACATAACTACAGATTTGAGGAAGAGACATTAACTGAATATAAAAATTTAGCCAGAGATGCAGAATGTAGAAGTCACTATAAAACCCACAGAATAAATTTCACTAACAAGAAAATGAGCATATGAGCACTCTTTGCTCTAAATTTGTAATTATGCCAAGCCATACATTTTCTAAAGCCCTCTTCATATTTGTTTAATTTTTAAAATGTGCTCGTCCAAGAATTGCTTCAGGGAGAAATAGCTAATAAAGGCATTAAAAAGAAATTCTTCATGACATTGCAATTTAAATTGCATGTTTTACAAAGTCAGCTATAAAATGTTAAGATGCCACCCTAAAATCTGAAAACTGTAGGGCCTCACACCAACTACTAAGAAATCAAATATTGATTTTCCAGGCAGAAACAGACAAGACCTTTTTGTAGACTAAGTCACAATAATAAGTGCCTAAGCCTTGGCTTCCCCAAGGTAGATTCTGGGCAATATCTGTAGGAGCACATAGGCTAATCCTCCTTATTCTGAGGCTGCCATGGGGAGCAATGATTTCTAATACAGTGGGAACGAAGAACATCTAGAGGTTTTCAGAGCATTTCTAACACCTTAAATTACTCCCAGGAACAACCAGTGACCAGTGCAATCTGGCTTGCTATATATTGTGTGATGTAATTATTTATCCCAACCTTAGAACATACACTGGAGAATCACAGTAATAATCAGTAATCAAATTTCTAATTCTTCCAGAAAAGTATGAGGGGCCGGCAATGGGAAAGCTGAGCTAAGTCAGCCTCAAACGTTAGGAGAAATGTAACTGGTAAAAATTATCATTTGAAGACTAGTGTAATTATTTAATTAAGAAACATTTCATGCTTTCATACTTATATATTATATTTTAAAGATACATTACATCCCTAGCTACAATTATGGAAGAATGTGGAGCATAAATTATAAATGAACTAGTTGTAGGAAGTTACTGTTTCAAATTTACTTGATCATCTGCTCCTTATATAAAAAGACCATATATAAAATAAGAAAATAACCTTTATATAGCAAGTTGTGATATGAAGTCTTTTCATGGAATATTATTTCCAACGACTACCTAATCAGCAGACATTGTCCAACAGATGTATGATTTCACAGCATAGCTGTTATATCTGCCTGCAATAGTTTAGAACACAAAACAAAGTAACTAAATATTAACACTTTTAAGATCACAATTCTTACCCTCACTACACAATTTAGCAATAATTCCAGCTATTCTCCTGAATCCCCAATATGCTCCTTTTATTGAGTATGTAATTCTAGCTAAAATAATTCCTATTAGCACAGAGGAACTCAAGAATAACACATGAAAACATTTTCAGAAAACTAGAGTAGGAGGAATTTTTTAAATCTAATAAGTCAAAAGAAAACACATTTTAACACACATATTAATCATAAAAGAGTGAATATAATTTCTCTAAAATTGGGACCAAAACAAGAAAATCCAATCTCACAACTCCAATGCAACATTGTACTGGAAATACAAGCCAGTGCAATAAAGAAAGAATAAGAAATAAATGACATACAGATTGGACAGGATGAGATGAAACTGTCCCTATCCACAAATGTCACAATCAGTTGCGTTATATATCCCAGAAGATATATAAGAAACTCCTAGAACTTTTTTTAATTACTCATATAAATGAATTTACTATGTTTGCAGCATATAGGACAAAACACACATACACGCACGCACGCACACACACACACACACACACACGAGATCTTCAAAAAGTTCATGGAAAATGTATATTATGAAAAAACTGTAAGTATTTCAAAATATTTTTCACCTAAATAAACTTATTTTTAATTCCATGTTTCCATAAACTTTTTGAAGTTCTCTAATATATATGTCTATATAGAATAGTACCAAACAAGAATAAAACATGAATCCAGTTTTAACCAAACATATACAGAATTTGTTTGCTAAGAACCATAAAAGATTAATTAAAGAAACTGGAGTCCTAAGTCAATGCAAAGACACACTGCATTCTCTGAATTGGAATACACAAACCATTTCACACATTAATTCTCTCCAATTTTATGTATACATTTAATGTACTCCTAAACAAAATCGCTGAGGTTTTATCTCAAATTCTAAAATTAGAAATCACAATAAAACATTGAAATAATTTTTAAGTGAATAAAATTGCATGACTCATATAGTCTGGTTTTACTGTTCCCTACAATGCTTCTGCAGGTAAGACGATCACACTGGAGAAGGAAATGGCAAATAGATCAATGGAATAGAGTAGAACCCAGAAATAGACCCACACAAATATGATCAATTGACTTATGACAAAGGTTCAAAGGGAATTCAAAGGAAGAAGGGTGGTCTTTACAGTAAATCATATCAGGATCTACATGCATAAAAATCAGAAGAAAACATCCAAAAAGTGACCTTCAACCTAAACTTCACATTTCACAAGAGACTTATTCAAAACAGACCACAATCTGGAGGTAAAATATAAATACATAAAGTTTAAGGAAAGTAGCATGAGATAAACCTCTAATTCTAACTATGGTAAAAAAAAAATCTTATGCATTACACAAAAAGCATGAACTTTAAAAGAAAAGTTGATAAATTGGAGCTAAGCAATTTTTTCTAAAGTGTTTTTAAAATGTGAATGTTTCTGTTAAGAGTATGAAAAACAGGCTGCAAACATTAAAAAACTGTTTGCAAATCACATATGCAACATGGACTTTTAGCCAAAATATACAAAGGATTCTCAGAACTCAACAGTAAACAGTCCAATTAAAAACAAGAAAAAGATTTACTTTACCAAAGAAGAAACACATATGGCCAATTAGCACATTAAGAAATTTTCAGCATCATTAACCATTAGAAATGTTCAAATTAAAACCACAAAGAGATTCCTCTAAACACTTATTTTGAATGGAATACAAAACAAAACAAAAGCCTGACAATGCAAGTGTTGACAACAATGTAGGATAACTAGAACTCTCATATATTTCTGATGGAAATGTGAAATGGTACATTTTTTCACAAAGGTAAAAAAATATTCAAATTATATTTTCTTTTATAGTTAAAGATACTTAACCAGTTGACACAGAAATTCTACTCCTAGATATTTGTCCTTGAAAAATGAGAAAAAAAAAATGACCTAAATGAAAGATCTCCGCGAGTGAGATCCCAGTGGAAAGAACAGGTCATCAAAGAAGGAGGTACCTTTCTCTGAAGGGAGGAGAGAACTTCCACTTTGACTGCGACCTTGTCTAAATATGATCAGAGTCGGTGAACTCAAAAGGCTTCCATAGCCTTGGCAACTCATTGACTAGAGCCTAGGGTGATTACTGATGTCATAAACAAGAGTGTCAATTTGTTAAGTCAACAACAGGAGTCGCTGTGCACTTACTCCTCAAGTAGGATCTCTGTCCTTAATGTGCTATACGTTGTGATTTGATGCTATATCTAGTACTCAAACAGTATTTTTCACTTTGTGTTTCTATGTGGGTGCAAACTGTTGAAACCTTTACTTAATATATATGCTAAACTGATCTTCTGTATATATAGAAAATTGAAAATGAATCTTGATGTGAATGGAAGGGAGGAGGGAGCAGGAAAGGGGAGGGTTGCGGGTGGGAGGGAAGTTATGGGGGGGGGGCATTGTAATCCATATTCTGTACTTTGGAAATTTATATTCATTAAATAAAAGTTAAAAAAAATTATTTTATTTCATGAAACCTCTGCATGAATGCTTGACCAGTATATTCATATCAGCCCCAAACTAGAAACCCCAGAGGGTAAATGAACAAGCAAAATGTGATGCATTCATACAGTCTACTAAGAAACAAGCTAGAAGAGCAGATTCACACACACAGTATCATAAATTAACCTCCTTTACTCATGTTGAGTGAGAGGGTCAATCCCCAAACACTGCAGTCTGTGATTCTACTTAACTGACTTTCTGGAAAGGCAAAACTCTGGCAGCAGAGAGCAGATCAGCAGAGATCACGGGTTAGGGAAAGTGAAATGATGTGACCACAAAAGACTAACTTGAAGGAGTTCTGGGGAAGATGGAATGTTCAGGGTTCTGACTACGTTGATGGTGAAATAATACGTCCAGGTCTTAATAATACCTTATATCAATAAAATAAGAATATTATTAATAATAAAGAACATGAGAGAGAGAGAGAAAGAGGAGAGGAGAGGAGAGGGAGACACACTGTACCAACAGAACTGTTTCTTAGAGTCCTCTAAAAGTAACTTGCTTTGACAACATTGCCAATGCTGAATCCAAAACAGAGAGATTCTTTGCTACAATCTGTGTTCCTAGGTACAAGGAACACTTAGTAGTACATGGTTGACTCACTTCCTCCAGTCACTGACACCTCTAACACTATGCCTATTGCAATCACAGCTCAAGGCAAAGTGATTCCTGGGGGTCAAGTGCAAAGGCTTCCTTCCCCAGAGACAGGCTCACTCAGTGCTGCTATATACTAAGACACCCATACTCCCTAACAGTCGAACTCCTGCATTCACTAATACAGCCAATTGTGCCACGAAGGCTAGGGAGGGTCAAGAACTAATCTCAGACACATTAGAATTAGAATAAATCTCCCCTTTCCTCTGCTAATGCTGATGAAGCAATCAACTCACTACCTACAAAGTCTACAATGAACAGACCTCCTTCCTTCTTTGGATGTATGCACGTGGCCAAAGTCACAGGTACAAGTGTGCAAATGGGTAGGAAATTTTGCCCAACCCACAAGATAATAGCCAAAAATATCTACTGGTTGATAGGTCAATTGATAATTAATAATACCGTATACCAATAGTTTGAATATAGGATTTGGATCTGTTAGAATACATTGTTGTATCAGTTCTGTGGATTTAAAAATTGGCTAGATCCTTAGCCATTATTATATTTATCTATCATGAAAAGCATTCAAGAAATAGGATCATCTTCTTAAATGTAAGTATTACATGGCTATGAATGCCAACTAATTAACTGCGAGATAGCTTTCATTGTTTCAATTCATTTTACATAACACATTGAAACATTGCATGAAACATAACATTGAAATGATATAATTTTTAATATCTAAAAGCCAGAGTCAGAGTTTGTAATTATACAAACATTTGTTGGTTTTGCCACATTATTGCAGCTTGTTGGCATAATATTGCATCTTGATCCTACCACATAGAACATTAGTAAGTCATTGAAATTTGCCCTATTACACTAGGATAAACATTTTTATCTGAATAAGATATAAAAATTATTGGGACAGGAATATAACATTACATATTCACTCTCCGGAATGTACATTCTCATTCCTTCCTCCCTATGAAAACTTTTACCAAAACGGACAGAGAATTCTTTTCTCCCCTGTCCCCAAATTGGTTACCCATTATGTTTTTTTTTTTTATTTTTTTTTATTATTTGACAGGCAGAGTGGACAGTGAGAGAGAGAGACAGAGAGAAAGGTCTTCCTTTTTGCTGTTGGTTCACCCTCCAATGGCCGCCCCGGCCAGCGTGCTGCGGCCGGCACACCACGCTGATCTGAAGGCAGGAGCCAGGTGCTTCTCCTGGTCTCCCATGGGGTGCAGGGCCCAAGCACTTGGGCCATCCTCCACTGCACTCCCTGGCCACAGCAGAGAGCTGGCCTGGAAGAGGGGCAACCTGGACAGAATCCGGCGCCCTGACTGGGACTAGAACCCTGTGTGCTGGCGCCACCGCAAGGCGGAGGATTAGCCTAGTGAGCCGCGGCGCCGACCACCCATTATGTTTTACTTCAAAGAAGTACCACTACTAAATTAGTAACAGATGATTCTCTGACCATAAAAGTGCAGATTCAAACTTAACTTCATGGATAAATATGGTAGCTATTCAGGATTAATAAATGCAGCATTTATGTTCAAAGGCCACTTTCCATGCACCATGACCATTGAAAATGTCTATATGAATGTATATTGTTTGTATTTTAAAAGGAGAAAGACTACACAGTAAAGGAATAGATAAAAATCATTCATTTATATAAATGATATAATATTAATGATGGTGCATTTTAATTACACCTTTTTAAAATGTCTTATTTCTATGTTCTGAAATTTCTTCCCAGTGGTTTTACAGTGGTTTTTAAATGTCCATATATTTTGGTTGTAGGATCAGACAGCCTGGATTCAAATTTCAGCTCTACCACCTATTCATTATATAATCTCAGACTTAGGTTGTCTTTTACAAAATGGGAATAATAATGCAATAAACCTCACAGTACTTGTGGAGAAGTTAAGTTAGTTATATGTACAGTGCTCACTGAGTGTTCCAAGAATAACAAAAGTTGTTTACAAGATTTTGACTGAGCAAAATCAACCATCACTTATTCAGGAGAAAGAGATCTCTGTAGGGTTTGATAGAGTCTTGGAATGAGAAAGGACAAAGTTTGATTTAAAGCAATTTTGAAGCCTTATTGAACACATGTTTTTCAATGGAAGTTTTGATGAAGATTGAGTAAGGATTACAATGGATCAGGTTTGGTGGAACCAGCAAGAAGGTGTCTTGAGGAAAGTGAGTCAGGGGTTCTAGACAGAAAACTGCTGACGCCATCTGTTGCAGAGTTAATGGGTCTTGGGAATTTCTGTAATGGACAACAACCATCTGAAACTTTCATCTTCTTGAGCAAGAGTTTTCTGAAGTAGGAGAGTTTTGCTAAGGAAGATCATGGAACAAGAAAATCATGTTAACATGGTTATGATTCTTAATGTCCAAACATTTGAACATTATGAGTACCTTAAAACAGTACCTAGTCCATATTAAACACCATACAGATATGTTGGCTTTAATGTTTATAGATACTATTATTATTAAAATGGAGCATGTCAAATTTTTATCTAAAAGCTCTTTCAAGCCACTAACATGGTCCATCCTGTTTTCTTTGCTCTAGGTTCTGATAAGTATTTGTTTTATTATCAACAGTCATTTTCCTCCATCCAGTTGACCTGCAGTAAGCGTCACTTTGGCCAAGGATTGCCTAATCTAATGGGGGAGAAGGACCCATCCATACTGTAAAAAGAAAATGCAATAAATCAAATGCTCTAAAATAAGTGTGAATAAAGGACTTAAGGAGCCCAGCTGTGCCTGAGGGAGACAGCAAGAACTTCACAAAATACAGAGCTGTTTAGGCAGAACCACTTATTGAGTCAACCTAAATAAAAATTACAGTGACTCCTGTGAAGTCCAATTTCTCAGAAACATTCAAACTATTTGTACAGACGTGCATTAGGCTCTATCATGAGCAGCACTGGTGCTTCCATCCCAGTGTGGAAAGACTGCATAATGCATTTCTTAGAGACATACTTTTTTCTTAAATCACAACCATATTACATACTGGTTAGTTAGAAGATTGAACTACAGCATTCAAAACTCAGCTTAAAAGATATGTGCTAATCTCTCAGATTCTGCTTGAATATACTTTATGCCCTGCCTTGCCAGAACAGCCCTAGATTATACCTATTGTTCCATAGTATTTATGAATTGTGCTGTCTTTTAAAAAATGGTCCATATTTTAACTATTAATTGCCTGGTCAACTTATTTGTCTTATCTTTTGCTTCTATTCCAGGGGAGAATAGATTGGGAGCTAAAAACTAAGTGTCTGAATTCTAAAATTCTTGTAATGGTAAAATATGATAGAAGTGAAATTGTAGTACAGATAAAATGTGATCTACAGGAGTTTGGAAAAACATGTGTGTATGAATAGTTCCTATACAGTTAACATCACAAAGGTTGGAAATAGGGAATATTTTAAGACAAATGTAAATGCAATTTACCAAATATTCTTTTCCTAAAACAAATGATTACATGTCATTGAGCTACCAAAGTTTACAATCCTATCTCAGGTCCAGTTACCCTCCTAACCAATGGAGAATGGAAAGCAGTAAGAACCAGAGCATCTAGGTCCAAAACTAAATCATGGTGTCACTGTGGATAAATATTTTCAGCTTACAGATTCAATTCCCTTATCTCTAAAATAATACAATTGAAACTAATGTTCTTCACGGAGACAGGAAGGTCCTTTTACTATTGCATGAGAAAGATGTGGAGTCACAGTTTTTAAACTGTTCAGGAAGATTAAGACACAGCTTTGTATTTTCTCTCTTTCTCCTGAGATCTCTATCTGGAGAATAAATACAAATGGACTATCCCTTCCCTGACCAGGATCTGAGGGAAGTGGTTCTGGAGCTTTACAATGTGCTTTTCATGGGATACTTATTCTGGTGGATGGAAGAAATCCTAAGTATCTGTCTCATCAGCGACTAGATTTGTCTCTGGTGTTAAATCTTGTGATTCTTGTCTGACCTGTGTCCAGTTTATTGCTGTCAAGGTAGCTACTTGGTAGGAGGCCCTGAGTGAAGTGCCATTGTGTGGGTCAGATGAGATAGAGAGGAGGCAGCATATGAAACAAAAGAAGCACTGTATTGATCACAGATCCCAGCGAAAGACTGCAGCATGTCTGACAGGGCCAATGGAAAGTGGAGAATCATCTGGTACTTACAAAGTTAATTAGCAACAAGGAGCAAAAGAGTAAGCAAGGGACCTGTGAGACTCCGCTGTACTGGGGTTGAGGTCATTACCCAGGCAGATTTCTCTTGAGAGCTTTAACTGGGCTTACAGCAAGCAATTTCCATGATCTCTGTGGATTCACCCTGTGACTGAGAGGTGGTCACAGCATCAAATTTTAACACTCCATGCAGAGTACAGGAGTCAGCAATGTGATGAAGTAGGTGGTATCTGGCTGTTTTGTAGGAAGATTGTTATCAGGAAGTAGTCACATATGGCAAATACTGGATCAATCACTTTGAACAATTGGTAGGAGTTAGAGAACTGGAAACTGTGTCAAAATTGATCAAGTCCAGTTTCTGGTGTGTCAAAGTCCAGTTTCTATTTGAAACAGATGCTGAGGCATAAAAAATTCATAAGAATTCACAACAAGCCTGAACTCTGTTACATTCATGTATCAACCTGTGCCAGGCTGCACCAGTTCCTCTGGGTACTAGAGAGAGCCCAGAAAGTCCGTATTTGCTCTCTGGGGCCCAGTAACCCCAAGAGTTGTTAATATTGGACTGGTTGGATTAATATTGGATTGGTTCATCTCTAAGCTCTAAACATCCAAAATATCATAGATGGAGAGGTGATATACATAAGAATCATTTTTAATGTGACAATTTAGGGAGCATTACAGCCTTTAAAAAATTAGAAATGTTGTCCTTCACAGTATTAGAGATCAAAAGCCCAATATCAAAAGGTCAAAATGTCAATAGGGCTACACTCCCTGTGAAGTTTCCAAGGGAGAATGCTTGCCTATTTCAGTTTCCAGTGATTCTAAATATTCCTTGGCTTGTGAAATTATTTCTGAGCTGTAGGCTCACATATATATAACAGAGTTTATACGATCATTTTGCTAAAATGTTTTCTGGTACCTGCAAAGAATCAGTGTGCCTTTAATGATGAAAGAAAAGTTTATTTTTCTCCACTAGGTTCTTACAGCTGAATGAATAATTCAGATAATGACAAAGAATAAATCAAGCCAGCACCGCGGCTCACTAGGATAATCCTCCGCCTTGTGGCGGCACTGGCACACCGGGTTCTAGTCCCGGTCGGGGCGCCGGATTCTGTCCCTCTTGCCCCTCTTCCAGGCCAACTCTCTGCTGTGGCCAGGGAGTACAGTGGAGGATGGCCCAAGTACTTGGGCCCTGCACCCCATGGGAGACCAGGAGAAGTACCTGGCTCCTGCCATCCGATCAGCGCAGTGTGCTGGCCGCAGCGCGCCAGCCGCAGCGTGCCAGCCGCAGCGGCCATTGAAGTATGAACCAATGGCAAAGGAAGACCTTTCTCTCTGTCTCTCTCACTGTCCACTCTACCTGTCAAAAAAAAAAAAAAAAAAGACAAAGAATAAAATATCCAGAATTTAACTTTCAAGTTACAGGTTAAACAAAGAGAAGACAAACAATGTTCAAGATTAAATCTTTATGTTGTCATCATCTGATTCATATGAATGTTAGTAATTGCATGCTATGCTAAATAGATGGTTAGGAAAATTATATTTCTTGAATTGTTTTATTCATCATGATGAACTATTTATATTTTATCATCTAATGAACAAAACTAATGAACTACATTTAAAGGTCACACTGTTTTTTTTTTTTTTCAATGTTTTTTTCTAGAAGCAGAAGGAAATATAAGTGTGTTTCCAAACATTAAAGAGAATATTAGACTTATTAGTTCTCCTTTTCTTCAATATTTATTTTATATTTTGAAAGAAAGAGACAGAGAGAGGCAGAAACAGAGAGAAAGAGAAAGTAAATTCGTTGATTTACTCCCCAAATGGCCACGATGGTTGGGGCTGGACTAGGCAAAAGCCAAGAGCTGGGAGCTTCATCTAGGTTTCCCACATGAGTGCAGAGGTCCAGGTACTTGGGCCATCTTCCACTGCTTTCCCAAGATGACCAGGGAGCTGGAGAGGAAGCTGAGCAGCCAAGAATCTGATGTGGGATCTGATGTCACAGGTGGCAGCTGAACTTGCCACACCACAATGCCAGCCTGGTTCTCTTTTGACTGAGCATTGAAAGAAATTATTTTCACCTAGCATTATTTTCTACTTATTTGCCCCAATTTTTGTATGACCAAGTTTCTCCTTCCCATACGTGCATAGTGGTATGCTATTGATAATATTAAAAAGCTAAATCCTTTATTAATAAGAAACATAAATATTGCCTATTAAGGATTTGTGGAGTTCTAATCACATTATTTTAGTAACTGTGAAACAGCAGCCAACCTCATTTAAAATTAATAACTGAGTATGCAGATCAGTGTTATCCATTGGTTATATACAAGTAGGTGTATTTTTATATTGAATTGAAGAAAGGTTAGCAAAATCCACTTTTACTACATGGTGGTACACATCTTAGCTTCTCCTGACCCATGAGCCTGGTACCCAAACCCAGTGCTTTCAAAATCATCAGCTGGTTTAATGAATAAAACCTGGAGGCAAACAACTGTTGTTCAAATTGCCATGTTGTAAATAAATATATAAGGGGAGACATAAACACTTCTGGTGTACTGGATGCTATGGGGTTCTGCATCTATATCCTGCCAACCTCCACCTTAATAACTAAAGGACTCACTTTCCCAATTCAAAAAGTATGAGTTACCCACAGATTGCAGGTGAGCCTCTCCACAACTTGCCTTGGAACCTGCCCCATCACATCCCTTCCTGGAGCAGTCCACGTACACTGACCTTTCGATATTGAGGTGTAAATGCCCACGCCCTTAACTCTGATTTAGAACAACTCTAAAGTTTCATCTTAGTTCCAAACCCTCTCACGGGATTAGCTGAGGTCTTTGTTGTAAATGAATCACATTTCAACTTCTCTCTGAACAACCCTGCTTCCTTCGTGTACTCTCATCCACACAGGTACCAATTCTAAGAACACATTCCCAGTGAAGTTCCTATGTGTAAATCTTTGTGGTAAAGTAGGCTTCCTGGGGAAAACAACCCATTATGTGAGGTCCATGAAGGTCAAGGAAGATGTTTGAGATGTTTTGTAATTTTATATTTATTTCACAGTATTCATAAGATTATGTCCAATGGAGAAAGAGTACATATCATGCAAACAAAGGAAAAAGCAAGAAAAAGCAAAGATGTGGTAGAATATGTCACTTTAGGGTTACTTGTGCAATGCTGTTAGAATACTAGAGAAGCAATTTATGATGTAGCAGGGGGAGGCAGGGATGAGATTATAAAGGGTCTTGTCAATCTGAAGAACTTGTACAATTCCCCATAGGTAATAGGAAATCATTTATGGACTGGATGTACAGGATGCCATAATGACACTTGTTCCAAAAAAAATCAGAAGTAGTTTGGGCAGTAGATTTGAAGGTATCTGAGAGACAAAAGGTAAAGGAGACTACAGAGAAGTCAGCTGCAATTTAGGAAACAAAGGACTTAAAAAGGGTTAAGGCCAGCGCCATGGCTCACTAGGCTAATCCTCCGCCTGCAGCACCTGCACAGCAGGTTCTAGTCCCAGTCGGGGCGCCGGATTCTGTCCCTCTTGCCCCTCTTCCAGGCCAGCTCTCTGCTGTGGCCAGGGAGTGCAGTGGAGGATGGCCCAAGTGCTTGGGCCCTGCACGCCATGGGAGACCAGAAGAAGCACCTGGCTCCTGCCTTCAGATCAGCGCAGTGCGCCGGCCACAGCACACTGGCCGCGGCGGCCATTAGGGGGTGAACCAACAGCAAAAAGGAAGACCTTTCTCTCTTCTCTCTCTCACTGTCCACTCTGCCTGTCCAAAAAAAAAAAAAAAAAAAAAGGGTTAAAATGAAACAGAGTTAGTGAATAGGAAAAGAATATGGGCAATGTATTGGTGGTAGAAACAAGTTTATCTGATAACTGCATGTCAGAAATAAAGATGAAGGAAGGGTAGAGATTCCTAGTCTGAGTCAATGAAGAGGCTGTGATTGTTAATGGTTCAGGGTTCAGGTTCAGGGTATCATTGGGATTGTGGCATTGGAGAGCAAAAACAGTACAAAGAAACTTCTGAGTACACTGTCAAAGATGTCTTAATTATTGCCTAAAACTGCATCACACAGAATGAACTGTGTCTCTCCAAAAAATTATCTAGAAACTGTTGGCATGTGCAAAGCAGTATGAACTTTGTAACAGGGGAAGGGAATCCTTGCCTTTTTTGTAAAAAAGATTTATTTATTTATTTGAAAGGAAAAGTTAGAGGGAGGGAGGGAGGGGAGGAGGGAGTTAGAGGGAGACAGAGAGAGAGAGAGAGAGAGAGGGAGAGAAAGAGAGAGAGAGGATCTTTCATCTGCTGATTTACTCCCCAAATGGCTGCAACAGCCAGGGTTGGGCTGCTCTAAGCCAGGTGCCACGAGCTTCTTCCAGGTCCACCACCTGGGCCCAGGGATCGGAGGACCTGGGCCACCTTTGCTGCTTTCCCTGTTACGTTAGCAGGGAGCTGGATTGGAAGTGGAGAAGCGGGGACTCTAACACTCTAACTGGTGCCTATATAGGATGCCAACTCCTCAGACAGCAGCTTTATCCTCTATTTCACAGCACCAGCCTCCAAGCTTTGTCTTAGAGTAGTAACTTCTTACAGGAATCAATATAAGATAATCTAAAATAAGATTATAAATTAGGTTGGAAGTATGTTACTGAAAAAATTAAAAGAAACAAATAAAGGAGGGAGATTTAAGGAGGGATGGAAGGAAGGAAATGTGGTTTTCTTAGAATTTTATTCATGAAATAAGTTCTTTTTATATTAATAAAAATAAAATTATAAAATTATCTGGACCATTTGCCAGAGAGAAGCAACATGTAAAACCCAAGTGAAGCAGCAATAGGCACCATTAAAAATTCTCTGTAGCAGGACCATGGAGAAGTCATTACTTGCTTATTTTCTCTGACAGCAGGGATCCTAGAGGCAGTTATCTACTATAGGACTTTTCTTTTGTGGGACACTAAAGCAGACTACATGCTGTAATTGTGTAGGCCTTGACAATGGAACTGACAAGCCTGTCAGACTTGACTAGACTGTAAGGATGTTAACCCTGGCTTGCTTCCTGCTAGTAACAATAAGTCATGCTGGCACTCTGTGAGGCTCACTTTAAGTATTTCATATCAACAAGAATCATACATATTGCCACAAAAAACTGACCATTTTAAGTGAATGTTCTGTATACCTAATAACTTTCTCATATGATTTAATCACAGAAAAATAAAATAATTAGTTAAAGGATAAGTTGATATTTTAATAGTCTATTAATCTTCTGTATCAGATCTTAGAGAATAAAAGTTAAAAATGCAAAATCTATGGTTCTAGTTTATGTACTGCATTATAATCTACAGCATGGTTTATCAATCTCAGCCCTACTTACTTTGGGACTGATGATTCCTTGTTGTGATGTTTTCCTGTGCTTAGCAGGATGTTGAACAGTGTCCCTGACCTCTACCCACAAAATGCCAGGAGCATACATATACGCGTACAATCTGTTGTGACAATCAAAATCATCTTAAGACATTGGCAAATGTTCCTGTGGGGGCAGAATCATCCCTGATTAAGAACCATTGATTTAGAGGGGTGGACCTGGAAATATGCATTCTAAAAAGTATTATCTTTCATTAATATTATCACTTCCTGAGTGAGACCAAGTGACATCTATTTTGAGAATCTGATCTGAGAAAACTGTATTACTCACTTTTTCACTTGCTTGTTTTTCTTTTCCTTTTCTTTCTTTCTGTATTTGAAAGGGAGGAAGGGGGGGGAGATAAAGGAAGAGAGGGAGGGAGAAAGAGAAAGATCTTATCTACTGGTTCACTCCCTAAATAGTTCCAAAAGCTGGAGTTGAGCCAGGCCACACACAAAGCAACTCAGTGCTGGTCTCTACTGATGGTAGGGACCAAACTACTTGACCCATCATCTGCTGCCTACTGTGTGTGCATTAGCCAGAGACTGGAATTGGGAGTTCAGCAGAACTAGGACTCAAACCTAAGCATGGGATGCTGGAATCCTGAGTGGTATCTTAACCACTGTACCAAATAACCACTCCTTATTTTTTTTTAACACTTGTTGAGTGCCTACTGAGCATCAACAAATCCTGCTGTGTATAGAGGATGCTTTGCTGAACATACAGGTAAAATTTCTATCCTCACTGAGCTACCTCGAAATGAAGAAAATAGGCAATTATATTTAAATAGTCTTTAAATGTACTCTGAAGAAAATTAAGGCAGAGGAAAATAAGGAGATGGGGAATGACAGGAAGCAATATATTAACAAGATGGTCAGTTCTGAAGGGGAGATGCATGAAGAGACTTGGATGAACTTGAATCAAGTAGCCTGAAAGCACACTTCTGGGACCCTGGTGCATGGCATGGCATTAAAGCATCCAGCAAGGACTCTCCGAGGGAGCAGCAGTGGAGAGTGCTGCAGTAGCTAAAAGTGTTGAAGTCTGGATGGCCACCGTTAGTTTATCTTAGGTCCAAAAACTTTGAGTCAGTGGCTACATCCCTTGGAGAAGAATAATTCCAAACACTGTTTCAACTATGCTTTGAGTCCAAGTAATCACAGCCGTTGAACTGAATAACAGGAGCTCAGATGTTTCAGCCAAACAGATCAAATCTGTCATTTTCAGGGTCATCTTACTTCCCCTGTGATAAAAGCTTGGAGATAATGGCCACCGAACTAGAGAAATGCTTCCTGACATTAAAGCCAGGTCTGGGTTGAGGTAAGTAAAGGGGTTTGGGTACAAAACTTAAAAGGCAATAATTTTTAGGTACTGTTTTACATGTTCTATGCTTGAAGTATCACTTGACTCAGTTTTACCTCAGTCTAATATTGTTTTCAACAACAAACCTAAAGGAAATATTTTCGTATGACATACTCAGATTGCTTCAGTCATTAGGAGTCACACAGATAGCATCTTCTGATAGAAATCATATATTTAGGGGCCAGCGCCATGGCTCACTTGGTTAATCCTCTGCCTGCGGTGCCGGCATCCCATATGGGCGCCGGGTTCTAGTCCTGGTTGCTCCTCTTCCAGTCAAGCTCTCTGCTGTGGCCCGGGAGTGCAGTGGAGGATGGCCCAAGTGCTTGGGCTCCTGCACCCACAGGAGAGACCAGGAAGAAGTTCCTGGCTCCTGGCTTCAGATCAGCGCAACGCAGGCTGTGGCGGCCATTTGAGGAGTGAACCAACGGAAGGAAGACCTTTCTCTCTGTCTCTCTCTCTCTCACTGTCTATAACTCTACCTGTCAAATAAATTTAAAAAAAAAAGAAATTATATGTTTAAAAATAAAAATACTGGCATTAAGGAGCTCTTAGACCAGGAGGGTCACAAAAACAGAGTATGTCTCTCAGCTAGCGTCCTCCAAGCTATATAGCATCTAATATGAGATGGAAAATAGTCAATCTTCCTGATTCCAAATAAGTTTTCAGAAGAAAGGTATCTTACCCTTCCTAGTTTTTGGCTCCTAATAGCTGCAGTTGGATTTGACTTAATTATGTCTCCCAAAGACCCATTATGACTAAAGTCTTGGTCCCCACGATGGTGCTATTAAAGGTAGTAGAATAATTGAGGGATGGAACCTTAATAGGGAAATCTTTAGGCTGTTAGGGGCTTACCTGCCAATGGTAGTTCTTACACCACCTCTTAGTTTGTTCTCACAGGGGGTTATTATAAAAGGAGCAAGATCAGTCCTAAACTTCCCTTCTTCTATTTGCTCCTGTTCAAGATATGACTGCCTGCTCCAATACATGTTATTGCCATGGTCATCTGCCATTGGCCAAATGATCCTCACTAGATTTGGGACAATACATGTCCCATGCCCTTGAGTCCTCCCAAAAATATGAGCTAAAAACCTGTTCTCTTTCTAAGTTAGCTGCCTCTGGTATTTGATTGTAATAATGCAAGCTAATACACTAATCTACCAAGCATAGTTGTCAGGGTTCCTTTCTGAAGCCTAATCTAAACTCGTATCTACTATAAATTGAATCACTAGTTGCATGGCTCTTTCATACTCTACATAGACAGGCAGTCGTTGGTCACTGTACCCCTTTCCCTCAGTCTATCCTAAATTTGAAAACAGCTACTAATTTACTTTCTGATCTCTTTTTCAGATTAAACTATTTGGCAATTCTTTCTCAGCTTTCATTTTCACTGTTCTTTAAATTATTACTTTGATTCCCCATGAGTGTTTCTTTACCCAAGTGTTTCTCAAAGTGTTGAAGAGATCTTCCACTTGAGATAATCACTGCTGGATAACACCTCACCATAGTTACCCCAATATGAGTCACTCCTCAATTTAGTAGATTCTATACTAAATTTTAGTTATGACCACACTACAAATTATTATGCATTTGGATCGAAATACAATAAATGAGAGGAATTGCAATAATCGAGAGGTTTGTATCATTTTAAACTATTTATTTAATTATCTGAGGGTCAGAGAAACAGAAAGAATTGCCAACTGCTAGTTCAATCCCCAGATACCCACCTCCCGTATGCCAATGTGGAATGCAGATGTCTTAACTGCTAAGCCAACCAACTCCCCCAACAATGATGTCTTTAATTTTTCCATTTATTTGAGAGGCAGTGGGAGAGACAGAGAGGTCCTATCCACTGATTCACCTCCCAAATGTCTGCAATAGACATAATTGGGCCAGGACAAAGGTTGGAGCAGGGAATTAAATATGGGGCTCCCCTGATGTAGTAGGAATATACAAACTTGAGCCATAACCACTGCTGCTCAGGGCATGTGTTAGAAGGCAACCGGAACTGGGAGTGGAGTAAGATTTGAACCCAGGCACTGAGACATGGCATACAGATGCCCCAAGTGGCGTGTTAACCACTATATCAAACACTTTCCTTATGGATAGTACTTATAAGATGCTTATGTTTTGATTTTATCTCCAGTAACTACCTGATGTAAGCTCACCAATATGAACTCTTTTTTGAAATAGGAAAATAACTTTATTTCATGTTGAGGGGTAGGTGGGCATCCAGTCTTAAAACTTATGGAACTGTTTCTTGGTGTCAGCAGCCTTAATGACCTTCAACATGATGAAGCACGTGGTCTTACACTGAGTAAAAACAGTATTCTGCATCTCTATTGTTACAGTTCTAAGTAGGATCCTCCCTGGGATGGAGTCATTTCTTGCCAATGCAGATGCCTCCATACCTTTCTTGGGTATCTTGAAACCCCAACTAATGTTCCTGGAGTATCATGGAAGCTTCTCTTTATCAGTTTCTCCCAGCTTGAAACTCTTCTTATTTTGAAAGATGGTCAGCTGGTTTTTGTAGCCACACTCAGGCTGAATGTCACCATCTTCCCAGGTACCTCAATTTAAACTCTTACTATCTCAGCTTCCTCACTGGTAATATGGGAATTAAATAAAGACCATCTCATAATATTATTATGGGAATTAACTGAGATGATCCAGGCAAAGCACTTGGCAGACAGCTTGATGCATACTAAATTTGGAATATATTTTTGACACAGAAACCTAGGGAAAAAATTCTAGGCAAGAGGGGAAAGGAGGAAGAGGAGTAGGCATTGGACATAGTGATTTGAAGGCTACTTGGGTCACCTGCATCCTGTATCAGAGTGCCAGGTTTTGGATCTAGATCCACTCCTTACTACAGCTTTCTGCTGGTGTACATCCCAGGATATAGTGGTGATAGCTATGGGGGCTGGGTCCTTTCCACCCTTGTAGGAGGCCTGGATTGAGCTCCAGGCTCCTGGCTTTGGCCTGCCCCAACCCTTGCTATTGCAGATGTTTGGGGTATGAACCAACAAATGGGAGATCTTGCTGTCTCTCTGCTTTTTCAAATAAAAGTTAACAAATTTAAAAAAAAAAAAGGAAGAGAATAGGGCCAAAAATTTTTAATGGAGGCACAAAAAGTTTCTATTACTTAATTTTTTTCACATGACTCTAGAACTTTTTTAAAAAATTTATTTATTTGAAAGGCAGAGTGACAGTGAGAGGGAGGGAGACAGAAACAGAGACATCTCCCATCCACTGGTTCATTCTCCAAAGGACTGCAATGGCTGGGGCTGGTACAGCCTGAAGCCAAGAGCCTGGAATTCCTTCTGGTTCTCCCATATGGCTGACAGGTGCACAGCACTTGGCCCATCCTCCACAGCTTTCCAAAGCTTATTATGAGGGAAATGGATCAGAATTGGAGCAGCCGGGACAAGAACCAGCACTTGGATCAGGAATGCTAGCATTGCAAGCAGCAGCTTATCCAGCTATGCCACAACACTGATCCCAGCATCTCTGAATTGATTTGGGTATGGCATTTCTTCTGGGAAAGAGGAAGCTTTTTCCCAGGCACTTGTAGCTTGTGGCTTTTCTCCTTCAAATTTGACAAGCTGTGGAATGACATGTCCTACCTAGATCATCAGCAGGGCACAATCCCAGTTTTTGGGATAATCATTTCTTCTGGTCTGTTGCTTCTTTTCATACAAAAAATAAATGTGTGGGAGAAGGGATGGAAGGAGGGTAGTGCATGAGGGGAAGAGTTCTTTCCTGTTCTCTTTATATTTGTTGCCTACTTGTACAAATACTGGATACTACTCAAAGCCAGCTGCATGAGTTGGCTGAATAAACCATCCACTGTGCTAAGGCAAGACGTTCTGAACACTGGCAAAACAGATGAATGAATAAAGTGTGCATTTAAATGACATACCCCAAGCTGCTAGAAACTCAAGATTCAGAAATGAGTAATATACACTTGCTCTCTAAGGTTTGCAGACTAATGAGAGAAATAAGCAATAATTAATCTCCAAGGTGGAACCTTGCTTGTGGCCATTAAACAATTCAAATTGAAAGATATTAAGCACAATTTAATGAGTTTAGTTTAACTGCATCTCCTTTCCCTCTTCTCAGACCACTTCTGCTCTACTCTCAGATAAGGTGAGCTTTCTGTTTTTGTTTTTTTCTCCCTGTGCAAGTTGGTGTACTTTCCTCAAACACAATCAAGTAGGAAAAATCTTGATATTTGTCCTATTTAGAAAAGAGAGGGAATTGATATAACCTAGAGAAGAGTGTGCCTTTGATTACATGAAGAGACACTGAACTAGAGTTTGTGTTTGTTCATCATCTGTGTTGGGCTTTGATCAATTGTTAAACTAATTGAAGAAGATTAATGGATTGCTTTTAGTTTATTGAGTGCCTGAAACAGTTATAAGTCACTTATGAGGAATTATCACAGTGCATATTCTTCATTAAAGATCTTTAAAAGCATGTATTTATGCCTTACTAACAAAAATTATTTGCATTAAGAATTTATTTTATTTATATGCAACCAATCAATTCTTTATTGAGTGCCTAAAGTGACTTGGAGTACTTATAGTGGCAGCTGCTCAAAGAGATAGGACATAATCTCTAATAATAGGCAGTTTATAAATCAGTTGAGAAGCAATACGTGATTAGAAAGCACGACTGGATTTTTTTTAAAGATTTACTTATTTGTTTGAAAGGAAGAGTTACAGATCCAGAGAGGGGAGATCTTTCATCTGCTGGCTAACTCCCCAAACGGTCTCAGTGTCCAGGACTGGGCCAGCTGAAGCCAGGAGCCAGGAACTCTATCCTCACCCCCTACATGAGTGGCAGGGATATAAGTACTTGGACCATCCCTTACTGCTTTCCCAGGTGCATTAGCAGGGTACTGGATCAGAAGCGAAACAGCTGGGACTTGAATAAATGCTCATAGGAGCTGCCACTGTTGCAGACAGTGGCTTATCACACTATTCCACAACACCAGCCCCAAATTTTTAGGACATTATATGTGTAATATATAATATATGTAATAAATGATTTACTATAGAAAAACAGGCAAGACAGAGTTCTTGATGGTCAACAATACATAGAATACAGGAAATCAAGTGAGATGCAGAGGATTCATTCAGTTCCTATGATGTTGTTGGAGGAGAGGAGAAACCGTCCCCTGAAGTGGCATGGAAGGAGCTGTGGATACACAATTGGGCAAAACGTCAGTTTAAGACAGAGTATGGCAAAACATGTAAGCTGGAATACACATCGAAGAAGAAAAGTTGGATAAAAATATTGCAGTTAGATTTGCCTGCTTGACTTCTGACTTTTACTGAGATATTGATATAAGAGACATGCTTTAGAAAACAAATCTAACAGCAGTGAATATAGTACATCTAGTGGTGGGAATGTAAGTAAATTCAAACAAGAGACTTAGCTCTAATTCACGAATGAAATTGCCAGGTCTTAGGAACTGATGATAGATTTAAAAATAAAAGGATCCTGAAAGCAGGATAAATGTAGGTCAAAATTCAAGTTTTAAGATGGGGAGATTAACAGTATTGCCAATAGAAATAAAGGAAGGCCCTCAGGCTGAGTGCCGTAAATCTGAGGGGGAAACAAGATACTCAGTTTTTAAAATACTTGCTTATCAATAATATGATGTAAGACGACACTGCCTGGCAGTTATTTTGATGAATCAGATTTAAGGGAGAATTTGAAACTAAATATGTAATTTAAAAATCATTTCTATTACATGGCTGAAAAATAATGAAAACAGATATAATATTAGAAAATGAAACACATCAGAAAGGGGGTAAGGGCAGCACTTCAAATTATTTGAAACCAAACTTCAAGTACATTTGAAACCAAAAAAAAAGGGTAAAAACAAAAATTAGAGAATTGCACATGGGAAGAAAATTAGACCATGGAATGTGGTGGAATTTAAGGAAAGAGAGAACTTCAAGGGCAGAAAGTGATTTAAAATGTCAAATAGTGTACAGAGGTCAGGAAAATACTTTTGAAAGGTCTAAGGTCTTTTTTCCTTATAACGTATCATGAATTTTAAAATATATTTTGTTGCTTTACTGCCATGGGGAGAAGAGATAAAGCCTTATAAGTTACAGAGGAACAAATTTATTAATTAAAATATTAGGTCTTTTCTAAAAAAAATTATTTAAGTTATGCCAGTTTCACGTATTTCTTATATACAGATACAGGAACATAGTAATACCACCCTACTCTCCCTCCTGCCCATGCTCCACCATTCTTCTTCCTCCCTCTCACAATCCCTGTTACACAGATCTATTTAAAGCTTACTTAATGATCAAATAGATAACCCTACACTAAGTAAAAGAGTTCAACAAATAGTATAAAGAAAACCAGTAGAGTACTGAAAGTGTAGAAGTGAAATGGAAATTTTGATATTTGGTGACTGTTTATAGCTCTTTTCTCTTCCATTGAGGAAGAGAGTGTTTTGTTTTGTTTTGTTTTGTTTTGTTTTGTTTTATCATGTCTTTTTTTAAGGAAGAGGAAAAACAGTACTGGGAATTAACAAAAGAGCTACACTAAGTTTCCGCTGCCTTTTGTCAAGCATGGGTGAGCCAGACAGAGTTGTAGCAGCAACCAGAAGAAGCAAAGGAAGAGATTACTGTTTCTTTTATAATTTTTTTATTCTACCGGTATCTCTTTAAAAATAAAAATCAATGAATACATGTCTGTTTAAATTGGTCTTCTGTTGGACAATGCTATTGGTCTGACATATAAATTAGTGCTTCTAAGACTTAACTATCCCTCTGGGATAAGACTGAGAAACAACAATAATATTTTATGGGAAGTGTCAAACAGCTTGCCATTATAGCAATTCTTTTCACTGTTATCTTTTTAAATTTTTTTAAGATGGATGAGGAAGGCCACTTCAATCAAAATGATAATAGTATTTACTTTGGGATGTGATAAAGCAAATGTCTTTAGCCACATGCTATTATTGAAATTTAAGGACTCTTATCTTTTGTAGAAGAGTTTTAAATTGATGCTCCTTCTACTGATTGCCCTGAGTCTATCTGTGACCTTGAGAAACTTCCTTCACCTCTCTACACCATTTTCCTCCCCGAATGAGCTCACACAGTGTGATGGGAACCAAATGGGACAATGAAAGTAAAGTGGTTAACTATGAAATGTTACAGGAATGCTACCCTTAATATTGTGAATTTTTTCCAGCATGCATACTTCATTGCCACAAAAAGGACACCTATGTTATTCTCATGGAACCACATCACATACCACAGTGCCTGGCAATAAATATTTGTTGAATTTAATTATTCCCTAGGAAGTATAATCATAAATATGATTGCATATTAAAGTATCAGCAAAACATAACACTGAACAAATATAAAATTATTATGAAAACAAAGGCAGGTTTAGCACTCAAAAGAACACTAATCCGATCCTATAAATATGACATGTGTGGACCAGTCTATGTCTGTCCTCTATACTGAAAGGTGTCCAAGCAATGAGACTGCATAATGTCTACTGTTCCTTTTATTTCATGTCCAACAGCCTTTCTAGACATATCCAAAGCCAGAAATTACTAGCAAACCTGGACAAGTCAGCCAGAGGAAGAGAAGACACAAAAAAGAATAGGGTTCATGAAAAATAAACAAAAGACAAGCAATAAGGGATGGGAAATAGACTAAATATGAAAATGAGAAGGCTAGAAAATGGAAACAAAGAATTGTAAAACAAAATGTTGTGTGGAAATGTCTACTTTCACTGAAATTAAAGACATACTTTATAAAGATACCTGAACACCTTCAAATAAACTTGATCTCAGAATAAAATCAGTCTTCTATAGTGTTAATTTTTTTACTAAGACATTGAACATCATAACATTCACAAATGGAGAGAAAAGAGGCCAGCAGTGACAGGGAGAATCGACTGCCTATCTAGTTAAGGAACCATACAGAGAGGAATATAATGGAAGATTTTCTTCTTCTCCTCACTCCCTAACATGTGTCTTGGCTATGCCATTTTCAGTGGCTTATATCTCATAGTGATCACCTTAGCATGAATCAATAATTTATGATCTGTTGCTATGGTATGAATCTTTATCTTCCCTTAAAATTTCTATGTTGAAACCCATTGACTTACTAGAAGGTCTTAGGAGGCAGGACTTTTGGGACATGATTAGGCCAAGAGAGTGCAGCCCTCATGAATGGGATCAGTGCTGTCACCAAAAGACCTTGCAGACAACTGCCCTTGTCCTTGAGCACCATGTGAGAACACAGTGAGAGGACATGATCTATAAAGCAAAAGTGGGCCCTACCTGGACATAGAATCTGAGGACATTTTAAACTTGGTCTTCTTAGCCTCCAGAGCTGCAATAAATAAATGTTTGTTGTTTATAAGCTACCTGATTTATGGTGTTTTATTTATTTTTTTAAAGATTTTATTTATTTATTTGAGAGGTAGAGTTACAGACAGTAAAAGGGAGAGACAGAGAGAAAAGGTCTTCCTTCCATTGGTTTACTCCCAAAATGGCCACAACAGCCAGAGCTGCACCAATCCGAAGCCAGGAGCCAGGTGCTTCTTCCTGGTCTCACATGCGGGTGCAGGGGCCCAAGCACTTGGGCCATCTTCTACTGCTTTCCCAGGCCAAAGCAGAGAGCTAGATCAGAAGTGGAGCAACTGGGACTAGAACTGGTGTGCATATGGGATGCCTGCGCAGCAGGCAGAGGATTAACTTACTGTACCATGGTGCCAGCCCCTGTTTTATTAAATAGAAAAAAACCTACTATAATAATATTACATTTTTGCCAGCGCTGCAGTTCAATAGGCTAATCCTCCGCCTGCGGCGCTGGCACCCCAGGTTCTAGTCCCGGTCAGGGCGCTGGATTCTGTCCTGGTTGCTCCTCTTCCAGGCCAGCTCTCTGCTGTGGCCCAGGAGTGCAGTGGAGGATGACCAAGTGCTTGGGCCCTGCACCCACATGGGAGACCAGGAGAAGCATCTGGCTCCTGGCTTCGGATCAGCGCAGTGTGCCTGCCGCAGCACGCCGGCTGCAGCAGCCACTGGGGCATGAACCAACAGAAAAGGAAGACCTTTGTCTCTGTCTCTCTCTCTCATTGTCCACTCCTCCTGTCAAAAATAAATAAATAAACAAATAATACTACATTTTTATTTGATCTTCATTTCTCCAAGATATTGGCATTAAAATGAATGTGTACTTCACATCCATTTATTTAAAAGTCAGAGAAACAAAAATGGAGAGATAACTCTCATCCACTAATTTATTCCCCATATGGCCAAGCCAGGTGACAGGGACTCAATTACTTCAGTCACTACCTGCTGCCTCCCAGGGTGTGCATTACCAAGAAGCTGGAATCGGGAGCAGAGCTGGGACTAAAACCCAGGCACTCTGATTTCAGATGAGGGAATTTTTTTTAGATTTATTTATTTGAAAGGCAAAAATAGAGAGACAAGGGATGAGAGAGACAAGAGAAAGAGGGGGGGGGGTGGAATCAATCTTCCATCTGCTTGATCACTCCCCTTCACTCTCCAAATGGCCACAGTGGCTGGGGCTGGGCCAGGCTAAAGCTAGGAGCTTCTTCTGGGTCTGCACCATCCTCCACTGCTCCTCCAGGTGCATTAGTAGGGAGCTGGATTGGAAGTGGAGCAGCCAGGACTTGAACTGGTGCCTATATGGGATGCTGGCACTGCAGGCAGAGGCTTAACCTTTTATAGCACAGTGCACCACTGAGATGAGGGCATCTTAATCACTGCATCTAATTCCCACTACATGTGCAATTTTTTTTCTTTTTCTTTCTTTCTTTCTTTTTTTTTTTTTTTTTTTTTGACAGGCAGAGTTAGTGAGAGAGAGAGAGAGACAGAGAAAGGTCTTCCTTCTGTTGGTTTGCCCCCCCAGATGGCCGCTACGGCCGGCGCACTGTGCCAATCCAAAGCCAGGAGCCAGGTGCTTCCTCCTGGTCTCCCAAGCGGGTGCAGGGCCCAAGCACTTGGGCCATCCTCCACTGCACTCCCGGGTCACAGCAGAGAGCTGGCCTGGAAGAGGGGCAACCGGGACAGAATCCGGCACCCTGACCGTGCATTTTAAAAACAGAATAGGTGACATGATTATGGGCAGTTGAATTAATTAAGAAGAAGGCATAACTAAAGAACTTCCAGATGGAACATAATCTATCTAACAAAAATCTTGGTCAAGCCTATTCTTAACTCTTAACAACAATATTCTCTTAAAAAGACACTAAGGAATACTTTGTGGTATCATCCACACCCTCCAGTGACAGGGACCCAGTGGTAGAACAAGGCTGTAAACTGGTTATATAGGGGCCAGATAATGAGTCAGTTCACTAAAGCTAAGTAAAATATATGCTAGGAGAAGCAATAGGTCAACAGGAATTTTAACTAAAAAAAATCCAGGTCTCTAAGTGGGATGCTCAGATATATTCATTTCAGGGACATTCCCAGAGATTGGAAGACTTTCCAGCAGGGTATCGTTCCCCATGCATGATGACAACCAGGCACACCTTCTGTCTAGCATTTTTTATGAAACGCCATCAGCAAGAGAGGGCATTTGATACAAGAGAGGTAGAGTGATATTATCATAGTTGCTGGAATTCAGCCAACTCCCTGTGCCAGCAGCACCCATATATTCTAGTTCTCCCACTGAATAGGAGAAGACTGGAATGTCTCTCTGCAGAGGTGAGGGTGACAGCGGGCCTGCAGGGAGACTGCCTCCATTTGAGGTCAGGAACAGAACTGTTTGCTTCACTGTCTCTGAAGGCTAAGAGGATTGAGCTGAGCCTCTGGGATGGCATCCATGCTGCCTTCCTTAGGCCAAGCAACGGAACAATACCAGGAACCAAGGGGACAAAATAAGAGGTAAGTCTGTAACCATTACACGCATCTTGGCTTCTATCCACTCACTGTCTATAGAGATGAAAAAGAGGAGCTTATTTTTTTCTCCCTAACAGAACTTTTTATTAGTCTCCTGATTTGAAGGATATGTTTTTTTTCTTTTTTCTGGAAGAGGAGGAAACGAGAAAATAGTGACTTGAAGTGATAAACGTTGGGAGTTTTTATCAGATATTTAAGTAATATTAAAATATTATTACCCACACAAGAGACCATGTCAGCATTAAACATACATTTGAAATCAGGTTTCAGTATAAGGTAGCGGAGGCAGGATTTCATAAAAACAAACAAAACAAAACAAAACAAAAACCCTCATGGTCAGAGGTCACAAAACGGGACAAAATCCTGGAGGTGAACATCCAGGATTAACATGCAATCCTGCAGCACAAGCAGAAGATATTTCTTCAAGGTTGTGGGGATTGAAAAACGTCCTGTACTCTTAGTTCCACTATGAACATTTTTACTAACAGAACTGCAATACACATAATATAAATTATCTCCAGCTGTTCTTTTCCTCACAGATTTATCTTTCTTTTATTGATTTGCTGCATTCTGAGCTATCATTCAATCCCAGGAAAATTACTCTTTTTTTTCCCCTCACAAATTTCCCTTTTCCTCTCTCCTTGTTATTCATAAGCCTTCTTCTCTAGTCTACTCCCAGAAATTGAATCTTATAATGAGAAGTGTTGCAAGACTGCCTTGCTTCTCATAATATGAAATCACTAAGGGAGAAAAAAAATTTTTTTGCCCTCCTGAGCTAGTACATGGGGATTGTGGGATTGAGAGAGGAAAGAAAAATGGCATTTATGAGCAAACATTCCTATCTATTTATTCTATTTTTCCCATCAAAATATGCGTATTAGGGGCCAGTTCTGTGGCATAGTGAGTAAAGCGGCCGCCTGCAGTGAAGGCATCCCAAATGGGTGCCAGTTCAAGTCCTGGCTGCTCCACTTCTGATCCAGCTCTCTGCTATGGCCTGAGAACGCAGTAGAAGATGGCCCAAGTCCTTGGGCCCCTGTACCCTCGTGGGAAGACCTGGAGGAAGCTCTTGGCTCCTGGTTTGGATCAGCACAGCTCCAGACGTTGCAGCCAATTGGAGAGTGAACCAGTGGATGGAAGACCTCTCTCTCTCTCTGCCTCTCCATCTCTCTCTTGTAATTCTTTCAAGTAAATAAACAAATCTTTAAGAAAAAAAAAAAAAAAGAAAGTGCTACTCTTATCCAAATACTATGGCAAGATGGGTAATTGGCACCGCAATTAAGATACTTCTTTGGACACCTGCATCCTATATGGGAGTGCTTGAGTCAACTCCTGGCTTTGCTTCAGATCCCAGCTTCCTTCTACTGTGTACCTTGCAAAGTCAAGTATTTGGGTCCCTGCCACCGACGTGAGAAACTTAGGTTTAGGTCTAATCTGGCAGTTCCCAGTCTTGACTGTTGCAGGCATTTGGGAGAGTGAATCAGCAAGTGAAAGAGTCTCTCTGTCTCTGTGCCTTTCAAATAAATAAAATTTTAAAGGTGAGAAAATTTGGGGTCAGTGTTGTGGTACAGCAGCTTAAGCTACTGTCTACAATGCCAATATCCCCTATGAGCACCAGTTTCAAATCTCAGCTGCTCCACTTCCAATCCAGTTCCCTGCTAATGTGCCTAGGAAAGCAATGGAAGAAGGCCTGAGTACTTGGGCCCCTGTAACAACGAGGAAGACCTGAATTGAGTTCCAGGCTTGTGGCTTTGGTCTAGCCACTGTGGTCATTTGGTGAGTAAACCAGCAGATGGAAATCTCTCTGTAAATCTGCCTTTCATATAAATAAATAAATCCCTTTTTAAACAAAATGTGGGCCAGCGCTGCAGCTCACTAGGCTATACCTCCGCCTGCAGCACTGGCACTCGAGGTTCTAGTCCCGGTTGGGGCGCCGGTTCTGTCCCGATTGCTCCTCTTCCAGTCCAGCTCTCTGCTGTGGCCCAGGAAGGCAGTGGAGAATGGCCCAAGTGCTTGGGCCCTGCACCCGCATGAGAGACCAGGAGGAAGCCCCTGGCTCCTAGCTTCAGGTCAGCGTAGCTCCGGCTGTAGAGGCCATTTGGGGAGTGAACCAACGGAAGGAAGACCTTTCTCTCTGTCTCTCTCTCTCACTGTCTAACTCTGCCTGTCAAAAAAAAAAAAAAAAAAAAAGTGAAAATTTAAAATGCTTTAAATTAACTGGGCAAAGTGCTAATACATATCCTTTTATAGAATCTCTGGTTTTGCATTAGAAGACTATGGCCTGCTTAGTCTTTTATGAATGTGACTGAGGGAGTTGTGGTAAGAAAGAAGAGTGGGAAAAGGGTGCAAGAAAATGCACTAGATACACAATCTGGAAGACTCATTTATTTAGCATTCATTTTCCCCTTCTTTTTAGGCAATTGAACTAGTGTGTCTATAGAAAAGCACAGTGAGGAAACTGATTTAGGGTTTAGTGTTTTAAAAACAATTAGAATTCTATCGGGGATTGTGCTTAAGACTAAGGGGCAGAATGTAATCCTAAAATGTAAAAGTTTTATCATCTATTTTCTTTGACAATGCTAATGAAATTCAAAATGTACTTATGATTTACTTATATAGTTGATGTGATAAGTAGTACAGAGGTGATTAAATTGAATTTTCTTTCCTCAAAAACTTACCAACATTGGTATAATTTAAGATGTATCAGGTTAATGCCTTAGGTCTGGTAAATTGTTGGCCAATTCCAAGAAATGAAACATTATGTCAAATCAATACATCAAGAGTTTTCAAGGAAAAATTGGTAAATGAGATAGATTAAGTAAATGGAAGAATTCTTGTAAGTTCAGAGGAACATATCTCTGGTAGAAGACCACAGTGCTTAGAAAGCAAAAGGAGATGGGAAATAAGCAATATCTTAGTTTCCTGATAAACCAAGGAAAAGGAAGAAAAATAACAGAAGTCCAGGAAGATATGTGAAACTAATATTACAGAGGCTTTGGGATACAAAAATAAATAACTAATCTTATGAAAAATGTGAAGAGTATGAAAGGAATTCAAAGATAAAGACTAAGTGCTCATCTCAGCATATTTGCAGAGGCCTTAAAGAATAGGAAGTGGGTTATGAAAGGTTCTTGGACAAATAATCAACATAATTTGCAAGAACAAATGTGAATATTTATGTAGGAGTCAAAAATGACTAAAAGTCAAAATCTGAATGCCACATAGTAAGAGAAGGCAATGAGAATGAGTTTGGTTTAGGGAAGAAGATGACAAATTTATTTAAGAAATTATGACCTTGTCTAAACAAGATAAGAGTCGGAGAACTCAGAGGGCTTCCATAGCCTTGGAAACTCATGACTGGAGCATAGGGAGATTACTGATGCCATAGACAGGAGTGTCAATTGGTAAAGTCAACAACAGGAGTCACTGTGCACTTACTCCTCATGTAGGATCTCTGTCCTTAATGTGCTGTACATTGAGATTTAATGCTATAACGAGTACTCAAACAATATATTTCACTTTGTGTTTCTATGGGAGTGCAAACTGTTGAAATCTTTACTTAATGTATACTAAACTGATCCTCTGTTAAAAAAAAAAAAAAGAAAAAAAAAAAAAGAAATTATCAATTCCCAACTTGACTCTCACTGGGATTAAACATGACAATAGGTCTGCTCTGATTTCATCATCATTTAAAAAAAATCATCTATTATTTTTCACTTTATGTTTCTGTGTGGGAGCAAACTGTTGAAATCCATACTTAATGTATACTAAGCTGATCTTCTGTATATTAAAACAATCGAAAATGAACCTTGATGTGAATGGAAGGGGAGAGGGAGTGGGAAAGGGGAGGGTTGTGGGTGGGAGGGACGGTATGGGGGGGAAGCCATTGTAATCCATAAGTCGTACTTTGGAAATTTATATGCATTAAATAAAAGTTTAAAAAAAAAAGAAATATTAAAGGAAAATTAACAGAAGTTTAGATAAAAAGAAACATCTCCAATCAATTATGTAAGCTTTCTACTTAATAAACTAAGGACAAAGAACATTTGAATCCGAAGTATGCGGAGATGGGATAATAATAAGAAGCAGATTTTAAAACAGAAAAATGCAGTAGAGGTAAACTATTAAAAATTAAAACTGATTCTTAGAAAACATTAATAGGATTGATGAACTTATATCTTCAAAGATGAGTGAGGTAAAAAGGAGGTAGCATGAGGGGGAGAGAGAGAGAATTATCCATGTCAGAAAACAGAAAGGCTATAACTATAGATCCTACAAACATTAAAATATTAGAATGGTAATAAGAGAATATTATGTATGAATTATTGACTTTGGCTAAATTCCTTGGAAGATGCAAATTACCAAAAGTAATTCAAAAAGCAACAGAAAATCTGAATAACTCTATATCAAAGAAATTGAGATTGTGATTTAAAATCTTGCAAAGAAAAGTTCAGTCCCAGATAGGTTTACTAGTAAGTGTATTTCAAAATTTAGGGAAATAATTTAAATAAATTTACAGAAACTCTTCCAAAGGATAGAGAATGAAAGAAATAGGGTTTCTAGCATTGGTGATTGATTTGAGTGGTGGATAAGGCAGCAAAATATTGAGGGAGTTAAAGCAGTAAAATTAAGTTGAATTGGATGACTAAAGGGTGCAGGAGCAGATCAATTATAAGAAAAAAGAGGGACTAGGGCACAGGGGTTATGACCCGGGTGAAGGCAGAGGAAGTCAGGAGGCTTGAATTGAAATCACGGTGGTTGGAAAGACTGATTTCTTATTTTAAGTTCTTAGGGTAGTTCTCAATGATCATACAGTCCAAATCTCGACCACTAATGTGGTCTGTAGAAAGTCAGGATAATTTTGAAGTTATCCAAAATAATGGTAGAACAAACAAAAAAATAAAATTTGGAGGCCTGTGCTGATTTGTTTTTATTGAACATAAAGAATGTCTTAGATTTGTTCAAAGACAATGAAATGGGTAAAGTATTCTGTTTTCAAACCATTCTATCATTTGCTAAGTAATGACTGTATGCTGGCCATTTTTCTAATCACGTATTTCAATATGACACTTCATCTTCTCCATGGAGCTGTTAAGTAGGTATTCATAACTTCAATATATAGATGATCACTCTGAGATTTTCTAATAAACCATCAGTCTCACCACACACAAAAGGCTGAAAACATAGTAGGATAATTAGAGAAATGTGGTAATATTTATTGGTTTCTTGCTATGTGTCATAGATAATGCTTATTATTTTATTTATATCATTTCCTTTAACATTTGCAAGAACCCAAACAAATCAGCATAATATAATTTTATTTTAAGATAAAAAGGAATTTGTAGTTAAAGAAGTGTTTAGATTTTCAACGTCATCAAGTTGGTAAGCTAGGATTTAAAATAAGGTAGGTCTGAATCCAAATACCACTAGATTATACACTTTCTGGATTTCAGTAACAGTAAACACCTGGATTTCAGTAAACAATGTGTTGTTAAGCTGATATGACAACCTACTCATCTGAAGATAGAAGCATAAATTAAGAAGAATGCTTAACTTTAAAAAAAAAAAAAACAAGATTTATTTATTTATTTAAAAGGCAGAATGACAGAGAGAGGGAGAGACACCAAGAGAGATCTCCATCCACTGGCTCACTCCCCAAATGGCCATGAGGGCTGGGATTGTGCCAGGCCAAAGCCAAGATCCTGTAACTTTATCCAGGTTTCCCCTATGGGTGCCAGGGGCTCAAGTACTTGGGTCACCTTCCACTGCTTTCCTATGCTCATTAGCAGGTAGTTGGATCAGAAGTGGAGCAGCCAGGACTCAAACTGGCACTCCTATGAGATGCCAGCATTGGTTGGCAGTATAACCTGCTGCACCACAATGCCAGCCCCTTAACTTTACTGGCTTTGGGAGTGCCTGAAAAGCAAGGGGTCTCTGTTCAAGAGGGTTAAGAGTGAGATGAGTTATGAAAATAACCGAGGTGTTAATTATAACCAAAATGAGAAGGTAGAAAGCAAGGAAAAGGATGGTGAGAGAAATGAGGGAACAAACTGAACACAGAAATATTGGCCCAGAGTTAGAGAATAGAATGAGAAATACAGCACTGCAAGGCTGATTGGAAAGTCTTCTCAGCGAATTTTTCACATAGGTAGAGGCTGAGTACTTTTTCCTAAAAATTGATAACACTGTGGAGAGAATTTCACACAAAATTGCTGTGTGTCCCAAATGCCAAAGATGCTTGTGAATACCTCACCTTTCCTACAGTACAGCCTTCCTATTGAAAGTCACAGTATTCTGATAACCACCCAAGGTATTTTTGTCATTTTCTTCTCTCTCTCACAAGCAGCAGGGCACATACTAACAATGGCTTGAGCAAGTGAGATAATCAAGGAGCAGTTCATCCAATGACCATGGTGTTGTGTCTAAGGAAACATTCCTAAAGGGGAAAAAAAGAAGGAAAAGGTGGGGGAGTTCATTGAAGCAATCCACTTTGTTCCTATATCCATGGGATATGCTAAACTGAACACTGATTTGTTAATAGAGGCAGATCTCTTTGTTTCTATTCAGGCAGACTGTCATAAAACACCCCATTAGGATCAAACTGTACAATTCTGGCACAGAAAATCTACCTGTTATTGGCTTAGATTTTAGTACTTTAGTTTACGAGTAATTATCAATTCATCAACTAAATGATATATGGCTCCTTAATTCATCTAATTTTACTTCTTGGTTGTATATATAGAAAATCAAATATCTTAAGGCATTGTTGAATTACATTAAATTGATAAAATAATCCTGCACATGAAAAATGTTATTATCGGATTTATTTAGAAAAGTTGTTTTGTAATTAATTATATAAAATAAATGTAAATGAAAATTTCCAAGATGACCAGTAGTAAATCAAGATACAATGTTGACAAATGTGATATTATATGGTGAACATAAAACTTTTATGTTCCACTAATGTGTATTCATTAGTATATTAATTCTTTCATTAGAGACACTATAAATGGTAGAAAAATATAAGCCAATTTTTGAGTAATCTTATTAAACTATTCATATAAAAACTATTTTATTTGAACCAAGGAAGGTCCCATTTCCTTCATGATACAAGGAACTATAACTCACAGATATGTTTTTAGAGTTTTCCTTTTACACAAAGAATTAACAGAAGAAAGGTGAAAGACATTTTTCCAAGCTTATGGGCTCAGGATGATCATGTAAAGTATCATTTAGTTGAGACTAGAAATTACAGGCAGGGGTCCGGGGATACCTGTATTTTACACCCTGTTGACATCCTTTAAAGAGACTGGCTGAGGCCGGGGCTAAGGTGGATACATTGTGGGCCTGAGCTCAGGGAGGAAGATCCAATTTCTGTTTTTATCATTTTTTTATGGTGTAAGAATAACAGAAGGCTTGTAAGTAGAGGATAAATAAAATCTGAATTTCCTTTCCCAAAATGTGCCTTCTGCTCTGGCATTGTGGTAGAAGAGATTAGCCACCACTAGCAATGCCAGAATTCCTTATCACAGGGCAAGTGCAAATATTAGCAACTTCACCTCTAATCCAGCTACCTGCTCTAGCAACTGGGAGTAGCGGAACATGGCCCACGTGTTTAGGCCGAAGTCTCACATGTGGCAGACCATGACGGATTTCCTGTCTACTGGATTTGGCCTGGCTCAGCCCTGGCTATTGCTGCCATTATTGAGTGAAGCAGCTGATAGATGACTTTCTCTGTCTCTCTCTCTCTAGGATGGTTTGTCTTTCAAATAAATAAGTAAATAGAAATTAATAATAAATAAGTCTTCTTTTAAAAGTGCTTTCTATTCAGGAATGGGCAGAAATGCAGCTTGCACAAAGGTGAGTGACAGGAAGAAGTAAATCTAACATCTAAAGACCTCACACTACATGGTCCTCTCCTAATTTTCACTTATTTCTTACCTTTTCAATCCCTTCAGATCAGCTGTCATTAACATTCACCACTGTTTTGCTAGTAGATTTTTGCATATAGGTCCCTCCTCCTTCAACCCCTCAAGCCAATCTCCTTCTCACTCATCTGGGATGTCTTTGCTCTTTCATAATCTATGGCCCAGGCTCTTGTTAAAATTTCAAATTGGGGCGGTGTTGTGGTGTAGCAGATAAGGCCACTGCCTGCAATGCCAGCATCTCATATGGGCACAGATTTGAGTCCCTGCTAATCCACTTCCTATCTAGCTCCCTGCTAATGGCCTGGGGAAAGCAGCCAAAGATGGCCCAAGTATTTGGGCCCCTGCACCCGGATGAAGCTGGCCCCTGCCTATGGCTTGGCTCAGGCCTGGCCATTGCAGCCATTTAGGGAGTGAACCAGCAGATAGAAGATTTCACTGTCTTCACACTCTCTCTCTGTTTGTAACTCTGACTTTCAAATAAACAAACAAATCTTTAAAAACAAAACAAAACTCTGATCCAATTAGGCATTGCTCTTTAACCTGTGTAGCATGGACCTCTAAAGAGTCTTTAAAATACAAATGTTATCCAGTTAGTTTTTGCCCTTACAGGGTCATATGCATGAATTTCTGAGAAAAGCAAGGAATTTGTTTCAGGACAGCAGGATAAGAAACTTGAAAGTGATCTGAATTGAGGACTAGATATCAAAAATGCATGCCCACAGGTATGCTTTTTAAAGTCTGAAGAACTCAGAGACTGAAATTATTAATGGAGAAAAACAGACAAATTTCAAATGTTTCATTTTTCTAGCATAATAACAATGTAAGGATTGTCAGGAATGTCAACAAAATGATGTTGTCAATACTATTCTCTTTCAAAGATGACAGGTCTAGGACTGAAATTCGCCTGAAGTGGATTAATTCATTTGGTGTGTATTTTTCTTGCTCTCAGCATGGTAGACTCTCAGATTGTGAGAGCTGGAAGGGACCTCTGGAATCTTCTCACACTACTTGCCCCCTATTATTTTTCAGTAAAAATCACTGTGGGAGTGTGACCAGTAAAATAGCTGTGCAGCTTCTCATTTACTGCCATGTAATAGGTGACGCCTGATGATCATACTGTGCCTACCCCACAGCCCCTAACCATTTCAGTGGTGGCAGAGGGTGGAAAACTGAAGTTAAGAATTTTTAAAAATCAACAAAAGATCCCAAACAGTTCTCTCTTCTAAACCAAGCTTTTCCTCAGGAAAAAATAGTACAAGATTATGACCGTAAGACCTGGCACACCTGGCCAGAGCAGGCTATGTGTAGAAACTTGGCAATTCATTATACAGTATTTGTCTGGGCCTCCGAGTTTCCACTTGTAATATGCAGATGATCTTTCTGTCATCAGAGTTAATAGATTGAGTGGGATGCATTTTGTAAACTCTCAGGTGCTTTACCAATATAACATTAATTCTCTGTTCCTTTTCCTAGAAACTTTCTGAGTGAATATAGCAATAACTGGATTTTCACATGGATGAGTTAAAGATTTTCAATTCCGTAACACATTTCAACAACAATGAGAATGAAAATGTTGCTCTTTTCCACTGAGCTTATATTAGTCACTTGCCTATGAAACTTACACCCAACAGTTTTTACACGTTTTTGCTTAATAGACCAAAATTCAGATAGAGAAAAAGAATATCTCTTAATAGAAAAATAATAAAATTCATATTACAAATTTTATTAATGATGTTTGTTACTAGTAGTTATACCTATAAAGTAACACATATGCAACATTTTTGCAAACATCTCTCTTACTGAAAATCTCAAAATGAGATTAAAATTTTCTTTTTAGAACAGGTCTTCAAAGAAGGAGGTACCTTTCTCTGAAGGGAGGAGAGAACCTCCACTTTGACTATGACCTTGTCTAAACAAGATAAGAGTCGGAGAACTCAGAGGGCTTCCATAGCCTTGGAAACTCATGACTGGTGCATAGGGAGATTACTGATGCCATAAACAGGAGTGTCAATTTGTAAAGTCAACAACAGGAGTCACGGTGCACTTAGTCCTCATGTAGGATCTCTGTCCTTAATGTGCTGTACATTGAGGCTTAATGCTATAACGAGTACTCAAACAGTATATTTCACTTTGTGTTTCTATGGGGGTGCAAACGGTTGAAATCTTTACTTAATGTATACTAAACTGATCTTCTGTAAAAAAAAAAAAAAAAGAAATTATCAATTCCCAACTTGACTCTCACTGGGATTAAACATGACAATAGGTCTGATATGATTTCATCATCATTTAAAAAAAAATCATCTATTATTTTTCACTTTATGTTTCTGTGGGAGCAAACTGTTGAAATCCTTACTTAATGTGTACTAAGCTGATCTTCTGTATATTAAGATAATTGAAAATGAATCTTGATGTGAATGGAAGGGGAGAGGGAGTGGGAAAGGGGAGGGTTGTGGGTGGGAGGGACAGTATGGGGGGGAAGCCATTGTAATCCATAAATCGTACTTTGGAAATTTATATTCATTAAATAAAAGATTAAAAAATAAATAAAATAAAATAAAATTTTCTTTTGAAAAAGTCAGTTATTATAGTCAAGACTTGTTGAGCTGAGATAATAAATTATAATTTTTTCTTTATTGTATCATTTTATTTATATTAATAAAATACTTCCACAAAATCACAAAAATGTATTAAGGGGAGAGCATTTGGTGTGCTAGTTAAGATATTGCTTGGGATACCTGTATCTCATATTGCAGTGCCTGGGTTTGGTCCTGGCTCTAATCCCAATTGCAGCCTACTGCTAAGCACACCCTGGTAGGCACTGGTGCTGGCTCAAAAAGTTGGACCACTGTCACTCACACGGGAGAGCTGGACTAAGTTCCTGGCTCCATGCTTTGGCCTGGCCCAGTTGTGTCATTGCAGGTTTTTGGGGAGTGAACCGGTGAATGGGAGATTTTTTTTTTCCTTTCTGACTCTCTTGCTCTCACCTCATTCTTTCTGCCTTTCAAGTGATAGTTTCTAAAAATTCTGAAATTTACCCAGAAACAGAATTTGAGTCTGAAAACATCGCTAAAATATACTTACCTTGTTCTCTGCGTATTGGTAGACATGAATACCAAGATATAATGAAATATGTGTGAGATCCCAGTGGAAAGAACAGGTCTTCAAAGAAGGAGGTACCTTTCTCTGAAGGGAGGAGAGAACCTCCACTTTGACTATGACCTTGTCTAAACAAGATAAGAGTCGGAGAACTCAGAGGGCTTCCATAGCCTTGGAAACTCATGACCGGAGCATAGGGAGACTACTGATGCCATAGACAGGAGTGTCAATTGGTAAAGTCAACAACAGGAGTCATTGTGCACTTACTCCTCATGTAGGATCTCTCTCCTTGATGTGCTGTGTATTGAGATTTAATGCTATAACGAGTACTCAAACAATATATTTCACTTTGTGTTTCTATGGGGGTGCAAACTGTTGAAATCTTTACTTAATGCATACTAAACTGATCCTCTGTAAAAAAAAAAAAAAAGAAAGAAATTATCAACTCCCAACTTGACTCTCACTGGGATTAAACATGACAATAGGTCTGATCTGATTTCATCATCATTTAAAAAAAAATCATCTATTATTTCTCACTTTATGTTTCTGTGTGAGAGCAAACTGTTGAAATCCTTACTTAATGTATACTAAGCTGATCTTCTGTATATTAAGATAATCGAAAATGAATCTTGATGTGAATGGAAGGGGAGAGGGAGTGGGAAAGGGGAGGGTTGTGGGTGGGAGGGACGGTATGTGGGGGAAGCCATTGTAATCCATAAATCGTATTTTGGAAATTTATATTCATTAAATAAAAGTTAAAAAAAAAAGAAATATGTTATGAAAGTATAAAAAGGAAAGTAAAATTTTGGATCCTTTTTCTTCCACTCATCCTCATTTATAAATTATTTGAAAGCTTATACATTTTTAAAATAAAACCTGAATATTTCTGATTTTGTTAATGTTTACTGAATAGCAATCTTATGCCCTACCTCTACTTATAGATTAAATCACATTTTATTGATATAAGCTAAATTATGCCCTTTTGTATACTGTGTCGATTTAAAAGGGTAAATGGAAAAATAAATCAGAATACTTTTCAGCTACTGTTAATTATAATGAAATTCTATAGTGAATTTGTTACTGTTTTTAATAAAGGGCAACTTAAATTACTTGTTGAGAAAATCCTTCTGTATTTCCCTATATATTCTCGTTTGTTTTTCATAATAAAGAGTCTTTAGATGCATGGAAAATAAGAGTTTAAGAAGTTTTCCTCCGCTGGCGCCATGGCTCAGAAGGCTAATCCTCCACCTTGCGGCGCCGGCACACCAGGTTCTAGTCCCAGTCAGGGCACCGGATTCTGTCCTGCTTGTCCCTCTTCCAGGCCAGCTCTCTGCTGTGGCCAGGGAGTGCAGTGGAGGATGGCCCAAGTGCTTGGGCCCTGCACCCTATGGGAGACCAGGAGAAGCACCTGGCTCCTGCCTTCAGATCAGGCCGCAGCGCGCGGGCCACGGCGGCTATTGGAGGGTGAACCAACGGCAAAGGAAGACCTTTCTCTCTGTCTCTGTCTCTCACTGTCCACTCTGCCTGTCAAAAAAAAAAAATGTTTTCCTCATTTTTGAATTTCTGTATTGGGAATATTAAATAAATTATCCTTTGTTTGCTATATTCTTGGAAATGTAACTTAATGATTAAATATTAAAAAGCCCCTTCTAGGGCCTGATGTTATGGCATCGTTGGTTAAACCTCTGCCTGCAATGTCGGCATCTCATATGGCTGCCAGTTTGAGACCCTGCTGCTCTACTTCTGAACCCATTCCCTGCTAGTGAACCTGAGAAGGCAGCAGAAGATGGCCCAAGTGCTTGGGCCCCTACACCCATGCAGGAGACCTGGAGGAAACTCCTGGCTCCTGGCTTCGGCTCAGCACAGCCCCAGCACAGTGGATGGAAGATATCTTTGTCGCTCCTCCTCTCTCTGTAACTCTGCCTTTCAAATTAAATAAATAAATAAAGCCCCTTCTTATAATTGATAGTCATGAATTTTTGAGAGCCAAAAATGTTTAAGGCAGAAAATTAGATAATTAGTTAAATTAATGATGTAAAAAATAAGAAAACAGGGAGTTTCAAGATACTATATTAAAGGAAGGGGAAAAAGTTGATAAGAAGTATAGTAATTTTTGTTATTAATTTTAAAAGCTACAGTTTTTACTAGGTTTTTTTTTTTTTTTTTTTTTTTTTTTTAGCTAAATGGAAGAAGTGGAAGATTCAGTGTTGAACTGTTTTTTCCTGAATCAATCTGACTGTAATTTGCTGATGGCATCTTGAAAGAAAATGTAAAGAGAATGCACAATCAATGGTCTCAGTCTTCACTCCCTAACTGTTAATTACAAATTGAAAAAAAAAAATCTCCCTTTCAAGTTTTGGTTTGCATCAAACCATGTATAATAATACATAAAAATTTCATTTTAAATGGAACAAAAATATGTTTAATTTGTTTCAAAAACATTCTGAAATCCATGTATATGAGTCTTCAAAAAGTTAAAAAATACACATTATTTTAAAAACTACATACATTTCAAAAACTTATTTTGCAACAAAATAAGCTTATATTTTACTTCCATTTCATCAAAAAGTATTCAAAGTAACCTGTACTGTCTACAGATATTACTCAGGCATTGAGCACTGAAAACTGATTCTAAAGCATGAATTTGTATCAGACCTATGGGATTGCCACAGCATGGAGTTAAACCTAAAACAATGGAGCCATAGACCTTCCCTGGGGATATTCTATTCAAATATACAATTACACAATTCAGGACTAAGTGCTTCCATAAAGCGATTTCTGGAAAATAGGATATTTTGTCACAAAGCCTCTGTTTTCTTCCTAAGGAAAGAATTCACGGGAAGGAAAGGCTTGGTTACCACCTAGCTATTGACCTTGAGGAAGTCACCTTTTCTGATTTAGTTTTCTAATCTATAAACTAAGCATAGTGAACACCATCCCATATTTTACAGAAATGCCCAGGAAAGGCTATTAGCAACACATGGGAAAGGACAGTGGCAAGGGTCTTCAGGATACCACCAGGTGGTGCAAAGAAAAACAACTTACTTTTTTTTTTTTTTTTTTAAAGATTTATTTTACTTATTGGAAAGGCAGAGTTACAGACAGCCCTAAAGACAGAGAGAGAGAGGTCTTCCATCTGCTGGTTCACTCCCCAGTTGGTCGCAATGGCCAGGAGCCAGGAGCTTCTTCCAGGTCTCCTACGTGGGGTCAGGGGCCCAAGCACTTGGGCCTTCCTCTGCTGCTTTCCCACATACATCAGCAGGGAGCTGGATAAGAACTAGAGCAGTCAGAACTCAAACTGGTGCCCATATGGGATGCAGGTGCTACAGGCCAAGGCTTTAACCCACTCTGCCACAGCGCTGACACCAAACAACTCACATCTTGACATGTTTATCCCACTCAAATGCAAAGGCTCCAGTTCTGTAGCTGTATATACCTGATACATCAGATTTCTCCCAAAACAGAGAAGAGGAACAAAATTGGGAGTCTTTTGTTTATTCTGCCTGTAGGATGATTCTCACATATAAGGATCAAGTTTTAAATGCAAGGTCTAAGCAGTAACCCTATCCAACTCTTGTGCTCCTGTAGGAAATGGATTTCCATAGAAAACAAAGGACTTTTCTGCTGAATCAGAGTTAGGAGCCCTTTCCTATGTGATTCTATACTTAGCTTTACCATATCACCAATTACACTGGAAGTATTTGCAATCATCTTTTTGTAGAGCTACTGCACCAAAAGCATCCTGAGAATGGACTATAAAACACTGCGACACAGGTCTTGAAAATCAGTTGATCACTATAGCCTGGCTCACAGCTTTTCCAGGGAGGTGAAGGGTTTGTCCGTTTGCCTGTTACTATCTTCCTCCAGTCTCCATAGGTAAACTGTGGTGGTTTGAATAAGGTTGGTCATCGGAATTCGTGCAGGAGTTTAATCCCCAAAGTCATATGTTAATGGCATTAAGAGGGTGGAAACTGAATCTAATTTTGGTTTCTAAGGTGGCACTACAATGATTGAATTTTTGTGACTTATACATAGAAGGAGAAAGACACACAGGCCCATATGCTCTTGCCATATGATTTTCTGTGCCATCTTGGGACCTTGCCATCAGAAGATCATCACCAGAGAAGGCCCCTGGACCTTGCACTTCAACTACAAACAAAAATAAACTAAATATCTTTATTAAGTAGTCTGCTTCAGGAATTTTATTATAGTAACAAAATCAGACCAATACATAAACCTACAGTCTCCCATGTATATTTCTTTACTCATTTCTGTATATCTGTCTCTTATACCTAAGCCTCAATAAGGATGTAATTAGTTCCCACAAAAAGGTGTGTTACTTTTTACTTTAACCATCCTCAAGCATGGGAAAAAAGTTGTCTTCTTTTCCAGTACATTACAATCTTCTAAAAGTATCAATGTAATTGGAATTATATGTTGAATACTTAATTGCATGAATTTCTATGTAAGAATTCTGTCAAGGAATTTCATAGTTTGTTGAAATGTGTTTTGTGGAATACACAAAATCATGAAATAACAATCCTTATATTAAAATATATTTTGACTTTTGTTAACCCTTTTAAAATATTTTCAAATGTTTTAAAGTGTTTTTATTTGTATGGATCTTTTACAATTATCTGCTACCTAAAGAGTCAAAATCTAAGATTGAAGTCTTAGGCATTAATAAAAAAGGATGTGTATGATTGGGAAGCACTTTGTGGTTTTCCATCAGAATATATCAAAACTCTCGCTTTCCTGAAATTTGTTCCAAGCCCATACACAGCTACTGTGTTAACTTATTATCACCAAACCAAGGCTCATGCTGTTGTCTACACCATCAAGGAGAACTCAACTGCTGCTGTTGATGCCTGCCATCCCTCACTCTTCTATGCTGTATGTTCACCGTCACATAGTTAACTGGAGTTAACACAATGATTTTTGCTGAGAAGTTCTTTATCAGTGATAATCTTAGGTAAAGGGAGATGAATAAAAAAACTAAGGTAGCCAGTCATTTAGTGAATTCTCAAGTATACTAGCCTAAAAGAAATCAATCCAAAAGGTAGATATAATGAATATAATACATTCACTTCTACCCATATGACAGGATAAATAACAGATATGAAAGCCTGGTAAAAACATATGGATCAGTATTAAGATATTTCAGATGTCTAAGAAAGCTGTTGGCATATTACAAAAATTTATTCCATATTGCAATATTTTTCTAGTGAACAAAATATAAAATCCAGGTGTTAGAAAATATTTATTTCTTTCTCAGGTAACCATTGTATAAAACAATTAAGGGCATCTCAAAGTAGTTCAAAGTTGGAGATAAGTCTTGGACAGACAAGTTAGCTGTCAAACTGTTTCATTTTCAGGGAAAGAAAACAAACAAACAAAATAATAAGTAAAATCTCACCAATGAAGAAAGGCAGATGTACAAGGGACTTGGTTAAGGACTCAGCAACTAAGATTGTATGGAAAAAGATAGGAATACATAAAAGGAATTTAGGAAGCCTCTCCTTCTGCCTTTTGCCTCCTAAAGTGTAGCTATTTCCAAGGCATCTATATTCCCCCCAACAACATGAAACTCTGATCAACAAACCCTTCTAGTGACAGTCTGTTCTCCACTTTCCTCCTTGAGACATTCAGCTTTGTATGGCAGGCATCAGACAGTATTTATCTCAAGACCAACAAAACCAGACTAACTTATTCAACTTCTCTTTGCCTGCATCAAAACATCCCTGGGCTTGTGATCTGGCTCATCTATAAGCTTTCAATATGGGAGCAATTTCAACTTTTGATCTAAATTGCTAATGAGAGGTAAACTGTTAAGAATAAAATGATATATTTTGAAACTTTTCCTTATGGGTTAATATATATGTGCTTGAAATCAATGGATCTTTTACAAAATAACTTGTTTCTTTTGATGTCTAATTCACAGAAATCACCGTGTGCCTCTATTTGTCTTGTATACATGAGAGGTTTGCTTTATGATTTACCTGTGTAGAATCAGCTTCCTGAGATTAGTTCACTCATCTCTGTAAATAAATATCCAGGGATAATAATAGGAATTGCTATGTTTATGATTACCAAACAGCTATATATTCCAAGTTTTATGCTCTGTGAGCACTTTCACCTGGATTATAGCTTACTAGTCTTATAAGTCAATATATTCAATTCCCACTAATTCATTTCTTACAGATTTTGGCTTTTTATTTTCATACAATTGGACTCCTTTTCCTGCCTATTTATTATTATAGTGATCTGCCTTTTCAATGAATGGCAAGGACAGTATTCCAGGAGTAGATTCCAAGGATAATTGATGGCTCCTTTTATCCAGAAATAGACTTCATCCTTCTTTAACTGTCCATAAAGTGTTTTCCCCCACCCAAGTACTAACCAAGCCTGACCCTGCTTAACTTCAGAGATCAGACGAGATCAGACATATTCAGGGTGCTAGGGTCATAGATGGCAAGGGTTTTCTGATTGAGTTAGAGCCCTTCAATTGGTAATGAGTTAGAGCCCTCCAACTGGTACCACTAAGAGGAAATCTGTAGGGTTTTGTGTCTCCCTCAGTCTGTGAGGGGATATTGTGCTTCAAATTCTAGAGAGAAAAACAAATGAGGAGGGGAAACAGAACAATTCCTCTAAATACTTTCTGGAAGAAGAGAATATTTGGGAATGTATCCTTGTGTCTCCAGGTCCCAGCATTTTCATTTCCCCAGCTATCCCTAGAAAGACTGCTTAGAATGCACAAATAGCCTACAAGTTCTAGGAGGCAGAATATCAGGTAGATGGATGTGATTCATAGGATTCCAACTTAGGTTTAAATCCTTGGTCAAGCTCTGTTTTGTGACATTGACATTTGATTAATCTCTCTAAGCACCCAATTTCTCACATATAAAATGGATATTCTATTTTATTTCCCATTCAATTATTGTTTATAGCCATTGTGTATATTCCCACTAAACTAGGATCTTTTTTGCTTTTTTATTTGTTAAACTTCTGATGTGGTGAAGTATTAAGCTTTTTTACTGTTACGTAAATTTAAAATAGGTTATCTCAAAAACTAAAAAAAGAAAAAGACAAAGAAAGGTAGTAGGAAGGAGGGGGGAGGAAAGAAGGAAGGGAATATCAATATGTTCTTACTGAATCTATCATATCAAATCATATTGAATCAAATAAAATTAATTAATAAAAATAAAAAAATTTAAAAGAACGGGTGAGAACATGTATATTATAAACACAATCATGCAGTCTGCTTCCCACTCAAGAATGTTCTAATGTGGGGATTAACTAAGTATACTCTACTGCTCTATTTAATCCAGAACATTTATTTCTGCTGTACACCAAAACTGTAAGACTATGCCATAAATTAAATACTCTGAAAAATTAAAAATAAAATTTTATCATAATAATTTTTTTAAAAAAGGAGATTCTAACACAAGTCATATAATGTGGTACAGAAATATGTTGAAATGAGGCTGGTGTTGTGGTGCCATAGGCTATGTTGCTACTTATGACACTGGCAACCCACATTAAAATTCCAGTTTTAGTTCTTGCTGCTTAGTTTCTGATTCAGCTGTTTCTAATGAGCCTGAGAAGTTAGCATAGGATGGCCCAAGTACTTGGTTCTCTGCCACCCACATGAGAGACTCAGATGGAGTTCTGGACTCTTAACTTTGGCTTGACCCAGCCTTAACTATTGTGGTCATTTAAGGAGTGAACCAGCAGAAGGAAGAGCACATTCACCCACTCTCTAACCCTCTCTCTCTCTCTCTCTCCCTCTGTCCCTCCCTTTCTCCTCCTTTCTCTCTGTCATCCTGCCTTTCAAATAAATAAATAAATCCTTAAAAAATAAATACGATGAAATGACACAAATACATAATAGAGTACTCATGTCATAAAATAAGTTCAAACACTCTCAGTTCCCTATTCTCACCCAATTCTTTTATAATGATGCTCACCTTTTAATGATCTATTTTTGTTCAACAAAAAAAATGTCACAGAAAACCTTCAATAATTCATTGAGTTAGGTAATAGCTGGGGAATAGCAAAACCTATTTGGGTCTCAAAGATTTTATGCCAGCCTCCAACCATGCTCTACAGGTGAATGCCTAATTCATTCATGCTAATGGATTGTTTGGTAATGAACAATGATGGAAAAAGACAGCTACCATTCAACAAAAATATCTGCCAAATTTTCAGTTTTCTGCTTCAGAGCATGCCCTGTCTTTAAGGTGTGGTGGAATGGCATGTGGGAAGGTGCTTTCTCAGGTGTATGAGATGATATGACAATCTGCCTCTTCCTGACCTAGAATGTTCAAAGTTTCCCTCTCCCTAAAAGTCATCAGAGAATTTATTTGTCCTCCCACCCCCACAGGTATGGCAGTTAGTGGCACTAGAGAGATTTAGATTCTGATGTAGAAAGTCCAGGATCCAGTTGTCAGAGTGTTGACATGGCAGCTATTACTAAATGGTGAGATGGAGAATGCATCTCCTAACATCACCCTTACCTCACACTTCTCCTTCAGTTTCTACCACTCTCCATGCCCTCTCCTTTCCTCTTCTTTCCTAAAAGCATGAGGAAATATCATTGACTGTAACTAGACAATAGTTCACTCTACCATTCATTATCAGCAAAACTGCTCATCTCAAATCTCTCCATTTCTCTGTTTGTGTGTCTATGTTTTTCTTGTATAAAGGGATAATCAGTGAGTTACAGGTTTGCTTGGTCTGAGACCTGACACCTGCTCTCTAGGGGAATTATCATATCATAGGAAGAAAACAGCTGCTTGATGAATCTAAGCAGATGAGGTTATAGATGACATCAGAGATTCCACAGTTTGTTAATGCGATTCTAGTGTCATCCCTAGGTTACTCTTTCCTGTTATGCAAACCCTCTGAACTTATTACCTTGAGTGTGGAATGGAACCATGATTTGCTTCTAACCAGTTAAGTATAGCAAAGGTAATGGGATGTCATTTTCATGTTAATGAACTAGAAATTCATTTTGCTAGGATATTCTTTTCTTTGCTGGCTTTAAGTAATCCTGATTTTATGATATGAGTTTCCACATAATGAGGACTTAGGGTGGCTTCCAGATGACACTCAGTAGGGCTATCCAATACTCCACAAGAAATGATGCAGCCGGCGCTGCGGCTCACTAGGCTAATCCTCCGCCTTGCGGCGCCAGCACATCAGGTTCTAGTCCCAGTCGGGGCGCCGGATTCTGTCCCGGTTGCCCCTGTTCCAGGCCAGCTCTCTGCTGTGGCCAGGGAGTACAGTGGAGGATGGCCCAAGTGCTTGGGCCCTGCACCCCATGGGAGACCAGGAGAAGCACCTGGCTCCTGCCATCGGATCAGCGTGGTGCGCCGGTCGCAGCGCACTGGCCGCGGCGGCCATTGGAGGGTGAACCAACGGCAAAAGGAAGACCTTTCTCTCTCTCTCTCTCTCTCTCTCTCACTGTCCACTCTGCCTGTCCAAAAAAAAAAAAAAAAAAAAAAGAAAAGGAATGATGCTACCAACAACCACATGAACTTTGGAAGTGGTTCCTATTCCAGTTGAGCTTCAGATGAATTTGTAGCTTTGGCTAACACCTTCATTTTAGCTTTCTGAGACTCTGAGGGCCCAATAAAGCTGTGCAAAATTTCTTCCTGATACACAGAACATATCACATAGTAAACATGTCATATTTTAAGCTACTAAAATTTTAGCAAGATTGTTTTGCAATAGAAAATAACTCATATGGAGAGTGCAAATGGAAGAACAGAAGCAAACCTGAGAAGAAAGGGCATTCCACCTGCCACTGTCATTTAGAAGTACATAGGATCAAAGACAGAAGAACAAGTTGTGAACCCTGAAAATCAGGCTCTGAAATGGAGCTCAACATGCAGTAGTTGATTAGGAAGTATCTAGGAATCAGCACCTATGTAATGGAGGTGGATGAAATGTCAGGGGAGAAGGGAAAGTGGAGTTGTGGCGCAGGTCCAGGCAAAGTCTCAACCACCATGATGGTTCCTGAAATTAGAGAAGCTTTTCAAGACTTCATTCACTTGATCAACATGGCTGAGTCTATATCCTGTCACAGCCAATTTACATTGAATACAGCCAGCCCCTGGAAGGTCATAACCATGGGCAACGTGGCATCAGCCCATGGCTTTCTCCTGACAGTCATCTCAGTTACTGAAGCAACATGTCCTTCTTTGAAGAGAAGTTGGCGCCTGGCATCACTTTTACATTACAGATACGACCTTATGGGCTGATGACTGAGCACAAGTTGTTCTACACCACCTTACTGGGCTATGTAGCCTCTCTCTAAATTTAACAGTGCTTTTAGAATAGGCTGATGTTAAATTGATTTTTAACTTTCTGTCTTCAAGATGGAATAGAAAAAAAATGGAAATGAAATCAAGTTGGTTTATAGAAAAATAACTATATCCTTTGCATTCCCAAGCTTGTTATCTGAGATTCCATGTTTGCTATAGTAGCTATTATAATTATACTAAGAGTTTAAGAGATATAGGTATGTATCAGTTCCAAGTGTAGGAACTGACAGATATTTCATGTATAAGAAAATAACTGATTAAACATTCAAAAAAAAGAGATTGAAGAAAATCTAATGAGGAGACTACTAAAAACGAGGAGGTAGATTTAAGGGCACAGTTGAAGGATGGTACAGAGTTCAATGCCATTACCTACTCTTGAACAGAAAGGTCATATTGAGAGAGGCACAGCTGTAGTTCAAAGAAGACTATTACAGTAATGGAATATTGGCTTTGGATAAAGGATCATAGACACAGCAAAACAAAGCTATCCTATCTTTCCCTTTCCACTCTCAGATTTCATGCCAATGCTTCCCATGGGCCAAATCCATCCAGAAGCCAGAAGGCAAGCAGACCAAGTGGTACATTCCAAAGTGGCCAGGCTCCCAGTGACTGAGCTGTGTGGAGGGTGGCTCAGGAGGGGTAGATTGGAGAATGATCAGCATTGGATGGGAATTAAAGGAGAGTACTTAAAATAAGGAAAGGCTGAATCAAGGCAAAGAACTGGGGAATTCCACAATGTCTTTAAGCATTATCAGTAGTCTAATGTGAAGGAATATAAGGATCTCTTATTTTTTTGAAAAAAAAGGAGACTTGGTTTAGGAAGGAAGGAGGGGTATTGGCAAATAGGAACCAGACCCAGTGTTTCAAACTCAATATTTTTTTTTTAATTTTTTTGACAAGCAGAGTGGACAGTGAGAGAGAGAGACAGAGAGGAAGGTCTTCCTTTGCTGTTGGTTCACCCTCCAATGGCCACTGCGGCCGGCGCACCGCGCTGATCTGATGGCAGGAGCCAGGTACTTCTCCTGGTCTCCCATGGGGTGCAGGGCCCAAGCACCTGGGCCATCCTCCACTGCACTCCCGGGCCACAGCAGAGAGCTGGCCTGGAAGAGGGGCAACCGGGACAGAATCCGGCGCCCCGAATGGGACTAGAACCTGATGTGCTGGCGCCGCAAGGCGGAGGATTAGCCTAGTGGACCGCAGCGCCGGCCTCAAACTCAATATTCATATCAAGAAATCCCACAGATCCTTGCTAAAATAGGACAAGCTGATTTCCATTTTATAATCCCACAGTCTTTTCCTAATTTTTCACTTTGGGGAGTCAGAAATGAAGAAGTTGACAGGCTTAGTGCTTTTCTGACTGTAATAATGAGTCATAATAAAATAATTTCTATAGATTTGCATGTGACCATCCCCATTAACTTCTACATAATCATTTTCTTAAAGTTTCCATCAAAGAACAGTCTTCTGAGACTCTTCACTGTGGTGCTTCTTCAGTGTTGAGGGACTTCAGAAGCCCTATTATATGAGGTACTCCAAGTGCATTCACATAACCCTCATGTGAGCAGTCTTTTGTGTGGCATGAAATCACACAGGCATGTGTTGCAGTTAATTAATTGGATGCAAACCAATCCCTAAGGGATCTTCCAACATTATTGCTTGCTGGTTTTTCACACCCAACATGTCAACACATTTCCCCTGTCTGGTAGTTCCTCCTTTTACTTAAGGCTGTTTAACATTGATTTTCCAACAAATTGTTTAACATTTCTCTAGTATTTCCTTATTGTTTTACCTTCTTTGATATTGGTAACACCTCATGGGGGCAACATTTTCTCAGAATTCTATTGCCATACAGCTTCCTCCGTTTTCTAGAATAACTTACCAGTGCATAACAAGTCACATTTTGAAACGATTACTGGCCAGCGCAGCGGCTCACTAGGCTAATCCTCCGCCTTGCGGTGCCGGCACACCAGGTTCTAGTCCCAGTCGGGGCACAGGATTCTGTCCCGGTTGCCCCTCTTCCAGGCCAGCTCTCTGCTGTGGCCAGGGAGTGCAGTGGAGGATGGCCCAAGTGCTTGGGCCCTGCACCCCATGGGAGACCAGGAGAAGTACCTGGCTCCTGCCATCAGATCAGCGCGGTGCGCCGGCCGCAGCGGCCATTGGAGGGTGAACCAACGGCAAAGGAAGACCTTTCTCTCTGTCTCTCTCTCTCTCACTGTCCACTCTGTCAAAAAATTTAAAAAAAGAAAGAGAAATGATTACATTTGTCTTCAGAAACACGCCATTTAATTTTTATCTTTTATTCCTTCTCCAGGATAGGACATGACTTATACTGGGCACTTCTTAGGTGTCACTCTACTGGGTATATAATGCCATATGAATTTGATTTGTCAATTTGTTCACACACACACACACACACACACACAAACTCATGAAAAAATGTTTTGTTGTTCTTTTTCCACACAACCTTTTAGTGTAGAGTTATTATGAAATTTGTCTGATAGCACCTAAAATAAAATGTTTCAGCGATAGGATTTAAATTCAGATCTCCCTGACTTCCAGAAACCAGGTCCTTTCCTATGCCACCCTTTACAGAGTACTCCACCATACTCTTTTGTTCTCTATACTGGCAAATAACCCTCTGAAACGGGATGTTTTTACAAGAACATGGAATTACATGAGCCATTAACATTTTAGTGTGATTGTATTATTATATCTCTTCCAATATTATTTACATTTGTGGGAAATCTTAAAAGAAAAGAATTCCAAGAAATGACCCTAAGACTGGTTTTCAGACACTGTTATTGGCTATAGCAGTTACTTTTGTGGTGTTGAAATTTTTATAGACAATTCTTTGATTTTCTCTATAGAGCTAACTTAATTGTTTCATCTGTAAGAGTTGCTCGACACTCTAAATTTTGCTGTATATAGTAAGATAAAATCTTCTGGAATGAGACACCACTTAGCCTTCAATTTTTCACCATGATATGGATTCAGTGTTGAATTGTGCAACCTATTACACACACAGTGATGTGTGACTAGATAGGTTCTATGCTACAGAAACAATTGTTCCTCGAATGATGAGTGACTCAAGACAAACACTGATTATTAATAACTCTGGCTTGGAAAGAACTCCCATTCACTCTAGAGATTTCTCTTGTGTATCAGGGCTCTATATAGAAACATTCTTAAAGAGGATAGGAGTGCCTCAAAGAACCTCTCAGTAATCTTGTCCACATCAGAGTAACTGTAGAGATATATTTACTGGGAATCCTTGGGAGAAATTTATCGTTTTTTCTTTCGATTTTTACATTCAGTTATGTGCCATGAAAAAAAAATCTTTCCATAAGGAATTCAGATGATAGCAACTATCTACAATCCTCCAGCAATAGTTCTGTTAATCACAAATCACAGAATAGAATATTGAATTGTACATAGCAGGTTCTCAATAAATACATATGAAATGAATGAATGATTGGATGAGTTATTAACATTTCTTGACTGTAAAGGTTAAAGATGCAAATTTTCAGTGAAACATTTTATCTGTTGAGAAAGAGGTCATGGTTAAAAGGAGATAAATAATTAGTTGAAGCACATAGTTCACCTCCATAAAGCATTCTCCGAGACTGCAGATTCTGAACAAAACATGAATATTATGAAACATACAGGTCCATCCATTAACTAGCAACTGCAATATAAAATTACTGGCTTCATTTTCTAATTAAAAGAAAAGAGGAAAATAATGAGGAAGGGAGCTTGGCAAAATACCAAGAATACTCTTCTTGTAGAATAAGTATTCTGAAAATTAGGGTCCGATTCCCTGTATTTGTTTTTAAATAAATGTTTAGTGGAATATAACACAAAATATAGCATAGGAAAATTTTTTTTAAAGATTTATTTATTTATTTGAAAGGCAGAGTTGCCGAGAGGCAGAGGCAGAGAGAGAAAAGGGTCTTCCATCTGCTGGTTCACTCCCAAAATGGACACATTGGCTGGAGCTAGGCCGATCTGAAGCCAGGAGTCAGGAGCTTCTTCCAGATCTCCTACATGGATGCAGGGGCCCAAGGACTTAAGCCATCTTCTAGTGCTTTCCCAGGCCATAGTAAAGAGCTGGATTGGAAGTGGAGTAACCGATCCCATATGGGATGCCAGCATTGTAGGCAGCAGCTTTACCCTGCCACACCACAGCACGAGCCCCATTATAATCATACAGATCTTTGAGTTATCACTTAAAGAAAAAGTTCATGTGACCATTACTTAGTTTAAAAATTAGACCATGGGGCCAGCATTGTGATGTGACAGGCTAAGCCACTGCCGCAATTCCAGCATCCCGTATGGGTGCTGGTTCATGCCTGGGCTGCTCTACTTCTGATCTAGCTCCCTGCTAATGTGACTGGGAAAGTAGCAGAGGACAACCCAAATGCTTGGGCCCCTGCACCCATATGGGAGACTCAGAAGAAGCTCCTGGCTCCTGGCTTTGGCCTAGCTCAGTCTTGACCACTGGGGCCATTTGGGGAGTGAACCAGCAGATGGGAAATTCTCTCTCTTTCTCTCTCTCTCTCTCCTTTTCTCTCTGTAACTCTGCCTTTAAAATAAAATAAAATAAAATCAACAAAAATAATTAAACCATTGCAAGCACTTCAGCAGCACCCTTTTATCTTTCTCGATCACTATACTTGATCACTACATCCTTCTTCTTTCTCAGAGGTCACCATTATTCTCACTGCCAACAATATGGATGTGTTGTATCTTTCTTTTTTTGAAAAAATTATATATTTATTTATTTGAAAGGAACACAGACATACAAACAGATTCACAGAGATCTGCCATTTTCAGGTTTATTCTCCAAACACCCAGAAAAACCAAGGCGGTACTAGGCCATAGCCAAGAACCTGGAACTCTATCCAGGTCTCTGAAATGTGTGCCAGGGACCCAAAAATTTGAGCTATCACCTGCTCCTTCCACAGGGCACATTAGAGGAAGCTGGAATTGGAAGAGCTGGCACTTCAATGCGGGCACTCCAACATGCGATGTAAGTGTCCCAAGCAGCTCCTTAACCATTGTGCAAAACACTATCACAGTTTTGTCTCTTTTTCATATTTATATAAAGGACTCAGGACTATGGACTCCTTTTCCCCTGAAATTTTTCCCTTTATTTGGGATATTCATTCATGTTGTTTTAGGCAATAGTTCATTCAATACTTTTCCAATGTATGAATACTCTGACATTTAGTTTTATCATACAGTTAATGAGAAATTTAATTGTTTCCATTATTTTGGTTAATGTTTTTATAAACATTCTTATACATGTCTTTTGGTGCACAAATATGTGAAGTGTGTGTGTGTGTGTGTGTGTGCGCACGCTATACTCAATTATGGAATTTCTAGGGAATAAGATCTCTACCTTCCCACTTGCCTACCTATTGTCTATTCAAATTCAGTAGATAGTGACAGTTTGCCGAAATGTTTGTAGCAACTAAACTACACAGAAATGTATCAGTCTTTTTAGATTTTCATCAATATGGTATATATGTCACCATTGTTGAAAATTGTGATTTTAATTTCCTGATGACTAAAGATATCAGATTTATGTGCATGGATTTAGTCATGAAGATATTTATGTGTGCCTGTTCAATTTTCTTTCTACTGGGAAGAATTTCTCCTTTGAATTATAGGGTTATAATACAGATAGGGAATTCAAAGAGGTTTTGGCAAATTAAAATTATAGTAAAAGATATCTTTTGCAGATACTACCTTACCATTTTAAAAATTTTCATCCCCACCCCCACCACTTCCACTATATCTACTGAGAAGTCTGTTGTCAGCCTCATTGCTAGTCCTTGGATATAGTGTGCTGTTTTTCCCTCTGCCTGCTTTTGAATATTCACTTCATTTCGGAAGATGTACTATAATTATTCATAAGATAGTTGTTTCTGTTTTACAATCTTGCTGTTTTGGAATCTGTTGGTAATTATCTCTTCAAATATTGCTTCAGCTCTATTGTATTTCACTTTTCATAATATACTAGCTATTTTTGCCATATTCCACATATCAAATTTTCTTTCCTGTATCTGTTTATTTTATCCTTTAATTTTTTTCTAGTCTCATACACACTATTTTCATTTCTAGCACACCTTCAGATTCACTAAGTATGACTTCAGCAGTATCTGATATGTTGTTAATCTTATCTATTAGCTTTTCAGTTATTGTAATATTCGGTTTGCATCACCCATGAACCAGGAAGCAGTGAATCCGCCTTCACCTTGATCTTGGGCTTTCAGAGTTCAGAATATCAAGAAAGAAGAAATCTGTCTTTATGTCACCCAGTTTAAGGTGCTCCATTGTAGCAGCCTGAGTGGAATAAGACCCATTCTTAAATTTAAAAATTTTTAAAAGTTTCCTGTTATGTGAAGTTATTCTCAAGATTTATTTTTTAATTACTTCAGTATACTAATCATGTAACATTGTAAAATTGTTTTACAATAACTCCATTATCTGGCTCTTTTACAGCTCAGTATCATTGGTCTTTGAAAAAGCTTTCCAGTTAAATTTTAGTCTGGTTTTCAATTCTACACCTGATTTTTTTATTAAATGCTATATATTACATATGAAAATTATATCAATAAATAGAAGCTATCTATAAAACTAACTACTTAAAGGCAGAAATTACCTTTATCTTTGATATAGTTTTAGACTAGGAAACATTTCAATCCAGGGGTTAATAAAACTCAAGACTTAGTACAATTTAGGAAGAATGCAGTACAAAGATAATTCAAAGAGTTTGTGGAAATGGAACTAAAAGATAAGATTATTTTGGTACACGTTTTGAAATCCATGCTTTTTTTTTTTTTTTCCGTACTACACAATCTCTGAATTTCTGAAGTGCCCTCTGGATTACCATTAAGAGTTCCTCCTCCTCATTGGGTTCTGAACCTCAGTGTTTATGCTCCTATTCCTGTGTATCTATGGGAATCTCTGCTTCGCTCTTCTGGGTTCTGAGTAATCAGCAGTCACATCAAAGATGAGAGCGGTACAAAGACTTTTATCTCCGTTGGCAGCCCATCCTCTTCTTCATATTATCCAAACACATTTGTGCTACTTTCATAGGTTAATGATTTCCTCAAACAATGTGTTTACATTTAATCCAATTTCCCTAGTTGTTCTCCAAAGAAAATTTTGTCAAAAATCTATTCTGCTGGAAGTAGAGTTCCCTGTTGTTTGAAAGCAGTGAGTGATTTAGGTTAAGACATTTCTTTTGGTTACAGGATGGTGGGTATATAACTCACCTGTGAGTATGGCCAAATTAGGGTGTGGTCAAAATAAAAATTTTAATTCTCAGTTACCAGAATGCATATTTATGGAGCACAACATAGAACAGGGAACTGTTGTCAGAGAAATTTCAAATAAAAGGGAGCTCGTAACAAATATCTGAACAACACATGTCCCCAAATCTCTTATTCTTTTGACTATGCTGAAAGAATTTATAAACTATCTACCACTGCAAAATTTTTGAGGGGCATTCATGGCACTGCTTAGCAGTAAATAATATGTGAGTGTTTACCAAATGTGTGTGTAGTAGAAGTAAGCCAAGCCTCTAGTATGCTTGTGCATTTGTAAAACAGTGAACAGAAACAATGATTGTTAAGGCAAAAAAAGTTAAATGAATTAAACATTTGCCAGGAGAATTCACCTTTGAGCAGGAAGCAAAGGCAATGACACTTTCTGTACCACAAAAATAAATACTACCAATGATTATAGTGCACATTTATCATGTGCTTTCTGCAGGACAGGAACTCAAGGAGTTTAGGGATATACCCAACTTAATCCTCACAATAAGTTATAAAGAGATGCCTATTTCTCAATTTTTATTTATTTGAAAAGCAGAGATATAGAGACAGAGATTTCCCATTTGCTAGTTTACCACCCTAAATGTGTGCAGCAGCTGGGGTTGGGCCAAGCTAAAAAGTGGAGCCTGGAACTCTCCTGTGGATAACAAGGACCAAAGCACTTGAGCCATTACCTATTGCCTCCTAGGGTACACATTAGCAGGAAACTGAAATTGAACGTGGAGCCAGAATTCAAACCCAGGTACTGCAATATGGGAGGCAGGCATCACAAGTGGTATTTTAACCACTGTACTAAACATCTCCACCACTGTATTTTTAATCTTAAAAATAAGGAAAATGAAAGTCAAAAACATCATCAACTAATTTGTCCAAGACCATGTAGCTCAAAAACTGTGGTGCCATATAACTTTGCATGCATAAGCAATGTTTATCTATAGAGTCTATGTTAATGATGCACACAAACTACCATTTAATGGAGTGGCAAATTATGATTCAGTATAGTATGGAAACATCGAGAATAGAATTGGTATTAAATCCAGTTCTCACTGTCCTAGTTCTCCTAAGGACCAGCCTTCCCACTAGATGCTGCTTATAAACACGTTCCTCTAAACCCACCCCCTACAATGTGTGTGTGTGTATGTGTGTGCGTGTTTACAGCTGATAATGTGTTTATCATCTAAGTACTTTCATAAATTCAGTCAAATTTCAGATAATTATTTTAGGGTTAAATAAGTTGACTTATTTAACTCTTTTCATTGAACATCAGTTTTCTCAGTTAAAATAGTGGAGATGATAATATAAGAGTACTTCAAAAGTTCATGGAAAATAGCATTTACAAACATTTATTTGGGTGCATAAAGATAAATCCTTATTAATTTGATAACTAGAATGGAATATGCCAACTTGAAAATCATTGATCACCTATTGCTGTAGTCATGTAGGCAGAGATCCCTGTGCACATTAAGAGTATCATAATATATACTTTCCATGTGTTGCTTTGATTTATTTTATTTATTTCCATTAATTTTTGACATATTCTCATATAACTCTCTTGTGGATATGGTTAGAATAATGAAGAAAATGCCTTATAATTTACAGATGCCCCTGGACTCATGATAAGGTTAAACCATAAGAAATTCACTGTAAATTGAAAATAGCATAATTTCAAGATGTATGTAATGTATCTAACTTACCAAACATTGGAGCTTAGCAACACAGTGCACCACAGAGTGTCAGTAGGTGATAGGGAGATATAGTTCACTACCTCTACATACCATGACAAGAGATTATCATATTGTATATCACTAGTGCATGAATATCAAAATTCTAAGTACTATGTCTACTGAACACATATCACTTTAACACCAACATGAAATAGAAAAATGAAAAACTGACCCATCATTAGGTAGAGACCATCTATACATAGTACTTGGTACTCAATCAATATCCTGTGCATTGTTTTGCCTTTGAAAAGCATGGGTAAATGAATATCCTCAAGTTAAATTAAGAAAAAATATGATCTTTATGAACTCTACTTGTCCTATTTCCATTCTTAGTGTAAAGGAAAGCATTCAGGCTCAGGAACTTTTACTATTAGTGGTAGGGAGGAACAATGGTAGTAGTGAAGTTGTTCAGAACTCAAAGCATGATCAAGAAATAATGCAAAGTTTTCTGTTTATATGGCTCAAGGGATGTGAAATGAGAACAGGGGACAATGCAGGGATGCAGACCTCTATAAAGCATGGCATAAAGACTAAATTGGTAAGCAGGGGAACATCCTCATTACTGAGTGCTGTAAAAGAGTGTTTTCTTTTACAAATACCTAAGCCATCAGTATTATGCCGACTATATTAATTCAATAGTAGTTTCTCTGGTGAGATCATGACAACCTACAACCTTTCTTGATCATCAGAAGTAATCTGAATAACTTCCCTCTTGGCATAAATGATCTGAATTTTAACTGTCTTATTTTAGGAAAGAGTTAGATACTTAACAGAGATAACTGTTCCCTTTATATAGACTTCTAGTGCATAGGCCTACATTTTTTGCCATTTCCATAATCATCTCCCTGTAATGTAAAACACATTAAATACTAGGATCAATTGCTTATCACGTCTACACAAGGGTTCCAGCACCAGAGCTGTGTACTTTATTGTACTTAGTCATCTTTATTTATGACAAGCATGCTTGAGCAGAAATAAAAACCTAAATGTTATTGTCTTAACCCCACTATGTGTATTTATAGAGCATGTGACTTAATAATTATTCATTTATTAAGAAATCTAAAATAAATATTTCCAACAACCACCCTTTTAAATTTCCTAAATATTCTGTGTGAGTCTATGTTCTCAAGAATTCCTTACTAAAAAACAGACTTTTAAAGGACAGACTTAAATTTCCTCCTTTCCTTGGTTTCTCCATATCTATTTACTAATGCATTTATGGTTGCATAGCTGTCTTTAGGAATCTTAAGGTGAACATGTGTGGTATTTGTCTAACTATGTCTGGCTTATCTCACTTAGCATTATGTCTTCAGTCTCATTAATTTTGATGCAAATGATAGGATTATATGTTTATGGGTAAATAATATTTCATCATGTATACATACATTTCCTTAATTCGTTCATTTGAGCAGGAACATCTTAGTTTATTCTACATCTTAGCTATTGTGACCAGTGCTACAGTAAATATCATCAAATAGGTGCCTATTTGATACAACAATTTTATATCTTTTGTATCTGTACCTACTAGAGGGATTGCTGGATCATTTGGCAGTTCTATTCCTAGTTATTTTTTTAGTTCCCATACCATTTTCCATAGTGACTATACCAGTTTACATTCCCACCTACAGTATAAAATTTACTTCATCCCAAATCCTCACCGGCATTTGTTATTTTCTTTCTTTTAGATAATAACCACATTAAGTGGGATAAAGTGGTAACTTATGGTTTTGATTCATATTTCTCTTATTACTAATGATACTGAGCCCTTTTTCATATATTTGTTAGTCGTTTATATGTCTTCTTTTGAGAACTGTCTAGTCACGGCCTATGCCAATTTCTTAACTGGATTGGTTATTTTGTTGTTGAGGGTTTTTTTTTAGCTCCTGATATATTATAGACATCAATCCTTTGTCAGAAAAGTACCTTGCAAATATTTTCTCCCATTCTGCTGGATGTCTTTTAATTCTATTGTTTCTAATATGTGGAAGCATCTAAGTTTAATATAACCTGGTTTTTCTAGATTTGCTTTGGTTGCCTGCATTTTTGGAATCTTATCCAAAAATGAATGTCTATGTCAATGTCTTGAAATGCTTTCTCTATGGTTTTCTTATAAAAAATTTATAATTTGAACTGTCTCATTTAGGACTTTGATTCTTCTTGAGTTGATTTTTGCATAAGGTGAGAGGTAGCTGTAAATTTCATTCTTCTACATTTGTATATCCAGCTTTGCCAACAATGTTTACTGAAAACAATCACCCTTTATTCAATGTATGTTTTTGGAATCTTTTTCAAAAAATCAATATACTATAAGTACATGGATTAATTTCTGAGTTTTTTATTCTGTTTCATTGATCTATGTGTCAGTGTTTAATGCTGATATCATTTTTTTACTTTTTTCTCTTTTTTTTTCTTTTTTTTATTTAGTAAATATAAATTTCCAAAGTACAGTTTATGGATTACATTGCCCCCCCCCCAAAATTTCTCTCCCACTCACACCCCTCCTATCTCCCGCTCCCTCTCCCATTCCATTCACATCAAGATTCATTTTCAATTCTCTTTATATACAGAAGATCGATTCAGTATATATTAAGTAAAGATTTCATCAGTTTGCACCCACACACAAACACAAAGTATAAAAATACTATTTCAGTACTAGTTATAGCATTACTTCACATTGGACAACACATTAAGGACAGATACCACATGAGAAGTCAGTACACAGTGACTTCTGTTGTTGAATTAACAAATTGACACTCTTGTTTATGGCATCAGTAATCTCCCTAGGCTCTAGTCATGAGTTGCCAAGGCTATAGAAGCCTTTTGGGTTCACTGACTTTGATCTTATTCCGACAGGGTCATAGTCAAAATGGAAGTTCTCTCCTCCCTTCAGAGAAAGGTACCTCCTTCTTTGATGGCCCCGTTCTTTCTACTGGGATCTCACTCGCAGAGATCTTTCATTTAGGTCTTTTTTTTTTTTTCCCAGAGTGTCTTGGCTTTCCATGCCTAAAATACTCTCATGGGCTTTTCAGCTGGATCCACATGCCTTAAGGGCTGATTCTGAGGTCAGAGTGCTATTTAGGACATCTGCCATTCTATGAGTCTGCTGTGTATCCCACTTCCCATGTTGGATTGTTCTCTCCCTTTTTGCATCTATCAGTTAGTATTAGCAGACACTAGTCTTGTTTGTGTGATCCCTTTGACTCTTAGACATATCAGTGTGATCAATTGTGAACTGAAATTGATCACTTGGACTAATGAGATGGCATTGTTAATGCTGATATCCACTGGGATCTCACTTGCGGAGACCTTTCATTTAGTTTTTTTTTTTTTTTTCCCAGAGTGTCTTGGCTTTCCATGCCTGAAATACTCTCATGGGCTTTTCAGCTGGATCTGAATGCCTTTAGGGCTGATTCTGAGGCCAGAGTGCTGTTTAGGATGTCTGCCATTCTATGGGTCTGCTGTGTATCTCACTTCCCATGTTGGATTGTTCTCTCCCTTTTTGATTCTATCAGCTAGTATTTGCAGACAATTGGTCATCAAAGAAGGAGGTACCTTTCTCTGAAGGGAGGAGAGAACTTCCACTTTGACCATGGCCTTGTCTAAATATGATCAGAGTCAGTGAACTCAGGGGGCTTCCATAGCCTTGGCAGCTCATGACAAGAGCCTAGGGTGATTACTGATGCCATAAACAAGAGTGTCAATTTGTTAAGTCAACAACAGGAGTCACTGTGCACTTATTCCTCACGTAGGATCTCTGTCCTTAGTGTGCTGTACATTGAGATTTAATGCTATAACTAGTACTCAAACAGTATTTTTCACTTTATGATTCTGTGTGGGAGCAAACCGTTGAAATCTTTACTTAATGTATGCTAAACTGATCTTCTGTATATAAAGAGAATTGAAAATGAATCTTGATGTGAATGGAAGGGGAGAGGTAGTGGGAAAGGGGAGGGTTGCGGGTGGGATGGACGTTATGGGGGGGAAGCCATTGTAATCCATAAGCTGTACTTTGGAAATTTATATTCATTAAATAAAAGTTTGAAAGCAAAAAAAAAAATGCTGATATCATGATGTTTTAATCACTATAGCTTTGCAGTGTGCTTTGAAGTCAGCTATTGTGATTCCAAAAGCTATTTATTTCCCTCAGATTCACTTTGAATACACTGCGTCTTCAATGATTCCATATGAATTTTAATTTTTTTATAATTCTGTAAGGATGTCGTTGTTAATTTGATAGGGATTGCATTGAATCTATAGATTGATTTACATAATATGAATATTTTAACAATAACATTTCTTTCAATCTGTGAACAAGGAAAGTATTTTCATTTCATGTTCCTGATTATTTCTTTAATCAATGCTTATAATGTTCATTGTATAGATAGATCACTCCTTTTCTTCAATTATTCCTAAATGTTTATTTTTTTGTAGCTACTGTGAATGGGATTGCTTTCTTAATTTCATTTTCAGGAAGATCATCACTGGTGTACTGATTTTTGTATGTTGATTTTGGATCCTGCAACTTTACTGAATTAGTTTATCACTTCTGACAGCTTTTTTGATGGAGTGTTTAGGTTTTTTCACATGCAAATTCATATCATATGCATGGATGAATATTTTGATATAATAGTGACTTTTTTCTATGTCTTACCTAATTTCTCTTGCTAACACTCTAAACTGTATTTAACAGCACTGTAACTGTGAAAATACATACATACATACATATATATATATATATATCCATCATCACCTTTAAGAATTTGTGTTCTATATCTAATTTTTTGACAGTTTTTATCATGAAAGGATGCTGAATTTTATGAGACTTTTTCTGAATCTATTGAGATGATCATATGGTTTTTGTCTTTATTCTGTTGTTGTGATTTATTATGTTTTTTGATTTCTCAATGTTAAACCATCCTTTCATTCTCAGGATAAATCCCTCTTGATCACAATGTATCATTTTTTGAAGGAGTGTTGGATTCTGTTTGCTAATAATTTGTTGAGAATTTTTGCTTCTATGTTCATCAGGGATAGTGGTCTCTAAGTTTCTTTTGTGTTTATCTTTGTTTAGTTTTGTTATCAGATTACTGTTGGCCTTATAAAAAGAGTATGGCAAATTACCATCCTTTTCAATATTTTGGAATAGTTTGAGAGATATTAGAATTAGTCCCTCCTTACAGGTTTTGTAGAATTCAGTCATAAGGCCATCCAATCTTGGAATTTTCTTTGATAGGAGATTTTTGAATACTGCCTCAATCTCACTACTTGTTATTGTTCTGTTTAGAATTTCCTTATATTCTTGTTTTTTAAGATTTATCTACTTATTTATTTGAAAAGTGGAACAGCAGAGAAACAGGGAGAGACAGAGAAAAAAAGAGATCATCTGTCCATTGGTTCACTTCCCAGAAGGCTGTAAGAGCCAGAGCATAGACAGGCCAAAGCCAGGAACCCAGAACTCCATGCTAGTCTTCCATGTCAGTGGTAGGGACCCAAATACTTAGGCCACTATTGTGCGCTTTTTCAGGCTGATTAGCAGGGAGCTGGATTAGAAGCAGAGCAGTCCGAACTTAAACCAATGCTCCCATATGCGATTCTGATGTTGCAAGTGGAGGGTTAACCTGCTGCAACACAAGGCTACCCTCTCTGTATCTTCTTGATTTTATATTGGTGTGTTGTGTCTGCCTATAAATTTATCCATTTCCTTGAGGTTTTCCAATGTGTTAGCACAAAGTTGTTCATAGTAGTTTTTCATGATTTTTTGTATTTATGTAGCATAAGTTTTAATGTCTCCTTTTTCATCTGTAATTTTACTTAATTGAATAAAATCTCCGTTTCTTCTTGTTGGTCTATCCAAAGGTTTGTCTCTTTTTATTATCTTTTTAAAAGACAACTTTTCATTTCATTTGTCTTTTGTATTTTTTACTTCAAGTTCATTTATTTTTTATTTATTTATTTTAAAGGCAGATTTACAGAGACAGGAGGTAGAGAGAAAAATAAAAGTTTCCATCCTCAAATGGCTGTAATGGCCAGGGCTGGTCCAGGATGAAGCCAGGAGCTTAGAACTCCATCTGAGCTTTCCACATTTGTGGCAGGAGCACAAGTACTTGGGCCACCTTCCTACTAATTTCCCAAGCACATTAACAGGCAGCTGGATCAGAAGCAGAGCTGCCAGAATTTGAATTCATGCTCTAAGAGAGGATGCCAGCATCACAGGTAGTGGCTTAACCTGCTGAGCAACAGTGCTAACCCCAGTTTCATTTATTACTGCTCTGGTTTTTATTATTTCTTACCTCCTACTAATTTTGGGTTTGATTTGCTCTTGCTTTTTAAGTCCCAAAGTACATCATTAGGGTGTTTGAGATCTTTTTATTTTTAATTTATTTACTTATTCTTATAAACTTTCCTCCTAACACTGCCTTATCTGTATCTCATATATTTTGAAAAGTGTGACAATTTCATTTATTTCAAAAAAATTTTTTACTTCCTTTAAATTTTTTCAATGATGCATTGGTCATTGAGCATGTTACTCAATTTCAATTTATTTGTAAATTTTCTATTGTTCTTATTGATTTCTAGTTTAATCCTTTGTGGTCTGAAAAGATATATGGTATGATTTCAATTCTATTTTAACTTTCTGAAACTTGATTTTTTTTGTATTGTAAAATGTATTTATTTGAAAAACAGAATGATAGAGAATAAGAGAAAGAGAGTAAGTGATCTTCTATCTGCTGGTTTACTTCTCAAATGATTGTACAGCTGGGGCTGGAGCTGGGCCAGGCTGGAGCCTGGAGCCTGGAACTCCATCCATGTCTCTCACCATTAGCAGAGATGAGTGGTGGGTGAAACTTGATATTGACCTACAATTTGGTCTACCTTGAAAAAAAAAGTCTCAGTTGCTGATGAGAAAAGTACATATTATTTAACTGTTGGATAAAATGTTCTGAAAATGTCTTTTAGGCCCATTAACTTCACAGTATGGCTTAACTCTTATGTATCTCTATTGATTTTCTGTCTGCATTATTTGTCCATTGATTACAATGGAGTATAGAAGTCCCCCACTATTACTGTATTGGAATCTATCTCTCCCTTTAGGTTTTTTTTTTTTTTTTTTTTTTTTTTTTTGACAGGCAGAGTGGACAGTGAGAGAGAGAGACAGAGAGAGAAAGGTCTTCCTTTGCCGTTGGTTCACCCTCCAATGGCCGCCGCTGCAGCCGGCGCACCGCGCTGATCCGATGGCAGGAGCCAGGATCCAGGTGCTTTTCCTGGTCTCCCATGGGGTGCAGGGCCCAAGCACCTGGGCCATCCTCCACTGCACTCCCTGGCCATAGCAGAGAGCTGGCCTGGAAGAGGGGCAACCGGGACAGAATCCGGCGCCCCGACCGGGACTAGAACCCCGTGTGCCGGCGCCGCAAGGTGGAGGATTAGCCTAGTGAGCCGCGGCGCCGGCCTCCCCTTTAGGTTTAATAATACTTGTTTTATATACTTGGGTGGTCTTATGTTGGGTACATATATTTATGCTTATGTATTTGCCTACTGAATGATTCTTCTTCTCAGTATGTAATTTCCTTCTTTCTCTCTCTTTACCCTGTTTGATTGAAAGTCTGGTTTATCTGTTTTATATGCTCAAAGATCCAAAGGATTTCTATTTGAAAGGTATATTTTTTCCAGACTTAATTTTCAGTCCATGTATATATTTAGCTGTGAAGTGAATTTCTCATAGACAGCTTATAGTCAGGTCTTATTGAATCCATTCAGTTGACATACATATTTGTTGAGTGAGGAATTTAAACCTTTCATATTAAATGTTAATATGGTAAATAAGGAGCAACTTCTACTTTATTTATTAATTGCTTACTAATTATTTTATATATTTTCTGCTTCTTTCTGCCTCTTTTATTATTTGTCTTTGTGGTTTGTAGCTTTCTGTCATGATCATGTTGGATTTTCTTCTTTCTCTTTTGAGTAGCTTCTCTGTTAGTGAATTTTGTGCTGTCATGTGCTTTCATGATGGATGTTACAGTCATTTTACTTCTAGTGCAGGACTACTTTTAGGACCTCTTGTATGACTGATCTGCTAGTGACAAATTCCCAGTTTCTGCTTTCTGTGAAACACTTTATTTCTCCTTCACTTCTAAAGTGTAGCTTTGCTGGATATGGTGTTCTTGGTTGGAAGTTGTCTCTTTCAAGGTATTGAATATAGATTCCCATTCTCTTTTAGCCTGTAAAGTTTAAACTAAGAAGTCTGCTGTTAGACTAATGGGTTGTCTTTTGCATTTAATTTAATTTTATCTCTCAGTGTCCTATGGACTCTTTTCTTGTCTTTAATTTTTGACAATTATTCTAGAATACATCATGAAGGTCTTTTTTTGTTTGAATCTGGTTGGAGTCTCTTGAGCCTCCTGTAGCTGGATGTCCATATCTTTCAAGACTTGGGATGTTTTCAATGAGTGTTTCTTCTTGTTTAAAGATTTATTTAATTGAAACTAGGGTGACAAAACAAGAAGGAGAGATGAAGGGTAGTGGGAAGGAGAGAGAAATCTCCTCCATCTGCTTGTTCACTACCCAAATTGATGTAACAAACAGAAATGGACCAGTTCAAAGCCAGGAACCAGGAACTCCATCCTGGTCTCCCACATGAGTAGCAGGAGCCCAAGTACTTGAGCTATCTTCTCCTGCTTTCCCAGACACATTAGCAGAAAGCTGGATTGGAAGTAGGGTAGTTGGTACTCAAGCTGACACTCTGAAATGGGATGCCAGCATTGCAAGTGGTAGCTTAACCCACTGTACAACAATGCTGGCATCTCAACTAATATATATTAAATATCACTAAAATGTTCTTTTTCTTTCCCTTAAAGTATCCTTATATTATAAATATTTGCTCACTGAATGTTATCATATATGTCTTGGATGCTTTCTTCATTTGTTTTAATTACATTATCTTTATTTCTGAGTTATACCAAAAGTCGTGTTCCCAAGATCAGAAATTCCTTTTTTTAACTTACTCCATTCAGTTTCTGAATCTCTCAACTTATTTTATATTTATATAAACAATTTTGATGTATTTCATATACACAGTTTTAAAAACATAATGATACTTCCCATCCTACCCTCCCTCACTTTCACCCTCCCTCCTCCTTCCCTTGTTTTTCTTTTAATTTTTTGCAATGCCATACTTTCAATTTACTTTATAATCACAAACTTAGCCCTCCACTAAATGAAAAATGCAACAAGTAGTAAAGGAGACATTTTCAGCTCTAAAATTTCTGATTAGTTCTTTTAGTGATTTCTATTAATGTTGAATTTCTTATTTGTATTATGCATTATTTATCTCTTTTCTTTAAATTGTCTGTTTTTATTGTCCTGGATCAAATTTAGTTTATTTGGTATCATTATGTTGAATTCTTTTTCAGGTACTAAATAGATTTCCTTCAAATCAGGATCTGTTTCTGGAGAACCAATGTTTGTCTTTGGAGATGTCTTGCATCCTTGCTTCTTCACGTTTCCAAAATCCTTACTTTGATGTCTGTACATCTAGCATAACAGTTGCTTCTTCATTATAGATTATATTTCATTTGAAAAGACTTTCTTATTGTTAGACAGAGTTGCCCAAAAATGTAAATTCTAAGTGAGTTCTTCAGCTGCCATCAATGCCAATAGTGTGTCTCAGAGCACATTAGTCTAGTCTGACTAAGTTTGTGGAGGTAATAGTATGACTTTGAAGTATACACAGGTTTCCAAAGATGTATGTCTTCAGGCCTCAGAGAGGTATATGTGAATCACTCTAGAGTTTATTATGGCAGTATCCATATTCCTGCTGCTGTGGAATACAAAAAGTGCTGTCACTTTGCCCCACCATGCAATCCTGATTGATGCTGGGGCTTACAACACAAATATATCTGTCCTTAGAACTGTGTGATATGGATGGAGCAGTTCCAAGGTCTTGCTGGGTTGGTATGGATGACTCTATGCCTTATATCACAAAAGACCTAATCTCCAACCTGGGAGATATGAAGGGAACTTGCCCAAGTCCCAAGGGGTGAATAAATGTTATCCTGGTGATTGTTCACTGGCTGGTGTGTGTCTAGACCAGTAGAATGCAATTATATTCTTTTCCAGGTCCCACAACTTGGATTCAGGTGATGGAAGAACTGTAGGACAGTTGCCCAGGTCCTTTGTTGAAAGTGTAGGTTATTCTAGGAAATATGTTTGGGTAGCAGTATATTTGCAGCCCTGGCATAGAGATATAGCCTTCCCCAGGTTCCACAGGGCAGTGTAGTTGTTTCCAGGCCTCATGGAGCAGATAATCAGTCTCAGAACTGCTACAGTGGAGACCTTACCCAGGCCCCATATTTTACATGTAGGTTATGCTGGAGACTGTACTGTAAGGCATGGGCCATCACGGTCCAAGGACTTTAGGATTTGGCAGGTAACATACCCCAAACAAAGAAAAATATAAAAGATCATCAAAAAACCTGAGTATTTTTAGAGAACATAAACAAAGTAGATAAGCTTTTGGCCAGAGTAGCAAAGCAAAAAAAAAAAAAAAAAAATTAAAGACGAAAAAGAAAATATTACAACTTTGACTACTGAAACACAAAGGATCATAAGAAATTACTATGAATACTATGAACAACTCTATGCTAACAAATTGGAAAACCTTCAAGCAATGGATAAATTCCTGGATACATAAAACCCATAAAAATAAAATTAAATTATATAGAACATTTCAAGAGAAAATAACAAGCAATGAAATTGCTGCAATAATTAAAAGTCTCCCATCAAGGAAAAGTCTGAGACCCGATGGCTTTACTATTGAATTTTACAAAATATTTACAGAGGAAATAACTGCAATACTTCAAACTATTCTGAAATATTGAACAGGATGGAACTCTGTCAAAGTCTTTTTTTTTTTTTTTTGAGGCCAGTGTCACTCTGATATCAAAACTCAACAAAGACACAACACGAACAGAAAACTACAGATCAATACCCTTGATGAACACAGATACAAAAGTGAACCAAATGAAATACTACATCAAAAAGATCATATATCATGATCAAGTGGGATTTACCTAAGATGCAAAAATGATTCAACATTCACAAGTCAATAAACATCACAAATCACATCAAAATAATGAGGCATAAAAACCATATGATCATCACAGTAGAGAAAGCATTTCATAAGATTCAGCAACCCTTCATGATAAAAATCCTCCACAAATTAGGAATAAAGGGAATATACTTCAACATTATAAAGGCTATATATGACAAAACAATAGCCAATATCCTATAGAAGCGGGAAAAGCTGAAAGCATTTCCCATCAGATCTGGAACAAGACAAGGATGTCCACTTTCACCACTCATATGTCCTGCAATTTGATCACAGATTATTCCAGAGATTGTGCACTAGCATATGCAGACCAGGATAAGTGGAAAGCAGATAGGACCATATTTGGGGCCCAGGGGAGAGCACAGATGTGCCTAGGTATTGTGAAACAAACTGTCAGACTGAGAGCTGCAGGATGCAGTGAGGTCCTTATACAGAATACTCAGGTGAACCTGTGGAGTATCACCCCAATAGTCATAGTCCCAGAGCTACGACACTCAGAGTGTACTTACTCCAGTCCCATATGGTAACTGAATATTATACTGGGGGGTTGTGCACTAGCGGATCCTGGAGTAAGGGAATTAAGGTAGGGCCTTCCCCCCACATTAGAGGTAAGCATAGGTGTCCATGGGACTTATAGAAGTAATGGAAACAATCTCAGAGATGCATGATGCAGCGGGATCCTTATCCAGATCTCATAGATCAAGTGCAATCTTATTTGCAGATTGTGGACTGGTGGTTATCAGACTGAATGAGAAGAATACAATTAGGAGGACCCTCTGGGTCCCACAAATGAACACGAGTTAAAACAAGGCTTGTAGCCACAACAGCCACAGTCCCACAGTTAGAGGACATGGAAAGGAATCTGAAACGTTTTCTGTACCTCTGAAAACATCTATTATATGTGTAGGTAATTGCATGCTCTTTAATTGTCTGTGTGATGTTTTATCCCAATTAGGAGTATTTTACGCAGATCTAATTATAGTTACACCCCAGTGAATAGTCATGGTCAAGGAAAAATGTAGGCATGTTTGACATTCTATTCATAATATAATGAGACAGTTTTTTTCATGCTTTAACTTTCCTGGAATCAGAGAAAAAGGCAATGGTTCTAAGGCAAGAATGATTTCTTACAATCAATGCATATAATAAAATTATAACACACATTAAATAGATGCAATGCAAAGTATCTTGCATTTATTTTGTTCTCAATGCCATAAACCATCTGTAATAAATGCTTGAATACATGATAAGTGTGTTTTGCATTATAATATACTGCCAGCATATTACATGTGACAGTTTTTGACAGTTTTTCTCTGATTTTGGTTTGTATTTTGTTCAAATGGTAAAGAGTGATTCCTCAATGTTTACAACCATAGAAAGAACAAGAGAAATATGTCATAGAAGATATCTATGACAACTACATATCACCATTGTGTCATTTGGTTTCTGTGTTTAAGCCACTTACATGCATTGCTAGGAAGATATTTTAAAATCATGGAGACATTTATAATAGAGTACATAATGAACAATACACATTTTGTAAACCAATTTTTTCTAATAAAAATGTTGACACAATTTCCTATACTAAGAAATAATGTGTGTTTTTACTTTTAAAGAAAACTATTTTGTACTTTAACATATACTGAGTTCTTTTTGTGTGAATGTCAAATCTGGGATTCTGTTTCAATCTGCCAGGCTGTAAGCTTTTATTTTAAGACGTTACATACATTTTTATTTATTAATATAAAGAGAATAGATTTCATATATTTCATAGATAACAATAAGAATATAATTATATTTCTTCCCTTCTTTCCTTTCTCCCCCCTCCTTCCATTTTTATTTTAATTTTTGCAGTAACATACTTTCAATTTACTTCATAATCACTGGCTCAGTGCTAGATGTATTTAATATGTATCAGTTCATATAATTTCTCCTTTGGTATTAACTAATAACAACATCAGGGATATGGTTTCTATAGGGTGTGAGGTGTAACACAGTATACCAAAGAGATGATGGTAAGATCACACTAATGAGTTCTCATCTAGTCCTTAGCAGTTTTCAACAATAGCAACAAAGCAAATAGTTAATTTTAGAAAGGCTCATTGCTGGCAACTTCTCAGATCTCTCCCTACGCTTTTGACTTCCCATTATGAACTTGCTTGGCTCTCTGGCTCTCTCTCTCTCTCTGTTACTTTCGAAGTTCAGGATTTCCATAATCCTCTGTCTGTGGTACCATATCCTTGGCTTTGTAACCTGACCATTATATGGTACTTACTAAGGTTTTTAAGATTTCTGATACAATTTATACGTCACCAGGGTGTTACTGCTTGGACTAACTTCTGGCTAAAGAAAGTAATTTAGGGCTGGGCATTTGGCCTAAATGTAAGATTAGGATTAATGTAAACTGTAGATCAGGACTCCTACCTTCCATATTGGAGTATCTGCCTTCACATTCCAACTGTGGCTCTTGACTCAAGCTTCTTGCCAGCGCAGATCCTAGGAAACAACAGGCAATGACTGAAGTAGTTGGGCACCTCCCACCTGGGCTCTCAGCTTTGGCTGGTACTGCTCCCATGCCCCGGGAGCATTTAGAGAGTGAAACAGTAGACAGGTGCTCTCCCTCTCCATCTATCTGTATCTCTTTCTGTCTCTTGAATAAATAAAAAATAGGAAGTTATTTATATATTGTACACTTAACATCCATGCTATATAAAAATAAAATGATTTTGTAAGCTCAAGTTTCCAGTTAACACTGAGCACTGTTCTGTACTCATTGTGTGGGGTAGGCTGGGTGGCTACTGTAGACTCAAATGTTCCTATGTAGGATATCTCTGAGAGGAGAGTCAAAAAGACACGGTACAAAAATAATGAGTCCAACAATTGATAAATGAAGCAGTTATTACCTATAAATGTATAGATAATATTACCTATAATATAGGTAATATAGGTATATTACCTATAAATGTATAATTAATTTTCCAGATGGAAGGATGAAAATTTAGCAATAAGGATGACAAAATAGGATATATCCAAAAGGCTTCAAAATTGAAATCCTGAAAGGATAGAATCAAGAGCACAAGAAGTATGTTTTAGCCATGGAGGGGTTAGCCAAATGTGAAATAATGGATAGGATAACGAAAGTAGTTTCAGTAACAAATCTTAAAATTTCAGAGCCTAGTTATGGAATCTCTTACAAGGCTCTGAACACCATTGATAGGCTGTTTTATTTATTTATTTGTTTATTATTCATTCATTTATTTAGGAAGCAAAGATAGTCCGGACCCTGGTTCATCTTTTCCATATGTTTTAAGTCAGTTCACTTGCATACAAGTCCCAGATCAGCTCCTTATCTGTGTGTATGTCAGTTACTTCAATTTTCTACTAGGTTAAATGTAGACAATAAAATTGTCCCTGAATCCCTCACAGCACCATTGAGGATATTAAATTAAATGATGGAAGTGTAGATGATTGTGGAGGGAGATAGGAGGTTTTATGAATGTAACCATGATCATTGCTCAGGAAAATTATAGAATCAAGAATTCTTTCTTGAGGTTATCTTCTCTTTGGAGAGAGTTAACAGACTGCTCATAAGCCTTTGCAGAATAGAGCAATATCTTTAAAGTAACACAAAGACCAATATCAGAAAACCCAATAATTAACTGTCCACTTACCTACACAGGTGTGGACAGAAAGTCAATTAGGCTATGGAACAAAAGCCAAAAAACTACAGAGAGAAGGACAAGTTGTGTTTAACAAATGATTGTATATATCATGTATTTTTCATTCATAATCAATGATTAAATTTTACATATATATCACAGTGTGTGTTATTATATAACATATAATTGTCTTTTAAAGACAATACATTTTTACTAATATTTCTAAATATCTTTATGATTTATAAAAAATTTCAATTCCTTTCTTACTCTGTTCATTATTTTAGGTGCATTTAAGAAGCAACTATCAGTTATGGTATGGATATGCTTGTGTAATTATGCCATCCATTTAGCATCAGTGTGTGATAAGTAGAGCAGTTTTAATAGTGTACAACAGTTTTAACAGGGCATTTCAGACATAAAGCAAGTTGGGGTAACTATGACTAGAATATGAAATAGATACATGTAAATGCAATCGAGAAATGGTCAAGTGAGGTGGTACCAATTTTGCAGTGAACAAGTACTTCAGACCATTTCCCTTAGTTTACTCATCACAATAAGAGATAACAACTGTACTTACTTTTAAAGAATTCATATGGATTGAATACATGAATTCATGGAAAGCAAACAGAAGAGTGGCTAACCATTATTATTTTAGAAGTTTGTTAAGACTTCCTAAGATCTTAACAGTGCAAGATTGATGGGAAGTCTGTTGCTATAGTACTGATTAAATGTAGGCTTTAAAAATGTGCTTTTTAAGACTATGGTTTATGCATGTAATGAGCAAGAGGGGAGAGTGGACTTAGCATACCAAGCAGCCTTAAAATACACCAGGGCAGCAGCCAGGAGGAACTCTGGGAGGATGGTGGCCCTTGAGGCTCATCACAAACGGTGCAGCAGCAATGTCCACGAGCCAGGCGGCAGTGGCAGGGCCTCACATGCTGTGGGACTGCATGGTCTTCAGCCTCCCTCTGGTTCCCTGGAAGCGGGCCAGTGGCCACCGCAGGAGCAGCAGCAGAGGTGGAGGCACTAGAGTGCAGCTCAGCCAGAGCCCTGGGAGGCCAAGCTGCCGGAAAATGGAAATTCTATTCACCAGGATATGGAGACTTTTCAATCACCAGAAGCACAGATATAATTTTTGGGCACAATAATGCAGGGGGAACTACCACCCTTCACCAGTTTCCTATGAATGAAGTTGGGCATTCATCCCCTGTAGTACGAAGTAATGTAGAAGAGCTAGTGATTAATAATACATGTATCTTAATGTGGGATCTCAGTGGCCAAGAATCTCTTCACTCTTCCTGGAACACCATACTAACACAGAATTTCTAATAGTTGTAGTGGACAGAATGGAGAGAGTATTTCCATAACTAGAGAGGGACTCTATAAAATGTTAGCATAGGTGGACCTAAGGAAAGCTGGATTGCTGATTTTTGCTAATAAACAGATGTGCTGATTTTTGCTAATAAACAGATGTTAACTTAAAGAATGCATGACAGGCCAGCGCCGCGGCTCACTAGGCTAATCCTCCGCCTAGCGGCGCCGGCACACCGGGTTCTAGTCCCGGTCGGGGCGCCGGATTCTGTCCCGGTTGCCCCTCTTCCAGGCCAGCCCTCTGCTGTGGCCAGGGAGTGCAGTGGAGGATGGCCCAGGTGCTTGGGCCCTGCACCCCATGGGAGACCAGGAAAAGCACCTGGATCCTGGCTCCTGCCATCGGATCAGCGCGGTGCGCCGGCTGCAGCGGCGGCCATTGGAGGGTGAACCAACGGCAAAGGAAGACCTTTCTCTCTGTCTCTCTCTCTCACTGTCCACTCTGCCTGTCAAAAAAAAAAAAAATAAATAAAAAAAATAAAGAATGCATGACAATAGCAGAACCCTCTCCGCTTTTGAAGCTGACTTCTGTCAAAGTCTCCAGGGGCCTATCCAGGCCTGCTGTGCTCTTGCTGGTGAGGGATTACATCAAGAACTTGAACTGATGATGTCATCATTTAATATTCCGTGTTCTCTACTGAGCTCTTTTTACAGATTTTGTTTAAACGGTGTACTGGACTTTACCCAAAAGCTGCAAAATTTTATGGTTTAGATATATTTATAATACACTGATTTAAACTTTTTCTATAGTTGAAAATTTAGACTACTTGTTTGAAAACAAAGATGAAGTCTCACTTTCCAACTTACCTTCTCATTATTCCTTCCAAAGTAAGATATGAAAGCTGTGATTGACATTTTTCTCATAATGAATGCTCTCAGGATATTGTGTAGGCTGCGGTAAATACAAAGGGAGAGGAATGCATTTTGAACATTTAAGAGCTTTAGTATCAATATAACCCTCCCTAGTTGAATGTTGTTATTTTCTTGTTCCATTAAGTCAAGCTACAAATCAGCACAGCTATTATTTTAAGATGTAACATCACTTATGAAAAGTATATTGTGTATGTATTGTGTATATACCTCAAGTCAAGTTAATGGTTTTGGTTTATATGCTGAAGAAAAGCAAGTAACACAAAAATTAGTAATGTCCTTGTTTATAACCATAATGAGATGAGCACTGGCACTGGTGGTAAGTGCCATTTTGTATGTTTCTTCTTTGTTCTCTGTATTGTACCAACCAACCCCAAAATCATGGAGATGCTCTTAAAAAAAAGGAAAAGTCAAAAGCTTGATACTGTATACTTCTTTTTCTAACTCAATCCCACATATGAAAATATATAATCCAAGTAAGTGGAATACGTTATCAAATTCTTGGTTTAGCATTACTAATGGGGGCCAGTGCTATGGCTCACTTGGTTAATCCTCTGCCTGCAGCGCTGGCATCCCATATGGGCACCAGGTTCTAGTCCCAGTTCCTTCTCTTCCAGTCCAGCTCTCTGCTGTGGCCCGGGAAGGCAGTGGAGGATAGCCCAGGTCCTTGGGCCCTGCACCCTCATGAGAGACAGTAGGCTTGTTTATGTGATCCCTTTGACTCTAATCCTATCATTATGATCAATTATGAACTGAAACTGAACACTTTTGACTAGTGAAGTGAAATGGACACTATGAGAAACTGATTGATCAGCCCTTGTCCTGACTGTTGATCTACAATTTAATACTTTATCCCTATTAGTATTTTTTTTTGTTCTAGTTAGTACTATTGGTTGAATTCTGTAATTCACACACAATTATTCTTAGGTGTTTAAAGTTAACTGAAAAGTGATCCCTGTTAAATATAAGAGTAGAATAAAAGAGGGAGGAGATGTGCAATTTGGGACATGCTCAATCAGACTTGCCCCAAATGGTGGAGTTAAAAATGTGCCAGGGGATTCCAATACAATCCCATCATGGTGGCATGTACCAATGCCAACTCACTAGTCAAAGTGATCAATTTCTGTTCACAATTGATCATAATGATAGGTCTAAGAGTCAAAGGGATCACATAAACAAGACTAGTGTCTGCAAATACTAACCGATAGAATAAAAAAGGGAGAGAATGATCCAACATGGGAAGCGGGATACACAGCAGACTCATAGAATGGTGGATGTCCTAAACAGCACTCTGGCCTCAGAATCAGCCCTTAAGGCATTCAGATCTGGCTGAAGAGCCCATGAGAGTATTTTAGGCATGGAAAGCCAAGACACTCTGGGAAAAAAAAAAAAAAAAAAGACCTAAATGAAAGATCTCTGTGCGTGAGATCCCAGTGGAAAGAACAGGCCATCAAAGAAGGAGGTACCTTTCTCTGAAGGGAAGAGAGAACTTCCACTATGACTATGACCTTGTCTAAATAAGATCGAAGTTGGCAAACTCAAAAGGCTTCCATAGCCTTGGAAACTCATGACTAGAGCCTGGGGAGATTACTGACGCCATAAACAAGTGTGTCAAATTGTTAGGTCAACAATAGGAGTCACTGTATAGCTACTCCTCTTGTAGGATCTCTGTCCTTAATGTGTTGTCCAATGTGAATTAATGCTATAAGTAGTACTCAAACAGTATTTTGCACTTTGTGTTTCTATGTGGGTGCAAACTGCTGAAATCTTTACTTAATATATGCTAAACTGATCTTCTGTATATAAAGAGAATTGAAAATGAATCTTGATGTGAATGGAATGGGAGAGGGAGCGGGAGATGGGAGTGGTGCGGGTGGGAGGGAAGTTATAGGGGGGAAAGCCAATGTAATCCATAAACTGTGCTTTGGAAATTTATATTTACTAAATAAAAGTTAAAAAAAATTTGTGTAGTATGTACATTTGCACAATATTGATTCTTCCAGTCTATGAACATGGGATATCTTTCCATTTTTGTATCTTCTTTTCAATTTCTTTCATCAATATTTTTCACTGTAGAGATTTTCCACCTCTTTAATTTTACTCATAGGTATTTTGTTAATTTATTTATTTTTGTAGCTGTTGCAAATAGGATTGCCTTTCTTTTTGAGATAATGCACCATTGGTGTATAACAGTACTACTGAATTTTATACAATAAAAGTAGAATAGCCTAGAAGGACCTTATTTGATATGCGTATCCTATCCCTCATCACACACACACACACACACATGCACACACACTTATGCACATGCACAGGCAACCGTCCCCTTTGTTCATTTTGGTCTAGTTTTCCTGCATTATTGATGCTGCTTGCTAGTAATTATTACTGGAATTCTCTTGTACACCTGTTCCAGTTACCATTATTGCCCACAAATTACCAATATCTTATTGATACAAAATAGCAACCATCTTACTTTGTTATTGGTGTTGTGAATCAGAAAGGCCTTGTCTAGGCAATTTGTATTATAAATATATTTCTATTTGGGAAATCAACTGGGGTTGTAAAATAGCATAACTACATACAGTCTTTCCAGAATGGTTGTCTCAGAACAGGTGGACATTCTACATGGCTACAGAATTCCCTCACAAAGGACAGCCCAAGAAAATGTTTGGGATTTCTTTTGGACTTTGAATGATATGGCCTCCACCCTATTTGATTGGTGGAAGTAATCACAAGCCTGTCCAGACCAGAAATGATTTTCTTAAGATTTTCACCAAGGAATATTATTAATTTGGAGGACCATATTTCAAAATACAATATGCTCTGATCCCCAATATTCTATTTCTCAATTCTATTAGGTCTTTACTAAAATTTCACATTAGCAAGAGAAATCATACCTCACCACTATATTTAAAATAGTAAATATCATTCATATGAACTTCCAACCTTGCAAACTCCCTATACTTCTTTCCTGCTTCATTCTGCTCTGAAATATTTAACATGATCTTATACATTTTTGTCTCTGTTCCTTCACTATCACACATACTCTATGAAGGCAGAGGGTTTTCATCATTGTATCACTGGCACCCTTCTAAGCACCCATCACATAAGAAATATGCAATAAATATTGGTTGAATATTTGAATGCATGAATGATAATAACATGCTGCTATCACTGTCCTGTGATATCTATAACTCTGTGTTTACTTATATGCATGTCTTTTCCATTATCAGAAAAGAAGCTCCTCAAGGACAAGAATCTGTAATCTTCAGTCCTCATTGTTTAGGAAATGGCATGCAAATTGTAGATGCTAATAATTCTTAAAAGATGCGTGCTAGAGAAAATAAACGTATATATATATGTGTGTGTGTATATATATATATATATAGTATCTTGGGTTGTTCTGTCATAACAAAATACCATTAACTGAATGGCTTAAACAACGGACATTTATTTTGCACAGTTTAGGAAGCTAGAAATCCAAAATCAACATTCTGGCTGATTCAGTTTTCTAGCAAGAATTCTTTTTCTGTGTTGTAGTCAGATATGTTCTCACTGTGTCCTCACATGGCAGAGAGGGAGGGAGGGAAGGAGGAGGGAGGGAGACAGAAAAAATAAGAGTCTTACAAGACCCCATGTTCTTTCACATCAGAGTCCCACCCTTACAACTTTATTGGATATTCTTTACCTCACAGAGACCCTATCTCCAAAAAGAGTCACATTGGGGATCAAGTGTTAAACATGGATTTTGGCACCAGGTTCTAGTCCTGGTTGCTCCTCTCTGCTGTGGCCCGGAAGGGCAGTGGAGGATGGCCCAAGTGCTTGGGCCCCAGTACCCACATGAGAGATCATGAGGAAGCACCTGACTCCTGGATTCGGATCAGTGCAGCGCAAGCCATACAGGCCATTTGGGGAGTGAACCAATAGAAGGAAGACCTTTCTCTCTCTCTCTCTCTCTCTCTCTCTCTCTCTCTCTCTCACTGTCTATAAGTCTACCTGTCAAATAAATAAATAAGTAAACATGGTTTTGGGGGATATAATTCAGCCTAAAGCCTATGGTGTTAAAAGTGGCTCAAGAACGTTCTCAATAATTTGTTATAAAATGAATTATAGAAGAATAAATTAATTAGAAATGATGATCCACAGCCTGAAGCACAAATACCTGAGCCTTTTCATTTCTATCCAGGATTTTGTATTCTGACCGTCCTAAAATTAAGGCACTACCAAATGAGCAGGCAGAATGTTATCTTCCAAATCTTATCTGGGAAGAAAATACCTGCTTTGTGGTATTCACACTTTGCTTTATCAGGTTACTCCTCCATCCGCGCCACAAAGGATGAGATGCCACTGTCTTGTGTGAAAGCTGTTTTCTCATCCTCTGAAGTTCAGCTAATTATGTTAAACATTTCTTCTCAGCTTCTCTTTAGCCCCCTCTTCCTATCTCTCTAGGCAGTTTGTACTATAGGACTATGTTTTTGTACTTGCTAATTTTTCAGTTAAGCTTTGCCTTTAACCATGAATTACTGAAAGATTATTCTTCCATTGAATTCTGTGTTAGTCAGGAAACTGTATTCCTGTGTCCAGTTCTGCTTGTGAATACTGGGTGGTAAGTGCCACTTGGATTTGATACACTTACTGAGTTTCCTTTAAACTGCTGCTAGTTCTGCAGAATCTTTGACATTATCCAATATATGTCTTCAACCATTTTCCCACTTTCTGGACCAAAAATATGCTGAAACTTAAGTATTTAATAACTGACTTTTCTAGTGCAAAGTTGAGAATTAGTCCTCTAAACATGCCACAGGGTACATTTTGTTAGTTTTTATTTTATTAATTTTTTTTATTTTTGTCTTTTTCATCTTTTACAAAATTTAGGGTCAAAGAGTTGGCAGGAAATTGAGAGAAAAGTCATCGTTTTTACACACTGAGTAAAAAAAAATCTGTTTTTTTTTTTTTAAAGATGTACTTACTTTACTTGAAAGAGTTACACAGAGAGAGGAGAGGTAGAGACAGAGAGGTCTTCTATCCGATGGTTCACTCCCCAGCTGGCCACAATGGCCGGAACTGCGATGATGCGAAGCCAGGAGCCAGGAGTTTCTTCCAGGTCTCCCATGCGGGTGCAGGGGCCCAAGGACTCAAGCCATCCTCCACTACTATCCTAGGCAATAGCAGAGAGCTGGATGGGAAGTGGAGCAGCCAGGTCTGGAACTGGCGCCCATATGGGATGCTGGCACCTCAGGCCAGGGCATTAACCTGCTGTGCCACAGCCCGGCCTCTGTTTTTCTTTACATCAAAGTTTGAACCAGTGACAAAGAGAAGCAATAATGAAAGTATGTAAGTGCATATGTGTGTATTATTCCTGGGCTGCAGTCTAATTGCAAAGTAGAAAAGCAATAAGAATCTAAAGGAGAATTGTTAGCAGTATGCCTTTGCGTCAATTATTTTTTGTTCCAATAGAGGCTTTTTCACCAAGCAGTCTTGGCAGAGAGCCATATGGGTTAAATGCCTTTTCAAGTAGAAAATATTACCATATAATCAAAATTAGCTGCTTCTCAATAAGTTCCCAGGACAGACCTCTCTATGATGATACACAAATTAAACTATTCCTAGATGGAAGTCCCAGTGTCCATGAAGGAGTCACAGTCAACCTGTCCTTTATGTTGCTCTGAGGTTTGCCTTGAAGCTTTCTACTTGCTATTTTGATTATTCTCTCCTCATCTTTAACACCTCTGCCCACTCTCTTTTTCCTCTTCTTCCCGCACCAAGTCTCCTTAAGGATCATTTTTAAATTAGAACAAGTAGACTTCACAATAAAGATGAAGAAAAAGAATCATTAGCAATAGCATTTTCCCCAAAATAATACAATAAACTACCAGTTGATCTGGCTGGTTTCTATTAGCTTGTTCCTAGAAACTTCTGTAATCTTTACTAAAATGGTTTTGATATTACCAAATTATCTTATTCTAAGTCATGCTACTTAATGATCTGGTTTATGCTCAAAATTAGAGGGTAAGAGGCCTTGATAATGGCTAATTTCCCCTGGAGCTCTGAAATTTTACCACCCTTTTTGCATATGTTGTATAAATGAATATTGTGCACCCACATACATACACACACAAAGAAGGGATGTTGAGTTTGCCAAGTGTCAGTTCAATGAGTTAGCCAAGTCATCTCTTCTTATTGAACCTCCGTTAGGTTCTTCCAAGTATTAATCATTTATTGGTTTGAATCTCTTGTTTCCTGTATTCCCCATTTGTAACTATATACAGCTGTTGCATATAATTTTATGGTCATTAATTTCATTATTCCTTATATACTTCATTAACATAGTAAACAAAAATAATATTCATTATAAACAACATCCCTGCAGGTTAGTATTTATTGTGTCTCAATATCTGGCAGATAGAATAATAAAAAATTTTGTTAGCATCCTAACAAATATTTTCTAAATGAAGAATTTCTATGATTTTGTTTGACATAGTAAAATACTTAATTATGGTTTGAATACTGTTTTTAAATAAACTTTTGAACTACAGTCTATGTTAGAGGCACACACAAAAAAAAGAAAGTATATATATGCCTCTTGTGTCAGCACTAAATTTGTAAGAACAAGTAAGAGAACACAGAGCAGGGAGGTGGGGCAGGAAGGCAATAATCTGCCATTTCCTGGCTGAAAGGTGACCCTTTTAATGATGTATTCGTTAACTTAAATGACAGAGGCCATGGAGCCAAGATTGATTCTAATGACATATTAAGCTGACTAATGGTTCACATGGCTCCTTGTCCCTTGCTCCTTTTAAACTTAGCAGATGTGGCCACTAAAGCACTACCTTTATATTAAACCTCTACCCCTGCACTGAAAAATGCTAGCTGGGAAGCAGAGAAAGTAAAAGCATTAGTCAAGTATAAATTCAGTTTTATGTCAAGTCAGATTATGCTGTGTTCTTGATCATCTAGCTGTCAGGCTCTTATTTTCTTGTCATAGCATTCCACTCTTGTATCCCACCTCTGCTATCCTAACAACCATATGTGAAGGATCTCACATATCGGTCAATCTCCTTGATAAGACCTCTGGTGTCCATTTTTATCTGTATGATCTTTTTCCTGCCATATCTATGTTCACATATCTCCACCATTTCTTTCCCTTTTGCATGCATGTTAAACCTGCTAAATTAAAACTTATTACCCTCTCAGCTTTGTTCAGGTTGACAAACCTGCATTCACTTGGGACTAATTCATTCATCCAATCCTCTCTCTTGAGGGTCCTTCCTAGGGTTCTAAGTGATCCAACATCTCCAATAGGATTCTTATGTTTCCTAATTTGGCTGATTCAGTCCAAACCAAAGGAAGTCTTAAATGACAGGGAAAATGGTCACATTCAATTAAACATTCACAAGACATTACATCTGAGTAAGGAACAGTAATCTTTGTTTCTCACTGGAGTTTCCAAAGGCTGCTCTTTTCAAGATCTTTCCCTTTTTTCAATCTCTCTTTTTTTTTAACTTTTATTTAATGATTATAAATTTCCAAAACCCCACCCACAACCCTCCCCTTTCCCACTCCCTCTTCCCTTTCATTCACATCAAGATTCATTTTCAATTCTCTTTATATACAGAAGACCAGTTTAGCATATAATAAGTAAAGATTTCAGCAGTTTGCACCCACGTAGAAACACAAAGTGAAAATACTGTTTGAGTACTAGTTATAGCATTAAATCACAATGTACAGCACATTAAGGACAGAGATCCTACATGAGGAGTAAGTGCACAGTGACTCCTGTTGTTGACTTAACAAATTGACACTCTTGTTTATGGCATCAGTAATCACCCTAGGCTCTAGTCATGAGTTTCCAAGGCTATGGAAGCCTTTTGAGTTCACCAACTCTGATCATATTTAGACAAGGTCGTAGTCATAGTGGAAGTTCTCTCTTCCCTTCAGAGTAAGATACCTCCTTCTTTGATGACCTGTTCTTTCCACTGGGATCTCACGCACAGAGATCTTTCATTTAGGTCATTTTTTTTTCCCAGAGTGTCTTGGCTTTCCATGCCTAAAATACTCTCATGGGCTCTTCAGCCAGATCTGAATGCCTTAAGGGCTGATTCTGAGGCCAGAGTGCTGTTTAGGACATCCACCATTCTATGAGTCTGCTGTGTATCCCGCTTCCCATGTTGGATCATTCTCTCCCTTTTTTATTCTATCGGTTAGTATTTGCAGACACTAGTCTTGTTTATGTGATCCCTTTGACTCTTAGTCCTATCATTATGATCAATTGTGAACAGAAATTGATCACTTGGACTAGTGAGTTGGCATTGGTACATGCCACCTTGATGGGATTGAATTGGAATCCCCTGGTATGTTTCTAACTCCACCATTTGGGGCAAGTCTGATTGAGCATGTCCCAAATTGCACATCTCTTCCCTCTCTTATTCCCACCCTTATATTTAACAGGGATCACTTTTCAGTTAAGTTTCAACACTTAAGAATAACTGTGTATTAATTACAGAATTCAACTAATAGTATTAAGTAGAACAAACAAAAAAAAATACTAAGAGGGATAACGTATTAAGTTGTTCATCCCAGGGGTAGAGCAGATGAATACCCACAGGGGCCAGATTTCATACATCAACTACCCTCAATTCCACTCAGCTGTGTGGAATTACTTCCCAACTGAGTCAAAAAAAAAAAAAAAAAAAAAAGAGAGGGAGAGAGAGAGAGAGAGAACAATCTGGGTGAGTCACCTTGGGCACACCCTTAACCCTGAAGAACCAAACAGAGCTCTCTGGCCACACCCATCACAGCCTCTAAGGATCCATCAAAAGCAGACAGTCCACTTAATCTAGAGTCATAGTATAACGACAAAAAGCACCACAGCGAAAAAACCAAAGAATATCTCCACAATACCAAACAACAAACGCAAAAACTGAGGTAACAAGAACAAGGGAACACTATGATGCCCCCAAATGAAAAAGACACCCCAACTCAAGATTATGAAGATGATGAGATAGAAAAAATTAAAGAAACGGATCTCAAAAAAATTGATAAGAACATTAAGAAGTTCTCAAAAACAAATTCTTGAACTACAGAAATCCTTAATGGACAGGATAGAAAATCTCTCTTGCGAAAATGAAATATTAAGGAGGAATCAAAATGAAATGAAACAACTAGTAGAACATGAAACTGTGATAGTGATGAGAAATCATAATGAAATGAAGAATTCAACAGATCAAATGACAAACACATTAGAAAGCCTTAAAAACAAAATGGGTGAAGCAGAAGAGAGAATATCGGACTTAGAAGACAGAGCACAGGAAAACATACAGTCAAACCAAAGAAAAGAAGAGGAAATTAGAAATCTAAAAAATATTGTTGGGAATCTACAGGATACTATTAAAAAACCCAACAATTGGGTTCTAGGAGTTCCTGAAGGCATGGAGAGGGAGAAAGGATTAGAAGGCCTTTTTAGTGAGATATTAGCAGAAAATTTCCCAGGTTTGGAGAAGGACAGAGACATCCTAGTACAGGAAGCTCATAGAACCCCTAATAAACATGACCAAAAGAGATCCTCACCACGACACGTTGTAATCAAACTCACCATAGTGAAACATAATGAAAAGATCCTAAAATGTGCAAGAGAGAAATGTCAGATTACTCTCAGAGGATCTCCAATTAGACTCACAGCTGACTTTTTATCAGAAACCCTACAAGTTAGGAGGGAATGGCGAGATATAGCCCAGGTACTAAGAGAGAAAAACTGTCATCCCAGAATATTATATCCTGCTAAGCTCTCATTTGTGAATGAAGGTGAAATAAAGACCTTTCATAGCAAAGAGAAATTGAAAGAATTTGTCACCACTTGTCCATCCCCGCAAAAAATGCTTAAAGATGTGCTACGCACAGAAACACAGAAACACAGCCATCAATATGAAAGAAGGTAAAGGAAGAAAACCTACCAGTAAAAGATCATAGGAAGCGCAAAGCACATACTAGAAAATATCTTTGGGAAAATGGCAGGGCAAAGTCACTACTTATCAATCTCTTTTCTTCCTCTATGATCTCTGCTTTTCTTTTCAGAATTCCTATATCGCATCTCTTCCACTTATTCCCTGTGTGACCTTGGGCACATTTCTTAAAATCCTTGAGCTTCAATTTTATGATCTGAAAATGTGATACCTGCCTCAGAAGGTGTCTGTGAGCATTAAATGAATGAATTCAAATATTATGCTCAGTAAAGTGCACAGCATATAGGAAGCACCTGCAGAGTGCTTACTATAGCTAATAGTATAAGAGAGGGGCCCACTAGTCTTCGTCACAATAAACTACCTAGGCGTCAAACTCAAACGAGCTCCAGTCATTTTTTAATTGTGATAAGGCCCCATTTAAATCTATCATGATTTATAAGCTCATAAAGCATAGATTCACACCATTCAGTCTCAGAGTGTTGTTGCAATTAAAGAAAGAAGTGGTGTGGATTAACCTCCTCAGAGGTGGATAAGCCAAGTGAGAATACCAAAAATAACATACCAGATGCATATTTAAAGTGTTTTTTGTGAACTGCTGAACTACAAGGAATTAGTAAAATCCATGGGCTCTAGAAATAGCTAGAAAGCAGCAAGGAAAACACGCGTATCCTTAATGAATGTTTGCCCAATTGTACTGCTACCTGGTGGCTCAAATATTAAACAAGTGATAAAAATGTGCCTGTGAAGGATGGCAGTCGTAAAAGAGAACATAAATATATAAATTATAGAAAAGCATACCCACAAGCAGTCCATCTTCATGTCAATTTGTGTAAAAAATATAAATTACAGAAGGATACTAACATTATATTCTTACATAAAGCAACGAAAATTATTATTTTTAAGAATACATAAATGCAGAGGCTATAGAGAAACCAAGGGAATGATTCACATTCGAGGCAGTGGCTTCCTACTAGGTGTTTGTGTGCAGAAGTTCATGTAGAAGGGACAAGACATACAATGAGCCTCACCTATAGCAGTAAAATACTCTAGTACTTAAGTGCTGCAGGGAGTACACAGGGTTTTGGCCCGAAGTTATTGTTTAAAATCTCTCTTCACATATGCTATGCTTTTTCTTGCATTTCTGTTACATTTACAAAAATAAAATGGAAAAAAAAAACTACACCCTTCTATCACAAGTATTTGCAAAACAGTATAAATCCTTTCAAAGTTTAAAAGTCTACAGTCACATGATCCTCAAGCTCCTGCTTCCATGAAATCCTGTGAAAGAGGAAGCTAAAGGAGAGATGTCAAAGATGCCTGGAGTCTGATTTGCAGTCAAAGCAAAGTATACAACCATGATGGAGAATCACTACTCCTTCTCCTGTCTGCTGTACTTCCGCAATACCCAGATTCTCTCTGAATTGTTCTCTTCCCCTATCCCTTCAGTTTCAGTAGACTTTAAGCTGATTTCCACAGGAAAAAAAAAATCCTTTTTCTTCCCAAAGCATGGAGTACAAGAGATTTGTTTCCACAAGCACATAAGTCACCTTGTTAGCTTGTGGTGGTCTAATAAAACCATGAGTATTCCTAGATGAATGATCAATTCTTTCAACAAAAAGTGGTCATTCACTCAGGTACGTAAAAAATATTTACTGATCAAATACTATATGTCAGAAACTCTTATATTTGCTAGAGATAAAATGATAAATAAAATGCAGTCTTTGTCTATATGTATTTTATAACCTTCTAGCTATAATAGGTCAAGAAATGTCAAGATAAACAAAACTCTACAAATGTAAATGTGCTCCAAGATCAAAAATAGCTCCACAATAATGGAGAACAGCCCAGTGAGGTTTGCTATTTTAGATAAACTGATTTCATTTCCGAAAAGGAAACTTTTAGGCAAAAGTCTGAATTAAATGAAGAAACAATTTATGTGTTAATGATTCAATATAAGGTACAAATGCCCTAGAATAAAATTTTTTAAGCTGGCCCAGATGTAACAAAGAAAGCCAGTATTGCTGCAGGTGTGCGAGCAAAAAACAGAGAATCATTGGCTTCATCCAAGGAATCGCAGAAGCCAGATTTTGTAGAACATAGTAGCACAAGGCAGGGATCTAGACATTTATTGCAAATGTGATGAGAAGTCACTGGACAGTTTTGAGCAAGGAAGTTGCAGATCATGTTTTATATTTCAAAGGCTCTTGTGTGGAGAACAAACAGAAAAAGATTTGGTAACAGAGGAAGCAGCAAGGAGACTAACTTGCTATAGAAAAAGTCTAGGCAAGAAAGACCAATATCTTGGACAAAAATGGAGAAATGGAATTTGCCAGAACTGTTTTGCCTTTGAATGTATTTCAAGGTGGCATAACTCTAACGACTTGGTATATTTCGGAAGCAGCATCTATGGAATGTGTTGCTCTTGTGTGTAAGACAAAAATAGGCAGCGGGATTACTGGAAGATTTTGTCATGAGTGTCAGGATCAGTGGTAGAACCTCAGGAAAAAAAGAGGGAACACAGGGATCAAACAGGTTGAGGTGACAGGGGACAATATATCAATTCTGATAAGTGAAGTTTGAGTCAAGAGCAATCAGTTTCCGGTGAAAACCTTAAGTTCAGAGTAGAATTTGGGCTAGAGATAAAATTTGGGGAATCTTGAGAATTACATTGTGCATGCAGCCTGACACTCCTGATTGAGATTCTCTAATCACAAATGAGGACAGTGCAACACATACATATAAAAACAGGTGAAAAACAACAGTACCACAAAGGAGACGAAGAACAAGTAGACAGTGGGGTCTAAGGAAAACAGAGAAAAGGGAGTCTTCATGCCTAGTGGAAAAGTTTCAAATGGCTTCATCTGTGTCAAAAAGAGATGAACAAATCTTAAAATTTAAAAGAGGAAAATGATGAAAATCGACCAATAATTTTGACAATTATAAAATCACTGGTGACCTTGACAAATGAGATTTGGCTTTATGAACAGAGAAGTAGATAGATAGAACAGGCTCAGAAATAATAAGTTGGGCAAGTGCAGACAGTGGGACCAGGCAGCTCTCTGTTATCTGAAGATTTTCTACAGCTACTGGCATAAGAAGAAGGGTGAATCTGCTGATGCAGCAGAACAAAGAAACGACTGTGGGAGCAAGAGGCTTGAGTCTGAAAGTGGATTTTTTGTTTTTTTGCTTTTCTCCACCAAGTTTTAACTATCCCCAATATTTGACAGGTAAGTATGACAGAAAAAGAAAAGCAAGGGAATTAAGCATGGATACAAAGAAGTGATTGCAATGTTGGAAAATGGGAGTTAACCGGGGAGAGGAAAGAAGTGAAGATGCTAAAGAAATTAAGAATGCTGAGAACAAAGGGAGATCAACAGGTAAGATGGAGGACACAGACTTCTTGTGAAAATATAATTTGTAATTTTGATTTTTTTCATTCAGGTGTCTTTCCTCTCCTGCAAAAATGAAATAATGACCTAATTATTGCACTTCATGTTTCCATATCCATTACACCTGTCTACCTCTAAACTGGAACGTAGCATGCCTTAAGCCTATCCTGAAATCTGGTGAAATCAACCTTGACACTTATATAAAGATTAAGATTGGATATTTGTGTGGGATCTCTATGTGAAACTGAGATTCTGACAACCCTGAATACTCATGAAAATCTGTTGGCTAAGGTCACACAAAATTACTTTGCTTGAGGCTTGAGGACCTGCAGGGTATATGTATATTTTTCTCAGGGAAAAAGAAGCAAGCATGTTAACTTGAATCAATCCTTGGCATGGGTGAAAAATAAACTCACAGTGTAATGTGGTGGTATCTTTATTTATTTACTTGATTTGTAGTCAAAACACTTGTTTTGAATTCTTATCTTACTCTGACAGTGAGCCAGTGTAGACACATATAAGACGAAGAAATAAACAAAGGGGAAAATATCGAATGGAGCAGAACCATTTGGGATGCCTCCGATAGTATATCACCTCCGAGCCCCAGGGGACATCAAGGAATAGCCAGCAGCTAGCGAAGTGAGCACATGCCAGGAATCCATATGGGAGTTTCGAGAAATCATTACAAGCTTGTTGACTGCACAGACAGCCTAAGTATAATGTAATGAGGGAAAGTTAATTTAAGTCTCTGAGAAATTAATATTATAGTACTATGAACTACTATAAATAAAATTTTGGTTAAACCATGCTTAGGATAAATGTAAGAACAGGTAAGTAAGAACAAGCAGAAACATTATGGGCGCTGCATGTGGAAGACACTGTGCTGGGTTGGTAGAATGAATGCAAGAAAAAAACACTGATGGCAGAGCATCCACTAGCTACAGAATATTTCAGAAGGTATAAGGTAGGCTGCACTCAAAAGGGATTTGTGGAAATTTTATAACAGGCAATTACTCTGGCATGTCAGAAGGAAGCAGACTCAAGGCAACATAAATGGGTTATTTGAATGGAAATCACATAACCTGGATTTGAATGAACCTCTTGACTATAGAAAGTATTATCTGTTGACATCAGGAATAATGTATAGATTTCTAGCGTTGACCATAAGTAGCTCTTGAATAAATCTGCTCACAATGTAATTATCCAGATTTATCTACATATCCAGAAACCTGGAGGGATTGCTGTAGAGACTTGATATTATACTTTTATGGCCAATTAAGATCTTACTTATGGACAAAAATTCTATTTTGATTCCCATGCAAAGCTTGTAAAATAAATAGCTATTATAACTGCTTTGTAGGGAGTTTAGGTAGCTTGGATCAAGTCTGAGACAGTTGCCTTAAGCATTATGCTTGTCCCATTATAGGGCATAGTTTTGTTCCCAGCCTTAAAATTGCAGCCAAATTTTCAAGGTTTATAAGCTCTAAAATTGCAACCATATTAAAAGCTTAGGGAGCCTCATTCATGCTAATTCTAATTTTCTTAAAAAACAGGTAAGTGCAGGGCCGGTGCCGTGGTTCACTTGGTTAATCCTCTGTCTGCGGCACTGGCATCCCATGTGGGCATCGGGTTCTAGTCCCAGTGGCTCCTCTTCCAGTCCAGCTCTCTGCTGTGGCCCAGGAAGGCAGAGAGCTGGACTGGAAGTGCTTAGGCCCCTGCACCCGCATGGGAGACCAGGAGGAAGCACCTGGCTTCTGGCTTCGGATCAGCGTAGTTCCAGCCATAGCGGCCATTTGGGGAATGAACCAACAGAAGGAAGACCTTTCTCTCTGTCTCTCTCTCTCACTGTCTAACACTATCTGTCAAATAAATTAATTAATTAAAAAAAAAAAAAAACAGGTGCTACTTATACAATTAATTCAGAGTCAACAATTCCTCTTAGGTATGCTTCAACAGAAATGTGTGATGTTCATCAGAAGATATGTAAAAAAGTTTTCAAAACATCACTATGCAAATGCCCATCAACTGGTGAATGTACACTAATTTACACTGTTGAAAGTAAACACTGTAGTTGGTGCAGGACAGTGTCTTCGTGGAAGTGTAGGTGTTGTCAACACTTACTAATGAAAATTCATTTATCTCATTTGCCTTGTAAAAATAAATCTGTACACTTATTAATGTATACATTTTTCTATAAGCTTATCAGAGCTTAATAGAGTTCAAAAATAAAAATAATTCTGATTAAATTGATAAGCTTTAGTGTGTCCAACTAAACATTTGGAATGTTTATTTGCTAAATATGGCAGCTCTACAGAGGCATGTCCAAGTTACAGCATGCTCTGAAAGAAGCCCCAAACTACTAGAGAGACCTGCTTAGATGGGGAAACTAGATTCCCTGAAGTGAATGTGAAGTGAAATCTTGCCACTAGGTTGGGGATGATAGCATTGTTAATTGCATATTTTTAAAGTATTAGCTGAATAAGATTTAGGGAAAAGCAATTCTCAGCTAACTTTAGCAGTTAACAATCAAAAAGGAAACCTGTTGAAGTAAAATGGACACTATGAGAAACAGTGATTTGATCATCCCTCACCCTGAATGTTGATGAACAACTTGATACTTTATCCCTGTTAGTATTGTTTGTTCTACTTAATACCATTGGTTGAACTCTATAATTAATACACAATTATTCTTAAGTGTTGAAATTTAACTGAAAAGTGATCCCTGTTAAATATAAGGATGGGAATAAGAGAGGGAGGAGATGTACAATTTGGGACATGATCAAGCTGAATTGCCCCAAATGGTAGAGTTAGAAATGTGCCAGGGGATTCCAATACAATCCCATCAAGGTGGCCTGTACCAATGCCATCTCACTAGTCCAAGTGATCAATTTCTGTTCACAATTGATCATAATGATAGGACTAAGAGTCAAAGGGATCACATAAACAAGACTAGTGTCTGCGAATACTAACTGATAGAATAAAAAAGGGAGAGAACGATCCAACATGGGAAGTGGGATACACAGCAGACTCATAGAATGGCAGAGGTCCTAAACAGCACTCTGACCTCAGAATCAGCACTTAAGGCATTCGGATCTGGCTGAATAGCCTATGAGAGTATTTTAGGCATGGAAAGCCAAGACACTCTGGCCAAAAAAAAAGTAAAAAACAAAACAAAATAAAACAAACAAACAAACAACAACAAAAAAAGCCCAAAAACCTATATGAAAGATCTCTGTGCGTGAGATCCCAGTGGAAAGAACAGGTCATCAAAGAAGGAGGTACCTTTCTCTGAAGGGAGGAGAGAACTTGCACTTTGACTATGACCTTGTCTAAATAATATCAGTCGTGGAACTCAAAAGGCCTCCATAGCCTTGGCAAATCATGACAAGAGCCTAGGGTGATTACTGAGCCATAAACAAGTGTGTCAGATTGTTAAGTCAACATTGTGTCACTGTGTACTTACTCCTCTTGTAGGATCTCTGTCCTTAATGCGTTGTACATTGTGATTTAATCTTATAACTAGTACTCAAACAGTATTTTACACTTTGTGTTTCTGTGTGGGTGCAAACTGTTGAAATCTCTACTTAATATATACTAAATTGATCTTCTGTATATAAAGAGAATTGAAAATGAATCTTGATGTGAATAGAAGGGGAGAGAGAGCAGGAGAGGGGAGGATTTTGGGTAGGAGGGAAGTTATGGGGGGGAGGAAAGCCATTGTAATCCATAAGCTGTACTTTGGAAATTTATATTCATTAAATAAAAGTTAAGAAAAAAAATCTGTTATCCAAATGGGAAAATAATTGCCAAAGAATGGTTGAGAAAACCATGGTGAAAACAGGGATGAAGGAGAACTGGTATGCTGAAAGTAGATAAAGGCAGAGTTTGTAGGGCACATATTTTCTGATCTACCTGATAAAAAACCTCATTTTAAAGGATAAAATCAGAAGAGAGGGGAAGCTCCTAGCAAGACTATTAATCAGAGAGTGAGGCACTGATCCCAATATCCTCAGTAAATGCCTCTAATTTACTGATTCCATTCTAGAAATTGCCTGATGAACTAAATATCTCAAAAGTAAGACTATAGTGAATTGCAAGGTTGGAATAAACATCTAAGCATCCGTTCTACTGGTGCCATTCATAATCAGTTGAGGCTAGCAAATTTCAGGAATCTCTTGGATTACCTTTACACACAGCATCCAAGTTACGGCAAAACAAAACCAACATAAGCAGACTTGTTAGGGAAGAGAGTATTGCTGTTAATGGCTTCCTTAAACTATAGTAGGTGCACATTGGTAAAACAAAGAATCTACAGTTCAATTTTATTATACTATAATACCGCACAAGGATGTGTGTGCACACACATACTTACACACCCCTCAGGCAATTTAGGTAAACATAAATTTCACAATACCATAGTAGAAAATAATTACTGAGAAATAGTGTTAATTGTTCCAGGCTGAGCATCTGTATGATCACACATATCCCCATGATGCTAGAATACCAATGCCCTTTGAAAACAAATGAACCCGTCACCATGTGTGAACATACAATCCTTCCAGGTTACATAAGATCCTACAACATATATGACCTTTATCATGTGTTGGAAACCAGCCAAAGGTTTCCTAATTGGCTATGCTGAGATGCAGGGTTGCAAAAATACATATGGGGTACTTAATTAAATTTGAAGTTCAAATAGATAACAAATAATTTTCAGAGGAAATATGTCCTGTGCCATCTTTACCACATAATTGAACTTAAAAATATCTGATTCAAATATAATTGGTCGGCCGGCGCCCCACCTGAGGCACCGGCACACCAGGTTCTAGTCCCGGTTGGGGCGTCGGATTCTGTCCCGGTCTCCCCTCTTCCAGTCCAGCTCTCTGCTGTGGCCCGGAAGGCAGTGGAGGATGGCCCAAGTCCTTGGGCCCTGCACCCCATGGGAGACCAGGAGAAGCACCTGGCTCCTGGCTTCCGATGGGCGCGGTGTGCCGGCCACAGCACACCAGCCGCAGTGGCCACTAGGGCGTGAACCAACGGCAAAGGAAGACCTTTCTCTCTCTCTCTCTCACTGTCCACTCTGCCTGTCACAAAAAAAAAAAAAAAAAATATATATATATATATATAATGGGTCATTTGGAATGTTTATCTGCTAAATATGGCAACTCTACAGAGCCATGTCCAAGAAAATCCATATTTAACTGCTGAACCAACCAAGCAGATTAGGGCAGTAAAGTGGGCATCTTGAGCCCTAGCGCACACTAACCCACTTCCTTAACTAGCTACAAGTGGAAGTGAGTTTTTAAGCTCAGCTCTTGCTAGGGGTATTGTGATTTTGTAAACACTTTTCTAATGCACCTTCATTTTTGTTGGCAAATTTGAAAAGGAAAAAGAGATCAACCATCAGCTGAGTTTTCATTATTTTTAAGCACAAATGGTCAAAATTTATCAACCACTATCACAAACACTGAGGAAAAAAGCCTGAAGAGAAATTTTGGTAATGCTAAATAGCTGATAACTTTATAATTATGGACAGAAGGTAAAGAGATTTGCGAAAGACCTGAATAGACACTTTCCAAAAGAAGACATATAAATAGCAAACAGGAATATGAAAAAATGCTCAGTATTACTAATAATTAGAAAATGCAAATCAAAATCAAACCGCATTGAGACATCATCTTACCTCAGCCAGAATGGCTACTATAAAAAATACAAAAAAAAAAAAAACCTCCACAAATGTTTGTGAGGATGGAGAGAAACATTGTTCAGCCATAACACAGAATACAATTCTATCATTTATAGCAACATGGATGGAATTAAAGGATATTATGTTCAGTGAAGTTCGTCAGGCATAAAAAGACAAACACAGCATTTTCTCACTTACATGAAGAAGCTAAAAAGTTGATCTAATAAAAGTAGAGTGTATAATTATGACTTCCAGAGCTTGGAAAGGATGTAGCGGAAGAAGGAATGAAGAGAGGATTGTTAACAGGTATAAGGGTACAGTTTGATAGGAAGAATAATATCAAATATTCTGTATCATAATAGGTTGACAATGGTTGACAAAATTATATTGTATAGTTAGTAGAGAAGATTTTGAATGTCCCCAACCACAAGAAATGATAAATGTTTCAGATGATGGATATTCCAAATTCCCTTATCTGATCATTACACAACTTATACATGCAATGAAATATCAGACTATACCCATGATATGTATAATCTCTATGTCTATAAGAGTTTCTTAAATATATTTAAAAATTCAAAATAATTTAATGAAAAATAAAATGATAGAAGTATAATGGTATTTGTGTTTTGGTCCTCAAGATTAAATCATGAACCAAGGAATACCTAAATAATGCAGGCAATATTTATGAGTGTCTCTTAAATTTTTAAATTTTTTTTTAACTTTTATTTATTGAATATAAATTTCCAAAGTACAGCTTATGGATTACAATGGCTTCCCCCCCATAACGTCCCTTCCACCCGCAACCCTCCCCTTTCCCACTCCCTCTCCCCTTCCATTCACATCAAGATTCATTTTCGATTCTCTTTATATACAGAAGATCAGTTTAGCATACATTAAGTAAAGATTTCAACAGTTTGCTCCCACACAGAAACATAAAGTGAAAAATAATAGATGATTTTTTAAATGATGATGAAATCAGATCAGACCTATTGTCATGTTTAATCCCAGTGAGAGTCAAGTTGGGAATTGATAATTTCTTCTTCTTCTTCTTCTTCTTCTTCTTCTTCTTCTTCTTCTTTTTTTTTTTTTTTTACAGAAGATCAGTTTAGTATACATTAAGTAAAGATTTCAACAGTTTGCACCCCCATAGAAACACAAAGTGAAAAATACTGTTTGAGTACTCATTATAGCATTAAATCTCAATGTACAGCAGATTAAGGACAGAGATCCTACATGAGGAGTAAGTGCACAGTGACTCCTGTTGTTGACTTTACAAATTGACACTCCTGTTTATGGCATCAGTAATCTCCCTATGCACCAGTCATGAGTTTCCAAGGCTATGGAAGCCCCTTGAGTTCTCCGACTCTTATCTTGTATAGACAAGGTCATAGTCAAAGTAGAGGTTCTCTCCTCCCTTCAGAGAAAGGTACCTACTTCTTTGAAGACCTGTTCTTTCCACTGGGATCTCACTCACAGACTCACTTACAGAGATCTTTTATTTAGGTTTTTTTTTTTGTTTTTTTTTTTTGTTTGTTTGTTTGTTTGTTTGTTTTTTTGCCAGAGTATCTTGGCTTTCCATGCCTGAAATACTCTCATGGGCTTTTCAGCCAGATCGGAATGCCTTTAATTTGTGCTTTATCATTGACATTATTGTGGTTTGTAGAATTATCTCTGATAATAAACAAGCTGGTAATAAAAAGCATTATTTCCTCCATCAGAGTTCTTGATTTTTATAACATTTTTATTATGATAGGACTATAAAGAAAATAACATAATTTTTATTATGCAAAACTAAAACATGTAAATTAATGTAGCTTCCTTCAGTTAAAGAACATAATGCATTTTAACAGTGCTTGAATAATTTTATAATTTTTCTTGTGGAATCTTCCTAGTACCTCACTTGAAGTTCTTTTGATTAGTCTTAATATTTTCTCCACCTAAGAGTATATTTCATTTAAAGAATGACAAAGTCATTTAGAGTTAGGCTTAAAGAATGCAATTTAGTCTAGCTGGTGTTAGATTAAAACTTTGTGTAGACAATAAGATGATTTTGGCCAGTGATCGGTCTCTAGTTGTTAACATCAAAAATGCTGCTACATTAGTATAGGTATATGATGACATCATTTTAAACAATCAACTTTGAAAGACTTTGTAAATGTGATTTTGAGAGTGTTTCATATATATATATGAAATATATATATTATATATATTATATATAAATATATATTATTTTATACCCACAGAAACAGATTTATTGTGACTTATCAATGAATCAAACACTTAAGTCTCAAGTCAGCTGGAAATCTGAATTATCAGTGTAGGTCAATGAGATAGCTCACAGTATCAGTGTAGAAGCAAAGTTTCCTTCACAAAGTTTCCTTTGTGAAGGAAATGTCACCTGCTCTGTGGGCTAGTTTGCCTAGCTTTTGGACTTGAATGACACTGGATGCCATGGTAACATCTAGAAGCACAGCCTGCATGTGATAGGATTCACAAGTGCTTGCAAGGATGTGACTGCAGGTTCTGAAGGAACAGGGTGTGAAGTGGGGAGAATCAAAAACAGTTGCAAAACCTAAATAATTCATTTATCATGTAAAAAATCCCAAAATGTCAGACTGAAATTTGTAAGCTGAATTCTCTTCAGAATATTACCCTTGATCTGCTCAGAAATATTAAGTGGAAAAGGAGGAGAGGATGAGGTTGTTCCTATTCCTTGTTAAGAAAAAAAAAATAAAGACTCTCTACAGCAGGACAACTTGTGTGTCAAGGAGCTTGTGATCATACTTCTCTGTCTTGAAAAAAGATACTTCCATTATCTGATATTGATCTGACTTGCTTAATTTGGAGAAAATTATTTTTTCCTAGCAAATTGTGTTTAGATTAAGAGGTTTACAGAAAAATTGTTCAGAAAGTAGAAGCTCTCCCACCCCCCAATGCCCCCTACCACTAACTGTAATCCCCTGCCATTAACTGCCATTAATCTTGCACTGCAGCTGTGTATTTTCTACAACCAATGAGCCAATAGTAAAGCATTATTACTAATTAAAGTTCATAGTTGACAACAACTTCATTCTCTGTGTGGGACAATTCTATTGGTTTTGACAAACACATAATGTCATATGCCCACCATTACAGTGTCATAGGTTTCACTGTCCTAGAAATGCCCTGTGTTCTATCTGTTTCTCTTTTCATCTACTTCTGAATCTCTGAAAATAACTGATCTTTTGACTGTCCTTAAAATTTTGCCTTTTTGAAGAACATCCTATAAATTGAACTGACTTTGTTCACTTAACAATGGGTGTTTAGGATTCCACTATGGCTTTTGTTTTCTGTATATGTACAGCTTTGCTCATTTATTTTTATCACCAAGTAAACTCTGTTTTATGGGTATACTATGGTTTATCATTTTATTAATATACCTATTGAAGGAAATTTTACCACTTAAGGTAATTAACCACAAAACAATGTGATATAAAACTTCAAGAAATAACCTTGCATTCTAGAAGTTTTTGTGTGTGTGTTTTCTTTCCTTAGAAATAATCTTTGCCTACGTATCATTTATAGCAAAATGGAATGGACCAGAATACAGGCCTGGAACGTATTGTACTAAGAGCTTTTATTACATTCTGTTTCAGCTATACTCTCAGTCTCTGCCAAACTCTCACTATCATAAAACTGGTGAAGAAATATGTCACTATTATCTTCTTTATTTTTGATTCTCTCTCACTTCCCTATCCTTGCCCTCTCTCAATGGGAACATTACTATTATGCCTCAATTGGATTTTCTCACTCTGGGTTTCTCTCCATAATATTCTGTGAAACCTGTGCCAATTTTCTCCTTACCATTGCCAATTGTAACACCTGCTAATTTAACATTCTGCCAAGATTCTCCATTGCCTACAAGACAAATTTTCAGTCGGTAAAAACAGCATCAGTATATTTCTGATTGGCTCAGTGCTGCCTCTATATCTTGTTATCATTTGTTTCTGTAATTCTGAATGTTTGAGCTTCTCTTCTTTTTCACTTACTGCTTCTGCTCCCTTAATGCTTTCAGTCTCCCTCATATCTTTCCTTTCTAACACTTAGCACCAACACAAATATTTTATCCAAGAAGCACTGCTTAGAGCCATCATGATGTTTTAAACTGTATTGAAACATTTTTATTTATCATTAGCCTTCTTATAGCTAACTCCTTGAAAGAATGCCCTGTGAAATGTTTATATTCCCACTGTCTAGTCAATACATTTGATCCCAGTGTACATCTCTTAAATAAAATTGATTGTTATGCTCCCAAAATTCTGTGTGGGAGCTTAATAGTTCAACAAAACAAGAAGACAACAATAATTAAATACCTAATCAATGGAAACTTCTTTGTGATTTTCAGGGGGTAGTCTTTTATTCAGTCTTACAAAACCACCACTAAAGTGTACACTGGCTCTCTGTCTCACAAGTATGCTCAGAGTGTCCTTAAGCAAATAAAAGATACTTTTTGTCACACATCAGGAAAGCACAAATAGGCAGTTCAGGACTGGTGCAGTGACTTCAAGATGCCATCAATACCCCCAGGATATTTTATCTTTCTCTTCCAACATTCATAGAGCGTGGCTTTCCTACCTATGGTCACACAGTAGCTGCTCCATATCCATTTTCCATCTCCCCATTTTTCCATTGCATAAAAAAAAAATAAAATTTCATGTGGGGACTGAATGAAATCCATAAAAAGAAGCCAACCTTCTTAATAAATGTGTAAGTGTTTTTTTTTTAATCTTACTGACCAGAACTTTGCAAAAATATTTTTCTTAGCTGCAAGGAAGTTAGGAACTACAACTAATCATAATGACATTCCAAGCAAAGCTAGCTCTCTGTTAGTTTGGAATTAAAGGAATATGCATACTAGCTAAGCAATTATTAATGTCTATTACAAGATATTAAGCAATATTGGCATATCTCAGTGTAGCCCAGAGGTTATTTGCCCCATGATTCCAAATGATGGGTAGATGACTATAACCTCAAATCTAGAAAGAGCTGGATTGGATTTATATATTTAGTAATGAAAAGTGGCATCCATAAGCTCAAATAATATAGATGTCAACCCATTATTTACCTGTAACTGTTCTCTTCTATAGGGAGAATGTTAATAAGTTAATAGGTAGTGACATCAATTGGTAGTTTCCATGGCACATTTTTTCAAATCAGAAAACCTCAACCTTGAAAATAAAACCCCCACCCCACATCCCAAAACCAATGTCAGATCTTTTTCATCTATCCCAGTAGTCTCCTTCAGCCTTACAGCCAGGAACAAAATAAAAAATAAAATCAAAATAGTCATGCTGCTGTTTCCTCCCCTTGCTGTGAGGAGATTCTCATTATACAATGGAAAAAGACAATAAAAGAAATGCATGTAAAACAAATTGATTGCTGCCAGGGCTATATTGTGTGTGCAGCACACCAAAACTTATAAATGCAGACAATAAGCCATTTTAAGAGTATTGAAGATAATTTCCAGTAATGTATTGACCTGCTAAAGAAAAAATACATAAAATATAGCAAAACTAATTTTAAATTAAGAAGGGGAGGTGAGAAAAATCTTTCATTATAATTTTTGTTCCTTTTTACTAATAACCACAAACTTAGTAAACATGTAACAATGATATTTCAGGTCATGTTTAGATTTGCATGAAACTTTATAAGACTGTCTGAGCTTTTGAGATTAGGCAGAGTCTGAGAAAATGCCCTTTGTTCATTTCCCCAAAACACTTAGATAATGAATAAATATAGTTGGTCCTAATTTATTTTTTAAAATTGCAAAAATATGTTTTGATGCTCATATAAATGAATAAATTAAAATGTGCTTTTAATGATTTTTGTTTTCTAAGGTTGTGGGAATCATGGGGTTCCTTGAATTTTGTAAAACTATTATATTTTTCTTACAAAAATATGTTACACATAAAAAGAAAAATACTATACCATGGAAGCAGCTTTTCATTCCACCATTAGAGAAGGTTTATGCTACTTGACCATGTCCTCAGGTGCCTTTTGAAGACAGATCAGAAGCGGTGATTTAAGATACATAGAACAAATTATAAAGCCTTTTTGGCATTTTTATTAAAGAAATAGGCTTGAGGCAAATAGTTAAGTCTTTAACAATGCAATTGCCTGAATTTTTAGAACAGCAGAATCTTAAAGCTAATTCAACATCCTCACTCCACTCAGAAAATCTCAATTGTATTTTCAATTTAGTACACTGGTATAAAGGTTGTATAATTGAAAGTACTGAGATGCCAGGGTGTTAATGAAGAATACAGTAAGCACACTGTAGAATGAACATTTTCATGGCTCTTATACTCCAAGCACATGAGGCTAATTATTTTCCAACCAGTAAGTGAACGAAAAGCTATCCTGAGAGAATACTCGCTTCTATGACCTTTGTAATCCCTCTTTATTCAGAATCCATGATGCTACCTACCTCAGAGCCAGTTCTCTCAGGCTCTTCAACCTTTGCGGGCTCAGAGGAATTTAATGAATTAATTTTTAGTTTTCACTGAAGTGTGTCTTTTTACCATCTGATATTACAGTTTCTAAGGCCAGAACAGGGGTGATATGAAAATTAATTTTCCAGAACTGCCAGGCATGGCTGTTCATAGAACTAAAGGTAGCCCCAGGCCTGAACATTTTTGGGCCAGTGAGAGAAAGGGAAAGAGTTTCATGTCCAGTTCTGGGCCGAGGTCTCTGTTTTGGCCTACCAGAAGACCAGAGTTAGATGGCTGACTGTATACCCTCCACAAGTGATGCCTGATTCCCTGTAACATACTCATCACATGTCACTCCCCCTCTTCGTGGAGGAACGACACAGGACCCTGCGCTGTTCTTTTGTCTGCTCGGCCCTTCCTGGGTTTGCTGCTGGTTCTTCCCGGGTTGGCTACCGACCCTTCCACCTCCCTGGAAGGGCGGTTCCCCCTAGCCACTTTCCCCACTTCCGCGGGGGAGCGGCACACCGCCGGCCGGCTCTCTCGGGGGCTGCTCAGATGTTCCTCAGGTGTTCCTGGTGCATGTTGTCTCTCTCCTCCTTTATAGTCCTTTTCCACCAATCCCAACTCTGCTACCCACACGCCGAGTATGCTGCTCTCCTCCAATCAGGAGCAGCTCCTGCAGCTTGTCAAGTTGGTGAGAGGCAGCTGGGTAGAAGCTGTTTCCTCCTCTCCCAGCGCCATATTGTGGGAGAGCAGATGCATAGAATAAGTCTTAATTCCAGTAACTTAGTCTAGTCCGAGTTGCTCCCAGTTGCTCCCCACAGATCCCCCTTTCTTTTTGTTTTTGGCGTTGATACGCGCCTGTCTTCGGTGCCCCGCGGCACACACTCTGCTCTGCTTGCTAGAGTTGCCCACAGGTGCTTACAAGTCCTACCAATCAGGCAAACCGAATCCAGGTCCTCTCTTCGCCATGTTGTGAGGAGGTTTTTAGGCGCTGATGCTTGCCTGTGTTCGGTGCCCTGCAGCGCATGCTCTGCTCTACTAGAACTGCCTGCAGGTGCTTACAAGCCCTATCAATCAGGCAAACCGAATCCAAGCCTTCTCATTGCCGTATTGTGGGGAGACTTATTGGTGTTGATAACGTGCCTGTCTTCAGTGACCTGCAGCTGCCCACAGGTGCTTATTATCTTACTAATCAGGCAGACCGAATCCAAGCTCTTATTGCCATGCGTGTTGTGGGGAGGCCTTATTTTTCTCTATTTCTCTATCTCCGGGCATTCCTATCTCTCCCATTTTACTTCTATCTGCCAGCATTCCTATTTCTCTCATTTTACTTCTAAACTTGTTTCTCTTATCCCCGCGGCTTCCCGGCGCCCGCCCTGAGGCTGCTTCTTGGCACTGCGCCACTTCCCGGCACCCGCCCTGCGGCGGCTCCCGGCTCTGCGCGGCTCGGCTTCGCGCCCTTTGCGCCCGCACCACGGCCTTCGCGCTAGCCCCACGTTTCCTACTCACGCCCCGTGCGCTCTCCCCGTTTGTGCCCCGCGCGCTCTCTCTGCGCGCGGCGGCTTCTGCGAGTCACACAGCCCAGCTCACGTTTCCGCCACCGGCATTCAGTCCAAGTTCCCCGGGGTTAACCTGGCGAATTCAACCCAGCTCACGTCTGCGCCCTTCGGCTTGGCTTCCTGTCCTTTGCTCCCCGGGCTAATCTGACTGATTCCAACCTGGCGGCCCACGTCTCTGCCTCTGGTTCCAGATTTTCGCCTTTTGCTCCCCAGGCTGACTTGAAGAATCCCAAGATAGCTTACGTCTCCGCTTCAGCCTGCACTCGTGGCTTCATCCTCCCTAACATTTTTCTCTACCGGGTATGTTTCCTAACTTTTCTTCCAACAATATTCCCCTCTCATTTTTCCTGGCTTCTCCCCACAGTCCGTGTCCGAGTCTAAGTTTCTCCCAGCTTCCACTTTCGCTTTCAATCCTAACGTCCAATCCTAACTTCTTTCCCACAGTCCGTATCCGAGTCTATGCCTAGGCTTTCAATAGCTTCTTCCGGCACCTTTTCCATCCGGCTTTTCCCTAGGCTCTTTGCTAGTCTCTCTCTCCGGTATTTTCCCACTTCTTCCCGTTTCTTCCCTCCTAGGTTTGCTATCCGAGTCATGGCACCATTATGTCGCTCCCCCTCTTCGTGGAGGAACGACACAAAACCCTGCCTAGGCTTCATATCCGAGTCACGGCACCATTTGCTGCTCCTCTGCACGCAGAGGAGCCGCACCGGACCGGACGCTTGATGTTCCCCTTTTTTACAAGTCCTTTCTATAGTAAAGTAAGAATAAGTAAACAGCAAACTCCCAAAGCGAGAATGAGTAGAGAGAAATGAGAAAGAACGAAGCAACAAACTTCCCCGCGAACTCTCCAACGCACTCTCCAACCAACCCACACCACCATGCCGTCTCTCTCCTCCTATATAGTCCTCTCCACCAATCCGTGCTCTGCTACCCACACGCTGAGCGCGCTGCTCTCCTCCAATCAGGAGCAGATCCTGCAGCTTGTCAAGTTGGTGAGAGGCAGCTGGGTAGAAGCTGTTTGCTCCTCTCCCCGCGCCATATTGTGGGAGAGCAGATGTATAGAATAAGTCTTAATTCCAGTAACAGTATAGTCCGAGTTGCTCCCCACAATCACATATACAAAAGAGAGTTTTTATTCCTGTAAAAAGATGGTAAATTTACAGGACTATATCTTTTTGATATTTAAGCATATAAATTTTCCAGAGAAGAAATAAAAAGTGTATTTTAGTTCATAGACAAAAGGATGGCATAGATCCATTTGTCTGATTTTTATAGGGATTATTGGGTCTCAGATCCATGCATTTTTTTCTTCTGATGGCAATTTTAATGTTAAAAATTACCTCAGGCTCTTTTACTTTTGTGCAGTTCTTGATTTCAGAATGTAGAAATGATTTGATTATAATATTTACTGATCATTATATGAGTTTCTTATATGACTAAGACTTGAGTCCCTTCACCTCTGTGAGCCCACTAAGGTCATGCTTTGTTCAAACTTGTAACCAGAACCCAATATAATTGTCCTAAAGTATGTATCTAACTGAAGTGTTGTTAAATAAAGTGCAACTATAATTTAATTTCTGTGAAATAGTGTATATAAAAAGTGGATAGAATTAACATTGTAGGCAGACAAATGTTTCAACTTCCTCCTCTGGCATTTGTTCCTTGTGTGACCAAATTGGAGTATCAAGGTACCACTCGGAGTATGCGAGCCTGAATCTGCAAAATGGGAATTTTATCATCATATTTGTGTTACTTTAACTAAAGTAACTGAGAGGAGCTACTTAAGAAGGAAGGTTTATTTTTGCTTACGTTATGGAGGTTCACAGTTCAAAATCAGGTGGTCCCATAAGCCCGGCTCCTGATGAGGGTGGTAGATGGTAGATCCACGCAGAGGAAGCATCACATGGCAAGCCAGGTAGCAGAGGGAGACATGAAGTTTGCTCAGCTTATATAACCAACCCTCTCACAGGTACCATCTCCAAAGTGCAACCTCCCAGGGATCTGAAGACCTCCTTCTAGGCCCATCTCTCCGATGTCCTAATTAATCAAGTCTCCACCCTGAATTCATCAACCATTAACATTAATTTATTAACTATTAACATAAGACTTTGTGGCCGGCGCCGCGGCTCACTAGGCTAATCCTCCGCCTAGCGGCGCCGGCACACCGGGTTCTAGTCCCGGTCGGGGCGCCGGATTCTGTCCCGGTTGCCCCTCTTCCAGGCCAGCCCTCTGCTGTGGCCAGGGAGTGCAGTGGAGGATGGCCCAGGTGCTTGGGCCCTGCACCCCATGGGAGACCAGGAAAAGCACCTGGCTCCTGGCTCCTGCCATCGGATCAGCGCGGTGCGCAGGTCGCATTGCGCTGGCCGCGGCGGCCATTGGAGGGTGAACCAACGGCAAAGGAAGACCTTTCTCTCTGTCTCTCTCTCTCTCACTGTCCACTCTGCCTGTCAAAAAAAAAAAAAAAAAAAACATAAGACTTTGGACTTTAAATGCCCGCATGAGTTTGGTTAGCAAAGTTCTATTCAAAGCATAATAGAAACAATAATAACTAATCCACAGAGCTCTATCTATCTTTCCCTTTCTTTGCTTCTCAAATACATATTTTAAAGTATATGCATATGCACAAAGGATAAATTTTTATTTATATTATTTTTAAATATTCAAACATTCACTATAACATTTTTAATGTTGCCTTGAGGTTTTAAGTATATATATTTAATTTCTGATTTTAAATAAAAATTACTATTTTAAAATTATCATTTTGTTTTATATAGGTGCAATTATATAATAGTCCATAAATATCTCAAAAATTTATAACAATTTTTTAATATAGAGGACAGATTTAATGTAGTTAATAAATACAATTCAAAAAATACTTCCCTTTCTCCTACTTCCATTGTTTCTTTTTCTGTTAATTTTTGTGATATCGAATTTTTAATATACTTTATAATCACAGGTCTACTCCTCCACTAAAAAAAGACTTCAACAAGTAAGAAGTAGAAGGACCATTATTTCTTACTCTTAAAGTACCACAGTTTAGTTGATATAATCACCTTGTAATCACAGACAACAAAAGGGACCTTCAAAGATTTATGAAAAAAGGTATATTATGAAAATAATCTATGCATAAATTTCAAAAAGTTCTTACACAAAAATAAACATATCTCTTAATTTCATTTTTCCACAAACATTTTGAAGTAACCTGGTATTAATTGCTCTATGTCTTCTGCAAATATCTCCATATTATCTATTCATCTCTTGGAAAAGCACATAATTACCTCTATATAACAATATGGATACAAACAAACAGGAAGCTTACAATGCACATTTCATAGGTAAATTACTGTGCTAACTTCAAAGCCCAGGCTTTGAAAAAAAATTTTAATTGTATAGATTTATGGGGTACAGTGTGATAAATTCAACACAAGAATTCAATGTGCCAAGATCAAATGAGCTTAGCATTTCCATCTCTCTGAAAACTGAAAAAAAAAAAGTCAACATTACTAAAAATGTATTGGGTACAATGTGCAATGATTAAATCAGGGAAAGTGATTTTAAGGAGCTTCCATCTATTTTCCATAGTGTCTTTACTAATTTACATTTCTTTCAATAATTTACAAATGTTTTCCTTTCCTTTGCATCCTCATCAGTATTACTTTCTCTGTTTTTGAAAATACCTATCCTAATAAGTGAGGTAATATCTCATTGTGGTTCTCATTTGTATGTCTCTATGGTTAGGGCTATCAAGCAATTTTTCACATTTATGTTTAGTTGTCTGCATCTCTTCTATTGAAAAACATCTATTCAGATGTTTTGTTCATCTCGGAACTGGATTGGATTTTGTTGTTGTGGTTGTTGAGTTTTTGAGGCCCTTATATAATCAGGACATTAATCCTTTGGCAGATGAATGGCTTGCAATTATTTTATACCATTGTGTTCACTGTCTATTTTGTTGATTGTTTCTTTTGATGTATAGTAGCTTCTCATTTTGATATAATCCAATTTGTCTAGTTTTGCTTTGTTGCCAAAAAAATAAAAATCTTTACCCATATCAATGTTTTGAAGTGTTCCCCCTGTATTTTCTCCTACCAATTTCATAGTTTATCCTACAATTAGGTATTTGATCCATCCTAAACTGATTTTATACATGGTGAGAGGTATGCACAAATTTTCATACCGTGCATACCCAGTTGTGGCAGCATCATTTCCAGAAGAGACTGTCCTTGTCCAGTGCATACTCTTGGCATCTTTGTCAAGAATCAATTGGCTGTACATATGTGGATTAATGTAGAGATGCTCTAATATATTCCATCAATCTAGTGTCATTTTTTATGCCAGTCCCATGCTGTTTTAATTATCATAGCTTTGAAATATCCTCTCAAGTGAGATACTCTGATGGGTCTAGCTTGATTTTTTTCACTTAGAATCATTCTGGCTATTGTAGATCCATATGAATATTGTGATTCCATATGAATTCTAAGACTGTTATTTCTGTAGGAAATAACATTTTGTGGGATTACATTTAATCTGTAGTTCATTTTGTAAAGTATGGACTTTTTAACAATAGTAATTCCTCCAATCCATGAACAGAATGTCTTTGTATTTTTGTATGTCCTCTATTATTTCTTTAGTGTTTTATTATGTTCATTGTAGATATCTTTCATTTCCTGGGTTAAATTTATTTATAAATAATTTATTTTTTGTGGCTAATGTAAATGAGATTATTATCTTGATTGCTCTCTTCATTCCTTCTCATTCTTTCTTCCTCTCTTAGCCTTCTCCCTCTACCACAGGATGATGCAGCAAGGAGCCTTCACTGGGTGTTGGCCCTACATTCTTGGACTTCCTAGCCTCTGGAACTGTGAGAAAAGTTTTCTGTTCACTACAAAATAGCCAGTCTGCTATCCTGCCTTGATAGTACAAAATGGACTACAATGGTGACATTCTGTTTAAAATATGGTTCTTCAACGGAAAAGGAAGACCTTTCTCTCTGTCTCTCTCTCTCTCTCACTGTCCACTCTGCCTGTCAAAAAAAAAAAAAAATATGGTTCTTAATTTCTTACAAAATAAAGTCTACATTAGCCCCACACCATAAAATAAAAATCTAGCTGCTTTTTCATTTGCAAAATCCACTCATTGTAACTCATTTGCAAATTCACCTTATATACCAAGACTTTAAGGTCTTGTGGTCTGGTAGAAATGAATGTCTAAGTAAAGGAATGGAAATTGAAGTGAGAAAGACTGAGAGAGGGAGGGAGGGAGGAAAGGCAGGAGGAAGGGAGAGAGGAAGGGAGGGAGGGAGGGAGAAGGAGAGAGGGAGAGAGAAAACAGGAAGTTTGAAAAGGGGAAGTCAAAGGAAGAATCCACAAACAGTTCCAGAGATGGAATGTAGGAAAATAACTTTTCCCATTGAGGTTAAGGGATTGAGGTGACCCATTTGTTTTGTATCCACAATACGCAGCAGAGCACTTGACACATTAATTAAAGAATAACAAATCACTTTCATGTTGCCTCACATTTCTAATAAAGATAAACAATTTCATATGGTTTGCTGCTTTTTGTTTATTTTAGATGTCAATTTGAATTAGTCTTACTAAAGCAGACAACTGAAAAACAAAGTACTCATAGATGAAATTTTCTTTGTCTCAGAAATAAATATTTATTCTCTCTCATGAGTATGAATTTCTTATATTATCAGAAGCAAGCTTATCAAGCAATATTTTTTTCACTTTGTGTGATAAATCTATCAGACAAGACTTCATTGAAGATTTATATTTATTGTCATATATATCTATATATACTATGCTTTATTGAAGTAGATATTGATTTAGACCAAATAGATGGGATTTCTTGGGTACCCAGCTCCTGTTAGAAGAATGGCTTTATTGTCAAATTTGCTGGGAGGAACACTCCTTTTAGCAGAAGCCACACAGGCTCAGACTTTAGGGTGTGAGAGAGGAACTGGGAATATGTAGTCTAGTGTGTTGAGTGCGGAGAATAGGCATGTGCATCCATCTTTTCCCATGGGGTGGGGAGTCACTGCAGCTCAGTCACTCCCCAGTTCTTGGTCAGCTCCACCCTTTTTGCTCTGAGTAGAAGATATCCAAGAAAGGGGGAAGAACCTCTCTTATCCAAGAAAGCCCAAGGACTTAAGTTCACCTCAGCTCCAGGGAGGAAAAGTCTTCCTCCAAGTTGATGTGGCAGGGAGCATGGACATTCTTTTCTTTTTTATGATGTATTTATTTGAAAAGCAGAGTGACACAGAGATGGATCTGGGTCACTTTTCGAATTGCCACAACATTGAGACCTAGGCCAGGCCAAAGTCAGGTGCCAGGAACTCCCTCCAGGTCTCTAACATAGGTGATAGGGACCCACGTACTGGGGCCATCTTCTGCTACCTTCTTGGGCACATTAGCAGGAATCTGGATCAGAAACAGAGCAGCCAGGACTCCAACTGGCACTCCAATATGAGACATCGGCATCCCAATTGGCAGTTTAATCTGGTGTGCCACTAGGGCAGCCCCAGGATAAGTATTCTGCTAAACATTTTTATTTCCTTTTTTATTCCAATTTGTAATGTTTCTGATTATGAAATATGTCTTCTTAATTCATTTACTACTTTAACAAAGTCACTTATTTGCTTTTTTCTCAGCCTGTTTTGTCATATTCATTCAAATGCTGGCTACTTTGTCTATATAGGAAAGGTTTAAAAGACTTAGAATAACTGCACAATAATGTTAACATTCAGCAATAATTATGCATTACCGGTAATGACAACACAGGCACTCTAAAAGAATAAGAGGGTCTCGCGGTATCTTTAAAAGCAATCACTATTCTCACTGTGCATGTATGTCCATGTATGTGTCTTAAGAATACGCAGTATATTTTCTCATATTTACTCTGTTGGTCCTTAATGTTGCTCACTATTTTATCACATAGCAAACTCTTATACACTGCTGGTATATTTTTTGTATGTTTTAGTAAACATGTAACACAGTTGTGGAGCTTCCTGGACATGATGCAAATATCTCATCTACTACAAGAAGGTGTATCATATATTGCATTGCATTATTGCTTCCCTCAACATTCTCTGTAATAGACTATCATTGAATAATAATGTGCTTGGTATGGCAATGGTAAAATGTACACCTTGATGAAAACTTTGACTAGAGCACTCATGAAAGATTTCAAACATATCATGTTAGAAGGAATGCTTTATTGTATTGAGAATTTCTAATTTAGGTTACAAGTAGTCATAAGGGTTAATTTTTTCTAAATTATTATATATTTTATATCCTTTATAAGATTAATTAAATTTGAGAAAAGAAAAATAATTAAAACTTTATTGGAGGAGCAGAAATATTAGCAATTTATCCATTTACACATGCATTCATTCAAACACTGATTGTCTTCTATAGACCAAGCTACTTGCTAAGAAGTAGGGCTATCATGTGGTACAGAAACAGGCCTGATTCTTCTGAAGCCCACAATATCATGAAAATGGCCTACATTAATCAAACAGATAATCGTTATGTTATGTTTATTCAAAGAGCATTTACTGAATGGCCACAGGTATTTCCTTCGTACCAAATTCTATAGCTTACTATTACTGCTGGGTTCTACTGATGGAAAATTGGGGAAAAAACTATGATTCTTATGTAAATAGAATGGTTTCCCCTCATGTATTTAATGTTCTGTAACTGTTTGGAGCAAATGCTTAGTATCACACATGCCTATGGTTAAATTCTATTTGTGCTGGTTACAAGTTGGGATCACTCAGGATTGTTCCTTATCCAAAGTCCTCTGCTTCATCAGCCTCACTTCATGACCTCCTTATCCTGCCTCACTATCCTTCAATACCAAAGGTACCACTACTCTGTAGGTCATAAGCAAGCCCTTATAAAATTCACAGGACAAATATTTTGTTCCTATTCAGATTGCCCTTAAAATAAGCATCAACCCATACATAAAAATACAAAATAATCAATGTTCACTGAATTTGCAGGAAATACTAAGGTATTGAAATGTCATAGAAAAATTTAGAAAGCTTTCTTTATCTTTTCATACACACTTGCACATGTGTATACACACAACACTCCACGGAGATATTTGTTTGCAAATTTCTACTTTCCATCACTCAAAACTCTATCTCAAATCTCCCTTACCGAGCCTACTCATGATTTGTCCTACTGTTCCTTTTCACACAAACTGGTAGATGAATTATTGTCATTTTACCAATAATTTCCCTTTTACAATGAAAAGCAAACAGGAACTCTCTGGGTTTCTTCCCTCAACCACACACTACTGCAACCTAACAGTCAAGAAATTCAGCTTGCACCATCTACTTCCCTTTGTTCTTTCCCTCTCCTGTTACAGAGGGAATGACTCTCTGATTTAATCATTTTAACCATTTACCTGTGTCTCATTCCTGTGGTCAAAGCTATTTATTTGTCATTAATTTTTTGTTCTATTTGGAAGTCATATATATTTTCTTCATCTTCACAATTCTAATTATATGCCAACTTGAAATTGAAATTTCAAGTTGAAATGGAACCTATCTAATTGTGATTTTTCTTCTCATGAAAGTCCTCTCAGATTTCAGCTGGGGTGAACTATTAAGCTTCTCATAGCACTTGTAATTTTCTTACAGAGCATTTTTCCTAACTGCAGCAATGTAGTTACATAATCATATGTTACTGTGCCCTTCTTTTTTAGGTAGTAACCTAACCAAGACCAACCACACTTAGTGCCACTCCAGGGGCGCTGATTTGCATTGTATTCAATAGGAATGCCTCTATCAATGAATAATTGCACCCAACCAGTTAAACAGGTGAGGAAAATCATTCAAGATGATTTCCATAAGGGAGAGAGATTACACTCAACTCCAGTTGAAATAAAAGGTGGGAGAGTTTATAGGTACTAGGGTAAAGTAGTGGAAAATGATTGTAGGACTTCAGAGGAGAGGATGAGGTTGTGGAAGGATTAATGCAACTGTGTTTGCTAATTGCTACTTACAGAAATTAGCTGGGAGATAGGAGCTTGTCTTTCTTGTGATTACATTTCAAAGACCTTGTTTCCAGGCCCTTGAAAAGGACTTTCCCTGTTGTAGAAGATTCACATCTCAAAGGGGCAAACCAAAATTTTCTAATGCTCTAAGGAAAGAGAGGTGGGACCTAGTCAGAAAGAAACCCATGTAAAGTTTACACAAGCTGAAGGGTATGTAAAGTCATCTAGCAGGACCACTTTGTGACTGGGAAATGTCAGTATAGAAAAATGTGAGACACAAAATATATGCTCAATAAATTGAATTAAGTAGAATTAATGGGTTAGTCTATTTACATTAGGGCTCATAATAACACTACCACCAAATATTCCTGTGAAGCATATTTGGGCAGTGCATACAGAGAAATCAGCAAGAATATATATACACACAAATATATATTTATATATAAATGTATGCATGCATATGTGTGTATCAATGAAATTTAATTAAATTAAATATGTTTATTTTGGGGCAAAATAATTTGCAACCCACATACAGATTTTTCATAACATGAATTTTCCCATGAACTTTTTGAATACGTCATGTATGAATGGATTTCAAAAATTATTTTTCCACAGACTTTTTGAAGTATCCAGTTATATATATATGTGTTGTACATTTTTTATGTATTTGAAAAGAGGAGAGAGACAGAGAGAAATCTTCCATTTGCTGCTTCATTTCCCAAATACCTGCAATAGTCAGGGCTGTGTTAGACTGGAACCAGAAGCCAGAAACTCAGTCCATGTCTCTCATATGGGTGGCAGGGACGCAACTATTCCAGCCTTTACCTGCTGCCTCTCAGGGTGTACTTAAGCAGGAAGCTGAAACTGGAAGCAGGATGTGGGTGTCCCAAATGGTATCAATCATCCACCCCAACAAAACCTTAAAAGAGTTGACTTTGCAATTTTCTGTTCTAGGCCATACACACTTTCCTTTTCCCAACCTTTTAAACAGGAATTCACATAGCATAAGAATCATGTTTTCAGTAATCTTGAAAAGATCACTCATCATGTTTCATTCATTAACTAAAAAACATCATTGAATGAATCAAAATCCATTATTACAGGAATTGTGTCTTAAGATGGGTATTGAGTGATAGAAACCTAGATATTTCTAGAGGTGAAACAGAAAGTTGCTATTAATCAAAGGCCAACAAGGTTATTTTAAATTGAATTATATAGTTTGTATCTAAGATTGAAGGCTGAACTACAGACATGATTTGCTTTCCAGTTAGAAAATGTTTGCTTCATTAGCTCATGAAATGTTAATTACCATTCATTTCAAACTAGCTTAAATATGAGCTCATCTATGATCTGACAGTTGTCTAAATTCTATAGTAGGTATTAAAATATGCCATGTGTACCTAGAACGTTCCCATCACACCACTTAGTGGAGACTTCTAGAAATTCCTTTTACTAATTACCACTGATCCTGAAGGAATTTCCCTCCTGCAGTGGGAAGATATTCTGTATGCTCAGAATCTGGCTTTTACAAATATTTTTAAGTGTGCACTCTCATGTAATGAAGCTATTGCCACACCCTGTGGAATGGCCACTCTAACCTTGCCTTGTGACACAGCTGTCATTAAAAGTAAGAGCAGAGTGATTATGAATCCAGGTTCTAATCTTACTTCTACCTATCACTAGCAATGTGACTCTCAGCAAGATAATAGCCTAACTAAAATTCAGTTTCCTTTTCTTTAAAAAATATAAAATTAGCTCTATCACAGGAGAATTGAAAGGATAAAAAATAAAACTTACAACAGTGCCTGGAACATAATGATAATTCAGAAAATATTAGCTATTACTCTGCTACAGGAATTCTCATGTTGAGTAAGTCTATACTCCTGCAGTAAGCAGTTAGGATGTAATTTTCATTAGTGCAGTTATGATTTTTACAGATAGCTTCTGTCATTAATACTTAACACTCTGACACTTCTGTCAGATGACAGGATGCTGTGTTTTTCCTCTGTGTTCTGTTTTTATTACTTTCTATGGAATGTTCACTTATTTTTCAGATGTGTTTACACAGAATATCTTTACTCTCCTTACTCCCATTTAAATGTTTCAGAAACCTAGTCCTTATTCTAATAGTTTCAAAGGATTCTCTCCTGAACCCTCCAAACCATGGTAAATTCTCTGTCCTGTGGAAAATATTATTTGGCCTATTAGTTAGACTGCATTGTATATGTTTTAAAAATTTTTAATGGAATTTCTTAATGCATTAGAGTCTCAGGATCAAAATAAATGCATGATAATTTCTACAACACAATTTGCATCAGTTCTCATGTTAATGTGATAGTGATGCAAATAGAGCAGATTCAATGTAGTTCATAGATACAACTCTAAGATTATAGCACTACACTCTTCTACCCTCCCTCTTCCTCTCCTCACTACTCATTCTCCTCCCCTCCCCTTCCTTCCTCTCTCCCTCCTCCCTCTCTCTCAAATAATGTGCTTCTTTGTCTCTTTTTATATATATCCTCTTTTAAAATCTGTGTTATCTGATATAAAGATAGCTACTCCTGCTTGTTTTTTTGTTTCTTGTTCTTGTTTTTTGCCCAGTATATATTTTCCTGGCTCCTTATTTTCTGTCTGTGTGTATCTTTATTTGTGCAATGAGTTTCATGTAAGCAGCAGTTAGCTGGATCTTCGTTGTTTTTTTTTTTTTTTTTTAATCCATTCAGTCAACCTAAATGTTTAGGTTGGAAATTTAATCCATTTAAATTCAAGATTAATACTGATAGATAAGGAATAACATCTGTTAATTTGTTGATTTGTTACTTATTGTACCTGCTTTGTTACTGAATTTTGTGGTTTTATGTGTTTTTATGGTGTTTACTTCTAATACAGGACTCCCTCCATAATTTCTTGTAAGGCTGATCTTGTGGTGGTAAATTCACTCAATTTTTAATTATCTTGAAATATCTTATTTCTCCTTCACTTCTGAAGTACAGCTTCACTGGATATAATATTTTTAGTTGGAAGGTTTTTGTTTTCTTTTAATACATTGAATATAGCATCCCACTCTCTTCTGGTCTAGAGAGCTTCTGTTGAGGAGTCTGCTGTTCTACTTGTCTCCTTGTTTTTACTTTATGTTTCTTGATGCTTTCTCTTACTATCTTTAGGATTCTCTTTCTCCATAACTTTTGACATTTGACAACAATATACCTCCTTGAACAAAAAGAAAGTTGAGTCTTCTTGGGATCTTCTGAGCATCCTGTATCTAGATGCCTATGTCACTTTCAAGGCCTGGGAAATTTTGAACTATTGTTTCATTTAACAGGTTCTCAACACTATTTTCCTTCTCTTCTTCTATAGGAATCTCTAAAATGAATATTTCATCATGTAATGGTATCCCATATTTCATACAGTCTTTCTTCATTTTTTTTCTGATTATTTTCATATGGGTAATTTTAAAAGTCTTATCTGGAGGCAGAGCCAAGATGGCGGAATAGTGAGGGCGCGCACCGATAGTCCGGGAAAATTTAGTTTAATAAAAGGGGAGTTACGGCAGCCTCAGAAAAAAGAACCAGGAAAATATTGCAGAGGAAACTCTTCTGGATCGAGTGGCCGTGAATCGGAGGACCTACTGGGAGAACAAGGTCGCCCACCGCACGGAAGCCGAGCCGCGGGACCGAGCCGCGGAAGCCGCAGGGTCTGCGTGCCAGTGCTCGAAGGGGAGTGCGTGCCACACAGACAACAGCGGGGAGACTTGGGACGTCCAGGGCTCCGAGTCCACACATCGGTGCTGGAAGGGGAGCGGACCTGCGTGGAGAGCGTGGGAGCCCACAGTTCGGGACACCAGCGGCAGACTCAACACACCAGCGCTGGAACACGAGGTGAGCCGAACCTCAATAGCCCGAGACACCGGCAGGCAAGTGGAGAGAGGAGACTAGAGGGAACCACCCCCGGGGGCGGGGGGGAAGTTCACCAGGCTAACTGGAAGAGAGAGAGAGGAAAAAAAAAAGTGACTGGTACGGACACAGGTTTCTCTCTCTCCGCTCACCTCTCAAGGGCGATCAAGACAAAGAGCAGGCACCATCTTGGACATACGTCATAAGCAGAGCGACCTCAGGTCTGCACTGGCCCTGAGCCTAGCAGAAAAACCTGACTCTGGGCGGGGCGAATTAACAGGAAATTAGGACCTAGTAAATTTGTGGTGCTACTGAACTGAGACTGTGAAAAAAGAGACGGTGGGGGAGAGAACTCACGGAATTCACGTGAGCACTCTCCAGAGACGCTACAATTCCGTAACTTTGGCAACCCAGTGGGAGACTGAAGGGGAATTTGAGCCCACTCTGAGGGCCGAACAGATTCCCTGTGTGGTCCTTGGGAAAGAGCTTCTGATCTCTGGCTCCTGTGGGTATATCATTTGCCTGCTAACTACCTCCAACTTCGTTCAGCTGTGCAGAATAACTTCCCTTTTGAATCAAAAAAAAAAAAAAGAAAGAGAGAGAGAGAGGTTTACCACGCCTAACCTGGGAGTGTCACCTTTGGCACACCAAACAGAGCTCTGAGGTCACACCCATCTCAAGCCCTAAGGCTCCATCAAAAACAGATAGTCCACTTAATCTAGAGTCATAGTATAGCAAGAAAAAGCACCACAGTGAAGAAACCAAATATCTCCAATATGACAAATAACAAACGCAAAAACCAAGGTAATAAAAACAAGGAAGTCACCATGACGCCCTCAAATGAAAAAGACACCCCAATTCAAGATTATGAAGATGATGACATAGAAGAAATGCAAGAAGCAGATCTCAAAAAATTGAGAAGAACATTAAGAAGTTCTCAAAAACAAATTCTTGAACTACAGAAATCCTTAATGGACAAGATAGAAAATCTCTCTCGTGAAAATGAAATATTAAGGAGGAATCAAAATGAAACGAAACAACTAGTACAACAGGAAACTGGGATAGTGACTGAAGTGAAGAATTCAATAGATCAAATGAAAAACACAATAGAGAGCCTTACAAACAGAATGGGTGAAGCAGAAGAGAGAATATTGGACTTAGAAGACAGAGAACAGGAAAGGATACAGTCAGACCAAAGAAAAGAAGAGGAAATTAGAAATCTAAAACATATTGACAGGAATCTGCAGGATACTATTAAAAAAACCAACATTCGGGTTCTAGGAGTTCCTGAAGGCATGGAGAGGGAGAAAGGATTAGAAGGCCTTTTTAGTGAGATATTAGCAGAAAATTTCCCAGGTTTGGAGAAGGACAGAGAAATCCTAGTACAGGAAGCTCACTGAACCCCTAATAAACACGACCAAAAGAGATCCTCACTACGACACGTTGTAATTAAACTCTCCACAGTGAAACATAAAGAAAAGATCCTAAAATGTGCAAGAGAGAAACGTCAGATTACTCTCAGAGGATCTCCAATCAGACTCACAGCTGACTTCTCATCAGAAACTCTACAAGCTAGGAGGGAATGGCGAGATATAGCCCAGGTACTAAGAGAGAACAACTGCCAGCCCAGAATATTATATCCTGCAAAGTTATCATTTGTGAATGAAGGTGAAATAAAGGCTTTTCATAGCAAACAGAAATTGAAAGAATTTGTTGCCACTCGTCCAGCCCTGCAAAAGATGCTTAAAGATGTGTTACACACAGAAACAAAGAAACATGGTCATCAATATGAAAGAAGGTAAAGGAAGGAAACCAAGGAAGGAAAGCTCACAGCAAAAGATCACAGGGAATTCAAAGCATATATTAGAACTTATCTTTGGCAAATGGCAGGGCAAAGTTACCACTTATCATTAGTCACATTGAACGTGAATGGCCTGAACTGTCCAGTTAAAAGACACCGATTGGCTGATTGGGTTAAGGAACAAAACCCATCTATTTGCTGCTTACAAGAAACACATCTTTCCAACAAAGATCCATACAGACTGAAAGTGAAAGGCTGGAAAAAGATATACCATGCCAACAGAAATGAAAAAAGAGCGGGCGTAGCCATCTTAATATCAGACAACATAAACTTTACCACAAAAACCGTTAAGAGAGACAAAGAGGGACACTACATAATGATTAAGGGATCAATTCAACAGGAAGATATAACAATTATCAATGTATATGCACCTAACTACAGGGCACCGGTTTATCTAAAAGTTTGTTAACGGACTTAAAGGGAGACTTAGACCCCAATACAATAGTACTGGGGGACTTCAATACTCCACTCTCAGAAATAGACAGATCAATAGGACAGAAGATCAACAAGGAGACAGTAGATTTAAACGACACTATAGCCCAAATGGATCTAACAGATATATACAGAACTTTCAATCCTACAGCTAAAGATTTTACATTCTTCTCAGCAGTACATGGAACCTTCTCTAGGATTGACCACATACTATGCCATAAAGCAAGTCTCAGCAAATTCAAAAGAATTAGAATCATACCATGCAGCTTCTCAGACCATAAAGGAATGAAGTTGGAAATTAGCAACTCAGGAATCCCTAGAGCAGACGCAAACACATGGAGATTGAACAACATGCTCCTGAATGAACAATGGGTCATAGAAGAAATCAAAAGAGAAATCAAAAACTTTCTGGAAGTAAATGAGGATAACAGCACAACATACCAAAACTTATGGGACGCAGCAAAAGCAGTGTTAAGAGGAAAGTTTATATCAATAGGTGCCTACATCAAGAAATTGGAAAGGCACCAAATAGATGAGCTTTCAATTCACCTAAAGGATCTAGAAAACCTACAGCAAACCAGACCCAAATCTAGTAGAAGAAGAGAAATAATTAAAATCAGAGAAGAAATCAACAGGATTGAATCAAGAAAAACATTACAAAAAATCAGCCAAACGAGGAGCTGGTTTTTTGAAAAAATAAACAAAATTGACACCCCATTGGCCCAACTAACTAAAAAAAGAAGAGAAAAGACCCAAATCAATAAAATCAAAGATGAAAAAGGAAACGTAACAACAGACACCACAGAAATAAAAAGAATCATCAGAAATTACTACAGGGACTTGTATGCCAGCAAACAGGGAAACCTATCAGAAATGGATAGATTCCTGGACACATGCAACCTACCTAAATTGAACCAGGAAGACATCGAAAACCTAAACAGACCCATAACTGAGACAGAAATTGAAACAGTAATAAAGGCCCTCCCAACAAAGAAAAGCCCAGGACCAGATGGATTCACTGCTGAATTCTACCAGACATTTAAAGAAGAACTAACTCCAATTCTTCTCAAACTATTCAGAACAATCGAAGAAGAGGGAATCCTCCCAAATTCTTTCTATGAAGCCAGCATCACCTTAATTCCTAAGCCGGAAAAAGATGCAGCACTGAAAGAGAATTACAGACCAATATCCCTGATGAACATAGATGCAAAAATCCTCAATAAAATTCTTGCCAATAGAATGCAACAACACATCAGAAAGATCATCCACCCAGACCAAGTGGGATTTATCCCTGGTATGCAGGGATGGTTTAATGTGTGCAAGACAATCAATGTGATACACCACATTAACAGACTGCAGAAGAAAAACCATATGATTATCTCAATAGATGCCGAGAAAGCATTTGATAAAATACAACACCCATTCATGATGAAAACTCTAGCAAACCGGGTTTGGAAGGAACATTCCTCAATACAATGAAAGCAATCTATGAAAAACCCACAGCCAACATCCTATTGAATGGGGAAACGTTGGAAGCATTTCCACTGAGATCTGGTACCAGACAGGGATGTCCACTCTCACCACTGCTATTCAATATAGTTCTGGAGGTTCTAGCCAGAGCTATTAGGCAAGAAAAAGAAATTAAAGGGATACAAATTGGGAAGGAAGAACTCAAACTATCCCTCTTTGCAAATGACATGATTCTTTATTTAGGGGACCCAAAGAACTCTACTAAGAGACTATTGGAACTCATAGAAGATTTTTGGCAAAGTAGCAGGGTATAAAATCAATGCACAAAAATCAACAGCCTTTGTATACACAGACAATGCCATGGCTGAGGAAGAACTGCTAAGATCAATCCCATTCACAATAGCTACAAAAACAATCAAATACCTTGGAATAAACTTAACCAAGGACGTTAAAGATCTCTACGATGAAAATTACAAAACCTTAAAGAAAGAAATAGAAGAGGATACCAAGAAATGGAAAAAATCTTCCATGCTCATGGATTGGAAGAATCAATATCATCAAAATGTCCATTCTCCCAAAAGCAATTTATAAATTCAATGCAATACCAATCAAGATACCGAAGACCTTCTTCTCAGATCTGGAAAAATTGGTGCTGAAATTTATATGGAGGCACAAGAGACCTCGAATAGCTAAAGCAATCTCGTACAACAAAAACAAAGCCGGAGGCATCACAATACCAGATTTCAGTACATACTACAGGGCAGTTGTAATCAAAACAGCATGGTACTGGTACGGAAACAGATGGATAGACCAATGGAACAGAATTGAAACACCAGAAATCAACCCAAACATCTACAGCCAACTTATATTTGACCAAGGATCTAAAACTAATTCCTGGAGCAAGGACAGTCTATGCAATAAATGGTGCTGGGAAAATTGGATTTCCACGTGCAGAATCATGAAGCAAGACCCCTACCTTACACCTTACACAAAAATCCACTCAACATGGATTAAAGACCTAAATCTATGACCTGACACCATCAAGTTACTAGAGAACATTGGAGAAACCCTTCAAGATATTGGCACAGGCAAAGAGTTTCTGGAAAAGACACGGGAGGCACAGGCAGTCAAAGTCAAAATCAACTATTGGGATTGCATCAAATTGAGAAGTTTCTGTACTGCAAAAGAAACAGTCAGGAGAGTGAAGAGACAACCGACAGAATGGGAAAAAATATTTGCAAACTATGCAACAGATAAAGGGTTAATAACCAGAATCTACAAAGAGATCAAGAAACTCCACAAAAACAAAACCAACAACACAATTAAGAGATGGGCCAAGGACCTCAATAGACATTTTTCAAAAGAGGAAATCCAAATGGCCAACAGGCACATGAAAAAATGTTCAAGGTCATTAGCAATCAGGGAAATGCAAATCAAAACCACAATGAGGTTTCAGCTCACCCCGGTTAGAATGGCTCACATTCAGAAATCTACCAAAACAGATGCTGGCGAGGATGTGGGGAAAAAGGGACACTAACCCACTGTTGGTGGGAATGCAAACTGGTCAAGCCACTATGGAAGTCAGTCTGGAGATTCCTCAGAAACCTGAAGATAACCCTACTGTTCGACCCAGCCATCCCACTTCTTGGAATTTACCCAAAGGAATTTAAATTGGCAAACAAAAATGCGGTCTGCAGCCTAATGTTTATTGCAGCTCAATTCACAATAGCTAAGACCTGGAACCAACCTAAATGCCCATCAACGGTAGACTGGATAAAGAAATTATGGGATATGTACTCTTTAGAATACTATACCGCAGTAAGAAACAACAAAATCCAGTCATTTGCAACAAAATGGAGGAATCTGAAACACATCATGCTGAGTGAAATAAGCCAATCCCAAAGGGACAAATATCATATGTTCTCCCTGATCGGTGACAACAGACTGAACACCAAATAGGAAACCTGTTGAAGTGAAATGGACACTATGGGAAAAGGTGACTTGATCAGCATAGCCCTGACTGTTAATGAACAACTTAATACATTATCCCTCTTGGTAGTTTTTTTGTCTGTTCTACTTAATATGACTGGTTTAATTCTGTAATTAAAACACAGTTATTCTTAAGTGTTGAAAATTAACTGAAATATGATCCCTGTTAAACATAAGAGTGGGAATAAGAGAGGGAAGAGATGTACAATTTGGGACATGCTCAAGCTGACTTGCCCCAAATGGTAGAGTTAGAAACATACCAGGGGATTCCAATTCAATCCCATCAAGGTGGCATGTACCAATGCCATCTCACTATTCCAAGTGATCAATTTCAGTTCACAATTGATCATAATGTAGGACTAAGAATCAAAGGGAGCACATAAACAAGTCTAGTACCTGCTAACACTAACCGATAGAATAAATAAAGGGGAGAGTGATCCAACATGGGAAGTGAGATACTCAGCAGACTCATAGAATGGCAGATGTCCTAAATAGCACTCTGGCCTCAGAATCAGCCCTAAAGGCATTCGGATCTGGCTGAAAAGCCCATGAGAGTATTTCAGGCATGGAAAGCCAAGACACTCTGGCAAAAGATCTCTGCGAGTGAGATCCCAGTGGAAAGAACAGGTCTTCAAAGAAGGAGGTACCTTTCTCTGAAGGGAGGAGAGAACCTCCACTTTGACTATGACCTTGTCTAAACAAGATAAGAATCGGAGAACTCAGAGGGCTTCCATAGCCTTGGAAACTCATGACTGGAACATAGGGAGATTACTGATGCCATAGACAGGAGTGTCAATTGGTAAAGTCAACAACAGGAGTCACTGTGCACTTACTCCTCATGTAGGATCTCTGTCCTTAATGTGCTGTGCATTGAGATTTAATGCTATAACGAGTACTCAAACAATATATTTTACTTTGTGTTTCTATGGGGTGCAAACTGTTGAAATCTTTACTTAATGTATACTAAACTGATCCTCTGTAAAAAAAAAAAAAAAAGAAATTATCAACTCCCAACTTGACTCTCACTGGGATTAAACATGACAATAGGTCTGATCTGATTTCATCATCATTTAGAAAAAATCATCTATTATTTTTCACTTTATGTTTCTGTGTGGGAGCAAACTGTTGAAATCCTTACTTAATGTATACTAAGCTGATCTTCTGTATATTAAGATAATCGAAAATGAATCTTGATGTGAATGGAAGGGGAGAGGGAGTGGGAAAGGGGAGGGTTGTGGGTGGGAGGTACGGTATGTGGGGGAAGCCATTGTAATCCATAAATCGTACTTTGGAAATTTATATTCATTAAATAAAAGTTAAAAAAAAAGTCTTATCTGCCAAATCAGAAATTCTTTATTCTACTTGGTCTTTTCTGTTGTTGAAGCTCTCAACCATGCTTATTATTTCATTGATGGAAGTTTTAAACTCCAAAATTCCTATTTCAGTCTCCTTAATAATTTCTATCTCCTTAGTGAATTTTTCATTCATGTCACCTATTGGCTTCTTTATGTCTTTAAGTTAATCTATCTGTATTCTCTTGCATAGCATTGAGATTCCTTATAAACTTTGCATTCTATTTCTGACATGTCATTGATTTTCTGCAGATCAGGGTCAAATTCTGGAGAATTATGCTACCTTGTTTCTTTATACTTTCTGAGTCTCTAGTTCGATGTCTGTGCATTTGGGATAATAGTCCTTTCTTCTTTATAGAGTAAGTTTTATTTTTAAAGAGTCTATGGTTTAGATAAAATGCATAGGCTTGTTGCTATGGCTTTGGTTCTCAGTGGGCCCAGAAGTGTAACCTCTGAGTTCTTTCCTTTGCTTTAATGTCAGCTGTGTCTGTAAGTGACACAGTGGTCTAGTCTGCAACAGTTCATAGTGGTACAAGTGTGACTTTGAGGTGAATGTGGGCTTCCTAGGGTGTGTATGTTCAGTGTCAGTTACACCAGAGATTGTTATTGCCAGGGCCTTGCTCTTGATGCTAAGGGACACAGAGGGGACTGTCATCTCATTGTCCACTGGCAAGCTTGAGTGATGATGGGAAGTGTGGCACCAATAGCTGTGACTTTAGCACTGTGTGCTGTGACTAGACCTTTTTTCAGATCCTGTTGGCGAGTGCAACTTATTCTGGAGCTTATAACACAAGAAGCCCTAGTCCCAGGACTGAGTATGTAAACTGAACTATGTACGCTCCAGTACTACAGAGTGACTATAAGTATACAGAAGATTTGGTGCTGGTGGGCAGAATTCTAGAGTGGGGTAATGCTGGCAGCTTATTTCCTAGGTTCCACCTGGTAGATTCCAGTGGGATTGAGCAAATTAATACTGACTGTTATAATCCTGGGGTTTCAGGGTACAGTGGTGGCACTACCCAGATCTTCCAGGATGGGAGCCAGGTTTTGTGGATTGTGATAGCCATTTGACTGAAGCAGAGTGATGAGGATAGAGCACTCCAGTTACTGAAAGTGAGTGCAAAATACTCCAAAGATATGATACCAGCATCAACAATCCTAGTTCCACAAGGCACAGAGCAAACCATGCCCAGTTCTCAAAAGGAATGCAAGGGTGTTGCTGGGGCTTGTGCCCAGGGTTCTAGCACCATGAGCTAGGAGGTGCAGAGGGAACTTCCATAAGAAAGATACAGATTTTTATGAGTTGCTGTCCCCAGAAACTGAGGGGCAACAAAACATCTACAATTGCAGGATGCAGGGGCTCTGCCCTCTGCCTGTAAATTGCCCTGACTCTGGCTCTGGTCACTTCTGGCAGCAGTGGAATAGAGAACCACTGCATTCATTTACACAACCAATTCCAAACAAGTCTGCTGCTTTGTGCGGGGTGGGGAAGGGGAGTAAGTCAATTTGGCTTCGCTTTTTGGAGCTAGGTAGTTTCTCAGACCCCAGGGATCCTCTCCATGCTGTACTTAACGTCAGCTGGGGACTGTGGAATTCTCCCTCAGTGAAAGATATCAGTTTCAGGTGACAGGGCAACTTCTTTCTATCTTGGCTTGAGAAGACGGCCACTCGCAGCCAGCGGATGGATGCACCACGCAGGCAGCTCCAGCACAGTGTCTATTCTCTTTTCTCCCTGTCCCATGGAGTAGTCTCTGTCCTGTTCTGTCACTTTTCCACTGAAAATTTCTGTGGTCCTTTCTTTGTTTTTCCCATAGTTTGCTGTGGCAGAGGGTAGTGCAGTTTCTGACTCTTCGGACATCTTGGATCCCTTCTCATTAAAATTACTTCAAAATAACTTTGTAGCATCAAGCTTCATGCTTTCTGAGGTTAGGATCCCTATATAGTCCTCATGGTAAAGCAGGCTGGCAGTATGCTTCTTAGTCATCTCCTGGCTTAATGCCAGGATGTGCAGGAATTTATTGTAAAGTTGCAGGATTGCAGAGTATGTGTGTCTTTCCTCCATTTGTCCTGTCAACTCCTTTATGAGGAAGATTGGGTGACTGAGTTCTCTGGGCTACCACACGACCTGACACAAAGCTATGTAGGAAACACCTGAGAAAGAGGGCTGGGAATGGGAGGGATGCAAACAATGTAAAAGCAATCAAGTGCAAATCCCTGATTTGCAAGTAGATGTCTACTTCTGACCCAGAAAGTTTGAAGGTGCCTACTTTTATCACAGACATGTAGACAAATAGGAATAATGAAAAGAGAAATAGATGATAGATAATATATAATGATAAGATGAAAATCTAGAACCCATATTTTTCTACAATGTTCACATATTAGTCAGGGGTCCAAAGATCTTTTTTAATTAGCCAATTAATTAAATTTATTTATACATAATACAATGTGCATTTTTACATAGTTATCTATGTGATCATGCCATAATGTTTTTATTGTAGGATGTTATTTTTGTCATATATGAATGGCTTTTTCCTCTAATTTTGCTCTCCCTTTCCACTGCAATAATCCCTTATGTCCACCACTCTAAAGTTAATGTGTGTTAATATACAAATTTTGATCCATGCTTATTCATTCAACCCTAAAAATTATGAAATTATGCATAAAATAAATAAAATGAGAATATTTTACATTCTTTTCTTTGTTTTAATTTTCTCTTTCAGCTAACAATACATGTAACTGTCCATTTCAACTGGTCTACAATCTTTGGTATGAATAGAATTCAGTTATTTTCGTATTGGGATATTAGCTTGATTTTTATCTTATATCATTGCCGACAACATTGAAATGAACATCCTTTTGATTTGACTTCATCTATTAATTTATTCCTTTCAACAGAAAAGATTTGTATTAATGAGGTTGCTATGTCAAAAGATTCGTGAAAGTTCAATTTTAATAGATGCTGCCCAATTGCTTTTTTAAATTCTTGTAACACTTTATATTTCCATCAGTAACTTACAAGAGTGTAATCCTCATTATATAACCCCTTCGGCAAAAATTTAATAGCTCTTCTTGATATATTTCTAGCCAGTTATTGCATCTCTTATCTTTATGATTTTTAGCTATTATGTTTGTAAATGAATATTTATAGCTAATACATTTTGCTAAAAAAAACTGTGCTTTCATTATTACAGTATGCACTTCTTTATCCTGGTTAGTGACTTTAGACTTAAAACCTTATATTGATTTTCACTCCCTTTTAAAAATGTTCCCTTTGTCTAATATCCTTTTATTTGTTTAATTATTCATTTTAAATGCATTTCTTAAAAATAGCTTACAGCTAGATTTTGCTTTATATCCTAAGATTATACAAATAACATCACTGATGTGGAAAAGAAATCAAAATGTTTAATTAAATACATGGGCACATGACTCTTACAGCGATAGCCTCATATTAGTTGCTTTTGCTGCCTGGGTCAGCACATGAGATCTCCATTATTATGTAGATTAAAAGGGTACCTGGGAGAGTTTGTGGAAATATGAATTTAAAAATAAGTTAAGTGGTAGGCCTTTGGCCTAGCTTCTTGATATTATAGACTTTGGGAGGCAGCAGATGTTTGATGACTGAAGTTGTTGAGTCTCTGCCACCCACATTTGAGATGTGGATTGAGTTGCCAGATCATGACTTTGACCCTTACATTGTGGGCTTTTGAGGAGTGAAGCAGCAGAATGATCTCTCTCTCTCTCTCTCTCTCTCTCTCTCTCTCTCTCTGTATCTCCCTCAAATCAAGGAAAATAAAAAAATAAAAACATAATTTATTTTGGTGCAAAAATTTTGCAATCAATGCGTAGCTTTTCACATAGCCCTATCATGAATTCTTTAAAGATAAATCACATTCATGCATTTCCAAGTTTTTATACCAAAATAAGCATATTTTTAAAAGATTTATTTACTTATTTATTTGAAAGGCAGAATGATAGGGAAAGAAGGAGACATGAGCACACACAAAGGCACACACAGAGAGACAGAGAGAAGGGGGCAGGGAGAAAGAGAGAGAGAGAAAGAGAGAAAGAGAGAGAATATCTTCCGTCCACTAATTCACTACCCAAATATATGTAACAACCAGGGCTTGGCCAGGAAAAGCTAAGAGCCAATGACTCCATTAGGGTTTCCCCACAAAGGCAACAGGAACTTAAGTAATTGGATCATCATCTGTTCCCTCCCAGGCCCATAAGCAAGAAACTGGATCCAAAGCAGAGTTGCCATTCAATCCTAGGCATTTTAATATACAATAAAGTGACTTAATCGACTGCCCCATAATGCCTACCTTTAAATTTATCTTTTATTCCATTTTACAGAAACATTTTGAAGTACCCTTGTATGTAGTAGGCAAAGTACAAAAAGATGTAGGAAGCTGCATAACAAGATTTTTGAAACATGGTGAGAACTGCACTCCTTTCCCTTCATATTTCAAGATTAGCCTACACTTCTCCTGCACCAATCTTCTTAACCTTATAGATAACTATATGAAAGATCCACTAAAGCTCTATAGTAGAGTGGTTATATTAATCAAATACAAGTATGAGATGTTCAGTTATATTTCAATTTCAGATAAGTGAATACATTTTTATCATAAGTACATCCCATATAATATTTTATAATAAAGATAGTTGGTGGTCAGCATTGTGGCACAGCGGGTTAAGCCACTGCCTACAATCCCATATTGGAGTACCAGTTCAGGTCCTAGCTGCTCTGAATTTGGTCCAGCTCCTTGTTAATGTACCTAGGAAAGTGGCAGATGATAGCTGAAGTTTGTGCCCCTGCCACCCAATGGGAGACAGGATGGAGTTCCAGGCTCCTGGCTACAGTGGGCCCAGCCATGGCCACTGCAGCCATTTGGGGAGTGAACCAGCAGCAGTTGGAAGATAAGCTTTCTCTCTCTGTTTCTGCAACTGTCTGTCATTCTGTTTTGACAGGCAGAGTAACAGAGAGGCAGAGGCAGAGAGAGAGAGAGAGAGGTCTTCCATCTGCTGGTTCACTCCCCAGATAGCTGCCAATAGCTGGAGCTGTGCTGATCCAAAGCCAGGAGCCAGGAGCTTCTTCCAGGTCTCCCCCATGGGTGCAGGGGCCCAAAGACTTGGGACATCTTCTACTATCGTCCTAGGCCATAGCAGAGAGCTGGATCAGAAGCGGAGCCAGAAATTCAATTAGCAGCAGCTTTACCCACCAGACCACAATCCCAGCCCCTAAATAAATCTTTAAAGGCATAAAATAAAATATAATATAAATTTTTAAAATGGCTGCTGATCTGAAATGCAAGTGTAACTGGGTGTTCTGGATTTTACCAGGTGACTCTACCATAAAGAAATCTCATCACAGATAACTAGTGAAGTCCTTTCTTTATGGTTGGTCAGGACAGCATCTCCTAGAGGCATTGCTCATGAGACTTAGTGCAGAAGCCAGAATGTAGCCTATCTTAGGAAGACTCTGATACTCAAAATTATGGAGAAAGCAATCCCTCATGATAAGAGGAAAAGGATGCCATTTAACAACAACAATGCAAGTTTGATCCCCTCATTCTCCAAATACCAATGAGTTGAACCATGATCCTAAGACTCTAACAGGTTGAGGAAATCAGAGAGAGGGTGGAATTTTATTAGGTATTTCAGCTGCAAAACCATCAACATTCTTGTTTCTATACATAAGATTAGGTTGTAGGCAAAAGGAGCCAGTCGGAAACCCACCAAAGTTGAACTGTAACCACATACTCTATCTATCATGCTTGAGTCTGCCTGAGCAAAAAATAGAGGAGTAGCCATCCATCTAAGCATCTGAGAATGTCAGTCAGGGTAGACATTACTAAGAAACTTAAAAACTGAACTAATGTATGATCCAGCAGTCCCAATGCTAAGTATATATCCAAGGGAAAAGAAATCATTCTGTCACAGAGACGTCTGCACCTCCATATTTATAATAACACTGTTCACAATATTCAAGAAGTAGAAACAACCTGAGTACCCATCCACTGATGAATGGATAAGAAAATATGCAAAATATGCAGCACAAAATACCACTTGGCCATGAAAAAAGGTTAAATATTCTCATTTACAACAACATGTATGAAAATAGAGGTCATTATGTTAAGTGAAATAAACCAAGTACAAAAACACAAATATCACAAGATCTCACTCATATGTAGAGTCTAAACTAAAGGTGATCTCATGGAAGTTAAAAATATAATGGCAGTTACCAGAGGGAAGAGCGGAGTGAGGTAGGGGAAATATTGATTAATGGATACTGAACTACAGATACGAGTAAGAAATTCTGGATTCTATTCACAGGAGGGTAACTATAGGTAAGGATAAGGTGTTTGATATGTCTCTATTAAAAATCCAGGATATGATTTTGGATATTTCATCATAAAAATATATTAAATGTCAAAGGAGATATATTTACCTTGACTGGATATTACACAATTACGCATATATCAATATATCATTTGTTACTCCATTAAGTGTGTTCAGTTTTTATATTTTTGTCATTTTTTAGAAAGTAATGGGTAGAACACATGTAAGAAACAACTGATAGCTCAAATTTAATACAAATAACAGCACTTAAAAAGTTAAAATGCAGCACACTAGCATGGTTAATGTAACTCTTCATCGTCTAAAAACTAACCAGATAAGGTGAAGGCGAAAAGACTAGTGCTGAAAGTTAAATTAATGAGCTGAAAGGAAAAATGGGAGAAAAATACCTCTAAGTGAATGAAAAAGAGAGAAAGGAAAAATGAGGAAAATGAATCAAATATGGAACAATATGAGCTCCTAAAAGATAAAAATAGAAACAGGCATAAATTTTCGTAGATGACAATATTCCTGAGGTGAAGAAAGCTCTAAACACAAATAACAGATTTCAGTGGATTTCATATTGAATTGTGATCAAAAGACACATATCTAGGTAAACTGTAATTCATGCAGTAGAAAAATAATGACATTGTCCATGGGCATTTCATTTGTGATATTTGGAGACCAGAAGACATTGTACTGCCATTCAGCTTCAATGGGCTACTTGGAGGAAAGAACTGAAAAATTACAGTAGATTGGATGTTGAGCTCCAGGTCCACTGGGTCTTTACCTGCATAGGTGTATAAGCCCACATGCTGAGCAGTTGACTGCATCAGAGACTTCGATGCTCTTGGATGAGACAACTCTTCTATTATGGCCCTTAGCCTGGGCCATTCTCTGAACTTCTAAGTCACATTGCAGATTTAGCTGTGTTGCATTTAAACTAATTTGCATGTGACTTATGTTTAAAATTTAAGAATAGATCATACTGTGATTCCTCCCACCACAGCAACCCTATGCGGTCCTCCATATTGTACTTCAATCCGCTCTGGCCTGAACATGTTACCAATCACCCATTTTCAATTTTCTACAAAATAGATCAACTATTTAAAGAATATTCCTTCCACTGGCTCTTGCTTAGTAAACCATTTCCCAGGCAGCCGAATTATATTAATTGCTGCTGATTTCCAAGATTTCTGGTTTAGGAGATGATCAAAAACCATCTTGCTCCTCAATGCTTTTCTGTTCCATTGTTCTTCAACTCTCCTGCACTTCCCCAACCATCTGACTGTACCACTCATTTCTCTCACTGGTTTCCCCTCAATTTCTGTTCTCATAGCACTCCCAACAAAGTAATTGAAGATCTTAACATTTCTAACTCTCATTTCTAACTCCTAAATAAATATTTAAAAATAAATGGTCATTACTTTAAACACATTTTATTCCAGGCTAATGATATTTTAAGGTTTATAAAAAGACATGAAACTATTTCTAATTGTAGTTTCTATCAAAGTTAAATATTATCCATCTTTGTTTTGCTTACATTATTACACTTAAAGCTTAACAAAAAGTACATTTGATAGTCACCTCTCTATTAAGGACTCAATAGGTAAGCATTTCATAACAGTCGTGCAAGTTCAGAAAAAAAGGTACTTTCTGATGAATATTAGAAGAGATGAAAATGCCTAAGTTCTGGAAATAATTATGCACTTGTTAGGAGAATGATGAATTTGTTATTTAAACATGTAAATGTGAGACTTTCTTCATGGCTAGCTAATTGCTGGTCTCTTCAGAAGCCAATCTACCTGATACATTGATTAGTAAGTTAATGGTCATTGGATTTATGTGGTTTCATCTATTTTATATTAATCTTATTTTTTGCTCTTTATCTTTTTGTGTTCTTAACTTGAATTTAAATCTCTTATCAAGAATCTAAAATCCAGGAGATAATGATATATTTTAATACCCCATCTTCTACATGTCTCCAATTCCCCCTTTTCTGTCGACTTCTTTCAAAACTGAAAAATAAATTTCAAATTTCAAGATCGGTTTTACCCACTTCAATTCCATACTGACTTTTCTCAAAAATAAAATTGAAGACTTTGGGTGGATGTTTGATCCATCACTTTACACACTGGTTAAGATATCCATATCCCACATAAAAGAATCTGGTTTCAAATTCCTTATCTAGCTTCCTGCTAATGTAGACTCTGGCAGGTGCAGGATAGTTTGAGTAGTTGGTTCTCAAATAACTACATGGGAGTCTTGAACTGTGTTCCAGATTCCTGAGTTTCAGCCCTGGATCAGCCTTGACCCTTGTGGGCATTCAGAAGTGAGCCAGAGGATGGGCGCACCCTCTCTGTATGCCTCTTTGGGTGTCTTTCAAATAAATAATGTAATTCAAGATTTTTTTTTGTTAAAGATTTATTTATTTATTTGAAATGTAGAGTTGCAGAGAGAGAGAGAGAGAGAGGTCTTCCATTCTCTGCTTCACTCCCTAAATGGCTGCAACAGCTGGTGCTGAGCCAATCTGAAGCCAGGAGCCAGGAGCTTCTTTTGGGTCTCCCATGTGGGTGCAGGGGCCCAAGCACTTGGGCCATCTTCTACTGCTTTCCCAGGCCATAGCAGAGAGTTGGATCAGAAGTAAAAGCAGCCAGGACTCAAACCATTACCCATATGGGTTGTTGGTGCTGCAGGCAGAGGCTTAGCCCACAGCATCACAGCACTAGCCCCATAATTCAAGATTTTTAAAAACAATAAAATTAATGACTTTTGAGGGAGTTCATGTTTTAGAACAAAAGACACAGATCTCTCTTTCACTGATTCACTCCCAAATGTCTTAAAACAGCCACAGGGTGAAAACTGGGTATCAGGAACTCAATCAAGGCCTCCCACAAGGGTGGCAGGAACCCAGCCAGTTGAGCCATCACTGGTACCTCTCAGGGTGTGGATTATCTAAACCCAGGAACTCTAATATTGGATACAGATGTCCTAACTGGTATATTCACTACTAGGCCAAATGCCTGCCCCAAAGCTAATACCTTAGAAAACCTAAGTAAACCATTCATGCTATTTGTCCTTTGACATTTGCACTATAAAATGTTCATAGACCTCTAGTAAACTGAGAAGACAGAGAAAAGTAACATCAGATATTATATGCTATTTGAAACCTTACATGAATGATTGTAAGGAATATTAATAATTAAGCTTTTTGAAGATAGTGTTCTTCATCGATATCTCCTTTGTTACCCACTTTGTTCAATACTAACAGTGAGAGCCCTGAACCTTTGAGAAAGATGACAGAAAGATAGTCAGGAAATGTCACATAACTCCCTGACACTAGAACTCAGACTTAAAAGAATCATAATATTCATTTTAGTTGAGTACCTTAATCTGAAAGTTGTGTAACTGTTCTTTTAGAAATGTCTTTGCAGGACTAAAATCTTTTTTTTTAACTTTTATTTAATGAATATAAATTTCCAAAGTACAGCTTATGGATTACAATGTCTTCCCCCCCATAACGTCCCTCCCACCCGCAACCCTCCCCTTTCCCACTCCCTCTCCCCTTCCATTCACATCATGATTCATTTTCGATTCTCTTTATATACAGAAGATCTTTTTTCACAAAGCAGGTAGTTCAGATAACTGAAAACTCAATTTTCATGTTTGAGTGTTATTTCCATAAACTTTTTTTATCATTTGTGTTTATCTTTGTTGATTTTTTTCTGTAAAATAACTAAATTCTTCAAAGATTATTGATAAGATATTTTAAATCCACTCAGCATAGCATGCAGGCTTTGTGTGGTTTTTTTCCATAGTTTTGTACATACAAAAAGCTATTCATTCGCATATATGCATGTCAAAGAGTTTCTTCTTACCTTCACAGCTACAAGCATAAGTCTTATCATAATGACTAGAATTATGTAATATAATAAAAATTTCCTTTGATAACAATTACACTTGATGACTAATAAACTTATATAACCTAGTGATTAGAATTAGGTAAGTCAGATACAGTGCCATGTATACACACAGCTCAACTCTAAGATGCCCCCTTGTAAGTCTCCAGAGTTGTTCTTTACAACTGCATTGACGTTATTTAGTGGTTCCTCTTATCTGATGTGTTTGAACTTCAAGATAACACTGCCTTACATGGTTCAGTACATGTAATAATAAATCACTTTGGAGACACTTTAATTCTAAAAAATCTTGAAATAATGAAGAATTTCTGCAGATCAGGATGTTTTAGGATATATATTCTTTCACTTAAGGAAATATTGTCTGCTCTTTATTCCCAATAATTTAAAAGATGAATCCTGAAAAACACAGAAATTGTTTTCCTGCCCTGTTTTCCTCTTGTAGCATTGTTTGGATCCCAAGGTATAAACTTCTCATAGGTATGGATCTGGCTATCAGTTCAGATATCTAATAATTAAGCAACTACTTGTAGCATGCTAAATAATTAGAAAAAATAACTTTTCTTGAGACAATGAAAATACTAGAAGTGAAGACCTCATACATTCCTGGTAATTTACAAAGCCTTCGGGGTGGTTTCAAAGGCTTATTGTCTTACAAGGCAAAAACCGAAAGCAGTAAGAGAACAATCTGGATGTAAACTTAAAAAGTGAAATATGACAGAGGTGCATGTTTTCAGGCTAAGGAATGCCCACTGACTATCAGAAATTTAGTGTATTTTCTAGGCACATATTAAGAAAATCCTTCAGGCGCTGGCATGGTGGCATACCACATAAAGATGCCGACACCAATGTCAGCATCCCACATCAGCACCGGTTTGTGTTCTGGCTGCTCCATTTCCAACCTAAATCCCTGCTAATGGCCTGAGAAAATCAGCAGAAGATTTTCCTCCCTGCCACCCACATGGAGGACCTTATGAAACTCCTGACAGCTGGCTTCAGCCTGACCCAGTGCTGGCCATTGTGGCCATCTGGGGAGTGAACCAGTGGATGGAAGATCTCTTTCTTTCTGTCTCTCACTCTCTCTCTGGTACTCTGACTTTCAAAACAAACAAATAAGCCTTTAAAAACAAAAGGAAAAAAGAAAATGCTTTAGAACCAGCTTGTATAATCACAAAGTTAAACAGAAGCATGGTACTCCTAATCACACAGCTTTGTCTTTAAACATAAGCATTTCTAAGCCACTCTAGGTAGATAATTATATACCCCTATATTTCTCAATGTGAGTAAACCAAAGTACTTATTTGGCAAGTGCAAGAAACTCAATTAGGGAAAAAAAACTTCAGCAATAAGTAGATAGGCCATTATAACTCTGGCCAATACTGTATACCTAATTATCTTACAGCAGAGTAATAAATTTGAATAATATATTTTGAATATTAAAAACAGAATTGCTGAAGTTGTCCTGGCAAACACTGAAGAAACTTTTGCAACAGGTGGCTCCTCAGGGGCTGCTCTACCTCCATGTCATAGTAGGAAAAGGACTGAAAGATTAGGAACAAAGAAGTCTGATGTAGAAACATGCAAATTGATATATTTGAATGAGCACCAAATGTGAACATATTGCATATTAGGGTCCATCAGACAGTTCTACCATACAGAAAGCATTGAACAACCAGCTGATAACAGCAGGGATACTAAGGCATAGCAGATGCTGGGAGACCTAGGAAACAGGTATCCTCTGACATCTGATATCAGGCAACCTTGTCAAACATTGCTTAGACTGCCTAGCACTCAAGGTGCCTCGGCCCTTACCATCCTTCACTCTCCCCCTCTCCTTCATTCAGGGTCAGGTTTGCATTGCAGTCTAAAAGCGCATTCAGCCATCTCTGGCTTCCTCTGTGCTTTATCTAATATTTATTTCTCATTATAAAATGTTTGAATGGTTAATCCTAATGTGGCATCACTCTCAAAGGCTATAGTCTAATAGTTCCCCTTTTCTTTCATGTTTCTAGCCTCAGTAACGAATTCTTTTTAATCTCTCTTTCTATTAACAGCTTTCTTTTATTATGCATGTTGATTTCCTCTGTTCTCTCTTCAATTCTAACAGAACAAGTCCATTTGCCAGGTTTGGTTAATCTCACTACCAGCTTCCTTGGAAGAGAAAAGAACTCCAGTGAGAAGCCCACACCACAGCTAGATATTATTTCTTTTCTCCTAAAAGAAAATGTCATGAAACTTTAACAAGTTTTCTACTAATTCATGAATGTATCAGTGTCTTGTGTTGTTCTTTCCCTTTTTCTTCTCATTTTTGTTTTCCACTTGGGATTTCCTGTTGGCATCTTTAAGATATACTTTCCTAGTGAAAACAAATGTACCACACATATTAAATTAGAAATTTTGTGCAGTATACTTTATCTTGCCAACAATTTAAAAATAAATCAACAAGATAACAAAAAAGTAAGATATATGTACATGCAGAAGAATGAAACTAGAACCCTATCTCTCACCATATACAACTCAAAATGAATTGGAAACCTAAATGGAAGACATTAAACTTTGGAGATATGAGTAAAAACCAGGGAAACATTCAGGATATTGGGATGAACAGGGATTTTGGGATCAGATCCGCAAAATACAGGACACAAAAGCACAAATACACGGGTGGGATTTCATCCAAGTAGAGAGCTTTTGCACAGGAAAGGAAATCATCAAAGGTGAAGAGACAACCTACATATTGGGAGAAAATATTTGTTAGCTATACAGCTGTCAAGGGGTTAATAACCAGACTGCATAGTTAATTCAAATAATGCAATATGAAAATTAATAAATAATCCAAATAAAAATGAAAAGCTATGGAATAACAGCTAAGACCTTGCTTGGTGTGCCCACATCCCATATTAGAGTGCCTGGGTTTGGGTCCCAGCTCTGCTCTTGATTTCAACTTCCTGCTAATACTTAGCATGGGAGGCATTAACATGGTGGGTTAAGCCACTGCTTGGGACATCTGCCTCCCATATTGGAATATATGGGATCAAAAACCACCTTCACTTCAGATTTACCTTCCCATTAATGCACCTGAGAGGCAGCAGATGATGGCCCAAGTATTTGGGTTTCTGCCACCTACTGGGGAGACCAAGATGGAGCTTCTGCTTCCTGTCTTCAGCCTAGCCTCACTGTGCCTGTTGCAGTCATTTGGGGAGTAAACCAGAGGATGCAAGATCTCTTTTTGTCTTTCAACAAAAATACATAAATCTAAGAAAAAGTAATTGGGTCCCTACAACCCATGCAGGAGACCTAGATAAAACTTTAAATCGATATTGTTAGATAGTCAGATAGGAGTAAGAAGTTCTTGGGTTTGATTGCATAATAGGGCGATTTATAAATAATGTTAATGTACTATATAATCCCCTCTTAAAGCCTAAAAGGTAGGATTATTTTATATTCAGCATAAAGAAATGTTAAATGTTTGAGGATATATAAATATATGTATGTGTGTATATTTACCTTGATTAGACATGTATATTTACATGTTTATCATGATCAGACATTTATATACATATAAAACATTATAGGGAGGAGAGGCATTTGGTGAAGCTCTTATGATGCCACTTTGTACACTGCATCTCACATCAGAGGATCTAGGTTCAAGTCATATCTCTGTGACTGATTCCAGCTTCCTGCTAATATGCACTTGTTTTTTGACAGGCAGAGTGGACAGTGAGAGAGAGAGACAGAGAGAGAGAAAGGTCTTCCTTTTCCATTGGTTCACCCTCCATGGCCGCCGCGGCCGGCTCGCTAAGGCCGGCGCACCACGCTGATCCGATGGCAGGAGCCAGGTGCTTCTCCTGGTCTCCCATGGGGTGCAGGGCCCAAGCACTTGAGCCATCCTCCACTGCACTCCTGGGCCACAGCAGAGAGCTGGCCTGGAAGAGGAGCAACAGGGACAGAATCCGGCACCCGACCGGGACTAGAACCCGGTATGCTGGCGCCACAAGGCGGAAGATTAGCCTAGTGAGCCGCGGTGCCGGCTTAATATGCACTTTTGGGGGTAGCAGATGATTGCTCAAATATTCGAGTCTTTGCCATCAATTTCAGAGACTTGGATTGAATCTGGACTCCTGGGTTAGGCCTCACCCAGCTCCACTTGTTGGGGGTGAGCCAGCAGATGGAAGATATATATTTTTCCCGTCTCTTGCTCTCTCTCTCTCTCTCTTTCACCCTCTCTGCCTTTCAAATAAATAAATAGTTTAAATTTTAAAAATCACATGATCCATCATAAGAATTTTGTGTGCTTATTAAAAAATTAAAAATGACTAAAATAGTTTTTAAAAAGTGGTAGAACTCAGAAGAAAAAGCCAAAAAAATTTCAAAGCCTCATTCCTCCCACTTTTATTTTCACTATCAGGAATCTTCCCCTTTGTTTTTTTTTAATGAATGTAATGCTTTTTAATGTTAAAAATCAGAATTTATGAAGACAGGTGGGGGAACTAATGAAAAGCTACCTGAAAGCTACTAAATTTTTTCTGCTTCTTAAATAGCTCTATAAAAAGACAAACCTTGTGTGAGTGTACTTGGTGCAAAGGAAGCGAATTCCATTGAAGATGCTGAACCCACAGCAGTTGCCTCATCTCTTCAGAGTGAGCTACGAGGAAGGCAGTGAGCGATCTAGGGACATCAGGTAGAGCATGCACACTGCTGAGAAGGAACTCTTCCAGCAGGCAGAGAATCCTTTGAAGTATTTTATGCTGAGAAAGATGGAAAGTGGAAATCTTCAGTTCACCCAGCTTCTCTGCAATATGTACTAAGCAAACTCAGTTTAAGAGCTGGCTTGTTTCATTAATGATGGGTAACAGATGTTAACGATGAATATGAAAAGCAATTCAGCATATAATTTATTAAGAGGAAGCTATTTTCTTAGAAGCAAAATACTCAACGGTGTGTTCACTGTGAAAGGAAAAAAGTTCAGGAGAACAGAAATGCTATTATAAAAAAAATGGAGAGGCTCTGTCCAACATAACTACCTTGAGGTTAACTCTTTTTTAGTAGTCTTATATTACCTGCATGTTATATCTTAGAGGTATGTGTCATGCATGATTTTTCCAAGTTCAATAATGACTTTTCGTATGATACACACTTACCATATTTCTAAAATAGTAAATGATTTGGTTCTATTTGTTTTATTTTAAGGATACTAAGATTTTGAAATTGTATTTATTTTTTCCTTTGTTAAAGTGCATTTTTAGATGTGATCAGAGTGACTTTGGTAGTGAACACAGATAGAAAGCTCTCCACGTCTCAAGATAGGGCCATGTGTGAATAATTAATATAGCCAGGAACGCAACTGCTCTGAATCATCTGGTAAGGACCACCCTGGTCACACCTCCACCCAAACGCCTCGCTTGACTCCAGGATCTATTAGCCAATTTCTTTTCTTTGTCTGTTGAGTGCTCCTTTTCAGAATCAGTCAAAGTATTTTCTACCTCTTACTATATGTATTTGTTTCTATCACTCTTTTCCACTGGAAGGCAAACTTTCCTACCTCTGAATCTCCAGTGTTTAATCAAGAGTCTGGTCAGAATAGACAAATAAAAATTAGTAAATAAATAAATATTTCTATGCTAATCTTAAATCACTGTAGGGGGGCTAACAGACACATGTATATCTGCACTTATTTGTAAACCCTGAAATTAAGAACAATCAGCTATGCCATTCACATCTATAAGATGTTTCATATTGGGCTGGAAAAGAAAAAGAGAAGAGAAAGTAGTTTTATTGTATTTGCTTAAATTTTAAACACGCACTCACATGTACTGAGCACTCAGTGAATTTAGGCACTATTCTAGATGCTGGGGATGCAGAAGTCAAAGCACATAAGGTTCCTCACCTCAGGAATCTCTCCGTTAGCCCCTGAATTATTCATCTCAGATTATAGTGGGCCAGTATAGAAGGTCAAGTACTATTTCAGTCAGAAGAGAAATCTACTTTGTTCAATCTTGGCTGACTTTTGCCACATAGACTTACTCAGTTCCTGAATTAGCTGCCATATTGCTGATACCACAGGCAAATGCATTTGAGTTTTGTGTGCCCCTGACATGAAGAGATTATCACTTTATATACCTAGAAGCCAAGAACATCTCTGGAAATCTTGAAAACAAGTACAGTGGGAAAGATAAATAATAAAATATACAAAGGAACATTATCTGCAATATCCCAGGTATTACAGTAGAGTTCCTGCCTTTAAAGTAATAAGTAGCATTAACAAATCTACAAGTTTCAAATGTAAACAAAGGAAGACAGAAACTACATTAACTCCTTTTACTCCCTAGAATCCAAACTCATTTTTAAGAACTTTCTAAATATTAAAATAAGCATTATATAAATGTAATTAAACAGTTGGAGACAGAGAATATGGAAATTCCTCTCTTTGGTTTGTAAGGTGATTTCTATTTCTCCAGTTCACTTTGATGCATTTATAGAAGACAGCTCAGACATTTTTATATTTGTTTATTCCATGATGCTTGGCAAGGAGTTGTATACTTTTATTCTTTCATTTTATTTTATTATTTGCTAATGAAATGCAGGGCTATTTGATTCATGGTTTAAGGCCTTAATGCTGCCTTGAGCTCTTTCTCCTTACATATCTTTTGAATTCTTAACACAGAATCCCTCACATCCCAGAACTGTTCCTGCCTTTGCTGAAAGTTTTCCTTTCGAATCAACCTTCATTTTTACCTGAGAGACTGTCTCAATCATCACTCCAGCCCCTGCCAAACCTTCTTCCAACCTCCCCCAGGAGACCCTGATCACTAATCTCTATTAATCCAAACAGATTCAGTGACGTTTTTTCATCCTTTCCATTTCTGGCGGGAAGTGTATGGAACATGCCAGAGGTTAACTATACATCTTAGGCAAAATGGTGCCATAATATAACTTAATAAAATTATATATTTTGGTAAGTGATAGCCTTTTAAATTATTTTATGGTCTGTATTTTGATGCATCTCTGTCTAGAATTATTTGTTATTTGTAATTCCACCAGTTGGCTTTCATAGGACAAGAAGTAAACTTTGCACTCTTGGGGAAAGAACATAATGGAAGAAGCATACAGAGTATCTGCGAAATAAGTGCCATATCCAACTGCTTTTGTAATATTTAACTACAAAATCACCTGCTGAAAAAACACTTTTTCTGCTTTTTTCATGGTGTATGTGGATGTTGGGGTGGGAGACGCGATTGGCAAGAATTTACCTTTTAAAACTTGAACTATTTATGTTCCTAGGGTACTCTTTTTAGGTAGTACATAGCTACTACTAGCATTTATAAAAATAGCTGCATTTATTACTAAGCAATATAACTGTGAGTTTCTTACTGCTAATAACAGGGAATTTTGCTCTATAGCATCTTAGTTGAACTCATGCTATCTGAGAGCTTCCTCTTCTGCCCAAAGCCATTCCATTCCACTTTGCTAATTCTTCTTTCTCCAACTCTATTGACCCCTGAAAATTTGTATGTGCCTGTTATCCAGAGATGTATTGGTGGGGTTGATTTTTTTCCTCTATTTTACTGCAGTTCAACTCTATGTTTTTTCGTCTCCAACTCAACCTACTTTTTTTTTAAAAAAAAAGATTTATTTTGTTTATTTGAAAGAGTTACAGAGAGGTAGTGACAGAGAGAGAGGTCTTCCATTCACTGGTTCACTCCCCAGATGGCCACAACGGCTTGGAGCTGCACCGATCCGAAGCCAGGAGCCAGGAGCTCCTTCCAAGTCTCCCACGTAGGTGCAGAGGCCCAAGGACATGGACCATCTTCTACTGCTGTTCCAGGCCATAGTAAAGAGCTGGATTGGAAGAGGAGCAGCTGGGATTAGAACTGGCTCCCATATGGGATGCTGGTGCTTCAGGCCAGGGTTTTAACCCACTGCGCCACAGTGCCGGCCCATCAACCTTCTTATCTGAAGTTTTTCTCTAGCATGCCTACAGGATCTTACCCCTCTGTTCTGTCATATTTCACGTTTCCTCTACTATAACCTGAGTAGACTAATTATATAGATTTCCACTAAAGGGCAAATCTCTTGAAGTAAAAACTATAGTTTCTATTTTTTCCTTTTGCAAATGTTCTCTAATATTGGATTAAGTTGGCAAATGATAGCATTTTCCTTTTAAAAGAACTTAAGCCTATTAGAAATCTAGTTAGACCTGCTGATTACTCGAAATGTTTCTCTGATATATGCTTTCTATTCCTTAGTTTCTTAAAAGGAATCCTTTTAAGAAGTTGCCTCACCCTGAAAATCAAACAATTCACTTTTTTTCAACATATAATCAAATTTCAGTTTGCATTACAAGAGTTTTATGCTTACTTCCCATCTGATCACATAAAATTTTACTAAGATATATATTCGAGGGTTTGGGTTTATTAAAATTAATTCATTTCATTCATTTATTCATTAATTCATTCATTTATTCATTAATTCAAATCATTCATTTCCAGGGACGATATTGTGGCACAGTGGGTTAAGTAGCTGCTTCAATGCCCATACTGCACATCTGAGTCCCAGGTACCCAGATTCCAATGCAGCTACCTGCTAAGTCCCCTGAGAATGCAGAAGATGAAGGCCCAAGCCTCGGGCCCCTGTCACCCCCATGGGACACCAAAGTGGAATTCCTAGCTGCAGGCTGCAGTGGCCAAACCCAGGCTGTTGAGATCATCTGGGGATTGAATCTACAGTGGAAGATCTCTGTGTCTGTGCTTCGCTCTGTCACTCTGCCTTTCAAATACATAAATCTTTTAAAAATCTGCTGGTTTAACAATGTTATTCTTAAGTGAAATTGAGTATTGTTTTCTCCTGTGAATTTGTGGTAGGGAAGGGCACAAGAAGCAAAAGTTATGGTTTGATGCCATTCTATTTATTCATGCTAAAATGACAGCAATCCTAACCACCAGGGCCAGTACAGTGGCACAGCAGGTTAAAGCCTTGGCCTGAAGCGCCAGCATCCACTATGGGCGCCGGTTCTAGTCCCGGCTGCTCCTCTTCCGATCCAGCTCTCTACTATGGCCTGGGATAGCAGTAAAAGATGGCCCAAGTCCTTGGGCCCCTGTACCCGCATGGGAGACTCAGAAGTAGCTCCTGGCTCCTGCCTTCAGATCTGTGCAGTTCCGGCCATTGTGGCCATCTGGGAGTGAACCAGCGATGGAAGACCTCTCTCTCTCTTTCTCTCTGCCTCTCTGTAACTCTTTCAAATAAATAAAATAAATCTTAAAAAAAATCCTAACCACCATTAATTTTTCAAAATTAATGCCATATGAACAAAGTAAAAAATTTAAAAAATAGAATATTTTATAAAAACTGGGTTGAAGGGCCAATGCTGTGGTGTAACAGGTTAAAGCCTGGCCTGCAGCAATGGCATCCTATACGGATACCGGTTCAAGCCCCAGCTCTTTCTCTCTCTCTCTTTCTCCCTACCTCCCTCTTTCTGTAAATGTCTTTCAAGTAAATAAATAAATCTTTTAAAAATATTAAATGGAAGTCTTACCTTCTCATCTTGCAGGCTGTGGAATTGAAAGTGATGTTACATTTTATGACATATATGAATATTATGTTTGGAATGTAGACTTGGCACAAAGAAATTTGAAAGTAGTGGGATAATATAACAGGTGTGTGAACAGCTAATATAAAATAGAATATCTTTTGAGAGAAACAAGGAGAGTTTAAAAGTCTACATTCAGATGTGGCTAATGAGAAAAATTCCTTGACAAAAGGAGCATTCAATTTGGGCCTTGAAGAAGAAAGAAAGTTGGGGCAGAAAATATGCATTTGAAATGCAAAGTAAATGGTAAGAATTATCTGGCATGAGAGGCAGAAGCAGATGTGTGCTTCTGCAGAGGAATTAATGCAATTTGTAGGGATCATCGAGGTAATATTTGTGCAAGAGAGTAGGAGAGAGAAAAGGAAGAGCAGAGGACTAAGACAACACAGGGCCTGGAGAACCAGAAAATTTCATTTACAACAAATACAAAAACATAGCAAGAGGAACAAACAAGCAAAACAAAAGCATTTAGGAGGAAAAATTTAGGAAGAAAAGGGGCTTAGATTTGGATACATATGATTATCAATGTTTCTCAACAGTGTGCCCCTCAGTGGAGAGTCAGATTTAGATAACTGATTTTGTGAACTGTATATTAAAAGTTTATTTTACTGCTAGCAATGGGAAGTCCTGAGTCTGTTTCTCTTCTCATTAAGGGGCAAGTGTTTTGTGACTTTTAGTGGAGCATTTACACAAGATGTGAAAGGAATTGAAAGAGTTAGAGGAGACTGTTCTGAGTGGGTTATGTAGCTGATTCTCATTGTGGTAAGTTTTCCAAGACACTGGCAACTATGATAAAGAGTGTCACTCCCCCACTCGTGGAGGAACGACACCGGACCCTGCGCTGTTCTCTTTCCCCGCCCCTTCCCGGGTTTGCTGCCGCTCCCCACCCCGCCTCCATGGAGGGGCGGCAACCCGGCTGCTTCCCCCGCTTCCACGGAGGAGTGGCACACCACTGGCCAGCTCTCTCAGGGGTTCCTCAGATGTTCCTCCTGCATGTTGTCTCTCTCCTCCTTTATAGTCCTCTTCCACTGATCCCAACTCTGCTGGCATTCTCTCCCCACGTGATGAGCATGCTGCTCTCCTCCAATCAGGGGCAGGATCAGCTCCTGCAGCTTGTTAGTCAAATTGGTGAGGCAGCTGTGTGGAAGTTGTTTACTCCCTCTCAGCGCCATATGGTGGGAGTCAGATGCATAGAATTAGTCTTAGCAGTTCCAGTAATTTAGTCTAGTCTCGGTTGCTCCCCACAAAAGAGTTTGTATGGTTTTCTTCATGTGTGCCCCTTCCCTTGGTCTCATATGTATTATAGATGCTTCCAACAAGTTTCATTTTCATTAACTTTATGGACTTTATTTTCCCAAAAAGACTACCTCCTAGAGCAAATGCCAGTATCTTCAACTTATTAAAATAAGTTCTAGGCTTACTTTTAGTAGTAGGTCTTTGAAAAGAAAATATATCAATCATTTAGTTTTTTACTTCATGTAATTGATTTTAAGAGGAATAGAGTGAGTTTATCTACAGTTGAACAACTGATCAGCTGAAAAACTGATTAGCTACAGTTAGATATATATGCCATTGTGACATTTAAATAGAGTGTGTTTGGTTATGATAGCAAACCAAACTTTAAAAACCTAAACATGTTTAATTAAAATAAAGTAATTTTTGCAGAGCTATATCTGAATAGACAATATAGTAGCAGCAATTATTGTAATTATGCAGTTCCAATCACAGAATAATAGAGGTTTCAATGTCACTAAGCACAATAAGGATAATTATGCTTCCCATTATTCTGATGGGCATGTAATTAACAACTTCAAAAAAAAACTTTCACAGAAATATAATAGCCACAAATTCAAGAAAGACTTATGGTATAAGCAGATGGATTAATTGTATTGTAGATAAAACTGACCTTTTTCATTGTAGTTTTAAATCTCACAGTAGCACTTTTCAACCAATGCTTACTTTTGCTTTTCTAAGCATTGGTGAAAACCTGCATTACCACCAAATGTGCCATGTGCTTAATAGGCTAAAGATAGCTACCTTAGGATTTTTATCTTTGTATACTGGATGACATCTACTTTCCTATAATTAAAAATTGTGTCTTTGCTTAATAATATTAATGTTATAAAAATGCAAAATAACATGACAAACTTAGGAGAGGCTTTGTCTTAAGTAATATATTCTTAATTTTACTCTCAAATACGATGAATAAAGTGATTTTGTATTCCTTCTATTTCCCTGAGGCATGTCATTAAAAATATATGTGTAATCAAAGGGAACATAAATTAATAAAATACTCCATTACTTTTCATACACATTTTCAAATACTACTACATTTTCAGTATTTATAAGTACAGTGCATGGACTATTTTTTTCAAATTGAAATATTATAGTTATTTAAACATTCCCTTAATTTTTGGACATGTTTCTAATTATCTACTCCTAAAAATAATTATATTAAATTTTAGCTTCAAAATCAACATAGAAAACAAATTAAACTATCTACAAACGAGTGAGTTGCAAATATGCTACTTAATCATGAGTATCAAGATATTTTTAAGAACTCAATTCACTACTATGTAGATGCATTATATGCAGTTTAGAATTAAAGAAAATAGGTATAATTTGCTTTAATTAAATCATAGCTATTTATTTTATCCAATTCCTTCTTCTTGACACTTTTTACATATCTTGAATACATATTGCATATTACTTTTATATTTTGTTTTCTTAATCTTTCACCTGTGATAATTCCCAATATTGTGCATCATTTACTCTAAAAGCTACAGTGTGATTTCACGAAATTTCCTAAATCTTCTCCAATAATTGGACATTAAGTTTTCTTTGAAGTATTTCATGGAATAATTAGTCTGAAGATACATATGTTAGAGCATATCACAAATAGTGCATGAATATTCTAAATTGGATGCCTTTTAATAGAGTCTATTTTGCCCTTTTGTATACAGGTTCTTAAAATATACTGTCAAATCCATTTATTTCAATTTTGAAATTTCTTTATTGTACTTCTAAACCTAGAAATGTATGCTTTTCCAAAGTTCACTGAAAATCTAATTTTGCTTGAATTTAACATTCAAATATATAGTAAATAAGTTCTTCAGTTTTAGTCTAAGCTAAAGATCTAAATAATCTTTTTTCAAAAATATTAATAATAAGCAGGAACTTTTACCTTTTTTGTGAACAACAAAAACATATTAAAGTTCCTTTTAAAAATCCTGGAGCAAAACCGTGGTGGAATGAGAAGGCCATGCTAAGGTGGCTGCTAGCAAGCGAGCATCAGTTACTCAGGAATGGCTTTGGAACCCATCTGGCAATGGAGCTTGTCTGGCAACAGGCTGTGATTGGTTAGGGCATAAACCATCCTTTGACCAGATTGGCTGCCTCGGCTATATAAACTGCTGTACCAACTGAAATAAATGAGTCTGCAGGCTGCTCACCTCTGGCCCGCTTTCACCTGAATCCCTCTTCTGTGTGGTGACGCTTCACCTCTTGCCCTCACCACGCTCCTCCTCTCAGAATGAATCCACAGCAACACAAAACATTCCAGATAGATAGATAGATATATGAGAGTAATAATGTTAGGGAAAAGATAAAGAACCAAAAGGGTATCTTTTCGGACTTAGGGTCAAGTGAATTTGTCAGACTTCACTACCATGGAAACAAAAATGAAAAGCTGGGGCTGGCACTGTGGTGCAGTAGGTTAAAGCTCCAGCCAACCATGCTGGCATCCCATATGGGAGCCAGTTCAAGTTCTGGCTGCTCCACTTCTGATCCAGCTCTCTGCTATGGCCTAGGAAAGCAGTAGAGGATGGCCCAAGTCCGTGGGCCCCTGCACCCATGTGGGAGACCCAGAGGAAACTCCTGGCTGCTGGTTCAGCTCAGCTCTGGCTGTTGCAGTTATTTAGGGAGTGAACCAGTGGAATGGAAGACCTCTCTGTCTTTCTGGCTCTACCTCTCTCTGCAACTTTTTCAAATAAATAAATAAATCTTTAAAAAAATGAAAAGCTACCAAGAACTAAGACTCCTCCTTCCACTTCTTTTTTGCTGGGGTCACAAGTGTCCAATTGTCCCCCAGTGAACATCTGCCTAACTCCTCTGCTATTGCTCATTTGATCCAAACATAGCTACCCCTGCCTTAGCCCTACAAGAGCAGTGTCTGCAGTTAAATAACCTAACCTTCCCAATTCTGATTTCAAGCCAACTGGAACAGACCTCACCTAAACCCTCCCTACCCCAGTCCATATCCATTCCTTTTCTAGTCAAATTTGCTTGGTACAGGTGTAAGAAGGTACATGCAGGGAGGCAGTGAGGTAGAAGGCAGAATGCTGGGGGTTTGGGGATGAGGCAGGCATCACTAATCCAGTTCATTTCAATCACTGATGAGGTGATTAAAGGTGTGATTAAAAGATTTTTCAATAACCATGGTTTACATTATCTCTAAGATAGTGCCTAACAATGTTCACTAAATATTGGTTGAATTAAATTACACATTGAACAATGTTCACTAAATATTGGTTGAATTAAATTACACATTGATAATATCCTAATTTTCTTTAGAATATTAATTTATCCAGTTCGTTAAGCATAGTATAATCCATATGAATACAATTATATTAGTAATATTTCTATCATGGAATATTTTTATTTTTTCATACCATATCTCAATTTATTACACAGATGTTTGCTTTAATTTTACACAAATGCTAACTTCCATTGTCAATTGTATACTGCTAGAGACAGAGCACCATTGTACTGCTAAAGTACATTGCTCTTCTTTACTTTTCTGTGCCAAGTTAGATTTAAATAAAATTAACCACATTATATTTGTTCTGTTCTTCATCTTTACCTTTATCAACATCGTGCTTTGCTTCCTAAAGATCTCTTAGTCCCCTTACCTCTCTCGGCAATGTTAATATGTGAGTTAAAGACAGAAAACAGCTGGAGACTTACCTGTAATTTATCAGTCCTTGCTGCTCATTTGAAATTGAGCCAATGAATGTTAAATAATCTCTATGATCTCTTTTGCTAAAGGATTTTTTTTTAAATTGTAGAATCACATTCTGCACCTTATTTTGCATGATTAATTACTTCTTTTTAGGTTAACAACTCAAGGTTAAATATATTTTTCATACTGTTGATTGGCCAAATATGTCATGTTAGCTTTATTTGTATAAAACATTAGTGATTGCTATTGAGATGTTTTCCTTTTTTCTATTTTAACTTTTATTAATGATTGATTATATAAAGGCTTTCTAAGTGAAAACCAGGCCAGAAGTGATGTTTCTACACAGGTTTCCCAAAATGTTTACAATGTCTTGTCAATTGATACAATAAGAATTATCTAGGGTTTCATTTCTAGATGCATAATATCACATTTTCAAAGACTTCCATCAGAGAGGTAAAAGGACAATTCATTTATATGTTTAGGCTTGAAAGGCTTTTGTTGAAATAAAGTTTTTCTGTAACCTCTTGCTGTTTATTGTAAAGTTATTCTCTAATATAATACATAGAATTTATAACTTTTCTATTTTCCTTAAAAGTTAATAGGATTTACTGTGGAGTGCTGCATGCATCAGACATGGAGGTCTCCTCAAAATACATAGCCATGTTTTATCATAATGTTCTAAAATCAGATAGGGGCCGGCGCCGTGGCTCAACAGGCTAATCCTCCGCCTTGCGGCGCCGGCACACCGGGTTCTAGTCCCGGTCGGGGCGCCGGACTCTGTCCCGGTTGCCCCTCTTCCAGGCCAGCTCTCTGCTATGGCCAGGGAGTGCAGTGGAGGATGGCCCAGGTGCTTGGGCCCTGCACCCCATGGGAGACCAGGAAAAGCACCTGGATCCTGGCTCCTGCCATCGGATCAGCGCGGTGCGCCGGCTGCAGCGGCGGCCATTGGAGGGTGAACCAACGGCAAAAGGAAGACCTTTCTCTCTCTGTCTCTCTCTCACACTGTCCACTCTGCCTGTCAAAAAAAAAATAAATAAATAAATAAATAAAAAAATAAAATAAAAAATAAAAATAAAATCAGATAGGAAAGATTTTATTTCTACAAACTTAAAATGCATTAGTGACTATGCAAAGAAAAGCCTTTAAGATACTGGTATATTCCTTCTATTGACGTTTCTGTTGATTGACAGTATTCATAGGCCAGAAACGTATTTCTATGCTGAATCCAAAATAGAAATGGGAAGAAATAGTAGCTACCAACTATATAACATTCTGGAAAAGGTAACACTGTGGAGATCCTAAAAAAAAGATATGTCACAACAGCAGGACAGCAAATACATGCCCAGGGACTCATCTGATTCCACTTTACGCCTTTCCATGAAGCCATTTTTGTTCTGCCAGCACTGTCTGCCCCAGCACAGATCTCTCTCCTCTTCCATATACTACAGGCAAAACAAATACAGTGGAGCGGTCCACATTCGGACTACACGTCCTGGCAATTGCCTGGGAGAGGCAAAGAATCCTCTCACAAACCCAGGAATTGGAAGGAGGCTGTCATCTTAGTTCACGAGCGACTTCCCTTGGAAGTACGACAAACAAAGCTGCCAATGAGGAATTTCACTCATTCAAATTTGTACTAGAATTTTCATTTACTGGCCTTTGCTAAAAAGGACAATTTGTAACTTCTTACCTACAAGCAGTTACCTTTAGTGCTTACACATTGTAACAGTGCTTTTCTTTGCAGGAGATACCTTATTTTCTCCTCTTCTGCTATCTGCGACTGTACTCACATTTAAGCTTCAGGATTTGCTAATTCCTACACCCATATCTTCCTACATCTCTGCCTATCCCTAATCTCTTTCACACATTTTTGCTATTTCCCTCTTCTTCAGATAAAGTATAAAATTCTAAATTTAGGGTTGACTTTTTTCTATTTCCTTTATATTTCCCATGGGATTTTCTGCAGAACACTTTCGAATTTATTTTGTTTTGTTTTTCTGCAACTTTAAAGCATCTTGCTGGATGCTTTAACAGAAGCCATCAAATCTGGTTCTACATAAGAGTTATCCAGCCAATGAGTCAATTATCATTTTGGCTGCAATCAGTCATCTGTTTTTGTGTGGTAAATAAAGGAATGACAAAGTGCTTGTTAGAAGTCATTGGAGGCCAGCGCCGCGGCTCACTAGGCTAATCCTCCGCCCTGCAGCGCCGGCACACCGGGTTCTAGTCCCGGTCGGGGCGCCGGATTCTGTCCTGGTTGCCCCTCTTCCAGGCCAGCTCTCTGCTGTGGCCAGGGAGTGCAGTGGAGGATGGCCCAGGTGCTTGGGCCCTGCACCCCATGGGAGACCAGGAAAAGCACCTGGCTCCTGGTTCCTGCCATCGGATCAGCACGGTGCGCCGGCCGCAGCGCGCTGGCCGCGGCGGCCATTGGAGGGTGAACCAACGGCAAAGGAAGACCTTTCTCTCTGTCTCTCTCTCTCACTGTCCACTCTGCCTGTCAACAATAAAAAAAAAAAAGTCATTGGAGCTAACCAAGAAGGAATTAATGCATTAAATTTCATTGCATATTACAGGAGGTTGCTTCCAGAAGTGCCCCCTTTTCCATAGAAAATAAATGATTATGAGTCAATTTTGCTGTAATTTTTAAAAATCCATGCATTTTTTTCATAATGTGAATTTTTCATATACTGTGGAAGAGAACTTGGGATGGGTAGGGGTATTGTGGTACAGCAGATTATGTACCATCACTGGTTCACTCCCCAAGTGCCTACAACTGTAAGGGCTGGACTAGACTGAAGCTGGTAGTAGGGGCATCAATTTAGGTCTCCCCTGTAAGTGGCAGGAATCCAACTATTTGAGCTTTCCCTTCTTCTTCCCAGAGTTTGCACTAGCAGAAGTTGGGGTTAGGAGAATTGAGTATGGAATCCAGGTTTCCTGCTGTGGAACGTGGTCTTGAACAGCATCCTAATTTCTACACTTAAACACTGATGTCCATATAAAAAGTATTTAAATTGGAAAAATGTATTAAAATTTTTATCATTGACTTAATTTGGGGAAAATATTTTGTAGAAAGATATTTGTTTAATATCCTGGAGTGACTACTGTAACAAATACATGATGGATTTGCTTCTTTTTAATCTATATTTTAATTCTATTTATTAATTTATCTATTTTTTGACAGGCAGATTTAGACAGTGAGAGAGAGAGAGACAGAGAGAAAGGTCTTCCGTCCGTTGGTTCACCCCCCAAGTGGTTGCTACAGCTGGCGCACTGGGCCGACCTGAAGGCAGGAGCCAGGTGCTTCCTCCTATCTCCCATGCGGGTGCAGGGCCCAAGCACTTGGGCCATCCTCCACTGCCTTCCTGGGCCACAGCAGAGAGCTGGCCTGGAAGAGGGGCAACCAGGACAGAATCCGGTGCCCCAACCGGTACTAGAACCCTGGGTGCCGGCGCCGCAGGCCGAGGATTAGCCAAGTGAGCCACTGCACCGGCCTATATTTTAATTCTAATGATGGTTTTAGGAAAGAATTTTCGATACATAAAAAAATGATACGACAGCCAAATCAAAATAAAGTTAGAGACACTGAATTCTTGGAACTTCTCTTATGCTCAGCTAGCACTGTTACTACAAATGTCATAAAAGACATGGAGATCTTTGTGCGTTTCAAAGTACATATTTGTATGAGACATGTGTTATTTACTATCGCACATTAAAAAAGTCCAAAAACCAGAGCCAGCATTGTGGCATAGTGGCTAAAGCTTCTGCCTACTCCACTTATAATCAGTTCCCTGCTATTGTACCTGGGAAAGCAGAGGAGGTTGACCCAAGTACTTGGGCCCCTGCACCCATGTTGGAGACCTGGAAGACACTCCTGGCTCCTGGCTTTGCACCGGCCTAGCTACAGCCATTGATTCCATTTGGGGAGTAAATCAGCAGATGGAAGATCTCTCTGTCTCGTTTATCCCTCTGTAACTCTTCCTTTCAAATAAATAAATCTTAAAAAAAAAAAAAAAAGTCCAGAAACAACTTTGAGCTATAGCTTGCTGAAGGTTCCTTTTGAAAATAATCTTCATTAATATAACTTACATTAACATACATTAAAATGTATTTAGTGGTTAGATGTTTTTAAAGTATAAAATCTATCTGTTATGTTATAAAATGAAAAGTTAACTTTTTCTCTTTCATTCTATAGTTACATATAAATTACACAATGCTTACATGTTTACATCAGCATTTCCTGAGACATGAGTATTTATTATTTGCTATAATGTTAAGAACTATTATTTCAGAAGCTAAACTATCTAAAACTGGACTTGAATCTTACAAAATCCTTTTCTTCAGGACAGAGGTACAATGTGTATACTCTGCAAAGGAATTGTTAGAAGTCATTGGAGCTAACCAAGAAGGAATTAATGCATTAAATTTCATTGCATATTACAGGCATATGTTCATGATCATTACATTTTGAACGTATTTATTTTTGTAGTTTTTGATTATCAACATATCACTAACGGGTAGTTCCATTTATCATAATCAACAAAACATTCAAGCAATCACACTTTCTAATAACTAGCTGGATTATTAGAAATCATAAGACAAATTGGTTAATTTTACTATTAAGCAAAATAACAAAATAGCACATACAAAATTGCTGATTTAAAAGAAAGCAAGTACTCTTTCATATAAATAAATATTTAAAAAATGGAAAAATAGGTAGTAGGAATACTTTATGACAGTAGTGGTCTACACAATATTCCTTAGATCCTACTAAAGCATCTTATAGGGACAAACAACAGGGTGCTGGTAAGTTGAAATACATCTCTTAAATAGCTATGAAATATGCCAAGCTGCTGGCAACCCTTAAAAGTGCAGCATTACGTGTAGATGGCAAGGTCTGTCAAGAGTGAAAATTTCATTTTAGCCATTTGTGTAAAACTCTTCTACTGAAGTATTCACTATTACTGTTACAGAGCTGTGAAATTGATTGATTGGATTTACACCTCCTCTCCTTCCCTTCCCACCTTTCTGGTGATGGTGTTAATGAGCTGTCAGATGGCTGGAAATGAACAGTCAAATCCTAGCTGCTGGAATATGAAGGAGAAGCAAGGAGTACAGAGTTGAGTAATATTAAGTTGTGATGTTTTTATTAATTGAGAAGTAAATGTAATGAAATTTTGCTAAATTTGAGGTATCCTCAATTTTTATCATCTGGGTAGCATGCTTCATGTATCTGGCACAAACAAAAATCAGTGATTTGACTGACACTTTAACTGTCTAAACATAACCCATTAATTTCACATTTACCTGAAAGGGATGTGATACAGGGAAATGTCATTGATTTGTTCCAGAAATCTTCATTAGGGAACTGTCAACACTGTCTCAGTTCTGGTATCAAAAGAAGAATTTCTTTAAGCACTAACTGTATTTTTTGGCAGAACTTGGTAAGCAGATGTAACTATGCATCTGATTCCTACAACTGACAAAAGAAAAAAAGGAAAATACTGCTTTCATTTGTTTTTATCAAATACCACTGTTTTTTGACAAATAAAGCACCATCTTATCCAAAATGCAGATTAAAGTATAGTAAATTACATGGTAAAAACTAATTTTAATTTAAAATAAAAAGAACTTCAACAACAGGGTCACCGGTAAACAGCATTTAGGATAATATTCCAAATAGGCACCAGTAAAATAATATGGAACTAATTTGATCAAACCACATCAGCTATGCTAGTGTAGGCTGATGCACACAGAATATTAGGTTTGGGTTTCTGAAAGTTGAGTGACAGAAGGACTCTGAATTATATGACTTATAAAAATTGAAGAATGTTTAGTTTACAGAATCTAAGAACATCAATTGAATAATCAGAATTGATTGGGGATGGGGTTGACCGTGTGATTATCAGCAAAATGAAAATGAATCATATTTTTTTTCTAGATAACTCCTTTCTCACAGTTGCTAAGAATTCTGGGATGAATTTGAAATATTTCATCTTACTGTTGTTATATTTGGTATTTCTCTTGAGGATCACTCTTTGCTTTGAATTTTCCAGTTTCCAGATCACTGTATTCACTAACCCCTTACAATTTGGTGATCTAACTTGTTCACTTCCTTTTTTTAAAAGATTTTATTTATTTATTAGACAGGTAGAGTTACAGACAGTGAGAGAGACAGAGAGAAAAGTCTTCCTTCTGTTGGTTCACTCCCCAAATGACCACAGCAGTCGGAGCTGCACTGATCCGAAGCCAGGAACCAGGTGCTTTTTCCCCGTCTCCCATGTGGGTGAAGGAGCCCAAGTACTTGGGCCATCTTCTACTGCCATCCCAGGCCACAGCAGAGAGCTGGACTGGAAGAGGAACAACAGGGACTAGAACCGGCGCCCATATGGGATGTGGCACCGCAGGCGGAGGATTAGCCACGGTGCCGGCCCCTCACCTGTTCTTCTTGTTTGTCCACTGCCATTATACTGCCTAGTGCTATCTTCCGTGTGGTTATTTCCATCAGTCCACTAGTAGTGCTGCCTCTCTGCCTAGTGTATTTATAATCAATGACTCTATAGTTATCTAGCACTCCAGCCAATTGTCATAAGCATATTATACTCTCTTTTCAGTTCAAAGTTGAGCTGTGAATAGCCATTGCTTCTTAAAATTTAGCATCATAAACACATTCCTTCCCTAGTCTTTTTGTTGTTTTGCTCATGTCAGTTTGCTGCATTGGAGGCAGAGTTCACTGAGTTTGGTCTATTTGAGAAGATAAACATTTAAGATGCCATACAGCTCTGTGGCTATATACATCTAAATTTATAATTGTGGTTTTCACGTCAGAAACCAGAAATAGCTGCACGAGAGCTTTATGTTAAGCAAGGATACATACATGTGAGATAAGCAACTTAGAATGAGCTATGGCCAACATATAGTCTCTTACTTCCGTGAGTATGCTGGGTCACAATTATACATACCATCCTGATTTAACAAAGAGAGAGTCCCCATATTATGAATAGCCCTACACTCAGTAATAGAGTTCTGAGTTGAAACTATAGGATCATTCAATGATTTAAATAATTTTGCTACTTTTTTCCTTGAGTACTCAGCAAACTTCTCAATACAATTTTATTCCAAGAAACATGATAACACCAAGAAAAAGGAAGGACATCTTATTTAGGGATTTTGACTGGCTATTCCTAAAGACATAGTAGGAAAAGTTTTGCTGAACTATCTATTTCACCTGCTGGGGAGCATTTCCATGGATTACACAGTACATCCTACTTCATCTGAGATTTGTGACAGAGCAAAACATTTACTGGAAATCAGCCCTAACATAAGCATAACAAAAATTGTTCTTATATAAATACTTCCCTATTTGAAATGTACTTTAGTTAAATTGGCTTTGAATTTGTTTTAAATAAAATTATCATTTAAAGTAGATTTCAACAATATAAAAGAAGTCTTTTCTGGCAGTGGGACACAGCAATACTATGTGCAGAATCACAGGATTTGTAATGGAATATACAAAACCCCATTCCCACTCAGAACGTCCCTCTACAGTTTAAGAGTAGCAATGACTTCAATCAACAGTTTCCAAAATGATGCCCCTTAAACTGTCTCAAATGCACTAGAAGGGATCAGAACATTCCAGAAGTCATGAATCATCTGGAAACAGCATAGTCAAGAATGACCACCAGCAACCATTTTCTGGGGATAGAGGGGAATTCCTGGTTGGATACTGTTTACCACATGCCACTGCTAAGATGTGGATGTGGTCTGTCCTCCAAGGGTTCATGTGTTAGAATGTTGGTCCTCAATGTGGTGATGTGAGGTGTGGTGAGGCATTTAAGAGGGTCTAGTAGGAGGTCCTAAGTCACCAGTCAGCTACTCCCAGAAGAGATTAAGGTAGTGCCCATGGACCCATGTGCTCCCATAAGCTTGAACTGTTAGGAATGAGCCTAACTTCTGCATTGCTCTTGACATTACTGTTTGTCAAGGTGACCTCTCCCTCTCACACATGGTTCTGCCATGATGCCTTATGCTGTAAGCCTTCCACCACAGACCAAACAAATGGAATTTCAGCTTCCAAAACTGTGAGCTAAATAAACTTCTTTTCTTTAAAATGTTGCCTAGCTTCAGGTATTTTGTTATAATAACAAAATAATGAGCTAATAACCTACCCATTCACTTAAACATTAATTTTATTTTACCAGTGTTATTCCATAGCTTATGGTATTAATGCATTATACGCCATCAACTATTAAAAATTGAGACAATATTTCAAAAATAGTTTTTAAAGTATATCCTCTTCTATCAGGAAATATTGTAGAAAAATATTAAGAGAACAGCCTACATATTGGACATTTTCCTTCTGTTTCAGTCACATTTTCAAAGGTTAACAGCTTAGTTAAATTTACCATCCCATGAAAGTCCTTACTAAGTTTGACGAATTGCTTGGAGCTCAGAATGCTTAGTTATGAGAATAAAAATCTCTACAGAGCAGAAATTGAATGTCAAGAGTTGCTTTCGAACATGGGACTTTCAGAAAAAAGTTATGACTGCAATTGTGAGAGTTATTAGAAAATCACTAAGATCCTTTGAACTCTGAATTAAATCTCTTTCAGAAATCTGTCCTTGTAAATGCCTAGTACAATCTATTTGATACATGAATTTAAATGAAAAATTTTAACTACATTTAACTAATTTCTTAGTTCTTAAAGATGGAAATTCACAGATCATCAAGCTCAATTTCTTTCTTGATTTGAAAAATGCTGTGCTGCTTGTTTAAAAAGGACCACAACTAGAACTTTCTTGGGACAATTCCAAGATACAGCTAGTACTTTCTGGGAACATTTTTAGCTGATTCAAAGTTATTCCTCACATTGTTCCCAGCCCCTTGACTCTTGCCCACAGAAGAAACTCAGCTCTGATATTTTCTTTCTTTCATATAGCCACAACTTAAATTTTATAGCAGTTTTTATTATCTAATAAAGTCATTTTATATATCCCATAAATTACAGTATCTTCTCCTCATGGTCACTGTGCCAGGGGCACATAATATTAGGACAGTGTCCCTCTGTACAAGTTCTGTATCAGACTGTTAGACCAAAGTACCTTATGATAAACAAAAATCACTATTAGTTTTTCATTTGAACAGTTACCAAGGCTGGTCTTTTTTTACTTTGCATTTGAGAATCTGTCATTATAAATATGCACATTTTTGTCTGTTGACTTTTATTGCCATTGCCTACCCTTCTACAGTCCCTATAGATCTGACTCTCAGTTGCATGATGCCAATCTTCAAGCCCACTGACTGAACTGACTGAGGCTCTACACTCTCCTATCTCTCCTGGAGGAGTCTTTTCATTTAGTATTCAGAGACAAGTCTCTTCATTGACCTGCTTCAAAAGATGAGCAGGCGTAACTAGACCATATGCCCCAGGAGGTGAATCAAAGACAGTGACATATGTAAATATTTAGTGTATAAATTTTTAGGTGATATATGCATGACTTAAACAAAAATGTTAAATATGCTTGTTGTCAAGATACTAGTAAAAAACATGCATATCTAACCCACTATTTTATGTAAAATGATTGCTTTGATCAAGTTAAAAAACAAATCAATGTAAATTGGTTAAAACAAAAAAAAATTAGCAACTAAAAGAGCCTTTGTGAAAAGAAATTACTGGACTATTTTATGATGAATTTCCTTAAGTTTTTACTAGCTCTCTCTTTCAACAGCACAATCCTCCCTAGGAATGTTTTATTCAAATTTTATAATCATACTTTTCATGTTTCCTTTAAGTCACTAACAAACTGGAGAAGGAGATTTTTTTTTAATAAAAAAAGAGAAAATATCCATTTCTGCTACATATTTCCTATCAAATAAAGTCCCAATATTTACAGATCATTCAGTGAAAATCCTCCCCAATGTATTAAAGCAGAAATCCTAATTCTGCCTCTGTGTTCTATAACCATTTGTTTTAATTTCCTCCTTTTGAGTTTTAAGATATCTTTATCAACTTCCCAGGAGTAAATAAATGTATGGACATTCCATCTTAGGTATATTTATTATATTGTAGCTTTATTATTATAAGAGAGAAAGGGAGAAAAAAAAAAAAAAAACAGGTAACACGAGCTCTTTCATCCACTAGTTTGCTCCTCAAATGCCCACAACAGCTGGAGTGTTCCAGGTGAAGGCAGTAGCTCACAGTAAAATCTGTGTCTCCCACATAGGTAGTACTTGAACCATCACCTGCTGCCTCCCAGGAGGTAAGAAGCTGAAATCAGAAGAGCCAGGACTCATACCCAGTTACCATAATGAGGGATGCAAGGCATCCTAAGTAGCATATTAACCACTAACACAAGCTAACTGTGGTGTTGTGTGTGTGTGTGTATGTGTTTTTTTATTTTATTTATTTGTTTTGGAGGTAAAGATAGAGACAGAGAGAGGGATAGACAGACAGAAAGGTCTTCCATCTGCTGGTTCACTCCCTAAATGGCCACAAAGGGCAGAGCTGATCCAAAGCCAGGAGCCAGTAGTTTCTTCCAGGTCTTCCACGTGGGTGCAGGGGCCAAAGCACTTGGGCCATCTTCCAGTGCCTTTCCAGGCCATAAGCAGAGAGCTGGATCCGAAAAGAAAGAGCTGGGGACAGGAACCAGGGCCCATATTGCATGCCTGCACCACAGGTAGAGACTTAGCTTACTGTGCACAGTGCAGACCCCTGGTATTATTTTTAAATCAAACAACAGAGTATAGTTGAAACCCTGTTATCACCATCCAACTTATTTTTTTCTTACAAAGGATATAGGCAAAGGTAAAAAAAAAAGAAATATCAAAAATTGTTGAAGGCTGATCTTTCTATGATGAAGAAATACAGGGCAAAATACAGAGGTGACGTATGGAGCAAGGTAGACATGGATTTGAAACTTTGCTCCCCCACTTGCTAGCTACATGAATTGAAGTAAGTCATTTGTCATCCCTGAGTCTCAGCTTTCTCATCTGTGAAATGGAGACCTGCATATAAAGTGTCAGGGACAAAGTAAATCAATCCAGTGGGTATTCCCATCAACACTGGATTATTCTTACTATGATACTTCAAGAAGTCTGAGGAAAATGGCTATTAAAAGATCAGTTTGTTGTAGTTCAAAATAAATTTTGAAATTTATGTATCATTTTTTTTCATAAAGGCATTTTCCATTAACTTTTTGAGGCATCCCCATATTTCTTAATTGAGGGGAAAATAGCAAACTTTTAAATGACTCGCTAAATTCATTTTTACATTTACCAATACTCCTTCTTAAGTAAATAAACTGATAAAAACACTTTCAGTGAAATTTACTTAATAATAAAGCTTATGAATTACCCAAAAGTTACAAATAATTAAAAGAACACATTTGTGTCCTCTATTTTAAAGTTTTACATGTCATCAATAATTATCATTTAGATTCCTGTCTGTTTATTGATATCATGGTTCCCATTTTTATTTTTTATCTAATACAATCTTTTCTAATCTGAAAAAGACCACTCTAATTTAGAATAGTCAATAACTTGATGATAAAAACTTACTGCAATTAAAATGAGATTAGTTGATCAGAACTATTTTCATTATACTTGATACAAAATCAGTTACTAAGTCCTTATATGAGATTACAAAGTACAAGATCCTAAGGTAATCTTTCTTAGTATAATATAAAATTGGACCAGTTTTAGGTCTCCCAAATTAAATCCAAGTCTCCTGAGGGCAATAAAGTCTAAGATATCTGAGTGAAAATGAGTAGGTGTTTTAATTTAATAATTTTCACCACTGATATTTACCTATATGAGATTTCACAGATTTGAAGCCTATGAAATCACTTAGATTCAAATGCATTTAGAGAGCATAATATGCAGCAGTGAAATTTTAATTTGTATTTCCTTGTAGGCTAACGGACAAGGAAGGCTTGATAAGAGAATGATGGGGAGTAAAATATGATACTTTTATTAATATGCAGGCAGACCTGCAATTTTCTAAATTTCCTTCTAATTAGATATTGTCAGTGTGTGGACAAGTTAAGTGTAGAGTGTGTCCCTCGGCAGCGTAGAAGTGTGAAATGAATGTGCAATTTCAAGGGAATGTAATATAATTAGAAAACCCTTGGCAAATCATTGACATCAGGAAAGACATTAAAAACCCAACCACGGCCCTTTTAAAAAATCAAATTCCATTAAATAGAAATCCTGAGAAAACCAGTGAACTCAGTCACAAAGGTAAAATAAGGAGAGTGAAGTGGTCAATACTCCATAGCCCCTTGTGCCCAGTTCCCTATGATTTGTTTTAGAAGCAGTCACCCAAGTGACAGGAAATTGAAAGTCAGGTGCTTCTGCATTTACTGTTTCTTACTGTGCTTTATTTAACAAGAAACAGTAGCTGCACAACCAGAGGTCTTGCATGCCAATGGATTACTATACAGGCAATGCAGGTGGCTTCCACCATTACTGAATATAAAGAATCAAGCTCATAAACACAAAGTGTTAAGACAAAAGTAAGGCTATGCCACTCTTGTTCTTAAAATCCTTTAATGGTTTCTCATCTCAGTCAAAATGAAAACTTAAGCCCTTCTAAGAATCTACAAGTTGGGGGGGGGGGTGCTGCGGCATAGAAGGCTAAGCACCCATGGCACCGTTATCCCATATGGACACCAATTTGTGTCCCAGTTGCTCCTATTCCAACTCAGCTCTCTGCTTATGCGTGGGAAAGCAGGGGAAGACAGACCAAGTGCTCAGGCACCCACATGGGAGACCTGAAAGAAGTTCCTGACTCCTGGCTTTGGATAGGCTCAGCTCTGACTATTGTGGCCATTTGGGAGTGAACCAGTGATTAGAAAACCTTTCTCTCTGTAAGTCTACCTCTCACATGAATAAATAAAATCTTTTAAAAAAGAATGTACAAGGCCACAATAAAGGCCCCATTTCCTTTGTAATTTCAAGCTAGTTACTCTTCCCCTTGAGCATTGTATTCCAGCTGCACTGGCTCTCAGCTCTCAAAACTCACCAGGCAAAATTTCACATGTTCTTTCTTTGCCCTGGAATGTTCTTTCCCAAATAGCCTCATGGTTTGCTCCCAACTCAAGTTTCTGCTCAGATCTAACCTACCAAGCTTGTCTTTCCTTCACCACTTCACTAAAAAGTAAATAACCCGTTGTCCTATTTTCTTCTTTCTTGTTTTGCTATTCTTCGTGGTATCTATGACTTCCAATATACTAATTATATAATTTCCTTATTTTAATTTGGTTATTTAATGTCTTCTTCCACCTGTTGTATACCTTCACCATGACATGAATACTTAGAAGACAAATTGCACAAACTAAGTGCTCAATAAACATTTGTTGAATAACTGAATGAAGATATGAAGGAAAGAATAAGAATATTAACTTATCTATTAATCACAAGTCTTCATGTAGGGAAGGAAGAGTGATAGCCTTATGAAAATTTCAAGAACTCTTTAATCACAAGCAGACTTATTAAAAATGCTTATAGTTCAATAGAACATATAAATCAACTGGAAGTACCATTAACACAGTGCTGAGAGTGCTGAACAAATGAAGGTCAATGAGGTTAAAATTGCACCAAGCAGAAAAAATTATACTCCACTCACCTAAGGAAATCAGAAAATCTTCAATGACATTTGAATTGTTTTTAAAAGATAGAATGAATTTAGATGCCTCCATTTGAATGGGTTGGGTGAGTATTCAAGAAGGAGAAGACATGTAAACAAAGGTTCAAATCTGTGAGTCACTGAGTACAAATGTTAAGTTCTTATGTTTGGCTGCAACATACAACATACAAAGATAACCACAGGGAGAAAAGGTTGGAAAAAGGTAGAGCCAAATGATGAACAAACCTATAAAAGATCCATCACTTTAGCAGGATTTGTTGTCTACTTGAATATAAGTGCTTTGACCCTTGCTTGGACCTTGCACTTTGTTTTTTTTTTTTTTTTTTAATTTTTTTATTTTATTTTATTTTTTGACAGGCAGAGTTAGAGAGAGAGAGAGAGAGAGGCAGAGAGAAAGGTCTTCCTTCCGTTGATTCACCCTCCAAATGGCTGCTAAGGCCAGGGTGCTGTGTGGATCCGAAGTCAGGAGCCAGGTGCTTCTCCTGGTCTCCCATGAGGGTACAGGGCCCAAGGACTTGGGCCATCCTCCACTGCACTCCCAGGCCACAGCAGAGAGCTGGCCTGGAAGAGGAGCAACAGGGACAGAATCCGGCGCCCCGAACAGGACTAGAACCCGGTGTGCTGGTGCTGCAGGCGGAGGATTAGCCTAGTGAGCCGCGGCGCCATCCCTTGCACTTTGTTTTGCATGCTTTCTCCTTACTTCCTTTAAAGTTTCACTTTCTTCTGGGGTCTATTTTTACGTCTCCTATACTTTTTCTAAGTAGTAAAGCATCTGCTTATTAAAAATATATTATTATTTATTAAAAAAGAACCACTAGCTTATAAACAAAGTTTATATTTGACCCTTTTTTATTATTTCTAATTAGAGCTAAATCTGAATTCAATCTTAAAATTTTTCATTCTCCCCTTTGGGTCTTCATTTTTATTTTTCTTGTATTTCAGTTATTATTTTTTTGAGAGGCAGAGTTAGACAGTGAGAGAGAGAGAGAGACAGAGAGAAAGGTCTTCCTTTTCCATTGGTTCACTCCCCAAGTGGCCGCTATGGCCGGTGCGTTGTGGCCAGCGCACAGCACCGATCCGAAGGCAGGAGCCAGGTGCTTCTCCTGGTCTCCCATGCAGGTACAGGGCTCAAGGACCCGGGCCATCCTCCACTGCACTCCCGGGCCACAGCAGAGAGCTGGACTGGAAGAGGAGCAACCGGGGCAGAATCCGGCGCCCAACTGGGACTACAACCCGGTGTGCTGGTGCCGCAGGTGGAGGATTAGCCTAGTGAGCTGCAGCGCTGGCCCGTATTTCAGTTATTTTTAAACCCCATCAGACCTCATCTTTTTTTCCTAGTCTGAATTATTTTTTAAAATGTTGTATTTTAATGTCTCATAAAACTTTACATTTTATTTCTACCCTTTTCTAACATGTAACTTTAACACTTTGAAACCTCTACATTTTTCACTATTTTATAATAAACTTATTTTTGCTATTCTCTTCTCTTTTTATCTTTTAATAATCCTCTAAAATTTGTTCACATAGGTTAAAAAGAAGTTCAGATATGAAAAAAGAATTTCAAATGCAAAGGTGGAGACATTAAAGCCAAAACTGTGAATAAATGTGGAAGAAGTAATTCTCAACTTTCCCCACACCATACCCCAGTCCCGCAGCCTATCTTATTACGAACCCCCCTCCAGCAGGGAGAGATAGTATTGCAAAGGTTCTCCATGAAAAGAATCTGAGGACACAGGAGTTAATTCTCCCTTGTTCTGTATGTTTCTCCTCCCTCTCCACACACAGAGACAATACCATTAATTGTCCTGAAAAATATTGCATGCTCCACCATCCTATGCTATTGTACATAGGAAAGGCATACTTTGTATCCCACAGCCTCTGATACAGACAGCTATGTGAATTTAGCAAATTATGTCAAAGTCGTGCTATGCTATTGTACATAGGAAAGGCATACTTTGTATCCCACAGCCTCTGATACAGACAGCTATGTGAATTTAGCAAATTATGTCAAAGTCGTGCTATCATCTAGGAGAGTTTATAGTTGCCTTTTCAGATGAAGAACTCAACAGTGTTGCAGTTCCCAAAGCATTTTCAAGACAGGAAAAGTAGAGAGATGCTCATCCAGATATTTTGCAATAATTTCAAATTATCCTGGTTTAAACATGTTTCCCGTCTTTTTTTCCTAACCATGGGGATCAAGGAAAATCCATTCTAAATTAAAAATTTTAAAAATTCTGATCAGGCAGTACGATCTATGTGGTTTCCTTACATTTACAAGTACTACTGTGTAATACAGACCAGCCCAGAGGCTGCTGTGTGTGGAGAGCTGACAGACTCAATGAGCCTCAAAGCATGATTTACGTCCCCCTTCGAAGACCATTTTCAGGTTTCTGAGAGAACACAAGAGATTTTTCTTGGGAGACTTGACTTTTTAAGGGTGATGTAATAAAACTTTAGACAGAAATCATCCTGATACTGTTTTTGATTTTGTCATTTTCATGCACCAGATCTATATCATCTCTTTCCCCAGATGGGAGACTTTAGTGTAATGACCCCAGACTGCTGTACTTTGCCCTGTTTCAGGATGTGAAAATTCCCTTTTTAATTGTCTGGCCGGGAATGTCCTGTGTGCTACCCTTCCTCGCTCTTCGATGCTCAGTCCTTCTTTAGCCTTATGACCAGGAAGTCTCACTCCAGCAGAAGCACACTGGCCCGGAGACAGATGCTCGCACTGGCTCAGAACTGGCCAGGCCACAGTGTGAGCGCAAGTGCCAAGCCATTCAATGGAACTGAGTACGGCAAGCTTTCTAGCCACCCTAAGACTCCTCTTCTGGGACACCACAGGATGCATATTTGAAAGTAAGACTGTTCATGTGCTTGAGGGCTTTGAGTTTTTATCATTGTAGGTCTACAAAGACACTCACTCTGAATAGCTTTGGGACAGTTGGGAAATTTCACGTTGTTCCATAGGTCTCTGAACTTTAAGATCAAATGATTGGAAGGAATATCAGGAATTTATGTAGGCCAAATTCTATTGCCTGTGAAATGAGATTTCACAGTTTGGTTCAAAATGCAGCTTTTTAAGAAACAGAAATAAAGGAAGGAAGGAAGGAAAATTTAAACTTTCAGAGTGTTCTTTAATAATAAAGACTTTTCCCTCACTTTAATTTCCTCTGTTATAGTTTCCATAAGCAGTATATGAAATTATCTGATACTAATCTGATACTCAATGAATATTTTCCTTTATTTTTAATTTTTATATCATTCTGACCTCCTCATTTTTATTTCATTTATTTTTCTCTTTCTTGGTCCCAATTTCATTCCAATTCCTGGGCCTCTATTTCAAAGAACAGGAATCTTCGTCCTGGCTTGTGACAGAAATAAGAGTAGCTCTCGGGGCTGGCGCTGTGGCGCAGCATGTTAAAGCCCTGGCCTGAAGCACCCACATCCCATATGGGTGCCGGTTCTAGTCCCGGCTGCTCCACTTCTGATCCAGCTCTCTGCTATGGCCTGGGAAAGCAGTTGAAGATGGCCCAAGTCCTTGTGCCCCTGCACCTGCATGGGAGACCCAGAAGAAGCTCCTGGCTCCTGGCTTCGGATCAGCGCAGCTCCGGCCATTGTGGCCATCTGGGGAGTGATCCAGCGAATGGAAGACCTCTCTCTCTGTCTCTACCTCTCTCTGTAACTCTGCCTTTCAAATAAATAAAAATAAATCTTTTTTTAAAAAAAAAGAGTAGCTTTCTCTAAACAATAGTATTAGAAAATAAAATGTGTACGTCCATTCCCCACGCATGGCATGTCAAGCTTTTTTCCTTCGTACATGGAGGAGAGGAAGGGGTTTAGCTACAGTCAGTGACAGATGTTTGGTTTGGTTTTAGCAAGAGTCACCAGCGCCTGACTTTCTTCTGCCCTGAATGCTCCACTCCCCAGCTTCTCTCCAGAGCACTATGGTCCTGCTGTGAAGAATCATTCCGTTTCACTCCCCAAGTCTCTGCGAGGATCACTCTGAAGTGTATATGGGTCTGTGCCAGGCAGGAGGTTATTTCATGAAAATCAGCCAAGATTTCTTTTATTTCCTTTCATCACATGACTTCTGGTTAAGCCTCTGGTGGGAAATTTGTAAGGTTAGCATCTAATGTCTGTAGCTCACGGAGGACAATTGCACTCTGTAATTGAAAGCTTCATCGCGGTGTTGGATTGGGATCTTTTCATGGGGAATGTCTCAAAGTCAGAAGCAGTAAATTGGGATATGGGGAATCTTGTCATTTACATACTCTATTCCAACATATGGCAGTAACTTTAGATGCCAACCACAGTCACTCATAATTAAAACTTTAGACAGTAAAATACAGAATACTTTTTTCTTAGCTCTTTTACATTAATTCAATCTGTCCATATGTCCACCAAAGAATAAAATAGCAAAAATAAAAAGGGAAAATAGTCTAGAGATTTGAAGAGTTATTTTCTTTGATTTAATATCACATGAAAACTATATATGTGAGCTGGCACTGTGGTGCAGTGGGTTAAGGCCCCAGGTGTGCAGTGCCGGCATCCCATATGGGCACCAATTCGTGTTCCAGATGTTCCACTTCCGATCCAGCTCTCTGCTATGGCCTGGGAAGACAGTTGAAGACGGCCCAGGTCCTTGGGCCCCTGTGCCCATTTGAGGGACCCAGAAAAACTCCTGGATCCTGGCTTTGGATTGGCACAGCTCTGGCTGTTGTGGCCATTTGGGGAATGAATGTGAAGATGGAAGTCCTCTCTCTGACTCTACATCTCCCTGTGGCTCTGTCTTTTAAATAAATAAAATAAATCTTTTTAAAAAAAAAACTATAGGGGCCAGCACTGTGGCATAGTGGGTAAAGCCACCATCTGCAGTGCCAGCATCCCATATGAGCGCCAGTTCGAGTCCCAGCTGCTCCACTTCTGATCCAGCTCTCTGCTATGGCTTCAGAAAGCCGTGGAAGATGGCCCAGGTCTTTGGGCCCCTGCACTCATGTGGGAGACCTGGAAGAAGCTCCAGGCTCCTGGCTCCTGGCTTCAGATCGGCTAAGCTGCCATGCAGCCTGTTGGGGAGTGAACAGGGATGGAAGACCTCCCTCTCCCTCTCCCTCTCCCTCTCCCTCTCCCTCTCCCTCTCCCTCTCCCTCTCCCTCTCCCTCTCCCTCTCCCTCTCCCTCTCCCTCTCCCTCTCCCTCTCCCTCTCCCTCTCCCTCTCCCTCCCTGCCTATCCTTCTCTCTTTCTGTGTAACTCAGACTTTCAAATAAATAAATAAATCTTTAACTTTAAATAAATATATATATGAATCTATAGGACAATGATAACATCACAATACTACACTGAAGTAAATATAGATAAATTTAAAACAATATTACACTGAAGTAAATATATTTAAATTTTAAAAATGTTAATTTTCAATCAGCTAATCTGCATATGGCTGATATTACTTTTTTCATTATTTGCTGAAACAAAAGTGAAAAACAAAGAAAATACATCTTATAGTGAGAAAATATAAACAATCTATATAAAAAATGCTTTCAGTCAATTCAAATAAGTGACCTGCTAATTATAAATCTTCAGATTTATTAGAATATCTATCCAGAAATGTTTTTCCTGGTATACTTTTCATATATTTCTAATAAAATACTCTTCAATTGAATTTAATAGAATTCACTTATTTCTATCATTCTTTCCCCAATTAGTATTCACAGTTCTATTTGAAATTCATGGGACTGTGTGACTTTGTCATTAGATATCTTCCAAAACTTTTGGAAAATTTTCCCTCTTCCAGTATTTTTTCTATCCTCTTCCCTGTTTTCTGGTATTCCAAAAAAAAATGTTAAACTTTCTCACCACATCTCCTGAGTTTCTTTCCTTCTATTTTGTACTTTCCATATTTTGTCTCTTTGGCTTTATTCTGGATGGTTTCTTTTGATCTATGTCGATTCATTAATAATCGTGAGCCTTCTGCTGCTTTTCCCAGGTGCATTATCAGGGAGCTGGGTTGGAAGTGGAATAGCTGGGTCTTGAACCGGCACCCATATTGGAGAAAGCGGCTTTATGCACTATTCCACAAAGCCAGTCCCAACCCTGTTATTTTTAATATAGGGCATACCTATTTGTCTTTGTTAGATAACAGACATTTGTAGGGGTTCTCTTTCATGTTGTCATGCTTCACTATGTCCTTGGGTAGGTGGCTTTGTGTGTCAGATACAACATTTAAAAAGTGATAGAAATAACTTGAGTCCAACATGATGTTTTATCCCTCAGAGCAGAGAGAATTTTCATCTGCTTTCACTGGTACTTGTAGATCCTAGCTTTCCAGATTCACCTTAAATTCAATTTGAGCAACCCAAATTACTTGACAGTGAGTGTAATGTGTTTCAGGACAGGAGCTACTTGTGGCTCAATCTTGGGAAACTTAGATCCATTTCCTAAGTTTTCATCAGGGAAATTCATCTGGGGACCTCATCTTTGGCAAGATGCAAACTTCGGCTCTTGTCTTTGAAGACCAAGAACTGTCAAAGACCTGCTTAACTCTTCCTTTGGCTTAGTAAATGTTCCTGGGCCAAAGAACCTTCAAATCCTGCACTCATCTCTCTAAATTCCTTCTTCTCTTAAGTGTTCCTCTAGCTATTCCTCATTATTCTATTAGCTATTTGATACTTTGTACTCTTAACTCATTTACAATTTAAAGTTGTAGTTAGCAAGAGGACTGCTTCAAATTACTCAGTATGGCATTCCCATGTCGCTCCCCCTCTTCGTGGAGGAACGACACAGGACCCTGCGCTGTTCTTTCGTCTACTCGGCCCTCCCCGGGTTTGCTGCTGGTTCTTCCCGGGTTGGCTACTATCCCTTCCACCTCCGTGGAAGGGCAGTTCCCCCTGGCCGCATTCCCCACTTCCGCAGGGGAGCGGCACACCGCCGGCCGGCTCTCTCGGGGGCTGCACGGGTGTTCCTTCAGCTAGATGTTCCCCATAGATGTTTCCGGTGCATGCCGTCTCTCTCCTCCTTTATAGTCCTCCTCCGCCAATCCCAACTCGGCTGAGTACGCTGCTCTCCAATCAGGAGCAAGTCCTACAGTTAATTGGTTGAACTGGAGGCAGCTGTGCGGAAGCTGTTTACTTCTCTCCCAGCGCCATATTGTGGGAGAGCAGATGCATAGAATAAGTCCTAATTCGAGTAACTTAGTCTAGTCCGAGCTGCTCCCCACAGATCCCCCTTTCTTTTTATTTTTTGGCGTTGATACGCGCCTGTCTTCGGTGTCCCGCGGCACACACTCTGCTCTACTTGCTAGAGCTGCCACAGGCTCTTACAAGTCCTATCAATCAGGAAAACCGAATCCGGGTCCTCTCTTCGCCATGTTGTGAGGAGGTTTTTAGGCGCTGATGCGTGCCTGTGTTCGGTGCCCTGCAGCGCATACTCTGCTCTGCTAGAACTGCCTGCAGGTGTTTACAAAACCTATCAGGCAAACCGAATCCAAGCCTTCTCATTGCCTTATTGTGGGGGAGACTTATTAGTGTTGGTTCGTGCCTATCTTCGGTGACCTGCAGCTCATACTCTGGTCGAGCTTTGCTGGCGCTTACCGCCTTAAATCAGGCAGACCGAATCCAAGCCTCCTAATTGTTGCATTGTGGGGAAGCTTTACTGATGTTAATTCGTGCCTGTCTTCGGTGACCTGCGGCTAGCCGCCCAGGTGCTCATCGCCTCACTAATCGGGCAGACCGAATCCAAGCCTTCTAATTGGCATGTTGAGGGGAGGCCTTATTTCTCTCTATTTCTCTATCTCCGGGCATTCCTATTTCTCCCATTTTACTTCTATCTTCCAGCATTCCTATTTCTCTCACTTTACTTCTAAAACTTCTGTTTCTCTTATCCCCGCAGCTTCCCGGCACCTCGCCACTTCAGCCCGCGCGCCTCTCTCATCTGCGCAGCTTCCCGGCTTTGCGCGGCTCGGCTTTGCGCGCTCCGCGGTCTCCACGCTTAACCCTTTCGCGTCTGAACCACGGCCTACGCCAGCGTTCCCTATCTATTCACGCCCCGTGCTCTCTCTGCACGCGGCGGCTTCCGCGAGTAACACAGCGTAGCTTGCGTCTCCGCCACTAGGATTCAATCTAAGTTCCCCGGGCTAGCCTGGCGAATTCAACCCAGCGTACGTCTCCGCCCCACGGTTTGGCTTCCCGTCCTTTGCTCCCCGGGCTAATCAGACGGATCCCAACCTGGCTTGCGTCTCAGCTTCTGGTTTTAACTTTTCGCCCCCTATTCCCGGGCTAACTTGAGAATCCCAAAGTGGCTTTCGTTTCCGCCTCGGCCTGCCCCCCGCGGCTTCAATTTCCCTAACATTTTTCTCTACCCGGTATGTTTCCCCAAGCTTTCCTCCAACGATATTCCTCCCTCATTTCTCCTGGCCTCTCCCCACAGTCCGCGTCCGAATCTGTTTGTTCTAGCTTTCACTTTCGCTTTCGACCTTAGAGATTTCTCCCAGCTTCCCCCCGTAGTCCGTATCCGAGTCTATGCCTAGGCTTTCAATAGCTTCTTCCGGCTCCTTTTTCGTCCGGCTTTTCCCTAGGCTGTTTCGAGTCTATGCCTAGGCTTTCAATAGCTTCTTCCGGCACCCTTTTCGTCCGGCTTTTCCCTAGGCTGTTTGCTAGTCTCTCTCTCTGGTATTTTCCTGCTTCTTCCCGTTTCTTCCCTCCTAAGTTTGCTATCCGTCCTAGGTTTCCTAATCCGAGTCAGGTTTCCTATCCGAACTAGGTTTCCTATCCGAGTCACGGCACCATTATGTCGCTCCCCCTCTTCGTGGAGGAACGACACTAAGCCCTGCCTAGGCTTCATATCCGAGTCACGGCACCATTATGTCGCTCCCCCTCTTCGTGGAGGAACGACACAGGACCCTGCGCTGTTCTTTCGTCTACTCGGCCCTCCCCGGGTTTGCTGCTGGTTCTTCCCGGGTTGGCTACTATCCCTTCCACCTCCGTGGAAGGGCAGTTCCCCCTGGCCGCATTCCCCACTTCCGCAGGGGAGCGGCACACCGCCGGCCGGCTCTCTCGGGGGCTGCACGGGTGTTCCTTCAGCTAGATGTTCCCCATAGATGTTTCCGGTGCATGCCGTCTCTCTCCTCCTTTATAGTCCTCCTCCGCCAATCCCAACTCGGCTGAGTACGCTGCTCTCCAATCAGGAGCAAGTCCTACAGTTAATTGGTTGAACTGGAGGCAGCTGTGCGGAAGCTGTTTACTTCTCTCCCAGCGCCATATTGTGGGAGAGCAGATGCATAGAATAAGTCCTAATTCGAGTAACTTAGTCTAGTCCGAGCTGCTCCCCACATTCCCATAAACAGAAGGTTTTCTTTTTTAAATTTATCTTTAAAATTACATTTGTATTTAATTAAATAATTTAAAAATTGGCAATAAAAATGGGACAAATTTGTGTGATATCCTGTGATTAATTACATGTATACATTGTGCAATATTCAACCAGGTAAATATATTTATCTTCTCAAAAATTTAAATTTCTTTATAGTGAAAACATCCGAAATCACTTCTCTAGTTTTAATACCGAAAGACATAGTACATTAACTTGTCAATAGTCATGTAATGTCACAGTAGAATCCCAGAACTTCCTAGTTCTATCTAGCTATAACCTAGTACTCACTAATTAACTTTTCCTGATCTTGCCCCCTCAATTTCCTCCATCACCTCTGGTAAACACCATTGTATTTTTAATTTCAATGGGATTATCTACTTTTCAGACTGCACAGTGAGATCATGTGATATTTGGCTTTATGTGTTTGGCTTATTTCACCTAATAAAGTGACCTACAGTTTAATCTTTTTATGGCTGAGTAACATTCCATTGTACATAGGTACCACATTTTCGTTATCCATACATCAGTGTATGAATATTTAGCTTGCTTCTATTTCTTGGTTATTGTGAATGGTACTATAACAAACATCAGAGAGTGGATGTCTCTTCAACAGATGGATTTCGTCTCTCTTAATTATATGCCAGGGTGAGATTGCTGAATCTAATGTCAAAGTTTTTTTGTTTATTTTCTTTTTTGTTTTTGTTCTTTTAATTTTCTGAGGATCTTCCTTATTGTTTTCCTCAACGGCTATATTTAAAATGTACATTGTCCCAAGAGTTCGCAAGAGTTATTTTCTCCACATCCACACTAACCCTTGCTATCTTTTGTCCTTTTTTATAACAGCCAATCTTAATGGAGTGAGGTAACATCTCATTGTGGTTTGGGTTTGCATTTATCAGATGATTAGTTTTTATTGAGCTTTCTTTTCTTGTATCTGTTGGCCATTTGTAAGCCTTCCTTTAAGAAATATCTGTTTAGATCTACTAACCATTTTAATTGGATTATTTGTGGTTTTCATATTGAGTTTTTCAAGTTCCTTACATACTCTGGATATTAATCTTTGTCAGGAATAGCCTGCAAATATTTTCCCCTATTCTGTGGGTTGCATTTTCATCCTATTAATTGTTTCTGTTGATGTGCAAAAGCTCTTTGATGAATGAAATCTCATTTCTCTCTTTGCTTTTATTTTCTGTGCTTTTGAGGTCTGATCTAGAAAATCATTGTCTATTTTAAAGTCTTGAAATGATTTCCCTATTTGGTTCTACTTGCTTAAAATTTTGGTGTTTCCACTTTACACTTTTAATGCATTTTGAATTGATTTTTGTATTGGTGAAAGATAGAGATCTAGTCTCACTCTTTGGCATGTAGATATCCAATTTCCCCAATTCCCTTTTTAAAAACATAATCTTCCCGTACATGTTCTTGGCACTTTGCAAAACATAAGTTGGCTCAAGATGCATGGGTTGACTTCTAGGGTCACTAAAGAGCATAGCTTTGTAATGTGTTTTAAAATCAGGTAGTGTAATGCCTCTAGCTTTCATTCCTTTTTCTAAATATCACGTTTTTTAGTTGTGTGAAGACTATCATAAAAACTTTATTTATTGGATAGTCAGACTTGGGGGGAGGGGAGAGAGAGAGAGAGATGGATCATCTATCTGCTGGTTCACTTCCCAAATGGCAGCAACAGCCAGGGGTGGGCCAGGCTGAAGTCAGGAGCTTCTTGCAGGTCTCCCACATGGGTGACAGGGGCCCAAGCCCTTGGGCTATCTTCTGATTCTTTCTCAGGAACATTAGCAGGGAGTTGGATCAGAAGTGAAGCACCTGAGACTTGAACCAGGGCCCATTTGGGATGCCAGCAGTGCAGGCAGCTATGCCACAATGCTGGCCAATAGGTATCACATTGAATCTGTACATTGCTGCTGAATATTTTAATGGTATTGATTTTTCCAATCCATAAACATAGATATCTTTGCATTTCTTTGTGTCCTCTTCAATTTCTTTCATCAATAATTTATGGTTTCCAACATACAAATCTTCACCTCTTTGGATGAATTTCTTCACAGCTACTTTTTTGTTGGCTAATAGAGATGGAATTTCTCTTCATTTCTTTTTTTTTTTCAGTATTTTTTTTCTTTTCCAGTTTTTTTTTTATTTAATAAATGTGAATTTACAAAGTGCAACTTTTGTATTGTTGTGGTCCCCCCCCAACCACCCTCCCTCCCATGGCCCTCCCCTCCCCCACTCCCTCTCCCATCCCGCCCTTCATCGAGTTTCATTTTCAATCACCTTCATATACAGAAGATCAACTTAGTATACACTAAGCAAGGATTTCAACAGGCTGCACTCCCACAACCACACAAGATGATTCACTACTGATTTTTTTTTTTTTTTTTTTTTTGACAGGGAGAGTGGACAGTGAGAGAGAGAGAGACAGAGAGAAAGGTCTTCCTTTTGCCATTGGTTCACCCTCCAATGGCCACTGCGGCCGGCACACCACGCTGATCCGAAGCCAGGAGCCAGGTGCTTCTCCTGGTCTCCCATGGGGTGCAGGGCCCAAGGACTTGGGCCATCCTCCACTGCCTTCCCGGGCCACAGCAGAGAGCTGGACTGGAAGAGGGGCAACCGCGACAGAATCCAGCGCCCGCACCGGGACTAGAACCCAAGGTGCCGGCACCGCAGGCAGAGGATTAGCCTATTGAGCCACGGCGCCGGCCCTCACTACTGATTTTTGTACATTGATGTGATCCACAATTGTGATGCATTTGTTTATTAGTTCAATCCACATTTTGGTGAAGTCTTTGGAGTTCTCTCTATATAAGATAATGTCATCTGCAGATGGAGACAATCTGATTTCTTCTTTTCCAATTTGGATGTCATTTCTCTCTTTCGCTTTCCTAACTGTTCTAACTATGATTTCTAGTACTATGCTGAATAAAAGTGGCAAAAGCTGGCATGCTTGCATTGCTCCAGATCTTAGAACTCTTCAGCATTTCCACATTCAATATGATGTTAGCTGCTAGCATGCTATATATGGCCTTCATTATGCTCAGGTATGGTCCCTCTATACCTAATTTTGTGAGTTTCATGAAGAGATTTTTAATTTTATTGCATGACTTTTCTGTGTCTATTGAAATGATCATATGATTTTGTCTTTCATTCTGTTGATTTCGTGCATCCCCTTTATTGATTTGCCTATGTCAAGCCATCTTTGAGTCCCTAGGATGAATCACACCAGACCATGGTGAATGATATTTTTATTGTGTTGTTGGATTTGATTTTTTAGTATTCTGCTGAGGATTTCTACATTTGTATCATTTGTATTCATCAAGGATATTGATATGTAGGTTTTTTTTTTTTCTTGGTATCCTTGAATGGTTTGGATATCAAGGTAATACTGGCACCACAGAATGAATTTAAAATAATTTTTTTCTAGTTTTTTGAAATAATTTTAGATTTGTGTTATTTCTTCTTTAACTGTTTGCAATTTTGTAGTTAAGCCATTCATGCCTGGGACTTCTTTGATGGGAGTTTATTATTATTTATTCAATTTTCCTACTTGTTATTGGCCTGTTTAGGTATTTTGTTTCCTCATGATATAATCTTGGTAACTTGTCTGTGTCCAAGAATTTGTCCATTACCTCCAGGTTATCAAGTTTATGGCCATATATGGTTCATAGTAATTTCTAACAATATATTCTAGTCATGTAATATCACTCATAATGTCTCTGTGTTAATCTCTAATTCTATGTATTAAAACCTTCTCTTTTTGCCTAGTCTCTCTATGAGTTTATTGATTCTGTTTATCTTTGTAAAGAACCAGCTTTTTGTTTCATTGACTTTTTGTATTTTATTTCTGTCACTTACATGTGCTCTGAGTTTTACTACCTATTTTCTTCTACCAACTTTTATTCAGCTTGTTTTTGTTTTCTTTTTCCTTGAGGTATAGCAATAAGCTGTTTATTTAAGATCTTTCTGAAGTTTTTTGTTTGTTTGTTTGTTTGTGTTTTGGGCAAGCATTGATTACTATTAACATCCCTCTTAGAACTGCTTTTGCTATCCCATAGGATTTGGTATGTTGTATTTCCATTTTCATTTGTTTTAAGAAATCTCTAAGTTTTATCCTTGATCCAGTGGTTGTACAGCAATCAGTTGTTAAATTTCCATGTACTTGTATAGTTTTTCTTATTTTTTTGTTTTGTGATTTTATTTCATTGTAGTTAGAAAATATGCTCAACATGATCTCTGTTCTTTTAAATTTGTTGAGACTTGTTTTGTGATCTTCCATATGATCTGTCCTGGAGAATGTTCCATGTGCTGTTGAGAAGAGTGTGTATTCTGCAGCTCTTGGACAGAAAGTTCTAGATATCTGCTAGGTGCAATTGACCTAGGGTGTATATAACTCTGCAGTTTGTTGATTTTCTCTGTGGGTGATACGTCCATTTCTGAAAGCCGGGTGTTCATCTCCCATAATATTATTGTATTAGAGTCTATCTCTTACTTTAGGTTTGTTAATATTCATTTTACATATTTGTGTGCCCTAATATTGGATGAAATATATATTTACAGACATTATTTCATGATATTTCATGTATTTTCAAATAACTTGACTTTGAGCTCACTGATTTTTCTTTTATTTGATCTATACTGCTATTTATACCTTTTATTGCATTTCAACTTTGTTCTCAAAGTATTTTTCAGTTGAAGAATTTCTGCTTGATTTTAATTTTTTCCATCTATAAAATATCTCCATTAAAATACTGAGTCATTTCTGTTTTGCTTGAGTTTCTTCAGTTTCTTTAAAATAGCTGTTTTGAAATCTTCATCACAGAATTTTGAAATTTTGACTACTGGATGGCTGTTTTCTGGCACCTTGTTTTTCACTTTAGGTGAGGTCATAGTTACCTAGAAATTCTTTTTTAAAAAAAATATTTATTTATTTGAAAACCAGAGTTACACAGAGGAAAGGCAGAGAGAGAGAGAGAGGTCTTCCATCCGATGGTTCACTCCCCAGTTGGCTGCAACGTCTGGAGCTGCGCCGATCTGAAGCAAGGAGCCAGGAGCTTCTTCTAGGTCTCCCTCATAGGTGCAGGGGCCCAAGGACTTGGGCCATCTTCTACTGCTATCCCAGACCATAGCAGAGAGCTGGATCAGAAGAGGAATAGCTGGGACTAGAACCGGCCCCCATACTGGATGCTAGTGCTTCAGGCCAGGGCGTTAACCCACCGCGCCACAGCATGGGCCCCCCTAGAAATTCTTGATTCTCATTTGTGAATAACATCTGCAGATTGATTAATTTAGTAATCTGTCTTAATCTCTGGTTGTTTTCCTAGAAATTCTAGGCAGTCTGTTTATTTTCTGTGACCCTATGGTTATTTCTACAATGTCAGCACTAGATGGTACCCTATGTTGAGTTTTTCCCTAGGTCTGCTATTGATGTTTTTACTGATTTAGTCCTACAATACTCCCCAAACTCAAATTTGTTCTAAACCTGTGTTCTTTATGTTGTTCAGTATGAACTGAGGACATCCCTAAAATGGGGTTACTCCACTCTTTCAAGTCTTTCCCTAGGCCTGTGGTAGGCTAAGACAACTTGTCCCCTGTCCATGATGCCAGGATACAAGATCACATCTGGAACCCACAGTCTATAAACACCAGCACACCTGGGGGTAGGACTGAAGCCAATCCTATTGCAGTCTGTCTGCAGCTGAGGTGACTATCTGCCTGATATCATCCCTACCAGCTACTGAGGATGAAAGCTGGAGTGTTAGACTGCTTAACTGGGACCACAGAGCTCCACTGGTAATGAAATAGGTCCAGATGGTCTGTAGGTACTAGCCTGGGCTCAGGAATCATTAATATCTGCTCAATGCTAGGTTGTATCTGCCTAGTTCCAAATGTCCCATTCATGTGATTCTTTGCCATATGTCAAAGGTTGTTGGAGGGGTGATAGAAACAGCTGCTCAGCTGCTGAGACTTGGTCTAGGTGGGTCACACGTGGATCTCACAGTCATCAGACCTTGTGCAATCTTTGGAGTGTACCTTTAGAGACTGGTGGTTATACATGCCAAAACAATTTGGTTTACAGCACAAGTCTACATCTGACACTGGAGTAAGCATGGAGACTATACACAGGCACTTGCCTAGGGATGGAAACCATTGACATCTACCAAGCATTACACTTTATCATTCCAGTACCAATTTCCAAGACCCAGATGTGTCTTATTCCTGTCTGCCAAAGGTTAGAAGAGCATGATAAAGGCAGCCCCCTTGCTGGTCATAACTGGCTCTCACAGTCACTGGCCCCACAAATTCCCATGTGTCTCCACAGAAAGTTCTAGATGTCTGCCAGGTGCAATTGACCTAGGGTGTATATAACTCTGCAGTTTGTAATACAAAATGAGACTGAGTCACTGGAGTACAGGTTTCTGCCTGATGCTGGGTAAGTATAGAGGTTCATCATGTGAGCACTGGCTATGGGCTACAAGCCTTTGGGATTTATCAGGTGCTTCATCTCACTATGGTAGATCAACTCTGAACTCTAAAGTACAGTCTTAAGCTCTTGATTCTCGCTTCTCTGCACAGCCAGAATTTTGTTTTCTGTGGGTGACCAGGGGACCCCTGGCTGTGGAAGCTCCAAATATTTACTCCACAGATATGGGACTGGGGTCAGGGACAGAGGAACTCAATCTGATTAAACTTTTTCATAGTTGTCCTGGCTCTGGATTCAGTTCACTTTCCCTCTCCTGAGAGCGAGACATCTCCACACCTTACTCCTTGTAGTTCAAGGAGTGGTATGTGGACAATTCTCATTCCTGCTTTCCAACGCTACTTTTCTTTGATTGTAATAAGATGAGACACTGTGGTCTCTTACCTGGCTTCCATACCTGTATAGAAGTGACTTGGTGTGTGTTTATAGTTATTCCAATCGATGTTCCTATAGAGAGGTGGTCGCTGGAGCATCTTTTTCAGCTGCCACATTGGCTGTGCCTCTCCAGAAGTACTTTTGTAATTACCTTTTACTAGGGAATTTTTAGAATACTACTAAATGATTGTAGTGTTATTCACATACAACCATTAAGTTCTTTTCACTGGAATTGAAGACAAAATAGATTTAATTGGAAATTTTCCTAGCAATCCAACATGCCCTCATTACTAATGAGTGAAAGCCTGAATAGCTCTACATAATGTTTTCTCTATATTGCAAAAGGTTTTATAGGATATTCTATTTTTAATAAAAATAATGTCAAAATGACCAGTTTATGCCTTAGGACTAGAAAGTGATCAAACAGAGAAAAGTGAGAAAAATTTCATAAAAAATGAGGATATGAGCAAAGCCTCATGCCAATATACACTAGAATAAATTATAAGATATTTGTGAACATGACAAAACTGCTATGAAAAGTCCAGATGATTCACATGATTACTACTAATAATAACTACATGTGTCTTTGGGTATGAATGTATATAAAAGATAAAGTAAGAGATGGGTGAAAGGAATGATGATGCAGCCTACCCAAAATTTGAACAACTGGGAAAAGTTTCCAGACAACCACTTGTTCAATACAAGCAAGAAGTAAACATGAAACCAGTGAGTATCTTCACTAATCAGAAGTTGATGACATTCTTAAATTCTAAATATTAGAAAAAGGAATTAAATCTGTACATAAAAGGAAGATGAATAGAAAGGAATATGTCATTATAAGTTCTATAAAAATTACATCAAGGGAATTTAAAAGCACCTAAAAAGATTAGAAAATCAACCAATACATGAATTTATTGAGTACCAGTTTATGTAGTCACTGTATTCAGCAATGAAACACTGGTAATTGACATAAAAATCATTCATAAAATATTTATCTCCTAGGGACCTAACAGTTAATACACATCAACTAAGATCCATTACTCCTAGAGTGCAATTTCTTTCAGAGGGAGTAGACAAAGTACAGTTATTACATTAAACTGACATGGGTATGTTAGGTAGAGCAGAGTAAGCTGGAGATGTAGCTGTGGTGACTTCATGGGAGAAGTGATGTTCAGACACCAAAATGAGGACTCTCAAGGATTTCAAGATGGCAGAATAAAGAAAGGATATACTGCTTTAGCCAAGGGGAAAATAGATTAAAAAAAAAAAAAAAAGTGGAAGAAGTACATTCCCAAGGGAGAGTTGGAGAGACAACTACAGTGGAAATTCCACAAAAAGAAAGGGGATGCCATGGATTAGCATGGAATGTGCAGACATGCAGCAACAAGCATGGACACAACACAACACCTGACCTCTGTAGCCAAAAACCAGAGAAAGTGCCAGCTTTGGAGAGTGAGGCAACAGCAGACTGCAACAGCCTTGCCACTGGTGATATTGGCAAAGGGAGGCTCTGGTAGACTACAATGTCTTTGAGTCTGGCCTGGAGCCTTAATGGGAACATGGTATCCATCTAACCCAGGAAAAAGGGCATGTTTCTTTCTCCTCATCACCCCACAATGGTGCCTGGCAACCAGCTGAGAGAGGATGCTATCCTGACACCAGGACCTACCACAGTGGCTCTTGTGCATGTGTCCAGATATTGGCAGGGACAAGGTGCCATATTGTGACCAACAGCACCGATAGTGGCTCATGTGCACACACGGGATCTAGGGACTTTACCAGGGTGAAAGACCTATCTTCCTCACTGACTTTGTGTCTGGTGGGAGGATTGATAGTGGGCTGGGAACCCACATAGGACTGTGAGATGCTCCCAGCCTCTCAACACATCACAGGCTCCATAGCTCAAACTACCAAAGTGGAGCACACACAGGGAGCTGGCTCTGGTAATGTCTCCATATCTCTCTGGACAGGACCAGCTAGCAGGGTAAAGAGCCTTGGTCATTGTAGTGGGATCTATGCTCACACGAGGACTGCACAGGTCATTGTGCATTTCATGTGGCAGTGTGGGTGAGTGTTACACCTACTATGGGCTAACCCAGGGCACTGATCACCTTCGAAGAGAAGAGGTGAGGGTCTGATGCTGAAACACTCACCAGAGCTCCCTGGCCATACCCAATACACACACTTCTGGGTGTTCACTGAAAGAGAAGACAATCCACTAAGCTACAAAGGCATAGTCCAAAGATAAAAACCATCAGAGGAAAAAACCAGCAAGTCATTCTACAAATGCCTAAAAATAAATGCAGATATTCAAGAAACAAGAATAAGGAAGACAACGTGATCCCCCCAAAAGAAACACAATAACACTGCAATATTAGAATGTGAAGATGAAGAGACTGATGAAATGCCTGAAAAAGAATTCAAAAGATTAACCATATGATTACTCAGAAGCACTGTGAAGCAAATTCAAGAATTAAAGATCCATACATGATATGAGAGAAAAATTTCCCCATGATATTGAGATTTTGAAGAGAAATCAAACAAATATTAGAAGTGAAGAATTTGATATGTCAAATTAAAAATTTAAGGGAAAGCCTTAACAACAGACTTGGTGAGGCAGAACAAAGAATAACTGAGCTAGAGGGCAAATCTTTTGAAATTTCTCAGCCCACCCTTCCCTCCAAAAAGAGAGAACAAATTAGAAAAGTTAAAAACAGTATTGGAGATTTATGGGATACTATCAAGCATCCCAGCATATGGATCTTAGGAGATCCTGAAGGTGTGGGAAAAGAGGATAGAATAGAAGGCCTATTCAGTGAAATAATTGAAGAAAACTTTCCCAATTTGGAGAAAGAAAGGAACTTCCAAGTATATGAGGCACAAAGAATTTCTAATAGACATGACCAGAAAAGATCTTCACCATGACACATTGTACTGAAACTTTCAACAGTAAAACATAAAGAAATATTGCAAAACGTACATGAGAGTAACTCCAGAATACATGGAGATGGTCTCCAATTAGACTCACAGCTGACCTCTCATCAGAAACTCTACAGGCTAGAAGAGAATGGAGAGCCATAGACCAATCTTAAAAAGGAAAAAAAAAAAACTGTCAGTCCAGAATACTGTACCTTGGAAAGCTATCATTTATTAATGAAGGTGAAAGAAAGATCTTCCATAGCAAACAGAAATTGAAATATTTTGTCACCATTTGTCCAGCCTTACAAAATATGCTTAAGGATGTGCTACACACAGAAACACAGAAAGATAGTCATCATGATAAAAGAATGTGAAAGCAGAACACCTTCAAAGCAAGCAATAGAAATGTTTACAGAAAAATTGCAAAGCCATGTCATCACTTATAAATAGTAAATTTGAAGGGCTAAATTCTTTAATTAAAAGATACAGGACAGCTCAACGGATTAAAAAAAAAAAAGACTCATCTATTCACTGCCTACAAGAAACACATCTCACTGACCAAGATACACACACTAGGGTGGAAAAAAGATAATCCATGCTAATATAATTCAAAACTGAGTAGGTGTAGCCATCCTAATATCAGACAAAATAGATTTTAACACAAAAACTATTAAAAGAAAAGAGACAAAGAAGAGTACCATGTAGTGATTAAGAGATGAATTAAACAGGAAGATGCGACTCTAATAATTGTATATACATCTAACACCAGGGTGTGTGGATATTTTAAACAAATATTAATGGATATAAAAGAATACATGGACTCAATACAGTGGTAATGGGGGACTTCAACACATAAATTTCATCAATGGGCAGATCAACTAGACAGAAAATCAACAACAACAAAAAGAAAACAGAGATAATCTACACTACGGATAAAATGGACCTAATATCTCTACAGAACCTTCCATCCCCTAGTTGTAGACTACAATCTTTTCATCAGTGCATGAAAATTTCCCTGGGATAGACCACATGCTAGCCATAAAGCAATTCAGCAAATTCAAAAAATTCTAAATTATACCACGCATCTTTTCTGACCACAATGGAATGAAGATGGAAATTAAAAACTCAATAATCTCTAGAACATATCTAACACATGGAGACTGAACAACATGCTCCTGAGCAGTGGGTCATACAAGAAATCAAAAGGGAAATAAAAAATTCCAGAAATGAAAGAAAATAACAATACAACATATCAAAATTTATGACATAAATCAAAACCAGTGTTAGGAGGGATGTTTATAGCAATTGGTTCCTATATCAAAAAATGAATGTGGTATCAACACATCTCAGGGACCTCGAAAAACAACAACAAATCAAAATAAATTAGTAGGAGGAAAGAAATAATTAAAATTAGAGAACAAATAAGCAAACTTGAAACAAGAATTCCATTCAAAGGATCAGTGAAACAAAGAGGTGGTTGTTTGAAAAAATAATCAAAACTGATACACCGTTGGCTCAACTAACCAAAAAAAGTAGACCCAAATTGATAAAATCTCAGATGAAAAAGTAAATGTAACAATTGATACCATAGAAATAAAAAGATTGATCAGGAATTAATATAGTGTGGTGTGTCAACAAATTGGAAAATCTAGAAAACATGGGTGGATTCCTGGATACATACAATCTACCAAAATTGAGTCATGAAGACAAAGAACTTAAACAAACCAAAATATAAGACAGAGATTGAATCAGAAATAAAGAAACTCTCAGCAAAGAAAAGCCCAGGACCAGATGGCTTCACTGCTTAAAAAAGAACTAACTCCAATTCTTCTCGAACTACTCAAAATAATCAGAAGGGAAGGAATCTTCCTAAACTCCTTTTATGAGACCAGCATCACCTAAACACATAAACCAAAGAAACATAACTATGGACCAATATCCCTGATGAACACAGATGTGAAAATCCTTAACAAAATACTACCTAATCAAATACAACAACAAAACAGAAAGATAATTTACCCAGACCAAGTGGAATTTATCCCTGGTATGCAGGGATGGTACAACATTCACAAATCAATAACAAACTGAAGACTAAAACCATATGATTATTTCAATAGATACAGAAAAAGCATTTGATAAAACACAACATTCTTTTATGATGAAAACCTTAAGAAAATTGGCAATAGAAGGAACATTCTTCAATACAAGCAAGGCAATTTGTGAAAAACCCATAGCAAGGTTCTTACTGAATTTGGAAAAGTTGGAAGCATCCCCACTGAGATATGGAACCAGACAAGGATGCCCACTCTCACCACTGCTATTCAATATAGTCCTGAAAGTTTTAACCAGAGTCATTAGGTAAGAAAAAGAGATCAATGGGATACAAACTGGGAAAGAAGAAGTCAAACCATCCCCATTTGCAGATAACATGATTCTCTATATATAGGGGAACACAAAGACTCTACTAAGACACTATCGGAAATTATAAACAAGTTTGGTAAAGTGGTATTATATAAACAACACACAGAATCAATAGCCTTTTCATAAACAGACAATGCAATGGCTGAGAAAGAACTTCTAAGATCAATCCCATTCACAACAGCAACATAAAAATTAAATACTTTGAAATACATTTTACTAAGATCTCTATGATTAAAATTACAAAACATTAAAGAAAGAAATAGAAGGCACAAAGAAGTGGAAAAATTTTCCACATTCATTGATTGGTATAATTAATATCATGAAAACATCCATACTATCAAAAGCAGTTTAAAGATTCAATGCAATCTGAATCAAAATACCAATGATATTCTTAGATCTAGAAAAAATGATGCTAAAATTTATATGAAAACACAAGAGCCTCTGAATAGCTAAAGCAATCTTATATCACAAAAACAAAGCTGGAGACATTACAATGCCAGATTTCAAGACACACTATAGTGCAGTTATAATGAAAACCACCTGGTATTGGCATAGATGTAGACATGTAGATCAACAGAACAGAATAGAAACCCCAGAACTCAATTCATGCATCTGCAAGCAACTATCTTTGACAAAGGAGCAAAAATCAATACCTGGAGCAAGGACATTCTCTTTAACAAACAGTGCAGAGAAAACTGCATCTTTGTATGCAGAGGTAGGAAAGAAGACCAATACCTCACACTTTATACAAAATCAACTCAATACAGATCAAAGGTCTAAATCGTTGACCTGATACAATCAAATTACTAGAGGAGAACAATGGGGAAGCTCTGCAAGACATTGACATAGGCAGACTTCTTGGAAAAGACCTCAGAAGCATAGGTTATCAAAGCCAAGACTGACAGTTGGGACTACATCAAGCTAAGAAGTTTCTGCACTGCAAAAGAAACTAGACAAAGTGAAGGGGCAACTGATAGAATGGGAGAAAACATTTGCAAACTATGCAACTGATAAAGTATTAACATGTAGAATATATAAAGAGCTCAATAAATTCAACAGCAAAAGAAGCAATCCAGTTAAGTAATGAGCAAAGGGCTGAACAGGTATTTTTCAAGAGAGGAAATTAAAATGGCCAAGAACACAAGAAAAATGCTCAGGATCACTAGCCACTAAGGAAATGCAAATAAAAAACACAAAGAGGTTTTACCTCATCTAGTTAGAATGACTATCAAACAGAAGTCAACAAACAGTAAGTGCTAGAGAGGATGTGGGGAAAAAGTTACCCTAATGCATTGTTGCTGGGAATACAAACTAGTACAGCCACTGCGGAAGACAGCATGGAGATACCTCAGAAAGCTGAAAATAGATATACTATTTGACCCAGTAATTCCACTTCTGGGAATTTACCCAAGGGAAATGAAATCAGCATATGAAAGCCTTATCTGTACTCCCATGTTAATCACAGCTCAATTCACAATAGCTAAGATTGGAATCAACCCAGATATTAATCAACTGATGACTAGAAAAAAATTATGATATACATAATTTATATATTATAAATATATAATATATACACATGTGTTATATTTATATAATGTATATTATGTATAGTGCATATGTCATATAAATTTATATTTATATATTATATATAAATGATATATTATATATATTAATATATATACACACTCTAAGGAATACTACTCAGTGATAAAAAACGAACAAAATTCTGCTTTCTGCAACAAAATGGATTGTGGGCAGCCACAGGTAGTTGCTCCCTTTGTTTACACTTAAACATATGAATGGAGACTTCCCGGCACAGACAATTAGGCTAGGGAGATTCTGGGAAGAGGCAGGAAGAACCTAAACCTTTCACAAGAGATGATACAGATAATCAGTCACACCTGTAACCTGCATTTATCACCTAAGTGTTTTATTGTAACCTTAAGAGCCTTTTTGATATGTAAATCTTTTGTGCTCCTTCTTGTAAACAACTGGTCATGTTTAAATACTACTGGATTTCTTCAATAAAGGAGCCTTGATCAGGACTTGTCTTGGCTCCATTCTTTGTGTCCTTGTCCCCGCATTCCCGCTCTCTGTTTCAGGAAGACCCAGTTCATTGTGCCGCAGGCCAGCACAATGGATGCGACTGGAAAGCATTGTAGTTAGTGAATAAGTCAATCCCCAAAAGGCAAATATTTTATGTTTTTGCTGATCTGTGGTAACTAACAGAGTATCAAAAATGTCCTGTATAGGATTGAAATTGATATTTTGAATACCAATGACTGCTTATATCCCTTGTCTCTACTGATGAGGAAGAGTGCTTTTTTCTTTTTACTATTTGTTGAATTCTTTACTTAGTGTAGGGTTAATCTTACGACTACAAAGTACACTGATAGTAGATCATTGTAAACATTAAGAGAGAGAATAAGAAGTAGGAGGAAGTGTGGGAGTATGGGTGGGTGGGAGTGTAAGGTGAGATGTATCTCTATGTTTCTAAATGTATACACGAAATTTTTATACCTTCAATAATTTTTTTTTAAAAAGAAACAAAAATTAACGTGAGGAATCCCCATAAGCAGCTATTTTATTCATGCAGTTATCTGAGGAATGTCTTCTGAGCGAGATAACCACCCCTACTACAAAGATGCTATATTAGACGGGTCTGGCATGTTAGTGAAAGAGGGAGGGAGGGAATGAATGTGACTGGAATGGAGTACAGAAAGAAGAAAGATAATAAGATAATAAAGGTCATATATATTTACAAACATGTAAGGCCATGTGGACTTAAATCAGGATGAGACCAAGTGTTTTAGAAGAGTAATATCATTTCCTATTTTAGCAAGATTATTCTACCTGGTGAAAGACAATAGATTGGTGGTATAGTGGGAAGACTTACTGAGGGACCATGGTAGAAAGAAGGTAAGCAATGGTGATAAAATGAAAATAATTGGGGAATTTAATAGAATAGTAATTCTGTAACACACACTCATTTCTGCCATTAGGTAGGCATACAGGTATCCCAGGCAAGATATATCCCTCCATATGTAAAAATATTCATAGAAACTCCCCAAATTAAGGTATTTGGATAAAATCTGTGTCATACCTAGACTGTGAAACTGAGATTTGTTAAAAGAATCAATTGCTTGAAGATAATGACTACCACCTATTATGAATAAGGTCTTTTAAAAAGATTTATTTATTGTATTTGAAAGGCAGAGTTACAGAAAGGCAGAGCCAGAGACAGATTGGGTGGGGGGGGGGGGTGGTCTTTCATCTGCTAGTTCACTCCACAGATGGCTGCAATGGCCAGAGCTGAGCCAATCCGATGCCTGGAGCCAGGAGTTTCTTCTAGGTCTCCCAGGCAGGTGCAAGGGCCCAAGGACTTGGGCCATCTTCCATTGCTTTCCCAGGCCATAGCAGAGAGTTGGATTGGAAGTGGAGCATCCAGGACTCAAACCAGCAACAATGTGGAATGCTGGCACTGCAGGCAACGGCTTTATGTGCTACACCACAGCACCGGTCCCAAGAATAGGTTTTCATTTACTAGTTAAGATATAGCTCGTAAATTTAGACCTGTATTAAAATCTAAATTTTATTTCTGCCCATCAACAATTTTTCATATAGATTAGGTAACAGGAGCTCTAAACCAAAGAGGGCAAGACTATTGTCTGAGACCTGCTGAACTAGCCTGTTACACTTATTTTCACTCGCCTCTCTATGGTTTCTTCCTTCTTCCCATGCGTTATATGGTCCTTAGAAACTCTATCAGCAATCTCATGGTCTTAATTTTTTTTTTTTTTTTTTTTTTGACAGGCAGAGTGGACAGTGCGAGAGAGAGAGACAGAGAGAAAGGTCTTCCTTTTGCCGTTGGTTCACCCTCCAATGGCCGCTGCTGCCGACACGCTGCGGCTGGCGCACCGCGCTGATCCAATGGCAGGAGCCAGGTACTTACCCTGGTCTCCCATGGGGTGCAGGGCACAAGCACTTGGGCCATCCTCCACTGCACTCCCTGGCCACAGCAGAGAGCTGGCCTGGAAGTGGGGCAACTGGGACAGAATCCGGCGCCCAGACCGGGACTAGAACCCGGTGTGCCGGCACCGCAAGGCGGAGGATTAGCCTAGTGAGCCGCGGTGCCGGCCTTAAATTTTATTTTTATTTATACTATTCTTGTTCACGATTCTATGAAACTTTCCATTTTCATGTCCTTCATTATTTCTCAGAAACAAGTAGTTTGAAAGTTTCAGGTGTTATATTTAGTTATACTCACAGTAACCAAGAAGTTGGAACAACTTAAGTGTCATTCAGCTGATGAATGAATAAAGAAAATATGGCACATATCTACACTTCACCAATTTCTCAACACCATTTGGCATTTTCCATTTCTTCTCCCTGAAATACTTTCTCATTCTGGATTTTATTATTCTATGATCTCATCATCCTACCTTTGCTTAGCACCAAGCCCAGCCATCATCCCCATTGTCACTCTCTTCCTGTGCAACCTACTGTTGGCCAATGGCATTAGTAACATTCCACCTATGCTGATTCTTCCCATCTCTTCCCAGATGTTTCAGGGAAAATCTGATACCTTCACTTGAATATTTACTAAAAATTTTGAAATTCTTTAAAAATGTTTTTATTTATTTTTATTTTTATATGAAAGGCAGAGAGAGGGGGAGAGAGAGAAAAAGCAATTGTTTCTGGTGTTTCACTCTCCCTGTGGCACACCCCTTTCCCCCACTGCTCACAAAAGCAGGGGCTCGGGCAGGCCAAAGTCCGGTGCCAGGAACTCAGTCTGGGTCTTTCATATGTGTGGCATAGACCCAAACACCCAAGCCATCAACTGCTGCAGCCTTCCCAGGTATACACTAGGAGAAAGGCGGAATTAGACGTGGAGCAGGGACTCAAACTCAGCCACTCAATGTGGCATCTTAAGTGGTGCCTTAACCACCATGCTATTCAGTCAAACATTTTAAAATTCTTAATGCCCATATCTCCAAATCTTTTTCCTTCTATTTTCTTAGTAAACAATTCAATAATCGAATTTACTGAAATATAAAGCAAATATCATGTGTAATTGTGCTTTATCCCCCACAGCCCACATCCAGTCCACTAGCAAATCTTTTGGTTCTCTTTTTCCAAATCCATATACTTACTATAACCATTCCTAATACCACTAACCTGTCGCCAGTCATCATTTTATCTCACCCATACTAAGACAGTAAGCAATGAACTGGGCTTTCTCTGCAGCCCGTTCTGTCCCTTATGTATGGCAATCACAGTAAGCTTGTGATTTTTTGTTTTTTAATTACTTTTTCATAGGAATATAATACAACCACAGGGATACTTGAGTAAATAAAACATTTTCCAGTAGGCAGCTTGATCATCTTGAAGGAGACTAACATATGAAGTTCAATCACAGGAAGGAGTCATGGAATTTAAGCAAAATGTGAAATTTCTGTTTCTTCACAAGAAATGCATGTGTATTAAATAAGGCTCACATATGGATTACTTTTTAGAAGTAAACAGAATAATTTTAAGTGTGTCCCTAGAAAAGATATACAGAGTGAGAGGGAAACACATGGGACAAAGGGAAAAAGAAAATGATAAACTATTCCATGAGTATAGTGAGTGTTCAACAACTTTGTATTGTGTATGATGAAAAGGCTTTCCAAAGGGATCGATGCAATGCCTGGTACTGACATTTTTTTTTTTCATTTTTCTAGACTTGGCAGAAATAAAGGAGACATTGAAAGAAACGTTTGCATGGATCCTGTTGAGCTGAAGAAGGTAGATGGACATCTCTTTAGACAAATGACAATAGACCCGATCATCCATCTCACAAACGTGTGTCATTAATCCAGCAGAGACCGTGAGAAAGAACACGGATCAAACAAAATCTGAGGGGAAGCAGGAAGGGTGCCGGGCTGGGAGTTGTAGAACTACAGAAGGGTCTCTTATTGATGGGGAGTGTCACCTTGAGCAAGGCTGCGCCTTCGACTGCTTATAAGGTAGCAAGACTAGATCAACTTCAAAGTCCTCTGAGTGCGATCTCTTAGCATTTATCTCCACCTTCACTATTGGAAAGTGACAGATACTGAACTGAATGTGGTAGAATAGTGGCATTATTTCACATACCAAGGAGGCACAATACTATTAGACATATGGAGAAAATAGCCATTAGAACTGTTTCCTTACAGAGTATTTCGAATCAATGACCGATTATACCTCTACAGTTCATATTTGTTACATGAGCCGCCCATATTTTGGAACTGACGGAGAATCCTCTGCTTCAGGACAAAGAGGCATCAATTCTTCATTGTAGACAGCCTGAAGTAAGATGTGAGAAACACTGTTAGGGTCATGGAGTATCTTAGGTATGTGTGCCATATGAGAGTAACTCAGAAAGTTAATGAGAAAAAGTAATTAAAAGGTAAGTTCATTGGGTGTGAAAATTTTTGAAATCCATAGAGTTTTTCCATAGTACTTATTTTTAATGAACTTTTGAAAAACCCCTCAAATGCATGGATTTTGCACATTTTTGCCCCAGGTTGGGCATTGTGATACAGAAGGACAAGTCCTTGCTTGAGACACTCACAGTCCACATTCAAGTGCCAGTTCAAGTCCTGGCTGCTACTCTTCCAATCCAGTTTTCTGCTAAAGCATCCCAGGAAACTAATTGATGATTATTTGCCTGGATTCCTGCCATCCAGAAGGAGTTCTAGACTCCTGCTTTAGCCTGGCCCAGCCCTGGTTATTGCAGGCATTTGGGTAGTGAACCAGTAGATAAAAGATCTCTTACTCTGTCTGTCTGTCTCTCTCTCTTTCCCTTTTTCTCTATGTTGCACTGTTGTCCAAATAGGTGAAAAATAAACGAGTAAATATTTTCTTACAAAAATTTTGCACCAAAATAATCTTACTTTGAATTAGATTTTTCCACAAACTTTTTGAAGTTCCATTTTAAATAAAATCTCAGAGTACAGAATTGTCAAATTGTATTTTTAAATACATGTCAGAATAAATCAAGATTAGTAAATTTAATTTAAAAGTACAGAAGTTTGTACTTGACAGAGTAGATTTGCTATATTTTAAAATGTTATTTAACATCTCTAAGACATTCATTATATTCAGAAAAAAAATAACATGAGTGTGCATTTGACCCACAATGTAGATAGCAGATTAAATCAATGTTTGTGGCTCCATCAGAAGATGATGCTCTCTGTAATGTAGGGACTCAGGGAGGGTATATTGTGGGGAGCAATCCGGACTAGACTAAGTTACTCGAATTAAGACTTATTCTATGCATCTGCTCTCCCACAATATGGCGCTGGGAGAGAGGTAAACAGCTTCCGCACAGCTGCCTCCAGTTCAACTAATAAACTGTAGGACTCGCTCCTGATTGGAGGAGAGCAGCGTGCTCGGCGTGTGGGCAGCCGAGTTGGGATTGGCGGAGGAGGACTATAAAGGAGGAGAGAGACGGCATGCATCGGGAACATCTATGGGGAACATCTAGCTGAAGGAACACCTGTGCAGCCCCCGAGTAGAGCCGGCCGGCGGTGTGCCGCTCCCCTGCGGAAGTGGGGAATGCGGCCAGGGGGAACTGCCCTTCCACGGAGGTGGAAGGGATAGTAGCCAACCCGGGAAGAACCAGCAGCAAACCCGGGGAGGGCCGAGCAGACGAAAGAACAGCGCAGGGTCCTGTGTCGTTCCTCCACGAAGAGGGGGAGCGACAGTATATTGTACACTGAACATGTTAGAAGAGAGTACCATCAGCTAAAGAAACAGTGCAGTGGTAGGCATATCCCAGCAAAAAAAATAAAATAAAAATAAATAAAACTTTTTTTTTAAAGTAGAGTATCTAACAGAAGAAACTATTCTCATCAGAGTGAAGCTCTTAGATAAGATGGCTATCAAACATTAAAAGAGTTACCATTGACTTAGAGCTGCTTATATGGTAGGCATTATACTAGGTACTTTATATTTCTCAACTCATTTCATCCTCATGGCAAATCAAGAAGTTAGATAACATTGTGTTCCTTCTGCAGTTGAAGAACCTGAAGTTTAGAAAGATTTAGGTGATTGTCAATGGTAACAAAGGCAGCATGACATAAAATGAAGAATAAAACCCAGGGCCATTCAAATACAAATTTAGTGCCAGTTCATTTACTTTAAGCTACATAAATGGTCACAGTATCAGTATTCTGAGAAGTTGTATAAGAGTTTCAAGTGAAAAAAAGTTACATCAGAAAGAAAAACTATTCATAAAGGAATAGTAAAAGCAAAAGTGATTTAGGATGACCTAAGAATGAAATCTCATTATTTCCATGGTTTTGGAGTACCAGCTTATAATCTGTTTATCTGAGTGCAAGAATGCATTCATGTATAAACTCAAAATTTCCAAGTAATCAAATGAAATGGCTTGTTACATTTTCATATTCAACAAAATCCTGGCTATATTTTATTTGAAATTTGAAATATAATCAACCTTATGAAAACACAGCTTCGGGTTGGCGCCGTGGCTCAATAGGCTAATCCTCCACCTGCGGCGCCGGCACACCGGGTTCTAGTCCTGGTCGGGGCGCCGGATTCTGTCCCGGTTGCCCCTCTTCCAGGTCAGCTCTCTGCTGTGGCCCGGGAGTGCAGTGGAGGAAATTTGCTGACCTGAAGTCTGATCTGGGAGACAATGCATGTATAAACCTTAGCTCATCAATGAAAAAGATTTGATGTGTACAGACTCTATCATGTTTATCAAAAAGAATATTTTAGATAATTAATAAAATATTTTAGACATTCAAATTGATAAAATAGTATAAAAATTATCTTTTCAGAGAAAGTTGAGTTGCTTACTGTAGTAATAGTCGTTACTAGCTTGAAATAATCTTAGAAATTCAGAAAAGAACACAAAAATTAGGGTACTTATGAGGGTCAAAGCCTGCTTTAATTTAAAGTATTTGTTTTGGATTGGAAAAGTTTCATTATATAGTAATTAAGCATTAATGCACATAGCTAGCCAAGTTTTTAAGGAGAGTTCAAAAAATAGTCTCCAGAATCCAACAGTCTTTCCATGACAGCTACTGGAGGGTTGAACAGTCTAATGTTCATTTGAAGGAATGTATATGAGTTCTTGTAAGAAATGGTCATAAATTGTAACTTTTCTCTTCCTCAGCAAGAGTTTCCCAAAGTAGTAAAATCAAGCTATTACAGTATTTTAGTGGACATTTAATTTTTTAAAAGATTTATTTATTTATTTATTATTTGAAAGGCAGAGTACAGAGAGGCAGAGACAGAGAGAGATCTTTCTTCCACTGGTTCAACGCCCAAAAGAGAGCAATGGAAGGAGCTGGGCTGATCCAAAGCCAAGAGCCTGGAGCTTCTTCCAGGTCTCCCACTTGGGTGCAGGGGGTCAAGCACTTGGGCCATCTTCCACTGCTTTCCCAGGCACATTAGCAGGGAGCTGGATCAGAAGTGAAGCAGCCAGGACTCAAACTGACACCTATAAGGATGTCAGCATTGTAGGTGGTGGCTTTACCTGCTACGCCACAGCACCAGTCTCTAGACATTTAATTTTAATATAAGAAAATGATTTTTGTTTTATTATTAATGTTTGCATGGTTCTGGGAAAACTTTGAAAAATAACTTTTTTCCATGAAGTGCTATTGAGAAACTTTATAGTCACGGAATTTTCCATTAATTAACTCTGCTCATTGGTATCAATAATTATCTATTTTACTTATTTTTATGGTAAATATTATTCTTACTTTCTCATCTGAAAACACTGTATAGTATGGCAAGAGTTTCATTAAAAAGGCCCTTCTCCAGTGCCGTGGCACAGTAGGTTAATCCTCCACCTGCTGCGCTGGAATCCCATATAGGCGCCGGTTCTAATCCCATCTGCCCCTCTTTCAGTCCAGCTCTCTGCTATGGCCTGGGAAAGCAGTAAAAGATGGCCCAAGTCCTTGGGACCCTGCACCCATGTGAGAGACCAGGAAGAAACGCCTGGCTCCTGGCTTCGGATCAGCGCAACTCCAGCCGTTGCAGCCATTTGAGGAGTGAACCAATGGAAGGAAGACCTTTCTCTCTGTCTCTCCCTCTCCCTGTCTGTGACTCTAACTCTCAAATAAAATAAATAAATCTTTAAAAAAATAAAAGGTCCTTCTATGGGCATATATTTAATTCACCACTCTTTTATCCTCTCAATAATACAAACAAAAGCATTTCTTCTACCACAGAACTAGCAAAAGGACAAAAAACATAAATTTTAAGATTTATTTTATTTATTATATTAAAGTAGGGTGACAGAGAGACAGTGATAAAGAGAGATCTTCCATTTGCTGATTCTCTCTCCAAATAGCTGCAATTACCAGCAATGGGCCAGGCCAAAGTCAAGAGCCTGGAACTCCATCCTAGTTTCCCATGTGAGTGGCAGGGGTCCAACCACTTGGGCCATCTTCTACTGCCTTCTAGGCTCAATAGCAGGGACATGGATCAAAGTGAAGCAGCCAGGAGAAACCGTTGCTGTGCTATAGCATACCCATATTGCAAGAGGAGGCTTAACCAGTTGTGCCACAATACTCATCACCATATAATAAATCACTACAAATATGCTGCACATCAGTTTAATTCATTTGCCTTCATTTAGTCTCAACTCAGTTGAAAAGTAAAGGGTTAATATGATAAGAACTATAAAAGGCTATAAAAAGACATAACAGTAGAGGTAAAGAAAAAATAATTTGTTTTACTATTTGTCTTGGTGTCAAGGAAGTGGTAGTTGAGCTAATTATTTTGAAAGATTTATTTATTTATATGAAAGGCAGAGTTACAGAGAGAGAGAGAGAGAGAGTGAAAGTCTTCCATTCCTTGGTTTACTCCCCAAATGGCTGCAGTGGCCAGACCTGGGTTGATCTGAAGTCAGGAGCTTCTTTTGGGTCTCCTATGTGGGTGCAGGGACAAAAGGACTTCAGCCATCTTCTACTGCTTTGCAAGGCAATAGCAGAGAGCTGGATTGGAAGTGGAGTAGCTGGGACTTGAACTGGCATCCATATGGGATGCTGGCACTGCAGGTGGCAGCTTTATCTGCTCTGCTGCAGCGCCAGCCCCAAGCTATTTTTTTTTTATTTTTATTTATTTGAAAGGCAGAGTGACAGAGATGGAGAGAGAGAAAGAGAAAGAGCCCACAGTAGCCAAGACTGGGTCAGCCTGAAGGCAGGATCCATCTGGGCCTCCCATCTGATATCAGGGACCAAAATAATTAAGCCATCACTTGCTGCCTCTCAGGATGAAAATGAACAGGAATACTGGATTAGAAGCAAAGCCAGGACTTTAACCATGCACTCCAATACAGCACACAAGTCCCTCGAGGGTGTCTTACCACTACACCAAATGCCTACCGCATGAGCTAATCTTGAAGAAGGTGGAGGGCTATCCTAAATAACAGAATATAAAGATTTATTGGCTAAATTTGGAGTACAATGATTAGCAAAGTTGAATAGATTGGGAAGCTCAGTTTGGCAAGACATTACAATTCCTTCTTTCTCTCCCCAAACTTAATCCCTCTTCTTGACTAGAACAAGAAAGTTCTTTAAAAAGCAACTCAATTCAATATGCTTATCTCAAAGAATGTTGTAATGGCAATGGAAAATTCAACCAAAAATGTAAATGCCTTTTCTTGGTAGCATTAATATAAGTATAATCAATTATATGTGAAATACATCTGTCTTGCCGGCGCCGCGGCTCACTAGGCTAATCCTCCACCTTGCGGTGCCGGCACACCAGGTTCTAGTCCCGGTCGGGGCTCCAGATTCTGTCCCGGTGGCCCCTCTTCCAGGCCAGCTCTCTGCTGTGGCCCGGGAGTGCAGTGGAGAATGGCCCAAGTGCTTGGGCCCTGCACCCCATGGGAGACCAGGAGAAGTTCCTGGCTCCTGCCATCAGATCAGCGCAGCGCGCAGGCCTCAGAAGCCATTGGATGGTGAACCAACGGCAAAGGAAGACCTTTCTCTCTGTCTCTCTCTCTCACTGTCCACTCTGTCTGTCAAAAAAAAAAAAAAAAAAAGAAAGAAAGAAATACATCTGTCTTTTTCAACATAGGACATCTTTGAATAGTTAGTCCCTAGTATAGTGTGAAGCATAGGATTTAAATCAGCTATTAAGGGACTACAAGAAATGCATGAGCTAACTTGAATAGGTTTATGGCTTCAATAAATACCAATTTTAGAAGATTTTCACTTTTCTATATTTATATCTCTGGCATATTTATTGTTTAGAATTCTAAGTCATTTTTTAAATACTAAAAATCTCTCTCCCCCAGCTATATCTATGAACGCATTCTTGGGCACCATGAAATCACACATCTTCATATATATATATTTGACAGGCAGAGTGGACAGTGAGAGAGAGAGACAGAGAGAAAGGTCTTCTTTTCCATTGGTTCACCCCTCAATGGCCGCTGCGGCTGGCGCACCACACTGATCTGAAGCCAGGAGCCAGGTGCTTTTCCTGGTCTCCCACGTGGGTGCAGGGCCCAAGGACCTGGGCCATCCTCCACTGCACTCCCGGGCCACAGCAGAGAGCTGGACAGGAAGAGAAGCAACTGGGACAGAATCTGGCGCCCCGACAGGGACTAGAACCTGGTGTGCCCGCGCCGCAGGCAGAAGATTAGCCTATTGAGCCACGGTGCCGGCCCATATTTATATTGATAGCATGTATTTTTAATTGCTTTCCTAACTCTACTTACTAGCATTTTTCCTTGTTATTGCTATAGCTTTTTTTTTTCATTGTTTGTCTTAATCTGTTACTCCTTTTTGTGTAAAGCTAAGTGGTTCCTACAAGGTTAAAACTCAACCTTTGCTTCAAAAGCACTAGCTCCACAATACAAAATATACTTATTCTAGAAAAGACAAAGTAATTTAGATGGGACAGATTTTTCATATTCAATGCTAAGTGTCCACTTCTTAATCTGGATGTTATCTTTTTTAAAAAAAAAATTATTTATTTATTTATTTGCAAGTCAAGAGTTACACAGAGAGAGGAGAGGCAGAGAGAGAGGTCTTCCATCCGATGGTTCACTCCCTAAATGGCCACAATGGTCGCAGTTGCACCAATCCGAAGCCAGGAGCCAGGTGCTTCTTCCTATTCTCCTATGTGGGTGCAGGGGCCCAAGGACTTGGACCATGCTCTACTGCTTTCCCAGGCCACAGTAGAGAGTTGGATTACAAGTGGAGCAGCCGGGACTCAAACAAGCACCCAGATGGGATGCCGGCACTTCAGGCCAGGGCATTAACCCACTGCATCACAGCGCTGGCCCCCAAGGATGTTATCTGTTTAGCCCCACCTATAAGATATCCATCTCTGACCTTAATTCAAAATCCATAACATTTATATAGTTAATTTTAAATTTTAAATATTGTTATGTTCTATATTCTTAATTAACATGCATGCATTGCTTCATCTCTGACTCCTTATTTCTCCAGTCTTTCAGGGATCATCTTTCTGATGTAGATACATGGAACACAGGGCATGTTGTTCCTCACTTCCACTTCTCGGAGGCTCTCACCAACAATCTGCTGCTCTTCCCCACTAGATGACAGCAGACAGTTTCAGAAACCTCCACAAAGAATTGCAGCTTCCAGTAGTGTTGCTTTTACAAAGAGATTTTTTTTTTTTTGCCATCTATACATTTTACATAGAAAATCTTTCCTTTTTCTAATACAAATGTAAAGGTAGCTTGGAGATTATAAAAAGTTATCATGGATCAGAGAATCAATGTCATCAGAATATCTACACTACCAAAAGCAATGTACAGATTCAATGCGATCCCAATCAAAATACCAATAACATTCTTCAGAGATCTAGAAAAAAATGATGCTAAAATTCATATGGAAACACAAGAGACCCCAATTGGTAAAGCAAACTTACACTACAAAAACAAAGCTGGAGGCATCACAATACCAGATTTCAAAACATACTACAGGGTAGTTATAATCAAAACATCCTGGTACTGGCACAAAAACAGACTTGTAAACAATGGAACAGAATAGAAATTCCAGAAATCAATCCATGCATCTACAACCAACTTATCTTTAATAAAGGAGCTAAAATCAATCCCTGGAGCAAGAACAGTTTCTTTACCAAATGGTGCTGGGGAAACTGGATCTCCACATGCAGAACATGAAACTAGAACCTTAACTTACACCTTACACAAAAATCCACTCAAAATGAATCAAAGACCTAAATCTATGACCAAATTTCATGAAATCATTAGAGAACATCGGGGAAGCTCTGCAAGACATAGGCGTAGGCAAAGAATTCTTGGAAAAGACTCCAGAAGCACAGGCAATCAAAGCCAAGATTGACAGTTGGGACATCAAGCTAAGAAGCTTCTGCACTGTGAAAGAAACTCCTCAAAGTGAAGAGGCAACTGACAGAAAGGGAAAAAATACTTGCAAACTGTGTACCTGATAAAACGTTAACATCCAGAATCTATAAAGAGCTCAAGAAACTCAACAACAACAAAACAAACAATCCAGTTAAGTAATGAGCAAAAGACTTGAACAGGCTTTTTTCAAGAGAAGAAATTCAAATGGCCAACAGACACTTGAGAAAATGCTCAGGATCACTAGGCATCATGGAAATACAAATCAAAACCACAATGAGATTTTACCTCACCATAGTTAAAATGGCTCTCATATAGAAATCAACAAGCAATAAATGCTGGAGATGTGGGGTAAAAGATACCCTGGTCCACTGTTGGTGGGAATATAAACAGGTGCAACTACTGTGGAAGACAGTATAGAGATACCTCAGAAAATTGAATATAGACCTACCATATAATCCAGCCATCCCACTCCTGGGAATTTATTGAAACCAAAAGAAATCAGCATCTGAAAGAGTTATCTGTACCCCATTGTTCATTGCAGCACAATTCACAATAGCTAACACAATGAATCAACTCAGATGTCCATCACTGTTGAGTGGATAAATTATGGTATACATAGACTATGGAGTAGTACTCAGCTGCAAAAGAGAAAAGAAAAAAAATTAAATCCTGTCTTTTGCAAAAGGTGGTCACAACTGGAAACCATTAAAGTCAGTGAAATCAGCAAATCCCCAAAAGACAGATATGTTTTCCTGATCCAATAGAGTACCTGAACTGTAGTGTATTGGAGTAAAATAGATATTCTGAGAATTTACAATCTCTTATAGCCCTTGTCTCTTCCATTGAGGAACAGTGTTTTGTTTTGTTTCTTTCTCTTTTACTATTTGTTGAACTCTTTTACTTACAGTAAGATTAATTATATGATCATTAAGAATACTGAAAATAGATCATTGTAAAAATTAAGAGTGAGAATCCAAAGAGGGGGAGGAAGTGTTGGAGTGTAGGCAGGAGGGAGGGTAGGGGTGAAAGTGCCACTGTTCCTAAATCTGTATATTTTAAATATATGAAACTTGTATACTTAAATAAAATATTAAAAAAGAAAAAAGTCAACAAATGATAGGCTCATGGGAAATGGAGAGCTAACCTCTGAGAACTAGAGGGGAGCCCATTTATTTGCAGTGCTTGGTTAGCAGCAGGTCCCTCTACTAATTAGTCCAGGGCCTTTCTCATCTCTCTTACTTATTCTATTAAAGATAATCAGTTTCTGTTGGGGTTTCACATTTGTCAATAACATGGTTGGATGTGAAACATGAAAAAATGGAAACCACTATTATAATCATCTGCACAGATACCAATAAGGCATGGAGCCATGTTGTCATGCATTTGTCTGAATATATTTTGAAATTTGGCCTGTTGAGTTCCTTGTAATAAAATTTGGGGAGAGTGCTTTTTCCGCAAGTTGAGAAAATGTCTTTTATCTCCATTTTCATGTATTTCATTCATTAAAACTAAGGGTAGGCATTATGTTAATAGTTTATAAATATACTCATTGAATAATGTGTTTCTTTAACAAATTAGTAAGCACCAATAATCTAGCTGGGCAATTGTACTAACTCTGTGAGAATCATACCTCAAGTCATAATTTAAAATCAGCAAGATGCAAACATGTTGCCTGAGAAATAGCATTTGTTTAGATGCAAAATATGGCAATTTGTTCTAACAGAAATTCGTGTGAAAGGGTCAATAAAAATAACTTCTGCTGCCTTTGGAAAGTCATCGTTTAAAGCCTTCTGCTAGGAATGTTGATTTTTGTTCAGGTCGCCCACATCAGAATGGGACAATGAGTGAGATTACAGGGAGGAGCATTCACTGCTTCACGCCAGTGAAGCACAGGGTAGGGCACAGCGAGAGTTCCTGGGACAGTCAGTGGGCCTCTCTCGACAACAGGTAGGTTTTAGCAGTCGTGTCCTGACTGAGCTATTTCTTGAATGTCAGTGATACATGCTTAGAATAACAAAAAAGAAAAGAATAATTAGAGAAGTGCCATTTAGGTCTCTTGCAATAATAATTTTAACATTTAAGGGAAAAAATGAAGCCACGGCATCGAATATGACCTATTTGCACAAGATAACAAAGGAAGATGTGACTCTATTCCAAATGGAATTCTTCAGCCAATGCCAACTATACTATTTACTACTAGGTTTTCTAAGATAGATTATATTGAGTTTTAAGTATATATGTATAAATAATATAGTGAAATCTTATATTGACTTGAATTCAATTATATTTATCTTTTGACAGTGTAATAGGCATCAAATTTAATTCTAATGATCTCCTAAAACATTGATTTCTTTTGTCTTCCTAATTGTAGTGAAGTTATTAAGCAGAGTGAGGGGACTGTCATCTCTTTATCCTTAAACAAAAAGTGTTCTCTTTCAATTTATTCATACTAGAGAAGAGAATATCAAATGATTGTTATTCACTGTGTTAAGAAAAATCCTATTAAGTGATTCACATGAAAGAAGTAAAAACCCTACTAACCATTGACTTTTTAAAGATTTATCTCTTACTAATAAGTAGTCCTAACCAAAGGACTATTCCTTTATATAAGGGTCATAACTTGTGAGATGGTCTTGTTGTCTGGCAGACAGATGTCTCTTTCAGTAATAACTAAGAGTTCTCCTAGTATCAGACCTTTGATGCTGAATGGAGTATTGTTTTTATATCAATTTTAAACAGAGTAATATTCAGGGTGAAACGTAAGTTCTCCTGCTCCCACAGAAAACCCATAAAATGGATTTTTTGAGGTCAGTCCTACTCATGAATGTTCTGCTGCAATTTGCTTTGTGTTTCCAGACCTATTTTTTATTCGTAGGAAATAAAATGGCAAAAATAAACTGCCCTGGCCAGCACCGTGGCTCACTAGGCTAATCCTCCGCCTTGCGGCGCCAGCACACCGGGTTCTAGTACCGGTCAGGGCACCAGATTCTGTCCCAGTTGCTCCTCTTCCAGGCCAGCCCTCTGCTATGTCCCAGGAAGGCAGTGGAGGATGGCCCAAGTCCTTGGGCACTGCACCCCATGGGAGACCAGGAGAAGCACCTGGCTCCTGCCATCGGATCAGCACGGTGCGCCGGCCGCAGCGCGCCTGCCGTGGCGGCCATTGGAGGGTGAACCAACAGCAAAGGAAGACCTTTCTCTCTGTCTCTCTTTCTCACTGTCCACTCTGCCTGTCAAAAATAAAAAATAAAAAATAAAAAAATAAGCTGCCTTACAAAATGCTGTGAGGATCATGAAAGGTATACTATCGTGTAGAAGGACTGTTGGAAGGACATGTGCTTGCAGACTGATCCCTGAGGTAAAGTCAGTGTGTTTTCTGTTCTTTTCATCCCTGCTAAGTCTTTCTTTTCAAATAGGTAGTTGTCTATACCTTATCTAACTTGCCCTGGCTGCTCAGAATCCCCTCTAGCTTATACAACACCAAGTCCCTTCCCGACATTCAGAATCTATTTCTTCAGATGAGCTCTAAGAGAAAGAGAGACTTCAAGTAGTAATGCACCTTTAGATTTATCTTCCCCTAACATTTCATTTTGTGTACCAATTCTACAACAGCATACTCCAGGAATTTGATTTCATCTAATGACTGAAAAGGAGGTATCTCTAGTACATTGAGCCATGTATCCCCAGTATATTGGGGCAAGATAATGCTCATGTTTTCCTTTTGAGTTTTAGCCATTAGTCTTAGTTCTATTCCATGGTAATAAAGCACTAAGTTTCCATGTATATAATACTACATTAAATAATTTCAATTATTTATCATGTCTCCAAATTAATTCCTTCGTTTTCTAGGTTTTGATCATTCCTGTTATTTATGTTATCTTTTTTTTAAAGTTTTTTTTTTATTTATTTGAAATACAGAATTACAGAGAGAGGTAGAGACACAGAGAAAGGTCTTCCATCCGCTGGTTCACTCCCCAAATGGCTGCAATGGCCAGAGCTGCACCAATCCAAAGCCAAGAGCCAGGGGCTTCTTCTGGGTCTCCCACATGAGTGCAGGGGCCCAAGGACTTGGGCCACCCTCTACTGCTTTCCCAGGCCATAGCAGAGAGCTGGATTAGAAGAGGAGCTGCTGGGACTAGAACCAGCGCCCATATGGGATGCCAGCGCTTTAACCCCCTGCACCACAGCACCGGCCCCATATTTATGTTATTTTATAATACTGAAGTTTTAATGGCACTATCCAAGAGAGTAATTATTATGAAAATAATTCAAGGTGCTCTACTTCATCACTGACCCTTAAAAATTGCCATCCAGAATATAGAAATTGAAATATTTCAAAATGGTATCTAATCAGCAAGGTGAGCTACTAGTTAATGTGTTCTGTTGCACATTTAGTGATTACAGATACTGACAATGTGCTGTATATTTTTCTAAAAAGGGTAAAAAGAAAAGGTTAGATGAAAGGAGTTTAAATGTTTTCAACAAAAGTATATAATAAATGTTGGAAGAGTTAGACATGTTTACCCTGATTGGACATTGTATAATGTATATGTGCACCAAAGCATCACATGACATCCCATAAATGTGTAAGATTTGTATGTGTAAGTTAAATTTTTAAGATATATGGTGCAGATGCTCTGTCAAAGCAGGCTATGCTGCCACTTTGGATACCATAGTCCATATCCAATTGACTGGGTTCAAATCCTACTTCCGTTCAGATCCAGCTTCCTTCTGGTGTATACTCTGAGAGACAGAGACTATGATAACTGAAGTGCTGTGATCTCTGTCACCAACATAGGAGGTCCATTTGGAGCTCCTGGCTTCTGGCTTTGTCCTGGCATCAGCCCGGCAGTTGTAGGAATCTGATGAGTGAACCAGTAATGGAATATCACTCTTACTCCGTCTCTCTCTCTCTCTCTGCTTCTCAAAAAGTAAATATTTAAAATTAAGCATTTTAAATATATTACAAATATATTTTTCAAAAGAGTAAGGACAAATTACCCACTAAAAATGGGCACAAGTTTTGAAAAGATACTTCACAAAATGTAAGACATAAATTAGCAATAAACATTTGAATAAAGGCTTAAAGTTATTATTCATCAGAAAACAATACAAACATAAACCACAACAGACACCACTATACACACTTCAGGATGGCTAAAACTTCAAAGACTGACACCCAAAGGTGCTGCTGATGACAAGGGGTAAATGTGAATCATACTAGTAAGTGGGAGTATAAATGGTACACAACTATGGAAAAACTGGTGGATTCTTCTAAAACTGAATATTCATGTACCTTAAGACAAAGAAAATTTTTTAAAACTTATGCAAGAATACTCATAGGAGTTTTATTAATACTAATCCAAATGTAGATACAGCTCAGGTGTCCCAAAAAGTGAGAATGAGAATGGAGAAATTGCTGTACTTACTCATAAAATATTGTGCAACAGGAAAAATGTGTTGATATAACACACCAACTAGATGGATCTTAAAAAACATGATGCTCAGTAGATCAAACTTTACACAAAAGAGTACATATTGTATCTCATTTTTAAAAAATTTAAAAATAGTCAAAACTAATGTATGGTAAATTAAGAAATATTTTAGCATTGTTGATCTGTGGGGTTGGGCGCAGGTAATAACTGGGCATGACAGAATCTTCTTGATTGAGGGAAAGTTTGATATCTTGGTGGAGGCTAATGGGTATTGGAATCTGTCCAAATTCAGCACATTGAAGATCTATGCACTTAGCGTATGTTCGGTGCAGGGGTTAAGATGCCACTTGAGACAACTACGCCCTGTATCCAAGGGCCAGGGTTCAAGCTCCAGCTCTGAGCCTAATCTCAGCTGACTACTGACATGCACTCAGGGAGGTAATCAGTGATGGCCCAAGCAGTTGGATCTCTACCATCCCAAAGGGAGATGTACACTGAGGTCCAGGCTCCCGGCTTCTGCTTGATTCAGATCCAACCGTTGCAAGCATTTAGGAAAGGAACAATGGATAAGAGATTTTTCTCTTTCTTTCATTAAATAAAATGTAAAAAATAATTGTACATTCTGCTTACATAATTGGCACCTCAACAAATGTATACTAGTACTGAGCTCTACTTAATAACATGCATGCTGATTTTTGCAGTAAGAAGGCAAATGAAATATTCGATTAATTTAGAAACGAATTAAAAATGGATTGATGTCTAGATAAAGACATGGAAGCATGGATTATTATATGATAGAACAAGTTTTGAAAAATGTTAATGATAATGCCTACATCATGCATATACAAGTGCTCATACAAAATGATTTCCATTTTGATAATTGTTTGAAATTTTTCATAATGAAATGTTCATAAGACAATATTTTGGGCAATAAAATTTTGCTATATATTTCTTCTAAGAATTCCTTCTAAACCATGTTTTTCCCAGTTTGTGCTTAAATGAAACATGTAGGATTTCACCTTTGCCTCAACAAGTTTCAGGTTGACATTTCAGCCTATCAAATAATTTTGCATCTTGGGGTTAACTTTAACCATTGAAGTTTATACAAAATTTTGTAATTTAAAGAATATCTAAAATATGAGGAAATTCTAAAGATAGAAGTCTGCCCAAAAATTTTATAAAAAATTGAACTAATCGTGCAGAAAAATGAATTTGATAAAACCCAATGTTCATTCATTCTGGGGAGCAACTGAGACTAGACTAAATTACTGGAACTAGGACTAATTCTATGCATCTGATCTCCCACAATATGGCGCTGAGAGAGAGCAAACAACTTCTACGCAGCTGCCTCGCCAATTTGACTAACAAGTGGCAGGAGCTGATCCTGCTCCTGACTGGAGGAGAGCAGCGTGCTCGGTGTGTGGGCAGCAGAGCATGGATTGGCGGAAGAGGACTATAAAGGAGGAGAGAGACAACATGCACCAGCAACATCTGAGGAACATCTGAGCAGCCCCTGAGAGAGCCGGCCGGCGGTGTGCCGCTCCTCCACAGAAGCGGGGAAAGTGGCGGGGGTGCCGCCCCTCCGCGGAGGCAGGGGCGCTGGCAGCTAACCCGGGACGGCATCTTTCCTCCACGAGTGAGGGAACGAACGGCAGCTAACCCGGGAAGGGCCGGGCAAAAAGAACAGCGCAGGGTCCTGTGTCATTCCTCCACGAATGGAGGAGTGACAATTCATGATTTAAAAAATTTAGCAAACCAAAGAAGCCAACTTCCTCAATTTTACAAAGTTAATCTACGAAATAACAGATAGCATAGTTTTTACCTAATGGTTATAAACTAGACGTTTTCCTTTAAGATTAGGCATCTGACTGACACCGCGGCTCAATAGGCTAATCCTCCACCTGCAGCGCCAGCACACCGGGTTCTAGTCCCAGTCAGGGCGCTGGATTCTGTCCCGGTTGCCCCTCTTCCAGGCCAGCTCTCTTCTATGGCCCCGGAGTGCAGTGGAGGATGGCCTATGTGCTTGGGCCCTGCACCCCATGGGAGACCAGGAGGAAGCACCTGGCTCCTGGCTTTAGACCAGCGTGATGTGCCAGCCGCAGCACGCTGGCCGCAGTGGCCATTGGAGGGTGAACCAACGGCAAAAGGAAGACCTTTCTCTCTGTCTCTCTCTCACTGTCCACTCTGCCTGTCAAAAAATAAAATTTAAAAAAAAATTAGGAATCATGAATTAATATCACATTGGATATCATGAATTCATTCAGATTGTATCTTTGTCCATGTCATGAGCTTATTATGACTGTATCAGCATGCATTATTTTTCTAGCAATAGTGGTTGCTTGCACATGCCCTGGCTATGTTATTATATTTAGTATGCTTTATTATGAAAGGGTCACCCTAAAAATGGCAGCTAACTAATGTCAGATGTGCTGTAATTCTCTTTTTATTCACTGAAATGAATGTATGATTAGAATGTAAGATGACAATATGATGATACCACATATATTGACAGTGCCATGCCCTAATGAGCTGGCCACCGAGGTGGGAGTAAGGAAAAATATAGACTCCTTGTATTACATCCCACAGGCAAGCTGGATTCCTGGAATTTGGAACAGACAAACCCTATGGTTTTAAGATATAACCTTAGAAAACTGCCACATCAAAAAGTTATCAGAGGAGTTAGACTTGACAACCTATAGTAGTCCTCCTACGGGAAGTTTTAATATTATCTGAAAAGGCAGTGTCTCTTATTTTAATTATGATTTGAACATACTTGTAGCTGGCACTGATTCAAGGATTCTGTAGAATCCAATATATTTTGACATTAAATATCATTAGATATAATAAATGTTAACTAATTCACCTGTATAGCTGGTTATATCACTACATTTTCATATGGTTTTTAAAGTAATGATGTTAATTATAGTAGCCAAAACCCCATATCCAATTCTTTTTCAGATCTGTGATGCAATTTGAGTGTTCTTATTTTAATTTCACAATAACCCCTTTGGAAAATAATTATTGGTTCTTTTATAAATTAAAATGCATAGAAAATATAATTATCTGTAGAAGGTCAAGCAGGTAGACTAGCCAAGATCTTTTCTTCTCCATGGTATTAAGGAAAGTGCTGAGTTGCCACTGCTTTGAAAGATGACATTTCTTTGGCAGAGAAACCTGGTGACCATGCTCTGCTCTGCCATCTTAATTGCATGCACAGTATGGCTCAAACACAGCTGCACCTCTGGGGAGTGAGGTGGTAATCTCAATTTCCTTCTGTGAAGTTTTGTTCTCCTATATACTGGGATCAGAAGTGACATCAGTCAAAGCTATGGTAGAAGACTGTCAGGAGCTTTGCAAAAATAACCATAGACAACAGAAATGAAAGGGAGAAAATATCTGAGGTACTCCTATATAAATCAAGTATTCTCTCTGTCATCCATGTTGAAAAGGATAATGCGATTGCCTGTTTTGGTCCTGAACTAAGTCAAATATTTGAATAGTTTGTGCATATTATGTTTCTGCTCTGTGTGTGTGTGTATGTGTGTGTGTGTGTGTGATTAGCAGCTTACAGATAACTCTAAATTCTTTGACTACCCATTAATAGACAGCTTCTAAAATCACCTTCCCTTGATTTGAGGTAGATGTTGAAACCACTTGGAACAACAGAAGACAATATAAGTGATGCTATGCCAGGTCAGCATCCCTTCATATATCATGAAACACATGCTTTTGGAATATTTGTTGGAGAGAAAGCAACTTCTGTGTAAGAAATTTGACGGAAGGGACCAGCACTGTGGCATAGCAGGTAAAGCCGCTGCCTACAGTGCCAGCACCCTTTATGGGCACCAGTTTGCATCCCAGCTGCTCTGCTTCTGATCCAGCTCTCTACTATGGCCTGGGAAAGCAATAGAGGATGGCCCAAGTCCTTGGGCCCCTGCACCCACGTGGGAGACCCAGAAGAAGCTCCTTTCTCCTGGCTTTGGATCCATGCAGCTCTGGCCATTGCAGCCATCTGGGGGAGTGAACCAGCAATGGAAGACCTCTCTCTCTGTCTCTACCTCTCTGTAACTCTGTCTTTCAAATAAATAAAATAAATCTTTATAAAAAAAAAAGAAAAGAAAAATTCTGGTTGGATCAAGTGCATCCCACATGCCTAGGCTCAAGTTCTGGCTCTGCTCCCTACTCCAGCTTCTTGCTAATGTGCCCTCTGGGAGCCAGCAACTACTCAAGTAGTTGAGTCCTTGTCACTCATATGAGAGACCCAGCTATTGTGGGCATTTCAGGCATCAGGTGTATTGACAACAGGGAATGAAGATAGGCTGCAAATACAAAGAATGCTCAGGCCAGTTAGATCTTCTCTATAAAGTACCTTCTCCCCTACCTTGTTTAAATACCAAATAGAGATTTATTTTCCTTTTTTTAAGATTTTATTTATTTGAGAGGTAGAGTTATAGACAGTGAGAAGAACAGATAGAGAGAAAGGTCTTCCATCCGCTAGTTCACTCCCCAAATGGTCGCAACAGTCAGAGCTGCACCAATCTGAAGCTAGGAGCTAGGAGCTTCTTCCAGGTCTCCCACGTGGGTTCAGGAGCCCAAGGACTTGGGCCATCTTCTACTTCTTTCCCATGCCACTGCAGAGAGCTGGATGGGAGGAGGAGCAGCCGGGACTAGAACCAGCGCCCATATGGGATGTCAGCACCGTAGGTGGAGGATTAACCTACTGCGCCACTGCACCGGCCCCGATATAGAATTATTTTCTTTAGGGGGTTATAATAGAAGATCTTGTGTTTGGGAGACAGACTGATGGCAGGGACACCATACCAATAACAGAGGGATAAGAGAACAGAAGCACACTCAATGCTAAGACCCCAAGCCAGCTCCTTTTCTTCACTCAGCTTTCAGATAAGGCACCTAAGTCTATTCCATCCAGATAGGAAATTGGAAGGAATTCTTCAAGAAATTTTATCAATTCTAGGGTCACAACCTAAAACGACTCACTCCTCAAAGGAACAGTTGCAACAAATCCCTCTACAGGAAAGTTCAGAGTGGGTAAAACATTCCCACCCCCAAATTCCAAGTGTTTTTACAGAGCCCACTCTTATATCTGAGCAAACAGTCTAGGTTCACCAAGTTCAAACTATCTGAAATAGACAACAAATCAAACAAAAGCAATTTGAGAGGAAATATAATATGCAGAGAACAAAATGACATCTGCCAATAGCTTCTGAGAAGTTAGAGAAGAAATTACATTTAAAAGAAAATAAGGCAAAGGAATTCTCTTCAGGTGAGGTACGAAAGACAGAACCACTGGTGACAATATCAACAGACAAGGTTATAGGGAATCCCAGAAGACACAGATTATGGTTGGGTGTGGTCAGTTTCACTCTCCTGACTCCCAGCAGCAGGACCTGGGAAGGAAGGGCAATTGTGTGGCAGGAGCAGCAAGAAACAAAATGGAACCAAAAATGGAACCCAAAGTAGGCAACACATTCCTCAAGGCAGCAGGATGCTGAAGATCATGCCTGGTCATTGGTTTTGAGAACAGCTAGATGAAAGAGAAGAGAGCCCCAGAGTCTCCAAGTCATGGAAAAGTACACGAACCCTGATGACTTGCAAAGGTCAAAAGGGTTGTGTCAGTCTACACATTGAAGAACCTCAGAAATAACAGCAAATATATCATAAAACCCTTGCAAGATAGACCTGAGAAAGAAAAAAGAAATTGCTAGGGAAAGATATCCAACTGACCACAGTATGGCAGAGATGCCCATAAGAAGGTCTAGGTCGTAGGGGAGAAGGAATCAGAGAAAACAGAAGATATGAAAAATGTTTTGCAACAATTATATAACAGGACAACTTCTTGAGATGAGAGCACCATCCCCAAATGCAAAGCCTGATGCACTGGACAGGGGCAGGAAGCCTTGTGGATCCGAGCCTAGCTCTGATTCATAAGCAGCCTCCAGAAGGCTATAATCTAATCAATAGGAAGGGAACCCTGCAGTTTTACCAGTAAACACACAGAGAACTCGCTGATAATCCAGCATAAGAAATAGTTCATGAGAAATATTCTGAAGTGAATGCATCCATTTGGCCAGAAACCAAGTCCATTGACCCAACATCCATGACATTAAATAGTCCCTGACTAGTTGGGTTATTAGGTTAGAAGGTTAGAATTTATATCAATGGATTCTTCACATCAGTTCTACCACTTTCAATCTGTTTGATCTCGGGTCTACCTTCTTTCTCATCTATAAAACAGAGACAATAATAGAGCATTCCCATAGCTATTTTGTGAAGATTGAGTAAGATAGAACATTTAGAATAAATCTGGAAAGTCATTCGCATTTGATAAATATTTGCCAGTGTCATAATAATCAAACTATTTTCTAGTTGTTCAGTCATGAAATGCTATACTTTATCAGCCTCTGTCACAGTGGTTAAAAATATTTGAATCACGTAATGAATGAATATAAATGCATTCATAAAACTAAAAGAGATCCCAGAATCAGTACAAAAATCTTTGAGACCTGGGCTTTCACCTCTCTGATCCCAAGGCTGCAATAGCATCTGACACACATTAGGTACTTAGGGAATTCATGCTGAATGAGAAGCACAGAGCTATCATCAGTCTTAGAGAAATGAAATGTCTGTATTAGTATGTTTTTGTTGCCATAAAGAAATATCTGAGGCAGGTTAACTTCATAAAGAAAAGCTTCAAGGGCATGATGCCAGCATCGCTTCAGCTCTGGGGAGGAATGCATGATGATGGTGTCACAAGGGCACGAGTATCTGTGGGATCCGGCAATCACATGGCCAGACCAGAAACCAGAGACAGATGGAGGTCTCACAACCCCTTCCAAAGGTATGGCCCGACTGACCAACTGGCCCCACCTCTTAAAGGTCCTACCATAGCTATACTGCCACATTGAGGACAAACCTCCAACAGAGGAAGATTTGGAGACAAAGAACATCTAAATTATAGCAACTTGCAATATTCAATGTTTTAATACTGCCAGCTCCCTTACCATTATTGTGTATGATAAAGTATAAATTTTTATTTTATTGTTTTAATTTTCTACACAAATATATCATGAATACATTATAACTGTACAAGAAAATACAATGTTTTTAGTTCAGAAAGATTAGTTGAAAGGATACTGATATATTTTTAAAAATTAAAATAATATTGTTCTTAATATTAAAATATAGTGTATTTACTCAAAGCTAAGAAAAAATACATATTATCTATGTAATTGAAAATACTAAAGAGTGAAATATCACATTTGGCATCCTGTCATTCAACATTCCACCAGGAATAATTGACTCCTTTTTTTTCCCTTATAAAAAGGATATAGATCTCAGACAATACCTTTTTCTGCACCATGTGAAACTGAAACCGGCCCCTAAACAGGGCCTTGAATGCAAATGCCAGGTGCCTTCAGGTCCTCTTTTGTACAGTCTTCTAAACTCCCTCCCTTATCGGAAAGTTTCCCCGCCCTGCTGTCATGTTCACAAATGAACTCTCATGAGAACTACTCACTGAATTAGGGGAGTGGTGCAGCTGGGCCCTACAAGTTTCCTTATCACTGTACACATGAGGTCATTTACTTGCCCTATTGCTAACATTTGGAAGTTCAGTCTTGTTTTGTGGGACTTCTTTTCCAGGAACCCTGAGTCCTGAGCAAATAGTAATTACTATCTGCTTGTAGACTCCAGACTAACCAGAGTCCACTTGGCCATCACCAAAATTTCCTAAAGAACACGACATCACCAGCCAACTGAAGGAGGGCTGCAAGCAGTGCAGACCAACCAGGGATCTGGACACGCACTGAACAAGTAGTTCTCAGCCCCAACTCCAGTCCATAAGACTACCCCTAACCTCTCAGGGAGCCCATGAATTCAGTGACAGCCACATAGCTCCTTGCTCTGTGCTTTCCAATAAACACCTACTTTCTTTCACCACTCCAGTGCCAGAAATTGGCTTGCTGCATATTTTGCAAGTGGATTCTGTGTTGGGAATTCTATAGCAATTCCTCCATTCAATTTTGGGAGTGTACAATGATAAAACTAGCAAGGAATGCTCCTCTGACTTGTGACAAAAACATGTTGTAATGCAATAAACAAAGTATAAGTCCACAAATGTTTAACTGATTCTGTCTGGGGATTGACCAAAGAGAAAAGGTATTGGCTATTAACAACCTGTTCAATTTACAGGGCTTTCAGATTAATATCAGTCAGATCCGACCTTCATTCTTTTAAAGATACACATTTATATCATTTTAAAACATATGCATAAAATCTGCAAGGTATACCTCCTTCTTTGATGACCTGTTCTTTCCACTGGGATCTCACTCACAGAGATCTTTCATTTTTTTTTTTTTTTTTTCTGCCAGAGTGTTTTGGCTTTCCATGCCTGAAATACTCTCATGGGCTTTTCAGCCAGATCGGAATGCCTTTAGGGCTGATTCTGAGGCCAGAGTGCTGTTTAGGACATCCACCATTCTATGAGTCTGCTGAGTATTTCGCTTCCCACGTTGGATCACTCTCCCCTTTATTTATTCTATCAGTTAGTATTAGCAGGTACTAGACTTGTTTATGTGCTCCCTTTGACTCTTAGTCCTTTCATTATGATCAATTGTGAACTGAAATTGATCACTTGGACTGGTGAGATGGCATTGGTACATGCCACCTTGATGGGATTAAATTGGAGTCCCCTGGTATGTTTCTAACTCTACCATTTGGGGCAAGTCAGCTTGAGCATGTCCCAAATTGCACATCTCTTCCCTCTCTTATTCCTACTCTTATGTTTAACAGGGATCACATTTCAGTTAAATTTCAACACTAAGAATAACTGTGTATTAATTACAGAATTAAACCAGTCATATTAAGTAGAACAGACAAAAAAACTACTAAGAGGGATAATGTATTAAGTTGTTCATTAACAGTCAGGGCTATGCTGATCAAGTCACCGTTTCCCATAGTGTCCATTTCACTTCAACAGGTTTCCTTTTTGGTGTTCAGTCAGTTGTCACCGATCAGGGAGAACATGCTAAACTGATCTTCTGTATATAAAGAGAATCAAAAATGAATCCTCATGTGAATGGAAGGGGAGAGGGAGTGGGAAAGGGGAGGGATGCGGGTGGGAGAGATGATATGGGGGGGAAGCCATTGTAATCCATAAGCCGTACTTTGGAAATTTATATTCATTAAATAAAAGTTAAAAAAAAATCTGCAAGGTATATTTATTGTTCTTTTCAGGAAACATACAAGTATTTCTGCAAACCACTCAAAGTAAACAGTAACACAATATTCATTGTCATTCTACTGTGCCACCTTCCCATGAAAAACTTAATGGACTACAGTGAGTCCTTTATGATTTGGAATAACAAAAATACAGTGTTGGGACTAGAACAGCATACAACATGTGCTGTGCATAAATGCAATATGTTCATTCTTTCAATGATTTTATTTCCCCCATGGAGCACATAAACACCTTTCACAAGTCTTTGTCAGCTAGATTATTAATTTTTGTTTTAAATTCCAGTGTAGTTTCTTTTCATCTTAAAAACACCTTTGCTTCTGCATATTCCCCTGGGAGGAAGTATTATGATTTTGTTCCAATAGCGTTTCCTTGACATTATACTCATGGGAGGAGATTTTTCTGATCGATTTCTATGATATTCATTCCTCATGTGTTTTCTTGATATTCTTTTTGTGTCTGCATTTTTCCTTTCAATTGCATGGAACCCTGTGATATCACAGTCGTAGGAAATCTTCCCTCTGCTACCTAGTTTTCAATTATTTTGATTTAATCTGAGAGTCAAAGTGTAGTTTTCTCATTGAAGAAATTTCTCATTTTATTATTCGTGTTCGGGAACTGTTCCAGACTTGCGAGTACATTCAAACGTAGCTAATGCTGAGGATGACTTCACTGCACTTTCTGTTTTTCTTCCAGTGGTAATACTTCTCAGGACTCCTAAGACTCCCCTGCTTACAATGTGATTGGAGAACACTTTGGGCTTTTTCTGTAGGCTTTTTCCCTGACAAGGGATTAACCATGAAGGATGCAGCAACAGGGGGCCCTGCAGGCACAGTCTAGCATTGCACAAAAGTGAATACAATATACATGCCCCTTTTATCTCTCCTTCCCAGAGAAGGACTGCCACTCACCTCCTACAATGACTCTGATTTCTGGTATGGGAAAAGCCAAATGATTTGACCCTGCCTTTGCCTCCATGGTTCCACTTTGCGGAGTTCACTGTGGCTGGACTGTTAGGGCATAAACCTAGAAAGAGCAGCCTGGGCTCTCCATGGCTTCAAGAGGTCCTGAGTGTTAAAAATGAGGCTAAATCTGTAAAAAGCTATGCGTTCAGTTTGTAACCTCTAATTCTATAAAACCACCATCCATAAAGAAAAATCAGTAATAACAAAAATCAATGTAATATTTATTTATTTTTTGACAGGCAGAGTTAGACAGTGAGAGAGAGAGACAGAGAGAAAGGTCTTCCTTTTCCATTGGTTCACCCTGCAAGTGGCCACTACGGCTGGTGTGTTGTGGCCAGCGTGCTGCGCTGATCTGAAACCAGGAGCCAGGTGCTTCCTCCTGGTTTCCCACGTGGGTGCAGGGCCCAAGGACCTGGGCCATCCTCCACTGCACTCCCGGGCCACAGCAGAGAGCTGGACTGGAAGAGGAGCAACCGGGACAGAATCCGGCGCCCGACTGGGACTAGAACCGGGGGTGCCGGCACCGCAGGCAGAGGATTAGCCTAGTGAGCCGTGGCGCTGGACAAAAATCAATGTAATAAACCAGAATTTCCTTCATGTTGTTTCTCGCCCTTTCAATGAAACGAAATTATTCAATGAATAGTTAACCTTTACTGACACTTAAGGTGGAAAAAAATAAAAAACAGGACATACAGATGTTTGCATTGACATCAGGTTCACATCTAATCATCAGGGTTACCAACATTCCTTTACCCTGTTTGATGTGAAGGGTGGTAGTTTATCATTTACAAAGAAATATTAAAACCAGAAAAAAAAATAGAAATGTAACCTGTGGACCATTCTAAGAATAACTAATTAGGAAACATGAACTATACTAGACTACAAAATGATAAAGAAAATGATTAAAAGGAGGGACATATTTTGAATAAAATTTATAAAAGAATTTTCTGCTGCAAATATACATAAGGGACAGATACAAAACAACGAAATAGATCATATCCAGTCAACTTTCCAAAAACCATAGTGTCTATATAGCACTGGCATTTGGGTACTTAATTGGAATTAAGCATGCTATCAGACCCACTAACAAAAGCTGAGTTTGACTATTAACTGTTAAGTTTGTTGAAAACATTTTTAAAGTGCTGTTTAAAGTGTACAAATATGAACAGCAGGAATTATTGTAGTGCCACTGAGGGATGAATGAGAAACAAGTAGAAACCTTGTCCATCTACTAATAGTCACTTACAGACTGAATTTGTAGTACAGCAGTGAATTATGAATTATCTTCAGTCTGTTTCTGGCTTAATTTCATGTGTATAATGATTGTCCTCTTTTTTGAAAAGTGTAAGCTTATAGATCATCACCCTTTGCCCTTCCTATTCCCTACCACACATAACAAGGTAGTTGAGGTTAGTGGAAAGTGTACGAATACAAAGTCAGAATCTCTTGAAGTGAAACCCTAGTTCTGCCACCTCCTATTTGTGGGACATCAATTATACCAAGTTACTTCTTTGAAGCGGAAATGTTTCATCTGTGAAATGAGCAGAACAATACCCACCTCATGAAATTGCTGTAAAGATCTAACTTATAACTTAGACATGGCACCTGGCAGAGTATGTGGCACAGGATGGGATTTCTATTTCCTCTATTTTTAAAATTTCAAGTTCCTATAACCCAGTCTTACACAGATGACATTTGTAGACATGAATAATTTGAGTTGGAAAGAATTCTACCATCAAAGGGTCCTCAGGTTGGGAGTAGTGTGTGGTTAGAGGTTACGATGCCTGTCGTGGCACTGTTGAGACACTCACGTCCCACCTGAGAGTCCTGGGTTTGAGACCTGGCTCTCACTTCTGACGCCAGCTTACTGTTAATGCAGACCCTGGAAGGAAGCAAGGATGACTCAAGTAATGTGGCTCCTGCCACTCATGCAGGAGACCTGGATTGAGTCCCTGCCTCTCAGGCTTTAGAACTTCCTTGCAGGCATGGGGAGTTTCCAGCAGGTAAGAGCTCACTTCCTCTCACCCCGCCCCCAAGGAAACAAATAAGTGTATCCTCAGACAAACCTTCAGAGGCAATTCATTCCTTCCAAAATTGGCTTTCAAGGTTTTACCTTATGAAACATGTCTGCTTACTCTGCTTTTACTTAACAAGAAAATTACTATTCTGTCTCTCATAATCCAGAGAAATTAAAAAAAAATCCTTCCAGCTATTCACTTAACTATTGTCTGTCCCTCAGACTTGATACTGCCTTCCTCATCTATTGAGTCTCCACAGATGGATTCATTGTTCTGTCAGGTGTTGGTGACTGCTCACTATCTGAGAACAGACCTTTCATTTGAACCTTGCTGCGCATCTTCGATGCTTCTTGCTACCATTTTCCCCTCAACAACTATCAAAGGGTCCTTACTGAGGGTTAAAATCATGTTCTCTCTATTCCTGTGATATTTTCCTCTCTGGCTGTCCCCATCTTGATTTTTCTGACTCTGAAATCTAACTTATTATCTGCACTATTAACTTTGTACTCCCCTTGCATAATAACTTAACCATTAGTATTCAGGGTGGAGCTCTGTGTTTCATGTATCATATCTTCTATGACCATGTAAAATTGTGCTTTGGATCCTCTATTTTGTGGGTTACGTAAGTAAATTAGAAACAAAAACAAATTCCACAGAAAATATCCCAAAGTACTGTAACCTGACATTAGTCATCCAGGGGTCTCTGCTCCCGTGATCTGATTCCATTATCATGAGGAGGAGAATTGCACTTCCTTTCTGTATTATGCACTTATCCCATTAGCCACAAGGCAGTTTTCAGTTGCTTGCATGGCTGCTCCTGTTATTTATCTGGAACGTCAGCCAGTGCTGGCAGGAACTTGTCTCTTGATGAGAGACACAGGAGCAGACAAGACCCTCAACTGCAGTTACACAGGCACTTGCGCTATCCATACAGTATTTATTCTGTTTTTTTTTTTTTTTCCAAAGCAGCACCTTTCATTCCCAAGGATGTAAATCTGACCTCCTTCCCCTGAAATAAAACACCATTAAACAGGAAGAAGAAAGATAAAATAGCAGCTGTGATGAAGTAAAGTGATAAATGCGTAAAATCTTCAGCATCAGCCAGGTGAGGATAAGGGCAAATTTTAGAGGTGACAGGAAGCAAAATCAGTGTATGATGGGCAAAGAATGTAGGCTTATTCAGGGAAGTTACCATCTTTCAAACATTTTTGAAAATACTAGGCTCTTCGTAAACATATAAAACTGTAAGGAAAGCAGTTTGGCTGAAGTAGATTATTTCCCCTAAAGACAAAACCTCCAGCCATATTTGTACCATCATATTTCCTGAACTTCTTTATCTGCTGATAAAATGTGCTTTCTGGGTGAGCATTTGGTGCAGTGCTTAGGACACCACACCCCAGATCTCAGTCCCTAGGTTCAAGCATTGGTTCAACTCCCAATTCCAGCTCCCTGCTACTAATGTGCACCCTGGGGGCAGTATGCAATGGCACAAGTAGTTGAGTCCCTGCTACCCACTGGAAGACCCTGATTGAATTTCTGGCTCTGAGCTTTTATTCTTGTTTCTGTTTAAGATTTTATTTATTTGAGAGGTAGAGTTACAGACAGAGAGAAGGAAAGACAGAGAGAAAGGTCTTCCATCTACTGGTTCGCTCCGCGAATGGTCACAATGGCCAGAGCTGGGCTGATCTGAAGCCAGGAGCCAGGAGCCAGGAGCCTCCTCTGGGTCTCTCATATGGGTGCAGGGGCCCCGGCACTTGGGCCATCTTCTGCTACTTTCCCAGGTCATAAACAGAGAGCTGGATTGGAAGAGGAGCAGCTGGGACATGAACCAGTGCCCATATGGGATGCCAGTGCTGTAGGCAGAGGATTAGCCTACTCAGCACCACAGTGCCAGCCCCTGGCCTCGCCTAATCCATCATCTCTATCTTTCTTTTTCTCTTTCGCTTTCAGATATGTGTGGGTGATTTTATTTTTTAATGGCACTTTCTATTTTAGAGCCTTATCATGATTCTTATGGCAACTTGACATGAATGAAACTATAATAAGTTTCATCAGGTTCTATATCTGGGGGAGATGTTGGGAATGCCTGGAGATGTCTGAGTCAACATCCAGTATGTACCACACCTGAATGAAAGATTTTTCTAATGTACCTATTTGAGTACTTTTGTTATTTCCCACAATTTTAGTCCCACAACTTGTCTCCAGTGACAAGAGGGATCACATCAGGCAGGGTTCACAAAAATAACACTGTTAAATATATCAAAAGAATTAAGAAAACAGTCCCATAATAGGGAAGTTTCAGTCAATGGACAACAGAGAGAATGTCCCATGACATTCAGCCAGCTGTATAGCACTGTAGGATTGGTTGTCTCCAAGAATTATTTCCCTGATGGGAAACAAACATTCATCAACTTCACACTTCCAAGTGCATCTTCTCTCAGGTGGGCCTCTGGGCACTTACCTACCACCTGAAGACCGTTCACCCCCTGAGCCATTTGTACTCAAACATTCTCAAAAAAAGAGAATTCATATATTAATAGTTTTCTCAACCTCAAACTGTGGATGATGTTTACCTGAGTTGCCTTATAACTTAGTCAAACTATAGGAAAAAGCACACAGTTGCAAGATTATTCCATAGCTTATTAAGACTTTTTTCTGCCAATTCCTAGAGCCAACACTACTTTTACATACCCTTCAGTCAAAATTAGGGAGTGATAAGTTATCAATGAAAGGCAACTTGGTGCTACAGAATATCAAAACTAGATATTCTAAATGCACAAACATGTAATTTCAAAGTTGCCATTTGAAATTTAGAATTCTCAGTTCCATGGATTATAGAGATAGGGAAAGCCTGAATTCACATTCATAAGTGTTATTTCAAACAAGTTTAAAAATACGAAAAGAAAATGAACACATAATATGAAATGGACGTTCATTATTGTGATCATAATATGTGAAGTATAACATTTTCAATTATTAATTATAGAAACCTGAAGATCCGTCATAACTATCCCTCAAATAAGCCTGTAAACAAGTATTTGAGAAGTTAGTTTCTTTGCCCAGGATACCTTGGAGATGTCATCCAATCACAATGTTAAAGGATTTGGTGGTAATTCCCCTACAGAGCTCTTTTTCTCCTAACACACATCCAGAAACTGTGTTTCTGAGAATATAGCCAGACAAAAAGATATTCTCTTCCAGATGTCTGGGATAAAGATGACTGTGCCAAAAAGTAACCCTGGAAAGTACTCTAATAATGTGTGAGACTGAAGTGAAGAAGATATAAGATAAATAAAAAGATGAGAGAAAAGAGCTTTGTAATGATTTAGAATTAAGAGGTGACAGATGGTCACACTGAAAATTCTCGGTGGACCAGAAGAGTGACATATAAGGCAATCACCTGTCCCCACCTCTGCAGCTTAAAATAATTAATATATGATACAGATTACTATTAAATTCTCATCATTCCTGTTGTAACTACTTTTTAGACAGGAATTTATGGCTTCTTTCCTCTAGAAACAATAAAGCATTAATTCCATATAAGGTATAGCTCATGTGATAATTTCGGCACCCGTACATATAGTTAGCAGGTTGGTGTGCAGTATCTAAGTACCAGGGCAGTACAGTAGGGAAAGAAGTGTTCTTGGTCTTTGCAGGACTCTCATTACCTAGACAAATAGAGCCTTTTCAGATTTTATATTTTACTAACATTGCACATCTATCTCAGGAGTTGCAAGGCAGCAAGAGTTAAAACAAATTCATCTGATGATCACTGTTTCAGCTTTTCTGTTTCCCTATTTAAGGTGTCACCTAGTCTGTGAACATTTAAGCTATTTCAAAGCCACTAAGTTTTTCCATAGTCAAATATATAAATTCTTGAACAAAATAATACTAAGCTAAATTGATGGGTTAAATTTATCTGACACTTTCTAGTTTAATTTGTCATAGTCCACCATTTAACCCTATAGATATTGGACTCAATAAGACACAGAAATGCATAAATAAGTCCAGAAGAATTGATGCTCCAGAATGTTCAATTCTATTTGCTCAAATAGACACAACCATAAAGCTAGAATTTATATTAAGCTAAGCAGCATCGACAAAATAGAAGGAAAAAACATACACAAATGTTTACTTGAAAAAGTGAACAGTAGAAGGAATAATGCTGGTCCTCAACTAAGTATTGCAATCATCCAGATAAACTGCCACACCACTGAGATCTTACAAAGGATAGTGTGGAAGGCGTTGCAAAATAATAATAGAAATCATAAGAAGAAAGGATTTTTTCAGAATAAAAGGAAAGCACTGTGCTGAAATGGTCTTCAGAAATGCTTCAAATAAAGTTCTGTGATTTGAGAAAAGAACAAACAGAAATATCATGAGAAAGAGGCCTCAGTCATCTCCCAGTCCGTCTTTCACACTTGGACAATACAGTTTGTATCATGGATCATCAAAGTATCTCTGTAGCATGACGGGCCCTCAAAGCAAAAATTATAGCATTTTCAGTTGCTAAATTGTTTACAATTTATGGATTATGTTCAGTTTAACTAATTTCACTTTCTCATTTTTTATATAATTTGATATCAAATATATTTATTTGCATTTCAGCAATGACAATTCCACTTAGAATAAACATAATTTAGGCAGTTAAGTAAAATCTTAACTTCCCAGACTCAGTTTCTATTTCTAAAAATGAGACCCTCACAGAGCAGTTGAGAAAGCTAGAAATAATATATGTTATGGAACATGTTATATATCTGATAATTCTTAGTTCTCTAAAACTAGTAATTCTTAGGTGAATTTTTCTTATGAGACATTTAAAAATATTGGCCCCCTATACTTGCCATGTCTTGCAAATGTCTGAGGCAAACACCATCAAAACCATTTTCAAAATGCTAAATTGTCAACACTGCTGTTACAGATGCTTAAAAATAGTCCATGTCTTAATTGCGAACACATTTATGTATGAATTTATGTTTTAGGAAGCTCGCACTATTGCACACACCAATCACATCATTTAAGACTGAAAGCGCTGAAGTGGAAAAATTAAGGCATTTCAGATAAATGTACACACTCTGAGCAATTTTCCAGGAAAGTGCAATGTTTATAATAGGAGTAGGCATGTGTTAGAGTAATTTTGTAGGGAAAAAAAAGAAGCAAGTCAATCCATTTCTGTAAATATTTACTAAATACCTGCTACGCAAAGGCTGCTAGAAGTTAGAAGTGCACAGACGGTGCTACAACACACACTCCAGATAACTGGACTTCTCCTTATAAACTCTGCTGGCCAGTGCGAGTCAATGTTGGTCAGCACATAAGCAGGCAGCACACAGTGTCATGTTTGCATATATCACAAAGTAGAAAACTCTCTGAGAGGGTCTGTGGGTCTTCAGTAATAGGATACGTGGGAAGAGGAATTTGCTTAGAATGAAGATATGCCTAAAATCTAGAAGGAAGAAATGAGATAGAGCAAAAGCCTACTTCTAAAGGAAAGCCTAGCTAAAGATAGGAGGCTGAGAAGAAATGTATTCCGATATATGTTAACTGAATTTTTGTGTGTATGTGATCTCCATTCTTAAAGGCCTGCCAAAACAGCATAATCCTCATGCCTACATGCATACAAAATTATCTTAATAAAATGGAAGTCTAAAATACCAATGATTCTCCAGGATACAGAGCAACTAGAGGTATCCTAGATTTCTTGTAGAAGTATAAGTCAATAAAACTTTTTTTGCAAACTGATTCATAATACATACATACGATGACCCAGCAGTTCTTCTCCTGGAGAGCTACCTAACAGAAATGAGTGCCTATGGACAACAAGAGAGATGCATGGGGATGTTTATAGCAGCTTTGCTTGTGATAGCTCCAAACTGAAAATAGCTAAAATATGTGTCTGTAGTAGGTGGAAAAAATATGTGCACTTTATTTGTAGAGTGAAATACTACTCAGTAATGTAAAGTAACTACTGATATATGTACTCAACATGGATAAATATAACATAAAAATTGTGAGTGAAAGAGTACAAAGAGTGCACAACTGTATGATTCCATTCTTTGAGGTTCAGAAATCATAAAAGTGACCTAGGGTGATAGCAGTAAGAACACTATATCCTTGAAATACTCTTGGAAGTGGCTATTACTAACGAGGTAGTGGAATGAAGATTTCTTTCTAAGGATGAAAAATGATGCAAAGGATAAAGTGGGTTGTGTTTTCAAGTACAAACACACACACACACAAACACATACATGAAGGACCTTCAAATAGTTTCTAGAAACACATATTTAAAAATGCATGTATCTCAAAATTGCTTTGTGCCTAAACTAACTTGCATTTTAATTCCATTTTTTCATGGACTTCTTGAGGTACCCTCAGATATATTTTAAAATGTATCAAGCTGTGGGGTCAGTGCTGTGGTTAGGCTGCCACTTGTGACACCAGCATCCCTTCTCAGAATGCCAGTTCAAGCCTCAGCTATAATGCTTCAAATCTAACTCCCTGCTAAAGTACCTGGAAAAGCAGCAGAAGATGGCCAAGTACTTGGACCCCCACCTTCCATGAGATCCGGATGGAGTTTCTGGCTCCTGGCTTCTGCCTGGAGTAGGCCCAGCCATTGTAGCCATTTGGGAGAAAGCAGAGGCTGGAAGATTTTCTCTCCTTCTTTCCCTCTCTCCCTGGCTCTCTGATATTCCATTTTTCAAGTAAATAAAATAATTTTTAAAAAACAATATCAAACTATTAAGGTATGATTAGTGTACTTCATTGATACACACATATACATAAATGAGAGTTCTTCAAAAATTTTTGGAAAATGTGCCATACCTTTTAATTCCATTATCCACAATCTGTTTAGGGGAAATTTTTACAAGTACAACATGTATATACACATAATACAAACACCATAGCCTCCTATCAAGTGTCAAACTGAAAATTCTTCCCATAAAGTGAGAACAAAAAATTATTCATTAGGACCCTTGCAATTCTATGAGTTAGTAAAATAAATTTTTATAGAAATGTGTCTACAAAAACCATCTCATTGAAGGGAAGTTATTTTTGCTTATATTACTTGAGTAATAAGGAAAGGTAACTAAGAAAACTCGTTATTAAATTTGATCAAACGTATGTGGACAATATCTAAATTTCTATTCTTCCAACAAAAATGACAAATAGCTTAGCCGTGATCAACTGTCTTCTATTTGTTGTATCTGTACACCCTCACTCCTCTCCTATCAGAAAGTCAGGTCCTTAGAAGAGATGGCAGGGCCAGCGTTGTGGCATAGTGGGTAAAGCTACCACCTGTGACACCAGGATCCCATGTGGGTGCCTGCTTGAGGCCTTGCTGCTCCACTTCTAATCCAGCTCCCTGCTAATGCACCTGGGAAAGCAGTGGAAGATGGCCCAAGTGCTTGAGCATCTGCACCCATGTGGGAGACCTGGATAAAGCTCCTTAATCCTGGCTTTGGCCCAGGCCCTGCCACTGCAGCTATCTGGGGGGTGAACCAGCATATGGACAATCTCTCTCTCGCTCTCTCTCTCTCTCTCTCTCTCTCCTTCCTTTATATCTCTGACTCTCAAACAAATAAAATAAAAAGAAAAGAAGAAGAAGGGATGGATTAAATGCTCTGCTGTACTTCACAAAATGTAGCACGAAGGCAGGCAGGTGCACAAAGGCAATCATCATGATGCCATTCGTTGATTATTATTCTAAGCAAAATTACTGAACCTCGCATAAACTCTTTGAAATAGGTGTTCCTTATTCCCAGTCTACAAAGCTCAGAGACTTCATATAAATAATAAGTGGAAGAGCAGGGCTTCAAATGCTGTATAAAAATCTCATATTCTCTAGACAAATATTTTCATTGGTTACGACAGACTGAGTTCCACTGCTTATATACATTCACATATATTAGCTACATAATTTACATATAGGTGGAATGAATGCCCTGTAGTGTTGGCAGATACATATTTATCATTTACTGTCTGGAATGTTAAAGCAATATCTCATAGGAGCTCTATTATTCCATTATTGATTATAAAACATCTGCTTAAACTGTTTTCTAGCTGAGATTCTCAGCAGCACAGTTCTACCCCGAGTGATCTGTGTAGAGCCCTGCTATCAGTCAGAGCCCTTGCTTATCAAACATTGCCTCAGAACCCTAAGACACACAGTTGCAGAGCAAAAATGACTCAAGGCCTCACAAAGAGTCAATATCCAATAGTGAATATGTTTTGTTTGCAGTATCACACCTTCTCAATGTGCTGTTACTGCTTTTCAGTCCATCCCAATGCAATGTCATATCCACTCGGAGCTCCCCCGTCATGCGCTTGGTGTATCTTACCTCTGCCTAGTCGATGTATGATTAACTCTACAATGTAATTAGGAATAGTTTTTGAAATATACCAAAGGCTCCATTATTCTGAACCATTCTTAATCTATTTATAAATCTAAATATGAATTTTGCTCCTTCTTGGCCACATATAGCAAGCAATTCAAATTCTCTCAAAATGGCCAATGATTCGGTTGTACTATAATCAAAGCGGATTGTTGTTTTGGTCATAGCAAGCTACGAATTCATGTCAATGGAAATAGCCTCTCTGAAAAGAATCATTGTGTTGTTTTATAATCTGCATGGAATAACACTGTCAGCCCACAGGTTTTTGACAGTTCCATATCCTTCCCTCATCTAATTCTATCTGACAATGAAAAACAGATCACATTTATTAGAACATCAGCACATTTTTAGGTGCATGGGCATTTCTTTCATAGGATGATCTGTCAGATTTCATTCATGTATAGGTAGAATGATTGCCCTTTTGTGTTGGCAAATACATATTCATCATTCACTTTTATGGACAGCTAAACATGAGGATATCTCAAAGGAGCTTTATTATTCTTATTATATATGCTGGATTAAATCCTGTCTAGAGAACTGAGTCTAATAGTGGGTGCCTTTAACTTGAGAAACGAGTATTTAAAAAGAGATAAACCACCAATGAAAGTACAATGAGGGATACATGGAGTAACAAAATAAAATGCTTTGGAGAAATATGTGTGTCACTGCAGATGTGCCAGAAACTCTCCTGGGTTTAAATAGGATTCTATAATCTGTTGCCTCACCTTAAAGCCATAGTCTCAGATGATTCACTGAAATTTTATTGTATGTATTAGAGGCAGTATTTAAATTGTGAGACACAAAGCTCAACATGTAGTTACCCAAAAAATAGATGTCATAAGAGAACTTTGTTCACTCATTTAGTTACCTGTCTTCAATTCTCATATTCCTGTGCTAATTCTTGAGGACAAAGACCCAGGGGATGGTTGATGCAGTTACTTGTGACTGCAGCAATTATAAGCTGAACTTGCTTAGAAGAAGCTATTATGACTGAAATGACATTCATAGCCCATGGTTCCTGCCATTTATTTTCCTAACAATGTGGCTAGACTTGAGCCAGTCTATCTACTACAGAGAAGTTTATAATTTTTTACTAATTGTGGTGGGAGAAATATTTGAATTTTATTTCTTAAAAAGATGTTACTTAGCCACTTTTCTCTTTAAATATTCTTTTTCAAGTACTCACTAAAATTTCAATCAAGGGGGATGGCACTTGGTGAAGTGGGTAAAGCCTTCAGTGCGGGCATCCCATATGGATGCTGGAGTCATGGCTGTTCTACTTCCGATCCAGCTCTCTTCTATGGCCTGGCAAAGCAGTAGAGGATGGCCCAAGTCCTCCAGCCCCTGCACCCACGTGGGAGACCCAGAAGCTCCTGATTCCTAGCTTTGGATTGGCTCAGCTCTGGCCATTGTGGCCATTTGGGGAGTGAACCAGCAGATGAAAGACCTCTCTCTCTCTCTCATGTCTGCCTCTGTAACCTTTCAAATAAATAAATAAATCTTTTAAAAAAATTTAAAAATTCAGCTAATTCTGTATCATCTTCATTAAGGAAACCCAATTTCTGTTTCAAATTTGCTATGGTTCTCTTATCTTATTAGTACTCTATGTACCTTAAAGTAAAAAAGACAATAGACCCTCCAATAGATACTTCTCAGGGTACAGTTAAAGTAGTAATTTGTGGGGCTGGCATTGTGACCCAGCAGGTTAAGCCACTGCCTGTGACACCAATATTCCATATAGGTACTGGTTCAAGTCCTGGCTATTCCATTTCCAATCCAGATCCCTGCTAATGGCCTAGGAAAAGCAGCTGATGGCCCAAGCGCTTGCACCCCTGTACCAATGTAGGAGACCTGGATGATGCTCCTGGCTCCTGATTTCAGTCTGGCCCAGCCCCTGGCATTATGGCCATTTGGGTGAGTGAATCTGCGGATAGAAGATATGTATATGTGTGTGTGTGTTTGTGTAACTCTATCTTTCAGATAAATAACTGAATCTTTTTTTAAAAAGTAGCAATTTTGGAGTTTGTATTCATAATACTAAACATATTTAAGAATAGAAGCTACCCTTAAAACACTTAGCCACTTGTTTTGCTCATTTAAAATGCTTGCTATAGAGAGCATTATAATCTTATAGTCTTATATTTTATTTTTCTTCCATAATTACAGTTCATTCATGTATATAGCTAGTTGAGAGGCAGAGACACAGACAGACATGAGAGGGAAGATAAAAAGTTCTTTGGCTTACTACCCAAATAAACTCTACTTGAGCCATCATTTATGCCTGCCACTATCTACTTTGACAGAAGTTGAAGTCAGGAGCCAGAGCTAGAAATCCAACTCAGTTGCTCCTACAGAATGCAGGTATCCTAATCACCAGGCTAAAATGCCCGTTGCTCTTTACAGTTGTTGAGGTACAGGGAGCTGTATCAGGCACGTACTAACCACCATATAAATGCTTGTCAGGCCTGTAAATTAATGAGGGAGAAAGTGAAAGTAATTTTTATTTCAGCTCTTTAAATGTACACTCTTTAAGATGTCATCAATGATTCTACAGTGTATGCACTTAATAATGATTCATGCAATGCTAGAAAATCTGCTAAATAACAAAAGGGACTCTCTTCTGTGGACACAAAACTCGGAGTGGGGGCTAGACAGAAGCTTTATGGTTCAGACTCTTTTGTGAGACAGTGTCTAGAATATACCCACTGCAACAATTGAACTGCAGCAAATCCTAAGTATTTTAAAATAAAATGAGATATGAACATCGTTAATAACGCAGCTGAATGTACTTAAAGATGTTCTTTTCTGCTGAAACACAATAAGTAACTTTATTGCCAAGAAAGTGCAAGGGCAGAGTTTTAATTAAAGTTAACCAAAGGTATTAGAATCTTATGAATTTATTTGAGTAGTTATTTGTATAAAATTATTGTTAATGATACGCTTACAGCTTCCTTTCATCTCCAAGTACTAATCAGGCCCACTCTGCTTAGTGCCCAAGATTCGACAAGATTGGTGTGTTCAGGATACTATGGCCATAAACACAGTTTAATCCCTTTAAGTAATAGATTACTTCAGTAAATATTCTTATGAGTAGAAAACATGTATTTTATTTTCAAATTTCTTCTAACACTTTTAAGCATAAAGGCATAGGTATTTTTAACACTGAATTCAGATGTGATTTCAATTAATTTGTTCAACGGTCATTCTTTTTTTTTTTTTTTTTTTTTTTTTTTGACAGGCAGAGTGGACAGTGAGAGAGAGAGACAGAGAGAAAGGTCTTCCTTTTGCCGTTGGTTCACCCTCCAATGGCCGCCGCGGCCGGCGCGCTGCGGCCGGCGCACCGCACCGATCCGATGGCAGGAGCCAGGAGCCAGGTGCTTATTCTGGTCTCCCATGGGGTGCAGGGCCCAAGCACTTGGGCCATCCTCCACTGCACTCCCGGGCCACAGCAGAGGGCTGGCCTGGAAGAGGGGCAACCGGGACAGAATCCGGCGCCCCGACCGGGACTAGAACCCGGTGTGCCGGCGCCGCTAGGCGGAGGATTAGCCTAGTGAGCCGGGGCGCCGGCCTCAATGGTCATTCTAACAACTAAAGCTAGGCACAAATGGAAAGGTTTACTGTGTAAAATATTAAGTTTCCTGATTTGGATAAGTTTAAAATAAATGGATAGTTCTAAGGAATTTTTGAAACAAAATAAAAAAAAACCTCTTTATTGATAGAATTGAAGTTGCTTTCCTCTCAACAATTCTAATTGAGAAATTCTAACTTTACTGAAAATTACACTCCAGTAATTTCTTATAATTAAATCTCTACTGATTGATAGAAGAATCAGAAGCCGATCACTCAAAACCTAATGTGTGTTCATTTACCTGAATACTGCATTACATGAACCACAGCGCTGTCATTTCTCCACTGGTGCCTCCCACCGTTATATCCATTTGGCATTTATTCAACTCCAATACACACTTTATAATAGATTTATCTGCTATTTCAGTAGGGATTATATGTATTATCATTTGCCATGACAACAGCTTTGTAATCCATAGTCACATTAGCGCTCATTAGTGCCAAATGAGTCTTTGAGAATATTCATAATCTAAAATGATAACACATAAGTGATTATTTTTTTCTTTGATCCTCTTTTACTGTATTTTTTCCTCTGAAGGGATTTGTGAGTGTTTTTCCCTCTAAAGATTCAATTAGTCCAGCTTTTCCTGCCTGAGCTTATCATGATTTCTATCAGAAGTAGCATTTTGCTTTCCAAAAAATGCAAGTCAACCTCATTTAGCACCACTCAAAGCACACACATTTATTTGAATGATTCGCATGAGTTATGTATGTGACTTGTCAATGAACCTGCACCAGTGAAGCATGGTCTGCAGCTTGTCCTAGTATTGTGTGAACATCGACTCCCTCACTGGATGACTAAAGTGAGCACTGATTCCTAAAAAGAGCTGCTGTAATAGGATTTAACAGTAGTTTCTGGTCATTTGCTAGTATTGTCTTTGTTTTCTGCTGAGCTAACTTGCTTTTATCTTCTTACCTTTCCTCCCACTGAGTATAAACAAACCTCGAGGCAAGCTACTGCCATGCAAGTCCTTTTATCAGCAGAGGGAAGACAAGCAAAATAAATTTAATCTCAATTTAACTCAATTCAACAAGCATTTATTGAGTACCTACTTCATGCTGGGTACTGAGCCAGGAATTGGGGAAACAGAATGGAATTAGACAGTTTCTATTTACAAGGAGTTTGAGGGTAGGGATAAGTGGATATGTAAGAGTAAAAACACTGTAGTTGTGGGACCACTTTGTCGCACAGTGAGTTAAGCTGCTACCTGTGATGCCAGTATCCCACAAGAGCACCAGTTTGAGTCCAGGATGCTCTACTTCCAATCCAGCTCCCCACTAATGCATCTGGGAAAGCAACAAAAGATGGCCCAAGTTCTTGGGCCCCTGCATTGATGTAGGAGACCCAGTGGAGTTCCAGGCTCCTGGCTTTGGCCTAGGCCAGCCCTGGCTGTTACAGCTATTTGGGGAGTATATCAGTGGATGGACGACCTCTCTGTCCCTCCCTATCTCTCTCTTTCTCTCCCTACCTCTCTCTAATACTGCCTTTCAAATAAATAAAATAGGTCTTCAAAAAATAATAAAAAAAAACACTAGAGCTGTATGCATTGCAATATATCTGCAGTGTCATGTAGAGTAGTCTGGATGAGACATGCAGTAGTCAAATATGTGGACACTGGAAAGATTCAAAACCAAATTTCCTGAATTTGAATGCAACTGTAACACTTCACATCTGTATAAATCTGGACATATAAATTAATCTCACTGTGCTCTAGGTTATTTTTTTAAACTTTTATTTAATGAATATAAATTTCCAAAGTACAGAATATTGATTACAATGGCTTCCCCCCCATAACGTCCCTCCAACCCACAACCCTCCCCTTATACACTCCCTCTCCCCTTCCATTCATATCAAGATTCATTTTCGATTCTCTTTATATACAGAAGATCAGTTTAGCATACATTAAGTAAAGATTTCAACAGTTTGCTCCCACACAGAAACATAAAGTGAAAAATACTGTTTGAGTACTAGTTATAGCATTAGATCTCAATGTACAGCACACTAAGGACAAAGATCCTACATGAGGAGTAAGTGCACAGTGACTCCTGTTGTTGACTTAACAAATTGACACTCTTGTTTATGGCCTCAGTAATCACCCTAGGCTCTTGTCATGAGTTGCCAAGGCTACGGAAGCCCCCTGAGTTCACTGACTCTGATCATTTTTAGACAAGGCCATGGTCAAAGTGGAAGTTCTCTCCTCCCTTCAGAGAAAGGTACCTCCTTCTTTGATGACCCATTCTTTCCACTGGGATCTCACTCGTGGAGATCTTTCATTTAGGTTTTTTTTTTCCCCAGAGTGTCTTGGCTTTCCATGCCTGAAATACTCTCATGGGCTTTTCAGCCGGATCTGCATGCCTTAAGGGCTGATTATGAGGCCAGAGTGCTGTCAGGACATTTGCCATTCTATGGGTCTGCTGTGTATCTCAGTTTCCATGTTGGATCATTCTCTCCCTTTTTGATTCTATCAGCTAGTATTTGCAGACACTATTCTTGTTTATGTGATCCCTTTGGTTCTTAGTCCTATCATTATGATCAATTGTGAACAGAAATTGATCACTGGGACTAGTGAGATGGCATTGGTACATGCCACCTTGATGGGATTGAATTGGAGTCCCCTGGTATGTTTCTAACTCTACCATTTGGGGCAAGTCAGCTTGAGCATGTCCCAAATTGTACATCTCTTCCCTCTCTTATTCCCACTCTTATAACAGGGCCAAAAATAGTAGTTACCAAATAACTGCCAAATATCAGTTAATACTTACAAGTGGTACAAGTGGTTAACATAGTGTTTACCACATTATAGATGCAATGTAAGTGTTAAATACAACAGAGAACTACTTGTTTAAAAAGATGATCACAACTGTATTTTCAAATAGGTACTTCAAAGAAATGGTATTACATAAAAAAATCTTTACGAATGAGTCATATCTTTATTTTCATTTTTATTTTTCCAAACGATGACCAAAAGGAGAAGGTATTAAAAAAAAGGGGGCATGGGTGTGTCAAGTCTCTAGAATATTTAATAAGGGCTGGTGTGCTCCTGCAGATAGAAGAATCCGTAAGGAAGAACACTAAAGATGAAGATGGAGAGGAGGACAAGAACAGGTTGTGAATGAACATGTTTAAGGACTTAGAGTTCAATGCCCAATCAATAGAGAGCATTTTAATTTATTGACTGCTGTGAATAGATTTGCAACTTAGAAAGATAATCTTGATTATAGCATGAAAGATGAATTATAATAAGAGGTCCTGAGGATGTGGTCAGCAGTTCTGAGACCACTGTGACAGTTCAGGAGATGTTCTGGGCCAGGAAAGTAAGAGGTCATTAGCGGTAAAGGATGTGAAAGGATCATGTTCCCATTCCAGTAGAAGATAGAACCTTTCTCATGACAGAATACCCAGTCTCCTCCTAGTGAGGAATTCATATACCTTGTAAAATGCTTAAACAATTTGCTGATAGATGTTAATGGTTAAAGATCCCTTCTAAGAAACTTGTTATCCACTCATTTAGCTAATTGTCAGCCAAGAGTAATGGCATTTAAACACTGATCCTGTTTTGCTTATAGCCAACTTAGCATAGATTATCTGATCATTTTTTTTCCTTTAAGAAAATGTCCCAACTACGAGGGAATATTTGAATTGATCTTCTCTTGTTTCTTTCCTTAGATAAAACTGAAAGATAATCTGTGGGGAGCAACTGGGACTAGACTAAGTTACTGGAATTAAGACTTATTCTATGCATCTGCTCTCCCACAATATGGCGCTGGGAGAGGAGGAAACAGCTTCTACTCAGCTGCCTCCAGTTCAACCAATAAACTGTAGGACCTGCTCCTGATTGGAGGAGAGCAGCGTACTCGGCGTGTGGGTAGCAGAGTTGGGATTGGCAGAAGAGGACTATAAAGGAGGAGAGAGACAACATGCACCAGGAACATCTAGAGGAACATCTAAGAGGAACACCTGTGCAGCGCCTGAGAGAGCCGGCCGGCGGTGTGCCGCTCCCCCGCGGAAGTGGGGAATGTGGCAGGGGGAACCGCCCTTCCACGGAGGTGGAAGGGACGGTAGCCAACCCGGGAAGAACCAGCAGCAACCCCGGGGAGGGCCGAGCAGACAAAAGAACAGCGCAGGGTCCTGTGTCGTTCCTCCGCGAAGAGGGGGAGCGACATAATGGTGCCGTGACTCGGATATGAAGCCTAGGCAGGGTTCAGTGTCGCTCCTCCATGAAGAGGGGGAGCGACAATAATCTGACACAGGTGTATCACTAAACTGTCAGAAAAGTGACAAAGAAAGCAAAAATTTGGATGAAAATGACGGGATCAGTTGGGGCAACTTGAGCTGAAAGTATTTACAGGATATCCATGTAAAGAGAAGGGAGAGAATGATAGAACATACTACTCAGTGAATACCTTATATGGAAAGCATAATAACAAGTATTTGAATATCTTTAATCTTAACTGACACCATAAACAAGAGTGTCAATTTGTTAAGTCAACAACAGGAGTCACTGTGCACTTACTCCTCATGTAGGATCTCTGTCCTTAATGTGTTTACTATGTGAATTAATGCTATAACTAGTACTCAGTGTTTTACACTTTATGTTCTGTGTGGATGCAAACTGTTGAAATCTTTACTTAATATATACTAAATTGATTTTCTGTATATAAAGATAGTTGAAAATGAATCTTGATGTGAACGGAATGGGAGAGGGAGTGGGAGTTGGGAGGGTTGCGGGTGGGAGGGAAGTTATGGGGGAAAAAGCTATTGTAATCTATAAGCTGTACTTTGGCAATTTATATTTACTAAATAAAAGTTAAAAAAAATAAAAAAGATGGTGTTTGAAACAGTTTCTGTGTATTTCATGCAGTGTGTTTATTGGGATACTGTAACAATGCACTAGATGAGTTGAATATTGGTTAAAAAATAAAGTAGTTCAAAATTACTGATATAGATCTTAAAATACTGCTTTATATGAAATAAGACACAAATTTATTTCTACACTTGATTTTCAAGGGGACTATGGTGGTTAAGGGATTACCTTGCAGCTCATTTGCACTAAGGGGCTTTCCAGGGAACACGAACCTTCCTTCAAATGGGTTTTCCTTCAGAAATCAACCATTATGCATTGTATTTATTCTTTCACTAATCTTTTCAGTAAATCGCTATTGAGCATTGGACACTGTTCTGGGTCCTGCAGATACACTGTGCATTACACAGACAAGGTCCTCTATTCTTCCCATTGTGATGTAGAGAAACAGCTCATCACATCAGGATTCAGCTGCTCCATTCTCATCAGTCCACCCTAATGAAAGTGGGCCACTTTCATATTTTATCTTCCTGTACACACTCCTACACTATCCTTGTCCAGGAAATTTGAAGAGTTACTTTGAGAAAATATTGATAGAACCACAAAACTAGAAATTACCCTAAAAATTCGGCGAAACTTCTGAACAGAAGCCTAGTAAACATCAGACCAGTTTTCATTTTCTCTCATTCCAACCAAAAAAAGGTAGAGAAGTCTAGAGTTATCCCAGGAAAAAACTATCTACAATTTATTTATCTTGTATTTTGATCCTATTAGAGCTACAGAGGTAAAAGGTACACTCTGCCTTCAAAGTACTTGTGATCTAGCAGGTAAGAGAAAGGAGCAGGGTCTAGCACTGTGGCACAGGCTAAGCTGTACCTGTAACAACGGCATCCCTTAGGAGCACTGGTTCAAGCCCTGGCTGCTCCATTTTGGATCCAGCTCCTTGCTAATGCTCCTGAGAAGGCTGCAAATGATGGTCAAGTACTTGAGCCCCTGCTACTCATGTGGGAGACCAGAAGAGAGTTCCAAGCTCCTGCCTTGAGCCTGGCCCAGCCCAACCTGCTTTAGCCATCTGGAGAGTGAACCAATGAATGGGAGCTCTCTCCCTCCTTCTTCCCTCTCCCTCTTTCTGTAACTCGGCCTTTCAAATAAATAAGACAAATCTTTTTAAAAAAGGAGTAATAAGTAAGTAGAGTGGTAATATGAAAGGCAGTTATTAGATTAATTTCTGGAGTGGTAAATTTAGTTACAAGCTAGGTTGATTTGGTTATTGAAGTTGAGGCAGGATTAAATTGTAAATCTGAAACTAAAACTGTCATAGATCTGCATATCAGATCATCCTTTAAGTTTACCTGGCATACTGATCCTCCACAGAATGTGTGGCATTATCCAGCGAGAGATCAGCTTTCTATGAATATGGAACAGGTGCTCAGAACATAAGAATGCTTAATTCCATGGTCTTTGGTTCAGAGTCCAAGAAACTCGACTACCTGACACTGGATAATGTGAATAGGGAGACTGTATATTAAGATGACAGCAGGAAGTTTGTTTTGAGCCACATCATTACAACTCTATTAAGCTCTGTTCTCACCATGTGCTGTCGACAGGTGAAATAAGAGAGGAAAAAACATTGATCACTCTCCACAACCAGCTCATAAACAGTTTAGAACTAATATACATAAACTAGGAAATAATGTCCCAATCAAAATAAATTCAGTACTAGGTTTGGCCTGATATCTTGCATATATTCTCTGTTACAAATATGGTCTAGTAGGTAATACTATCTTAATTTTTGCATATGGGAAAAACTTCCACAGAGGTTTAGAATTGAGCTTAAGTTCATAAAAGTAGGGTTTTGTTTTTTTTTTTTTAAAGTAGATTCCCTACCTGTCAACTCTTAAGATTAAACATGCTGTGTGCTATCTTTGTGCTCGTATCTTGTTATCTATGAACTATTTTTTGTCAGAAAAATAAAGATGCTGGCTTAGAATCGGTCAATGGTTACCTCTTGGGATAATCTGAGTTTTCTGAAACAAAAAACAGATCATTGGACCTCTACAAAGAGATTTTGTCTCATGAGATGTGAATAAGTAAAATGTTCAAGAATCAGAATTTTATAATTTTACAAGAGGCTCCAAGTGATGTCCACACAGCTGTTCTCCACAAACAGGTAGTTAGGAAAGAATAAATTAGCACCTCACCTCTTTAAAAAGGGTCCAGCAACCAGCAAGCTGACATAATAAAAAGCTGGACATAAATAAAATGCTTGGGCCCCACCTCAGATTTTTCAGGTCAGAATCTATATGTTAATAAGAGCCTCAGTTGATTTATATGCACAGTAATGTTTGAGACATATGGATGATTGTTTCACTGTTAAATTCTATAGTCCTCACACTAGCAGCTGTGGAAACCCTAAGAAAAAAGTGAAAGTGGTTAACTTAATTGATAAAATCCTAAGGGAGGACGCTGAACTACAGCTGGGCAGGATTTGTGCTGACAAATAGGAAGGGGAAAGTGTTTGGCATTCTGGAAAATACCATCACTAACAACACAAAATGGCTTTAAACCCAGAGATTCACAGGCTGGTGAGGAGGTGGAGTTGAGGTGAATCTTATTTTCTTACCTCTCATTCAGGGACACACCTACATGCCTTTGGTAAACTTCCTTTTCTTCAGTCTCTTATCTGTAAAATAAGCATGCTGTATGAAACTCTCAATTCTATGAACAGATACCCCAGCGGATGACTCTTTTTCAAGGAAAGCAATTATTTTGAAACCGCTGCTTTGCTATGTCCAGGCTATCTGATGTGTTATGAACATACAAAGGTAACTGTGGTGAGGTTATTGAAAGCTTAATTTTCATTCTCAATTTTAAAAACCGTCTTCATTAGCATTGCTGACTGACTGGTTATGAGGACGTAGCATTATGTTAGCTCTGTGAGGGAGGAGGATAGGATCGGATAGGATGAGATGGGATGGGATGGGACGGGACAGGACAGGTGCCAGCACTGTAGCATAGTGTGTAAACTTGCCACCTACAGTGCCAGCATCCCATATGGATGCTGGTTCTAGTCCCAACTGCTCCTCTTCCCCTCCAGCTCTCTGCTACGTCCTGAGAAAACAGTATAAGATGGCCCAAGTGCTTGGGCCCCGGCACCCCTGTGGGAAACCCAGAAGAAGCTCCTGTCTCCGGCCGTTGAGGCCAATTGAGGAATGAACCAGTGGAGGGAAGACTCTCTCTCTCTCTCTCTCTCTCTCTCTCTCTCTCTCTCTGTCTCTTTCTGCCTCTCTCTGCCTCTCTATCTGTAACTCTGACTTCCAAATAAATAAATAAATCTTAATAAAAAAAAGAATAGAATAGAACGGGCAGTACTAGAAGGCACTCACCTTTGCTCTACAGAGGCCTGAAAGCAGAATGGCCAACCCAGGAAGTGATTGGAACACTCCCAGGGCAAGCAGAAGCACAGCTGGCAGTGATGCGACACTTGGACACAGAGCTGGGACACCTGTGCTTTTGCTGCTCCTTTTTTTTCTCTCAGGACAGTGATGAGAGGGCTCATAACACATGTGCTAAGGCCAGAGCAAGAAATGCAATTAAAACTACACTTTAAAGGAGTAAGGAGTGTGGGGAGCAACTCGGACTAGACTAAGTTACTGGAATTAAGACTTATTCTATGCATCTGCTCTCCCACAATATGGCGCTGGGAGAGGAGAAAACAGCTTCCGCACAGCTGCCTCCAGTTCAACCAATAAACTGTAGGACTTGCTCCTGATTGGAGGAGAGCAGCGTACTCGGCGTGTGGGCAGCCGAGTTGGGATTGGCGGAGGAGGACTATAAAGGAGGAGAGAGACGGCATGCACCTGGAACATCTAAGGGGAACATCTGAGGGAACACCTGTGCAGCCCCCCGAGACGAGCCAGCCGGCGGTGTGCCGCTCCCCTGCGGAAGTGGGGAATGCGGCCAGGGGGAACTGCCCTTCCACGGAGGTGGAAGGGATAGTAGCCAACCCGGGAAGAACCAGCAGCAAACCCGGGGAGGGCCGAGCAGACGAAAGAACAGCGCAGGGTTCAGTGTCGTTCCTCCACGAAGAGGGGGAGCGACAAGGAGTGAGGGGGTGGTGTTTGGTACATCAGTTAAGTTCTTGCTTGGGACGCCAGTATCCCATGTGGAGGCCCTGCCTGGTTCCAAGTATTGACTACTCTGCTCTGATTCAGCTTCTTGCTAATGCAACCCTAGAAGATAGCAGGTGATGGATCAAGAACTTTGGTGCTTATCACCCACATGGGAGACCCAGACGGAGTTCCAGGCTCCTGGCTTCAGCCTGGCCCAGCCCTGGAAAATTTCTCTCTCGCTTGCTCTCTTGGAGAGAGAGACGGAGAGGGAGAGAGAGCGAGAGTGAGAGAGAGAGAGCAGGAGAAAGAGAGATAAAAAGACAAAAGTTCTACAGGGAAGATCACTGTAGAATAATCCACATGTCAGGGAAAAGGATACATCTCTAGCAAGAGCAGGCAGCTGAGGTTCACCTCAGCACAGGACTAGAACTTGATGGCAGACATCAGCTGCCTTTTTATTCATTGCATTATATTTTGTATGACAAGTAGTTTTGTACACCTTTTCCCAACCCTTCAGCCTAAATAGGTTCACCTTAAATTATCAAATATATCACTGATATGTCACCCTTATAAAAATGAAGGTAGATAATTTGAACAAATAAATTGCCATTAATAAATTTATTTAAGCTTATGCAACCGAACACATTAGATATTTAACAGGTGTGAGATAAAGATTGAATTGTGAGAAATAAAGGGTATAACTAAAGAATCTTGCATTTTTAAGTAGTTATGCATAAAATAATCAGCTCCAAGACTTGCATAAATTAATTCTACCATTCCCTTCTTAAATTCCCCAGGGTTGGCAAGATCCCATCAGCCTCCCAGTTTGCTCTTAAATGTCACTACAACCTCTGTTTAAAATTACAACCTAATTACAACATACACATTTGGGGACACTTTTAAGTTAAGAATTTGTGCAAATTTAACAAATGAAACTAGATGAACTGAAGCAAAGAGAACCACATGAGAAACATAATGTAGATACAGAGATAAAAAAAATTAAGCAATATTCCTGACATTTTCTCCTCTAGAATTAAGTGTTTATCAAGGCTGCACACTGCAATAATGGTGACTAATGTTGCATGGTATAATGGAAAATGATTGAGTGATATATTAAAGCAGCAGCTATATATCTGAGTGTGTACTTAACAGCTTGGCTGATTTTAATACATGCCATAATTACAGATACTAAACTGGTAGGTTTAGCTAAAAATGGTTAAGAAATCACTGAACATGGCTAAATCTTTTTCATCTTAATACCTCTTTCCCCTATGAACATGCAAAATAATTTTTCTACTCTTCAGTAAAAATGACTTTGATAGAAAAGGTCACTTAAGCCCTATAACAGTTCCATAGGAGCTTTGCCAATTAAGGGTCCAAACACAACTTCATTATCCTGATGGAGCGAACATAGAACTCACATTGGTTTTCTACAGCATCCTATGCCTTGGGGACTTGGATAGCTTGATATGTCACTCACATCGCAAACTGCAAGCCAATATGAAATGAGCATTTATGCAGCTCTTGCATTTCAGACTTTATAACGTAATTGTAGTCTTTTGCTGTTCAAAATAAACAAAGCTTTTTTCTCCCTTGTAAGGAAGTTTCACTTCATTTTAAACCAATTTCCACCCCCCTCTAATCTGTGACAAAGAAGTAGCCATTGACTTCCTAATTTTAATTCTTCCCAATAAGCCAATCTAGCAAAAGAAACCCATGCAAGTAAATGAACTTACGGCAATTATCTACTAAAATAATTATATTTGCCTAATGACTTTCATAACCAAATTGGACTATGTTCCTTAGTAAATGTTTAAAACTTAAAGGTAGATTAAAATCCCTTAAAAAGACCATTCTTTAAACTACTTTGTGTGTGTTGTCTGTGTGTCTGTATACATTCTTGATGATATTAAAGTAACATTATATTTCCTTGAATGTTAAAAGTGTAAATACCAGAAATGAACACACGCGGGTGAAAGCTTCAACATTTAGTGGAAAATGCACATTTTCCCACAGCATCTTTGAAGCTCCCTCATTTCAAATAGCTCCAGTGTGTGGCTACATAATCATTCACTGTTCCCAATACTTTGTTTTCCTGGGATTGTAGCAATTTCCTAAACCTTCAGTAATTTTCTTTGATTTTTCACACACTTTCAAGCTATTTTAAGAAAGAGCCAATTCTGCTTTTAAAATGGTAGTTTTATTTTTTGGTTTCTTTCTTCACTTTCCCTTGGTTGACCACAAAGTTAACTCTATCTCATAATAACTGACAGTCATAATTTCCTAGTCAAATCTACAATAGTTTGTCATAATATTTTCATAACTAATTAATATAACATGTTGACATGTTAATAGGTAAACCTTAATAATAAAATCTCTTGGTTACCTTAAACGTCACAGATGTCTGATACATGCAACATTATAGGTAAAAATAAGGCATTATTTCTGTGTAGAACATCTGAAAGATATATAGAAAGACCTAAGTCATACACAATTTCTATATGTTTCAATGCGTTTGTTTCCAGGCTGGATTTGCATTGTGATTTTTGTAATTTTTTTAAATCAAGTAATGGACTTTTATAACCACTATAATCTGACTTGGTTATGTACAACTGTGATGGAAATTAATTTAGAAATTCAAAAATTTATCTAAGAACTGTGACACTGTTGGAGACATGTATGTGTATGTGTTATCACAAACAAAGCTGCTAAAAAATTCTCCTACATGTCTTTTGGTCACCATAAGCACTCCCTTTTGTAGGGCAGACGCTCTAAAGGAGAATTGCAGGGTTTTTGTGTATATATATTCTGAAACATTTTTCAAAATGTTATGGATTAGCAGTCTACAAGAGCTATGTATACTGGAGAAAAACTGGTACTCCCAGATTATTGATTCATTATAATTATTATTTTGAATGCATGTGGGTATGAGGCATATTACTTTTCAGCTGGTCTTTAGAAAAGGAAAACATGTAGAAAAAGTAAGATAGTACATACCTGACTACAGTTCTTCTTGTCTTTAACTTTTAAGATATGGATTATTGACAACCCAGATGCTTTCCTATTCCATTTTTAATATAAAAATGTTAAGTCTATATTACAGCGTGAAAATATTATATATCTATATATATATATATATACTGTTTTCCATAATTGGAATAGTTTTTATCAAATGGTGAACTGTAAATCAAATACACAAATAAAGCAAATCAATCATGTTTGATAGCAAATCATTGTAAGATCAGTGATAACTAGCAGGTAACTGATTCTCCTTTTCTAGTTCCATTCAGTGTTTACAAACTCTGCAGGAACACAAGGTCACATTTATCCTAGGTGTGTCCCTTTCCTATAGCCCATCCAAATTTTAAGTAGTTTCTTAGAAGTAAAAGCAATAACTAAAATTTATTTTATTTTAAAATCTAATCAATGGGCCAGGGAATGTGGCCAAAGACCCTGTGGACTGACCCATTCACCCAAACTATTTCCTAGGCTTTAGTGAAAAGGAATTCTAGGTTTGGCCCATGGAACATTTCTGGGATACCATGCTACCCTCTCCCTAAAGTCTTACATTTCTATCTCCCTCCATCATCCACCATGTCTCCCAGGTTTATGTGATGCTACAATCTATCACTAATGTTTGAGTTGCGTTTTATGTAAACCAGAAGGCAAAGTAATGAAAAAGAAGGTCTCCTTTGATCTGCTAAAGAAATCATTTGGGCTGGCGCCGCGGCTCACTAGGCTAATCCTCTGCCTTGTGGCGCCGGCACACCAGGTTCTAGTCCCGGTCGGGGCGCCCGATTCTGTCCCGGTTGCCCCTCTTCCAGGCCAGCCCTCTGCTGTGGCCAGGGAGTGCAGTGGAGGATGGCCCAAGTGCTTGGACCCTGCACCCCATGGGAGACCAGGAGAAGCACCTGGCTCCCAGCTTTGGATCAGTGCGGTGCGCCGGCTGCAGCGGCCATTGGAGGGTGAACCAACGGCAAAGGAAGACCATTCTCTCTGTCTTTCTCTCTCACTGTCTGTAATTCTACCTGTCAAATAAATAAATAAAATCTTAAAAAAAAAAAAAAAAGAAAGAAAGAAAGAAAGAATTTGGTAGTGGCTACTGTCCAAGCAGACTGGACACGACTGCTCAACATGACCACCCTCTAGGTTGGTCTAAATATTTGCTTGGTGATCCTGAGGTACTATGGTTAAGAAAACCATCAGGCAAGTTGACCTATACAGGTGTCTTCCTAGCCTAGTACTGATTAAAGGTCACAGAGAATCCAAAACCTGAACTTTAAATTTTGTCATTAATAAAACCCCTTGTAGGCCGGCGCCGCGGCTCACTAGGCTAATCCTCCGCCTTGCGGCTCCGGCACACTGGGTTCTAGTCCCGGTTGGGGCGCTGGATTCTGTCCCGGTTGCCCCTCTTCCAGGCCAGCTCTCTGCTGTGGCCAGGGAGTGCAGTGGAGGATGGCCCAAGTGCTTGGGCCCTGCACCCCATGGGAGACCAAGATAAGTACCTGGCTCCTGCCATCGGATCAGCGCGGTGCACCGGCCACAGCACGCCGGCCACAGCACGCCGTCCGTGGCGGCCATTGGAGGGTGAACCAACGGCAAAGGAAGACCTTTCTCTCTGTCTCTCTCTCTCACTGTCCACTCTGCCTGTAAAAAAAAAAAAAAACCACCAAAACCTTGTATTCATTATTCATAATTTAATTTGAATTAACTGTAGTCCAAGTTCAAGGAGCTAGTGAGTCCCCTCCTGCAGCTCCAGAAAACCATCAGACATACACTTGACTCTAGAACAAGTCAGGACATCACCAATAAAACCTTGAAAAGCTAATGCTCTGCTCCAAAAGAGACCAGGGTCCCAATCTTGATGGATTTAATGCCAACCTCACACTTCTCCTAATGCACATTTCACAGAAGACTAGAAAACATACACACACACTCATACACACAATTGGGCCAGTTAACCTGTGAAATACTATGCTTAAAAAAGTTACTGAAATCATCTCCCACAATCTCATAGTTCTTAGAATAATTCTGAATTTCTAAATTAATTTATATCACAATTATACATAACCATGCCAGGTTATAGTGGTTATAGAAATTCATTACTTATTTTTAAAGAAAAATACAAAAAAAAAAAAGGTAAATTTAGCCTGCAAACAAATTGCCTAAGCATCTGCCCACCTGGTACAATTTGAGGGAAGATAAAAATTATTTTTATTGTTTTCAGTCTTTCACTCTAGAAAAATTTTACCCATCTACCTACCAAAGTGTCTAACAGTTGATACTTCAAGGTTGACCTTGAGTGAACCATTTCAAATATCATTCTCCTCTCTCTCTATCTCTCCCCTCCTCCCTACCCCCTTCATCTCTCTGCCTTTCAACCAAATAAATATAAACAATATTTTCCCTACTTGCCTGGAGACTACTTGAGGGAAGACAACATAACTATAGTAAACAGAGACTGAGATCTATGACTAAAATTTGTGATTTCTTAGTATAACTACTTTCCACTGGTTGCCACAATTCATGGCTTGATGATGTGGTTTATTAACCCTACTTAAATTTTCTAATTTGAGAACACTCTCAGATTATACAAATCTTTTTTATTTATTTGAAAGGCAGTTACAGAGAGGCAAAGGCAGAGAGAGAGAGAGAAAGAAAGAGAGGTGTCTTCCACCTGTTGGTTTACTCCCCAAATGGCTGCAACAGAAAGAGGAGTGCTGACCTGAAGCCAGGAGCCAGGAGCTTCTTCCAGGTCTCCCACGTGGGTGCAGGGACCCAAAGACATGGGCCATCTTCTACTGCTTTTTCAGGACCTACCAGAGAGCTGGATTGGAAGAGGAGCAGCTAGGACTAGAACTGGTGCCCATATGGGATGCCGGCACTGCAGGCAGCAGTTTTCATCTGCTAGACCACAGCGTTGGCCCCAACAAACCCTTTTTTTTTTAACTCACTTTTTCCCTAGACTTGATATCTCAAGGGTAATTTTGGGGTCCAAAAGATATTTATCGGTTTATCTCCAGTATCTGAAACCTTATTTTTATTTCTCAGTTTCATATCAATGTACTAATTGTTTTATTCTATGTGTTTTCCCAGGAAATTCTAACAATGTTTTAAATTAAATTCATAAATTTAATATAGTTCATTTCCTGTTTAGTATTTTGATTAACTTATAAAATAAGATCTCCCCTAATACTTTTTTATAAAACTAGCAGTATTAAAACTATAAATATAGTGATTCTTAAATTATTTTAAATTTCCCAATATAAAATATAGTCTTAATAAATTAGAACTTTAAAAAACTACTCAATATTATAATTTAAATTAGAATCACAATGCTAATTTTTTAACCAAAAAAGGCAAATTCTCTTAAGCATTACAATTAACTAAAATATGCAATTAGCAAAAATTCCTTCTTAACACAAAAACATTAATGCTATGGGTGTGATTCTGTTAAAAATATTTACGCTTAATCCTAAATCTTTCTGTGATCAAGGATGTCAAGAAAACAATTATGTCACCCTGTGCCTTCTCAGAAGACCAGGTTATAGAAAAACTGGAAATACAGGCCACGAGTATGAGATCTACAGCTAAAATATCCTCTGTGATTTTTCTCACAATCCCAACAATCAGGCTGACTTCCATCTTTGGCTCACGGTCGAATTGCCCTTAAATTAAAGTTGGAGGGGAGCAATGTAACCCACTTTTCTTTGCTTGAGTCACAGAGACAAACTAGTTTCTATGAATTTGTTAGGTCGACAAAATTGGAGACAGAGACACTAAAATTTAATTCAGTGATGTAGAGGCCTAGGTGGAAGGTTGCAAATTTATGTAGAAAAAAAAATGTGGCAGGGTGTGAGAATGACAAGCTGTGGTCCTCTTGGTGGTTTTAGATTTATTGATAATTGTATTCTATAAAAGAAAGCCAGAGTTTCCTGGTGATCTCACTGATGATAGCTATATTCTTGGAAATCTGTGAGAAACAACCTCTGCTCAAAATGAACACTGACGGTTGAGCTGTTTGATGCACTAGATCCCCCTAGAGTAATTCAACCCCTTCTGATGCTTCAATTATCTGCAATAAAAGCCTAGAGGGGACTCCAGACTGTGGGATATATAGTAGGCGATTAGACCTGATTTATGGATAAGAGGGTCCTTGGGGAGGTCTTCAGCCTCCTGCTATAATTCAGATTCTTTGCAAAATAACCACTATGTTTTTTGTAATTGATTATTATATAATTTAACATCACTTTGAGTCTCTGTTCTATTGTATCTCAAATATCAAGTAAATCTTTAAAATCAAAGAAATTGTTACATAGCTATGGAAATCGGGATTAGGGTGGGGTTACACATAATACAAGGTCAATGGTTTAAAGTGGGTGGGAGAGGCTGGCGCTATGGAGCAGAGGGTTAAAGCCCTAGCCTGAGGCAACAGCATCCCATATGGGTGCCAGTTGTAGTCCCGCTGCTCCTCCTCTGATCCAGCTCTCTGCTATGGCTTGGGATAGCAGTAGAAGATGGCCCAAGTCCTTGGGCCCCTCCACCCACATGGGAGACCCGGAAGAAGCTCCTAGCTTCGGATTGGCCCAGCTCCAGCCATTGCAGCCATCTGGGGAGTGAACCAGCAGATGGAAGACCTCTTTCTCTCTGTAACTCTGTCTTTCAAATAGATAAAATAAATCTTTACAAAAAATAAATAAAGTGGATGGGAAACAGACTTTGTTATCGTAAGGAAGAGTCATTAACTCTGTAAGGACCATTTATGAGTGGACATTTGCTGAATTTATGAGAACAGTAAAGAATGTGTAAAATGAACAGTAGATATAACTTAGGGTATAAAAATAGAGTCTGATGCTCTCTCATCAGAGCCAAGCCACCAGCCTTGCTGTGAGCATGTCTCTCATTCCTCCCTATGCCGATGCCTCCCACACCTTCAGGAACCCCTGGACCTGCTGGATCTGGCCTCCAGCAGTTCTTGATGTCACTAGCCAAAATGAAGAAGCCTGAGGAACATATGTGTTCATGGGGAGAAGGAGAGGCCATGTGCAGGGCACAAGAGAGAGAAGATGACTATGAGGATAGTCTAAACATGATAGGGGTTGGAGCCAAATAAAGAGGGGAGGGTGAGCTAGCTTGGTAAATAGACAAACTTTATTGTGTAATCAGGCAAGATAAAGTGGGCATTTAGATGTTAGTTTTGGGAATGTGGGCATTTGGCAAAGTGGTTAAGATATCTGGCTTGGAGTGCTCATATCTCATACTGGAGTGCCTGAGTTCAAGTCCGGCTTCAGTCCCAGTTCTAGTTTCCTAATAATGCAGACACTGGGAGGCATCAGTTGATGGCTCAAGTTTTGGATTCTTGCCATTCATAAGGGAGACCCAGACTGAGTTCTAATCTACTGGCTTTAGCCTGGCCCAAACTAAGTTGTGAAAGGCGGGTTGGCAGTGAATCAGCAGATGGAAGATTTCTCATTTTCTCTGTCTCTCTGCTTTTCAAATAAATAAAATAAACAAAATATATAAAGTTGTAAAAATTTAAAAAACCAAATATTTAAAAAGAATTAGCCAGAGTTTTGGATTTTGAGCTGGAAAAAAGAAGCCATCTAGATCAGCTGTTATTACAGGATAAAGAATTTGTTCATTTAACTGCTTTATTAAAGTTACTTTAATTGCTAATAAAGTTCTTTATAGAAAGAAAAATGTAGATACAAGTAAACAAAAATATTTTCTGTGCTATGATTTCCAGATATGGGAACATAGAAATGGTCAGCACTTAGTAGTTATTAGAATGGTTTGGCCACAATTTCCTTTGGTGACACAAAAGGTTTTTTAGCACCTTTCTTCTCTACTTGTGATATATATAAATACACACACACACACACACACACACACACACTGTAGATGACAGAGGAAACAGAGGATTAATTTTCTTTGGGGTTATGAAGCTTATAGTAAAAAAGACAAATCCTATTTTTGCATAATATGTAATTATTTACTAGTATGTGGCCACATTAGAGAGAAAGTTTGCAATCTCAAATCAATACAGATAGTAATTGCCTCTCTTGAGAGAAGTCCCAGAAACTAGAACAGGAGATAAGGGATGTTTGTTTTGTTTGTTATTATTTTTGTAATCACAAGAATTTTAGTTGCTGTCTCACGGTTCTCAGTTTCATGTTCTTTTTTCTTTCATCAATGCAAAGTTTTATTATTTCCTACAACAGATTCTTATTTCCTAGATAATGATTTCATGCCACAGAAAACATACTACACATACACAGAGAAATACACTCATGCATGGCAACAACCGGTAATACCCTTTCAATCTTGCCTTTTCAAATGGTAGTTTATGGCAATAGCATTAGTTTGGAGTCTCCCATTTTATATAGACTTGCCACATTGATGGATAATAGTGTCTTCGCAAAACTAAAGTTTTCTCTAGTTACCAAAAGAAAGTAACTTCAAAACAGTTACACTTTCATTATTTCTTTCCTCTCCAGCAATTGTTCCAATAAAAACTGTGAAATACAATTTGGCTTAGCAAAACCTATGAATGGCAATGCTTTCATTGGATTTCTGCTGTCTGTGTCTCTGATTCTTTCTGTATAGTAGAGGGAATTTGGTAGGATTCAAATACCCAAAAGTATTTTGCATTCAGAATGGAAATATTGCGTGAATTATATTAACAGGAAAATTATGAACGCTAAAAACAGTAATAGGAAGAAGGGATACGCAGGAGAGAGGGTATGTATAATCAGTGAAAAGATTATAATAGGTTATAAAACCAATTTAGTTATAGATAATATTATACTCACTAAAGAACTTCAGGTGGCTTAGATTTCTGTGTAATTTTGTGATTAAATACATATCAATCAACCAATAAGTCAATCAATGGGCAGGTATTTGGTATAGTAGTTTAGTCACAGCTTAGGATATCCACATCCCATATTAGAGAGCCTAGCTCAGGTCCTGGCTATCCCATTACTGATCCAGTTTCCTGTTAATATGTGCCCTGAGAGGCAGCAGGTGATGGCTCAAGTACTTGGGTCCCTGCCAGCCATGTGAAACCTAGATTGACTTCTGGGCTACTGATTTTGATGTACCCCAGCCCTCCAGACTTTTGTGGATATTTGGAGGGTGAACCAATGGCTGACAGATTTCTCTCCATCTATTTCTCTGTTTCTCTCTCTCTCTCTCTCTCTCTCTGCCTTTCTGCCTTTCATAGATAGAAGGCCTATGAATCCATTGCAGCTTGACTTCTCTGATTATGACATGTATGAGTAGACAGGATATTGTTCTCAGTTGTTGAAATAGAAAAAAAAAAATGGCATCCCTGACTGTGCACCCAGCCTTGTGGCAGTGGTTTCAGAATACCTGTTATATGTCAGGAAATCATTCCCTTCCGGACTGGATTATGGCAGAAACTCACATGTAGTGTTCTAATGCTAGAGACTTGCCCAGAGCCATTAGCAGGTGGTAGATGCATAGTGAACTAAAGCAAGTGCTGCAAGAGTTGGACAAACAAAATGTTATATACAAGGCTGGGACTCACAGGCTATTTGATGAAGTTTTTACTGCAGGTATGAAAGATCCTGTGCTGCAGAATGCTCCCTCTGCTGTTTTGCCCCTGTTGGCAACACCAGCCCTGTACATGGGACAACCTATCACTGTGGTTATGCATAGCGTTACTTATTTGGGAGAGCCTGAATCTATGCACTCAGAAGGGTACGTGAGTCATGAATAGAGAGAAGAAAGAAGGTAAAAGACCAACTGAGCATTACTCCAGGTGTAAGTCCATGGGAACATGTGCTGAACATCTCCTCCCTCTTTTATTTCCACTCTTATTTTTTACAGGGATAAATTTTCAATTGGATGTAAACACCTAAGACTAATTCTGTGTTAAGTAAAGAGTTCAACCTTTGGTATTAAGTAGAAAAAGAAAATGCTAAAAAGAATAAAATAATAAGCTGTTCCTCAACAGTCCGGACAAGGGCTGGGCAAGTCATTGCATCTCATAGTATCAGTTACACCTCTACAAGTTTCCTTTTAGGTGCTCTGTTAGTTGTCACAGATCAAGGAGAACATATGATATTTGTCCCTTTGGGACTGGCTTATTTCACTCAGCATGATGTTTTCCAGATTCTATCATTTTGTTGCAAATTACTGGATTTCATTTATTTTTTACTGCTGTATAGTATTCTGTGGAGTACATGTCCCATAATTTCTTTATCCAGTCTTCTTTTGACAGGCATTTAGGTTGAATCCATGTCTTAGCTATTGTGAATTGAGCTGCAATAAACATTGAGATGCAGACAGCTCTTTTGTTTGCCAATTTAATTTCCCTTGGGTAAACTCTGTGGAGTTGGATGGCTGGGTCCTGTGGTAGTGCTATATTCAGATTTCTGAGGAATCTCCAAACTGTCTTCCATAGTGGCTTTATCAGTTCACATTCTCACCAACAGTGGATCAGTGTGCCCCCCCCAAACACACATACCCCATATCCTTACCAGCATTTGTTATTAGTTGATTTCTGTATGGAAGCCATTCTAACCAGGGTGAGGTGAAACCTCATTGTGGTTTTCATTTGGATTTCCCTGACAGCTGGTGATCCTGAACATTTTTTCATGTGTCTGTTGGCCATTTGGGTTTCTTTTTTTGAAAAATGTCTATTGAGGTCCTTGGCCCATTTCTTAAGTGGGTTGTTTTGTTGTTTGGAGTTTCTTCATCTCTTTGTAGATTCTGGTTATTAATCCTTTATCAGTTGAATAATTTGCAAACAATTTCTCTCATTCTGTCAATTGCCTCTTCACTTTCCTGTTTCTTTTGCCATACAGAAACTTATCAATTTGATGTAATCCCAGTTGTTAATTTTGGCTTTGGCTGCCTGTGCCTCTGGTGTCTTTTCCAAGAAGTCTTTGCCTATACCAATATCTTGCAGAGTTTTTCCAATGTTCTCTAATAATTTGAAGGTGTTGGGTCGTAGATTTAGATTTTTTAATCCATGTTGAGTGGATTTTTGTGTAAGGTATAAGTTAGGGGTCTTGCTTCATACTTCTGCATGTGGAAATCATAAATCATAAATAAGATTGTCAATTGTTAAGTCAACAACAGGAGTCACTGTGCCCTAGCTCCACATTGTAGGACCTCTATCCTTAATGAGTTGTACTATGAGAATTAACAGTAAAACTTATTTTCAAACAGTACATTATACTTTGTGTGTGTGTGCAAACTGTTGAAATTTTTACTTAGTATAGAGTTGATCTTCTATATATAAAGATAATTAAAAATGAATTTTAATGAAGAATGGGATGGGATAGGGAGTAGGAGGTGGGAGGATTTTGGAGTGTGAGAGTTGGTATGGGGGGAAGAACACTATATTCCAAAAGCTGTACCTATGAAATTTATATTTATTAAATAAAAGCTTTAAAAAAAAGGACCAATTGAGCTCCTTTGAACCCATATGTAGGTTGACCTTCTGGCAGCAGGGTCATACAGAAAAAAATTAGATGGGCAAACTAATAAGATATTGCTATAACCATGGCAACAATTAAAACTGGAACAACGGGGGTCAGCGCTATGGCTCAGTAGCTTAATCTTCCACCTGCAGCACCAGCATCCTATATGAGCACTGGTTCTAGTCCAGGCTGCTTCTCTTCCGATCCAGCTCTCTGCTATGGCCTGGGAAGCAGTAGAAGATGGCCCAAGTCCTTGGGCCCCTGCACCCATGTGGGAGACCTGGAAAAAGCTGCAGGTTCTTGGCTTGGATCAGATCAGCTCCATCCATTGTGGCCATTTGGGGAGTGAACCAGCAGATGAAAGACCTTTCTCTCTGTCCCTTTTTCTCACTGTCTGTAACTACCTCTCAAATAAATAAACAAAATCTTCAAAAAAAAAAAAAACCTGAAACAATTGTTCTAGCCATTGAAAAAGTTTCAATTCATGTAAAGCACCCATGTAGCCACCAAGGATCTGAGAAGTATGGTTACAGGATCTTCAGAGACACCCTTAGCCATATGAAATGACCACTGACAACTGGGCATTTAAATTTGATTAACAGAGAGGCCTAGGTCCCTGATTTACAGGGCCAGGCAGAGACTTAGGCCTCAAGTGTAACTTGTTATCCACCGGCACCCTTTTAATGCTAAAAAAGTGCCATATTGGTTGACATGGGGATCAAACATACCTTGTTATATGGCAACCCTGAGAGATTTCTCAGGCCCCAAGTAGTGATAGATGGCTATGGAGTATCCTCTATCTAGGTAAAAGCAGTAAACCTGTCTTTGGGAATAGGTCATATACCATTTGGGAATATACTGTGTATATATCCCCAGGCCTGAGTACACACCAGGAATTGATGTTATATAGGGCTTTGGGCAAAAATCTATGGTGAGGGATTTCCAACTACGTGTATGCATGGACAAATCTGTACTGAGGAGACCTTTTTCCCACCAACTATTACAACTACCCATGGCTAGGCAGTACAAATTTCCAGGGGATCATGAAGAAGTTACCAGAACCAAACAGTAACAAGAAAATATAGGCATCATTTGGCCTACACATAGCCCATTTAATTCAACAGTATGGCCTATAAGAATGTCAGATGTGACATGGCCAATTATGGTAGGTTTCTGAGAAGTTAATATAGTTGTCTCTCCCTTGCATTTGTCTGTTCCATTGGTGAGCAATATTATGGACTACCACAGACATGAACTCGGGACCTAGCGTTATGTTTTAGATTTAGTCAATACCTTCTTTATTAATATATCTCCTGAGGGTAAGGACAGTTCATTATCACTTGGAACAGCTAGCAATGGACCTTCACTGTTCTTTCACTGATATAATTTCACTTTGTGTCACAGTTTGATAGTGACAGATTTGGCATGACGGCCATTATCTATAACAGTGCATATGTTCCATCATTTAGATGATGTGAGGTCAACCTTTACGCACTCTACTGAGCCATTTAAAGTCATGTGGTTGGGTGGCCGACGAGTCCAAAATGCAAGGACCAAGAATCTCTCAAATTCTTGTCTGGTAGGGTAAGATGCTGCTACAGAAAAGTTTTAGACCATCCTCACCCTAATGATCATCCATCAGTTGCAGGAGTTTGTAGGATTATTGGGATACTGGAGAGTGCTTTTCCCACATCTGACACAAATTCTGAGGCCATTGCACCATTGGGTAAAGAAGAGAATAATATGGGATTGGGGTGAGCAAGAGTGACTAAGTGACTAAGTGAAATGTGCCCTCAACATGTTTGATTTTACCTGTACATTTGAGTTTGACACAGACATCATTAGAGAAGGGCTTGGTTGGGGACTTTGGTGGTGGTATGAAAGGTTAAAACAGCCATTGGATTTTGGTCTGAGTTGTGGAAAGGAGCATAGATTTGCTATTTCTTGATTGAAAAATAGCTTGCTTCTGTATACATCACTTTGATGGCTACTGAAAATATAATGGGCACCACCCCATCACTGTACTCACCTCTTAGCAGATATTTTGCTGGAAAAGAGATGGAACAATGAAACTACATAGTGGAATAGCACAAATGCCCACACTGGCAAAGTAGAAGAGTTAACTATAGCAATGGGGAGTTCAAAATTCAGTTGCAGGCTGAATTACAAGGGATTTGAGGCTTGCAACTTATTTAACTGACTGTACCCTCCCTGAGACTCTGGATGCTATGGAATCAGTACTTAGTCTGTACCAAGATGGGTCCCTGCTGATCCCTGGGGAGGCCTGATAACTCAGACAGATCTGGCAGAGGACACTCCATGAAGAAGGTCATGGTATCCTTCCAGCCTCCTATTGAAACAATTTGAGGGGAATCAGGTAATCACAAAATTAGTTAATGGGCTGAATTCCGAATGCTATGGCTGGACACTGTCAATGAGCCTTCACCCATTGTTATTTTATTTGCATAGACAGCTGGACTATTTATCATGGCATAACTGTCTGGTTAGTGATGTGGAACATAGAAAATTAGACTATCATGAGCCAACATTTATGGGGCCAAGATATGAAGCAATACTAGTAGGAGATGTAACATCAGACGAAAATCACCATGTACCTTGTGATAGGTCATGCTCCCCTTTCTCATCCAGGGTATGATGAGGTTGATACACTAGCAAAGGTGCATTGGTTGAAAATGGCACCAAAAATGATGCTGCCCAGTGGTTACATCAGTGGCTGCTACACATAGGACAAAGACAATGTAGGCTTCAGTAAAGGCCTGGAACCTACCTGGTACCCACCAGGAGGTTCTGGATACCTGTAAAAGCTATACTATCTGTTCCCAGGAGCATCCCCCTCTTAGTGCCAATGACCACCAGGACTGTGATGCAGGGGTGAGTTACTCTGAAAGGTGGCAAACATACTTTATCAGACCTTTGCAACAATATTTTGGGTACAAATATGCTGTTACCTGTGTAGATATGGCTATAAGACTGATTATTTTTGATATTTCCACTAGGCAACCTGACTAATGGGTAGTCCTGTATGCCTTGGAAAGATTATGTGCTAAGTATGGAAGACCACAGGTTATGTAGAGTGACCATGGTATCCACTTTATGGGCTTAGGAGTATAAAGTTGGGCTAAACATCTTGGTATTGACTGGAAATGACACACAGCGTATCATCCCCAAGGATCTGTATTTATGGAGTGATATAATGGCCTATTGAAGCAAGGCCTCAGAAAGAAAACCAATGCCAGCTACCTGATAGAATGAACCAACAGACTGTGGACTATGTTATGGTTATTGAATGAATGGCCCCAGGAAGGAGCATGAGCCCCACCGTGGAGGCTTTGCTGCATTACTTAGCAGCACTCATTCAATTGCAGGTGCTAGTCACTGACCTCTATTGAAATCACATTTTGGAAGAGAAAACAATGTGTTGTTACATGTTCCCATGGCCCATGAACTGGGGAAACATGCCACCTGGCAGTGGCCATGGAAGTATGGAAATCCAGCAAGGCCTGGTTCATGTAGCTGTTGCCATAGGGAGCAGGAATAGAATGTGATCTGAAGTTGACACCAGGAGTAATGGCCACATGGCTCCCTGTGGTCATGGTACATTACCTACACAAGAAAGAGGCCACCACCTTGATCCAGGACACATTTGTCTTAGATTTATGACCAATGCTAGCCTCTCCAATATCCCTACATGCTGTGGAGTAGCCAGTAAAAACTATACCCTATGGAGTCTGCTGTAAGAGGCCAGGACAACCTCTTCTGCCAGCTGTAGTGTTATCAAAAGATCAGTCCTGTGTATGAATCCTACCCAATGGTCAGGATTTACCATTGTTGGAGCCACTTTTTGTCTTATCCTTAGCTTGATGGCTACACACATGCTGGTGGACTGGGCATACATCTTTGCAATAGTAACCAAATAATCAGCTTGTTGAGTGTGTACCATTACCTGTCAGCTCTGCAATTGTACTATCTTGGAAGGTTACTATAGTCACTGACAAAAACTGGACTTGGTTGGAAGGATGGAATTCTTCTGACCCATATGGAGTAACACCCTGACCCATGTGAAGATCCTAGTCAGGAAGAACTATAATAAAACCAGGCCATGGTTGGTGTATTCTGTGTGGGATGGTCTTGGATGGCTTTCTGCAGAAGGAATAGAATTATCCACTTCCCACAAGTGCCAAAATGTGTAAAACAGCAGGGAATGGGTCTCAGGAGTAATGAACTGCTGTGTCTTCATGTATGACCATAAAACAAGCATGACTAATAATGGCTGAGGAAGAATCCCAAATTACACTGGGCATCTACCCCATATTGGCTCGTGAAGCCTATGAATGGCCTTATTGTGGGAGCAACTGAGACTAGACTAAATTACTGGAACTAAGACAAATTCTATGCATCTGATCTCCCACCATATGGCACTGAGAGAGAGTAAACAACTTCTACACAGCTGCCTCACCAATTCGACTAAGAAGCTGCAGGAGCTGATCCTGCTCCTGATTGGAGGAGAGCAGCATGCTCGGCGTGTGGGCAGCAGAGTTGGGATTGGTGGAAGAGGACTATAAAGGAGGAGAGAGACAACATGCACCAGGAACATCTGAGGAACATCTGAGCAACCCCTGAGAGAGCCGGCCCGCGGTGTGCCGCTCCTCCGCAGAAGCTGGGAAAGCGGTGGGGGTGCCGCCCCTCCACGGAGGCGTGGGGGGGAGGGGGCGGCAGCTAACCCGGGAAGGCGTCGTTCCTCCGCGAGTGGGGGAACAACACCTTATTTGTCCTACAGCTTGGTGGGATGCTGTATGTGGAGATGGTTCTACCTATCCAGGTGATGGGCTCAAAGTTTCACAGTTGCCTTGCCACTGGAAAGCCTTTAAAGTTAAGCACCATATAAAATGTATAGCGTGGTCAAATTATCTACTCACCCTGTTCTCCCTAAACATAACCATCAGAGTCACTCAAACTGAAGCTATTGTATTGGTGCTACAACAGCCTATGCCTTCAGTGTGAGCGACCAGTTTTTAGACCTCTTAAACATGGAAGTATAGCTACTGAGAAAGGTTGTTCTACAAAACCATATGGCATTAGATATCCTTGCAGAAGACCAAAGTGTTGAATATCTATGTCAAAAACTGAATGTTGGGGCTGCTGCTGTGGCATAGCAGGAAAGCTGCCGCCTGCAGTGTCAACATCCCATATGGGCGCTGGTTCGAGACCCAGCTGCTCACTTCCAATCTAGCTCTCTACTATGGCCTGAGAAGGCATTGGAAAATGGCCCAAATGCTTGGGCCCCTGTGCCAGCATGGAAGAACTGGAAGAAGCTCCTGGCTCCTGGCTTTGGATTGGCCAGCTCTGGCCATTGTGGCCATTTGGGGTGTGAATCAGCAGATGGAAGACTTCTTCCTCTCTGCCACTGTCTCTGCTTCTGTGTAACTCTGCCTTTCAAATAAATAAATCTTTAAAAATAACAGAAAACTAAATGTTTTTTCAGATGCCAATAACAATGTAAACCAAGCCCTTGCTGCTTTAAAACATGAAATACCACACATCAAACAGCTGACTGGGTGGGATCTCTGATGGATGAATGGATGGCAGACAACCTTGTTCCCTGTATTTGGAATTGCATGCTCACTAACAGTTTGTTGCTGTGGAAGATATCTGACATGTATATCATGAGGCAAAGAACCTCGAAGGAGTGGAGTCTTGGAAAAATGAAGTCAGACTACTTCGCTGTCATCACCACTATAAACCCAGAAGCAGATGCATTTCTGCTAGTCAGCAAGCCCAGAAGCTGATACATTTTGTAACACTTTGGCTGCCCACCACCATTGTCTATAAGCATATATAAGATGCTGGGGATATAGCTGAGCATGGACTCTGTGTGTGTGTGCTCACTTGCTGCTGCAAGAATGAAAGCAAATCCTCTGTGTGTGTTACCATAAGAATAAAGAGATATAAATCTGCAGTCAGCTCTGCAGTAATTCTTTTGCCTATCTGAATCTAGACCTGATCTTTATGGAACTGAGTGCCCCAAGTCTTCTGAATTTCCCAATTGCACAATTGCTAAAGGTGGCAAAATGCATTTAGGTAGAGGGTGTGGCATGGAAAATAGAATGTAGTAGTCTTCAGAAGTAAAGGACAACTGAGGGAAAATGGGAAAATGATTGTTAAATATTCCTATAGGAAGGAAAGTAGATGACAGTCAAAACAATGTACAGGTTCAAGAGAGGCTGAACTTTTCTTGTTGTTGATTTCTTGGAGGATTTGCTGTTGTTATCATTTATTTGTTTGAGTACCAGAGAGATTTGAGAATGTTTTCAGACTGAAGATAAAGATTCAGTAGAGAAATATGAGGAGAGAGGGGAAAAAAGGAATAAGAAGAACAAAGGAAATAGAAATATAGACAAAAGATATTCTGCAAGGGAAAGCTATACCTCACACAGAATGAGAAATTGATTATCAAAGATGTAGATACCTGAAGAACAAAGAAGTAAAAGAAATCAGCTGCAGAAGTAGAAAAATTGAGCTTGAACAGAACAATGAGCAATTCATTCTCTAAGCCTGGAGCTGTCAGGTTGCACTTAACCAATAATAAACAACATGATTTTCAAGGTCAGAAGGAAGACATGAGTTGGAAGAGAGGAAGGAAGTTTGTCCTGAAGGATACTTCAAGCAGATATTGGGAAAATTAATACAAAGGCAGATTCCAGGGAGGCAAATCTCAGTGTTACAAGGGCATTTCCTAAGTCTCAGAAGAAAAGGCGATCAAGACTATAACTGAATATAAAGTTCATGGATCCACATGAAGGAGGGGCGTATAATAGGCTCAACTCCTGGAATTGTGGGGGAAGATAAATTAAATCTTCATCCTAAACACCGAGGAGAAGGAGGAGTCCTGGACCTAGGAACACGTAAACTGCTTTATGCTTTGTGTCTAATGTTGTGGTGTTGGAATGATCATATATAGATTTTGCACCTAATGAAATATATAGTTTTGCATCTAATGAAATCTGGAGATCCTTCCTGAAGCTTAACACTAATTTCAGTTCCAGAATGGTTCCAGGGAAATTCAGAAACATGGTACAGAATTCTAGAGAGAAGGCGAGGCAGTCAGTTGAGTTTCGGCTACTAAGAAATAGACACAGATAAACATTCAAAGGAATAAAGAGGCTATGATGCATGGAGAAGTTTCTAGAAAGTAGACCTTCAACTGCAATTCTAACTCTGTGAAAGTATACTTAACTTCATAGCCCTCAAAATACTTTCTTCCTTTCAAAAGTGGTGGTATGGTTGTAGAGACAAGACATTTTTCAAGTCTTTTTGCTCTACAGTTCTTTGATGGACATGGGCATAGGGTGATGTAATAGCAGATAGGAAGAATAGTGGTATTAAGTAAACAAAGAACAGTTTCCTCTGAGGAACAAATTGATGGTTCATTTTAATTTAATTGCCCTACATGAATCAAGGATATCTTTGGATAATAGATGGAGATGGGGCTTTGAATCCAAATACTCAGAGAAGACTCACTCGGAACTCAGATGAATAGCAGTGGATCAAAGGAAGAATGAACCAAACTTTTAAGGCCCAGAGATAACTTCACTGATCAGTGTCCAGGGCACTGTGGATAATAAAACTAGTAGTAGAGGCTAAGGGTGCAGCACAGTGGATTAGTCCACTGCTTGGGATGGACATCTGCATCCATTATCAGAGTGTCAGATTCAAGTCAGAGTACTTTGCTTTCAATCCAGCTTCCTGCTAATGTGCCTTGTAGGCAGCAGAGGGTCATCCAAGTACTTGGGTTCCCATAACCCATATGGGAGACCTGGATGGAGTTCCTGGGTCCTGGCTTCTGCCTTGTCCAGTTCAGGATTTTAGAGGTATTTGGTGATTGCACTAATAAATGGAAGATCTCACTGTCTCATCCTCCCTCTGTCTTTCTGTCTTTCAAATAAATAAATTAATCTTAAAAAAAAAAAGCAGTGGAAACCCAGTGGAAACCAAAGGCAATGAACAACATGATTAATCTAGCACTGCACACAATTCTTATAAAATTGATTACTCCTCAGTTTTCCTGTCCATGTTGAAATTATGGCCTAGAATTTGATTATTTGTATTCTTATCATGTATCAAACTATATACCAGGTTGTGCTGAATGCCAGAATCAGAAAATAAATATAATATGATCCCTATAGTCAAAGAACTCAGTCTGGATACTATTGAGTGTGAGGTAATGGACATCTGGCCAGAGGTTGGTCTCAATAGTGAAGAAACTTGCCGGCTTTCAACAAGACAGATTTGTTTAAGCCACCAGTACTCTATAGGTTAGCCAGGCCCTACCATTTACTAGTATTGATGAGTCAATGCAACCAATAATAGTGACTAGAGTCACTATTATGAAAACAAACTATTGACTACAAATAAATCTGTCACTGGTGGCCAGAAAGAACAAAATGTCACTGTGTGCAAGAACGCTGAACTCTCATAGGTCTGCTGCTAGATTTTCAGTGGACAAAACAAAGGGGTAGACATTTGGCATCGTGGTTAAAAGATCCAGTGGAATGCTCACATCTTCTCCCCCTGAGAGACCTGGATTGACTTCCCATCGGCTTGGCGTGGCCCACCTTTAACTGTTGTAAGCATTTAAGAGAGTAAACTATGGGATGGAATATCTCTGTCTATTTGTCTCTTTCTGTCTCTCTGCTTTTTAAGTAAATAAAAATTTTAAAAGGTAATAGTGTCTCCTAAAGACATAAACAACTAAATATACTTTAAAATTAATTGTGCTATCCCACTAAAGGATACTTTTTGAAGATAGGTATAAATAATATATTGAATACAAGTATTTATTATAGTAAAACAAAAACAACATCTACAAAAAGGAACACATTCTTGAAAATCTGAGTTTATAAGTGGATGGTATATGAACAATTCTTAAACAATCTTATTTGTTCACTAAATTCTATAACAGTAAACTTGATTTGCACTAATTCGGATCCATCATTCATTCTATGCTTTTAATAATACTTACAATTCATGAAACTGCAACTGCAGACTACAGTTGGCTAGTACCTGAGAAATCTTGCAAATATGAAGGTCATCCATCATTATCACTCAAAACAAAACTATGAATGATTCTTCTGACCCAGTTAAGTTCCTTGAGTAGTTTGAGGTGAGCAACAAAGTACTCAGTTCACCTCACTAATGTGCATTGATTACCTTTGAAATCCCTAAATTCATTTTCAATAGATTTTAATAGTGACAAAACACATCCTATATCTAAGCACACTTTGCATCAGCACTACAGACATCTCATAAATTACAAGCTCAACTAAAAGATAAACAGCCCACGAGAACAGATACACACACTGACTTTTTCTCTAGGTAAAGCAGCAAGGCATGAGCTTTGTGTACAGAAAACTAATGCACTCCTTGAGCCAGTCGTAAAATTTAAGGGCCATTTTTCAAATACTGTATGTCTTATAATAAATTTCATTATGTACTACATTTTTCAATAATTTATCTAAACCCATTTAAAACCATTATATTAAAATTCATGCTGTCCCTGCTCATAAATTAGTTAGTACTGGGCATAAATTAAATTTTTTTGAACTTCAAGAGGGTGACCCTAAATACCAAATCAATACCAAAGATCTGACTAACTTTTTAGTACTTTTTTTAAATTTTAAGAGCCTCTTTACTCACATATAATTATATATCTCGTGGGTTTTTTTCTAAAATGAGAAGTTCTAATCATTAAGTTACCTTTGATAGCAGCTATTTTATATAAATCTTCAACAGCTTCTCTTAATTGTTTCAGATTTTTTTAAGATTTATTTATTTATTTGAAAATCAGAGTTACACAGAGAAAGGAGAGGCAGAGAGAGAGGTCTTCCATCCCATGGTTCACTCTCTAAATGGCTGCAACGGCCGAAGCTGTGCCGATCAGAAGCCAGGAGCCAGGAGCCTCCTCTGGGTCTCCCACATGGGTATAGGGGCCTAAGGACTCGGGCCATCTTCCACTGCTTTCCCAGGCCATAGCAGAGAGCTGGATCGGAAGTAGAGCAGCCAGGTCTCCAATCGACGCCCATATGTGGTGTTGGCGCTTCAGGCCAGGGCATTAACCCGCTGTGCCATAGTGTCGGTCCCAATTGTTTCAGATTTTTTACTACCTCCTACTTGAGTCATTTTGATTCTAGAGTAATGTAAAAAATCTGTATGTATTCCATAAACATTCCAAAGAAGAAAAGACATCAGAAGATTATATAAGTAAGGGACAAGTTATATTTCTTCACAATTTCTTTGTTTTTCATTAATCCACTATGACTGTGATTCTTTTTCAGGTGTATAGACTTAACATGATAATTTCATTTTGAACTTAGATGTCAGAATTTGCAATCAAATTATTTTTCATGAGAAAGAAAACCTATTGTTTTCTCAATATTTGATGACATGGTTGTTCTGTTTTATGCATACTCAATGGCTACTATAATTACATCTTAATCATGAGTACAGCTAAAACGTGTTATCTCAACATATTGTTCTTTCTATCTTATCAGAGGATTTTAATGGAAATTATATATATATATATTCTGAGCATAAGGATGGCCTCAAAAATTCATGGGGAATGTGTATTGCCTTTTAATTCCATTTCCCACAAACCTTTTCAACATCCTTGTATATAGACACAGGGCAGAATTAAAGGACTCAGTGTAAAGTGAAACCAAGAGTTGAATTACTTTATGTCTATTACTTAAGATTTGAAGATCAGGGCCAGCGCTGTGGTGCAGCAGGTTAAAGCCCTGGCCTGTAGTGACAGTATCCCATATGGTTCGACTCTTGGTTGCTCCATTTCCAAGGTAGCTCCCTGCTAATGAGCTGGGAAAGCAGTGGCAGGTGGCCCAAGTACTTGGGCCCTTGCACCCACGTGGGAGACCTGAAAGAAGCTCCTAGCTTCAGACTGCCTCAGCTCCAGCCACTATGGCTGTTTGGGGACTGAACCAGCGAATGGGAGACCTCTCTCTCTGTCTCGACCTCTCTCTGTAACTGTCTTGCAGATAAATAAAATAAGCCTTCTTTAAAAAAAGATTTGAAGATCACAAAACATCCACTAATTATTTCTATTCACCCTTTTGATTTCTTTTTTGTCATAACCACTATGTGATGATGTTTTTCATTTCCATTTCTCAGAGAAAATGGAGAAATAGGTTAGGTTCGTAATAGTGCACATATTTTTCTGTGTGTTCAAAGCTCTTTCTAAGTCTTATGTATTGCAGTACCAATATGTGGTTTTAGAGATTTTTAGAGATTGAAAATGTGTTTGTTAGGTCATAGTCTCTTTGTTCTTAGTTGTTTCTCAAGCTGCCAAGATTACCACTACATTTTATCTCACTCATACAGCATGTAGAGCTCAAGGTATACTCCTTTACCCAAGAAGTAAACTACTCTACTGCCCTAGAATGAGATAAGCAAAAGTAGGTGAATCCTTCTGTTTCATTTTCCCTACCAGTCTTAAAAAGGCAGCTTGTCTTGTGACTTCTACATCACTGATAGATTGGAGAAAGGAGAAGATACACAGAAATAACACAAGTACTAGAAACTCTGTAAATCTACATGAACTTTATATACATTTTAATATGGAAGACAGACAATAAAAGTCAGTTTTAAAAGCACCAAAAATTGTCAGTGCCAGTGCCAGTTTGTGTGAGGGATACATGGCTGGGGTTGAGGCTTTTCAAGAGCACTAGGCATTCAAGCCTGGGTTTAGCACAGTGCAAAGAGCAAAGAGTGTGACAGAAAGGGAAAGGTAGATCTTAGAAAAAATTTAATCTCACAAGAGGAGGTAATTCACCTGTGAGCGCAACTGTAATATATCCCTATAAATCAATAAACTATAGTCTACCTATAGATTAAACCTCCATTCATTTGTTGACTATATATTTAATGTCTTTTTGTATTTGGCTTTGTTGTAGGTTCTGGAAATACAAAAGGGAAAACATGGCCCTCATCTTTTAGGGGCATCTGTATTATTTACTAGATGGATATATTGTAAATCTAAAGACTTGTTTAATATCATTGCAGAGCAAATCTAAGTATATATAGTTGCCTACAAAACAAAAATAGAGGTACTGGGAACAAGGCAATCTTTGAGAACAGGCATTTCATGAAGCAGAAAGGAAAAGAAAGCCAATTTGATTAGTTGCTGTTTAAAAGGTGTATTTATCTTGCTTAATTCTAGTCATAGGTAAGTTGACATTTGTATTACTGAAGTCCATTTCCAAGTGACTATGAAGACCACTGAAATGTTCTTGGAAGATGGCCAGCACCATTTTGGCTTTTCTGCCTGCACTTGCATGAAAAGAAGGGTCCATGAATTATAGCACCTGTAACAACCAAGATGTTAGAATATCTAATTGCATTGCTTTTTAAAAGACATGGTGGAAAACTGCTTTCAAGTGGAGACACTCTCGGAGTGCCTTTAAGGTTAGTCTGTGAGTAGTTTCCACTTGATGCCAAATATACCTTGAATTTACAAATACAACCTGGATTATCTACTATTATTATTAAACTTTATTTTCAAGGACATGATTATTTTCAATGTGAATTAGGTCATTCTAGGCATTGAATACATGAAGTAAATAAAATAATGCAAGTGAACCTGAAACAGAAGACTTTCAGTAAAGAAAAACACTCAGCCTAACAATTGTAAGTGCGGTATTTCTTATTTCAATAAGGATTAGAGCCCACATGAGTTCAAATATATTTGCATCATAATAGTTATTAGTCCTCTTGTGCCAATTCATAGTTTGGTAAGATTTCATATTCCTCACTGTTAACTTTTCTGGTCAACAAAACAAAACAGAAAATCTACAGATTTTCTAGGAGAGAAGGCAGAAAATGCCAATAGGATTATAGCTTCTCACATTAGTGTCTATGATAAAATGTACAAGACTCAAAAAAAAAAAAAGTTACAGATACAATAAGTGGGAAACATTACTGGGCCAATATTAGCCTGGGTTCCACTGGTCAAGACGCATTTTATTAAGTAGAAAAATCAAGATTAGAAGTGTCATTTCACAAAATTGATGGGATTTCATGAGATGTTCCCCATGAGTTAGGATTAGAGTATGTTGTTGCTATTAAATTGCCATCGTACTCCAACATTATTGTAATAATAATTACTTTTGTTACCACATTTCAAATCACATTTTTCTGATATACATTTAACTACAGTTTCCAACTCATCAGTAATGAATTTTAAGTACAATGTATTTTAAGATAAGGCTATAAACAGGTAGTATGATTCAGTCAAATGAAAGAAGAGATATTTAAATTAGGTTTCATAATGTAGTGTATGGCCAATGTATGTTTTTATGTCTATTTTTATATATTCTATAGGAAATAATGTTTGAGTCAGGATTGATAGATGGAAGATTTCCTACTTTATTGATTTTTACCAGCATTTCCAGCATTTTTTAACAAAGCTGTTTTTAAAAGATACACAGTAAAAGTAAACCTGTTCTAGCTCACATACAACCTTCCATAAGACGGCTCTCTCCTGGCCTTGTCTTTGCTCTCTCTCTGCCCTTCAGATTCCATCTATAGTTTCACTAACTCCTTTTCCCACTTCCAACTTGTAGAGATTTCCCCCAGGTGTAGGACTTGACCCTTTCTGTTCTTTTTTACTTCAACTTTGTCTCTCAAAAGAAAGAATTCATTCTAACCTCTAAATCCCTAATACAATTCTCTAGCTCAGAGCATCAAAAATTTCTAGAAATCTTCTCAGTACTTTCGCTGCTTCTAATTCTTCTGTCCAAAGACAATATGTATGGAAGGGCCTTGAAGTGGAACCGGAATACAGAAGAAACAGAAAGAGCAGGTTGATAAATTAAGAATTACGAGCCGGCGCCACGGCTCACTAGGCTAATCCTCCGCCCTGCGGCGCTGGCACACCGGGTTCTAGTCCTGTTCGGGGCGCCGGATTCTGTCCCAGTTGCCCCTCTTCCAGGCCAGCTCTCTGCTGTGGCCAGGGAGTGCAGTGGAGGATGGCCCAAGTCCTTGGGCCATGCACCCCATGGGAGACCAGGAGAAGTACCTGGCTCCTGCCATCGGATCAGCGCGGTGCGCCGGCCGTAGTGCGCTGGCCACGGCGGCCATTGGAGGGTGAACCAACGGCAAGGAAGACCTTTCTCTCTGTCTCTCTCTCTCTCACTGTCCACTCTGCCTGTCAAAAAAAAAAAAAAAAACAAAAAAACAAAACAAAAAAAAAAGAATTATGAAAAGAATAGAAGAGAAACAGTTCTTAGAGAAGCAGAGGAAGACTTGACTTTACACGAGGTCATCTCTGTAAAATGAAATGAAAATGTGCACAATATAACATGGTTCTCTGTATACATTAGTGTGTTCCTGTTATTCTGTTTTGACTGCCTTTATTATTCTTTCCACATAATAGGCACAATTCAGATTTTACCTATCACAACCTCTACACAGAGCCAAACTCTCTTTACACAGGTGGGAGAGTTGCATAAAAACATCCTTCATTATGATTCATATTCAGGCAAAGCACTTTTAAAAGTCCATGTCATGCGTGCCACATTTGATTACCACTAGTAGAAGGTAAAATACTGGTCTTATAGGTAGCTATGTTTGGCTTATTTTCATTCTTAGGGAGGCACATCTTATACCAAACAACTCGTTTGTTTCATTTCTGTATAATTTTCCCTCATCCATAGTAAAAGGAATAATTCTCTAGTTTACAGTAGATTATTGGCATGGAGATCAATTTCAAGAAGAAAAAATACAAAGAATAATTTGTTGGTTGAAATTCCGACAGCATCTCTGCACCCATAAGCTGTTTTAATGTTCTACTATCTAACCAGAAGATGGAAGACATCTCTCTCTCTCTCCGCCTCTCTGTAACTCTGCCTTTCAAATAAATAAATAAATATTTTTTAAAAAGTTACTAGATAATTTATTTGGGAGAGAGAGAGAGAGAGAGAGCCCATCTACTGATTCACTTCCCAAATGCCCACAAGGGACCACAGCTAGAGCCAAAAGCAGGAACTGGAAACTAAATCTAGGTCTCCCATATGAGTGGTGGAAACCCAATTACTCGAGTATTATTATTGCTGCTTCATAGGGTCTATATTATCATGTAGCTGGAGTAGGACTGGAGTCATGTGGCTGGAGTAGGACTGGAGTCAGAGATCAAACCTAAGTACTCTAATAGGCAATGCAGGTATTTTAACTGGTATCTTAACTTCTAGGCTAAATGTCTGGTCCTGCACATCCCATTCTTAAAGGATGAGGAATTATGTTCCATCTCCTTGATTAGGGAGTATCTATGTGACTTGGAATTCTGCATGATAATTTAGTTTGCTCCCATACATTCATCTAAGTAGAGAAGCACAGATACTGCATTGATGTTACAATCCAATATTACTTTATTTTGTTGGTCAAAATGTTTACACTTTGCCTTTGGGGGCTCAGTTGCCTCTTAGGTTCTTTGTATTCTTTTGACATTCCCTAATCAGTGTGGGGGACAGGGTAGTTGTTTGTTTATTTTTACAATTTTATTGCTTACTGGCTCTGTAAGATTCTCCAAGTGCATCTTGTACTCACATTTCCTACCCAAGTCCCAGAATCATACATTTTCGAAGCAATAGAATGAATATTAATACAGGATATATGGATTCAAATTATAGTTCTACACTTACCTGTTATGACCTTGGGCAAGTTATTTAGTATTTCTGAGCTTCAGTTTCTTCACTTGTAAAATGAGAACTAAAGTACAAGAATTATTATTAGGTCTAAATTAGAAAACAAATATAAAAACCCAGTTAAATATTTATTCTCTTCCTCTCCTTTCCTTTATCACCAGTTGTCAAAGCAACCTGCTTCTCTGGTGAGAGTCTCCCTGAATCACTGCCAAGCCTCTACCAACTGAAGATGCTCTCAAAACCACTGACTTAAGACAGTCACTCTGAAATTGGACAAGACCCTCTAAAATTTACCCTGAAATGTGGCCCCTTAAAGTTCCCTAGAAATGCCATCCGGGGTGCCACATGTGCTACCGGAATTTGGGGTGCCTTACGATTTCACCATGGGCTTATTACTAAATCCCCAATATTAATAAGCCCAAGAGGGTTCTTGCCTAATATTTAGAGAAGAATTCTAAATACCGGCACAGATAAACGAGGCAGCATGGTACATTTTAAGCTTTTATTTAGTGAGAAAGATGCATAGGAGAGTGAGAGCTTTATTTGAGAGAGAGAAGTGAATGGGGGTTCATACTGAGCCCCAGGAACCAGCCACATGGATGAGCATCTAGGCCAGGAAGCCTAGAGCACATGGCCCATAGGCCATGTGCCCTGGATGCGCGGGGCTACAGCAAGCCCCTTCCTGGCAAGAGGCCAGGGAAGAAGAGCAGGCCCGGGCCACACCATGGCCCAGCTTTTAACCCACTTTCAAAGGGGAGTGGTTAATTAACCTCATTGGTTGGTGGGCACCCAGGTATGGCCAGGTAGGGGAATGAGGCCACTCAGGGGTGTGGCAAAGGCAACAGGTAGGGGTATGAGGTTACACAGGGCGTGGTCTTCCAGTTCACAAATCTGATCAATTTTAACCTGTATGCCTGCTTACTTCAACTCTAGTTACCTACAATCCAGGGATGCATCTCCATGTGAATAAAATAAAACACACACACACAAATGCACACACACACATGCTGCATCATCTTACACAAGTATAAGGTATTTATTAAAGCTATCTGTCCTTAGTATGAAAGAAATGTTATCTGAAATGCGTCATAGCAACAATTTTGTATCACTAGTATTTCATATGGTTGATTTAGAGGAAAAGGAAAAATACTTGTCAAAATGAGTAGTTTCCATAACAACTGCATGCAAGGCTTCTTTTTTTTTTTTTTTTTTTTTTGGCAATCACTTCATCATTATTTTAACATTTCAGTTTCCATGACAACCAAATTCAGTTAGCATTATCTCTAAATATACTCCACAGGTATTTTTATTTTCTGCCAATGATTCAAAATCTTTCATTTTATACTAAAGAGATTAAGGCTATCTGGATAAAGTTAATGTACAAATCTATCAAAGACAATGCTTTCTTATGAAAAAATTATCAAATTCAAATAGAATGATATTGTGCATATTGACCATTGTTTCACTTGATGTTTATCAAGGAGTTTTAAGAAAACATACCTAATGTGATCAAAGGAAATCATCTGAATTTCTAGTACAGGTTATGCCTCTAAGAAAGAAGTATGTAGCTCACAGAGTCAGATCTCATCCTGTGTTAATATTAACTTTTATTTTTATAGCACAACTAATACTTTAATCACTTAAAGACAGGAAATATGCAACTCTTGTCTTGGGGTAGCTCATTTATTTGTAAAGGCTTTTATGTAAATTAACCTCTTACCATTGAAGCTGCGGTCATAAATATTCAACCCCTCAACAGTGCCATACCTACCGCATTTCTTTTCTCTTTTATCACTTCTTTCTTGCTATCTTCATCTTTTTCCATCTATTTTTCTGCTCTTGAAGTGTCAACTCCTGTGTTTTCTGGTAGTAGTAACTATATTAATAAACACATTTTGTGGGGTACAGTGCTAGTTAGAAAAATCTTAACCAAAATTTCTCAGGCATTTAAATACAATTTCTTTACATGAAGAAAACTCTGCAGTGCGGCTTCAGTATCTAGATCCTTTCTGTCTTAGTTTTCAGAATTGTTTAATATCAAGAGATCATTATTGGGGCGTAGATGTTTAAGCCTCCACCTGCAGTCCTGGCATCTCATATGGATGCCAGTTCACGTCCTCACTGCTCCACTTTTTTTCCAGCTCACTGATAATGCACCTGGGAAAGCAGCAAAAAATGGCCAAAGACTCTGGGCCCTTGCACTCATGTGGGAGATCCAGATTAAACTCTTGGTTTAGGCCTGGCCCAATCCCAGACATTGCAGCCATTTGGGGAGTGAGCCAGTAGATAGAAGATCTCTCTCTCTCTCTCCTTCTCTCTCTGTATCTCTGCCTTTCAAATAAATCTTTTAAAAAAGAGCATTATTGTGGTAATCAGACTCTATAATATAGTTGGAGTATACAAAAAGCATAGGAATATAACTCAACAATTGCAAAAGAAAATTATTGCTCTCTGTTTTTGTTTAGATATGTCCTGAATAGATACACTAAAAAGTCAAAGTAAAAATGGACTTAAGAGTGACCTTTACAGCAACTGGCAAACACCTTAAATACGGAGCTACAAAATGTTGCAGCCTCCTTTATAAACCTGCAAGACCAGACTGACTCCCTGGCTGATGTGGCCCTTCAAAATAGAAGGGCATTAGACCTCTTACTAGCAGAAAAAGGGGGATCATGCGTATTTCTGGGGGAACAGTGCTGCTTTTTAACTAACAAATCTGGAGTGGTCAGAAACATGGCACAACAACGTAAGGAACGCATTGCCAAACGACAACAGGAGTACCAGGGACAACAAGGATGGCATCTATTTTCCTCTCTTCTCCCTTGGGTACTGCCAACCCTGGGACCCTTAATAACCGCAGGGATAATTGTAATGATCGCTCCTTGTGCTCTCAAGCTCATGAAAGATCCAATGCAGGAAGCCTCCAGAGTAGCGGTCAACCAGATGCTTCTCCATCCATACATGCCTGTTCCTGCGGAGCCCCGAGATACGCCCAGCGGGCCCCTGTAGATGACGCCTCCAGTCAGCAGGAAGTAGCCAGAGAGACTCATCATCGCCCCCTTTCCTATCATCAAAAGGTCGGGATGGTAGCTTTGGGAGCCACAAGGAGGGAAGGTCTATACTTCCGGGAATGGAAAGTTTCTACCTGTACTTCCTGGGAAGAAAAGTCCTTGTCAAGGTCCCCGCAGGTGCCTAAAGGTCAACCAATGAGGATCAGACCCGCCTCAACCTTTAACCCCCATGCCCTGAATCTATAAAAGGAGCTCTCCCAATCTCTGATGCGCGACTTCCCCAGCCCCTGCTCTGTTGCTCTGTTGGGATTGGGGAAGCTCGCCCGGGAGCAGAATCCCAATAAAAACCTGTGAATTAATTGATTCATCCTAGCAGTTTTCCAGGAACACTTTGGGTCCTTGAGTTTCATAGTCAGTTTGAAGTAGGCAGGTATACAGGTTAAAATTGTTAAATTTGTGAACTGGAAGACCATGCCTTTGACACACCCCTGTGTGACCTCATGCCTCTACCTGATGCCTTTGCCACGCCCCTGAGTGGCCTCATTCCCCTACCTGGCCACACCTGGGTGCCCACCAGCCAATCAGGTTAATTAACCACTCCCCTTTGGAAGTGGGTTAAAAGCTGGGCCATGGTGTGGCCCGGGCCTGCTCTTCTTCCCTGGCCTCTTGCCAGGAAGGGGCTTGCTGTAGCCCCGCGCATCCAGGGCACATGGCCTATGGGCCATGTGCTCTAGGCTTCCTGGCCTAGATGCTCATCCACGTGGCTGGTTCCTGGGGCTCAGTATGAACCCCCATTCACTTCTCTCTCTTAAATAAAGCTCTCATTCCCCTATGCATCTTTCTCACTAAATAAAAGCTTAAAATGTACCATGCTGCCTCGTTTATCTGTGCCGGTATTTAGAATTCTTCTCTAAATATTAGGCAAGAACCCTCTTGGGCTTATTAATATTGGGGATTTACTAATAAGCCCATGGTGAAACCGTATGGCACCCCAAATTCCGGTAGCACATGTGGCACCCCGGATGGCATTTCTAGGGAACTTTAAGGGGCCACATTTCAGGGTAAATTTTAGAGGGTCTTGTCCAATTTCAAGTTTAGATACTCCAATCAATAGCCCTTCAAATCTAGTTAGTCTTCTTTCCTCAGTGCATGATTTACCAAGTAAATGTTGCAGCACTTTTAGGGAAGGACAGGTTGAATCATTACTTAATATACTTGCTTTCTTGTTGCATTCATGGGCTTCTCTGATGGGTCTTGGTCTATCCTTTAGCTGACAGCTTCTAACTCTGACAGCAAACTCAGTTTTAAAAATTTGACAAAAGGCCAACGCCGCGGCTCACTAGGCTAATCCTCTGCCTGCAGCGCAGGCACCCTGGGCTCTAGTCCTGGTTGGAGCGCCAGATTCTGTCCCGGTTGCTCCTCTTCCAGTCCAGCTCTCTGCTGTGGCCCGGGAAGGCAGTGGAGGATGGCCCAGGTCCTTGGGCCCTGCACCTGCATTGAGGGGAGACCAGGAGGAAGCAACTGACTCCTGGCTTAGAAGCGCGCCAGCCGCAACATGTCAGCCATAGCGGCCACTTGAGGGGTGAACCAACGGAAAAAGGAAGACCTTTTTCTCTGTCCCTCTCTCTCACTATCTAACTCTGCCTGCCAAAAAAAATAAATAAATAAAACTTGACAAGAAAGAGTGAATTTTCAAAGGAAGAGCTGAGCTCAGCCTCTGTCCTTCTGTTGAATCATTCTTGAACTCTTAATGATAAATATTAAGGAATATCCTAAGTGACAGCCATCCGTCTTATCCCTAAAAATACCAAGTTTCATCGTCCATATCCACAGATCCCTGTGGATGTGTGAGGTAGGAAGTCAGAAATGAGCTTATGTGTGTTTGACATCTAGACCCAGCATCCGCATCTCAAAGTCAGGTGCAGCCCAGTATCTGCGCTTCAAAGTCCCGCCCAGATCCTGGATGACCTTCCAAGGGGTCCTGCCCCTTTTACCCAATAACCATCCTTCTTCTAAGGCGGGGCAATGCCAGCCATGCTTCCCCTGTCTGATAACTTCAGGGGAAAAACTCAGAAAGGAATTTTTAAAATTTACATCCAACAAGTCCTTGGTTCAGGAGTAGAAGAAGGGGAGGGAAGGCAAGACCCATCCCCTTAAAAGCCCCAGCCTAAATGTTCACTGCGCACTCTCTCAGGTCCTGTCTGGAGAGGTGCCCATCCATTCTTATGGATGTCCCTACCCTAATACACCTTGCTATGTTGTTTTCCCCTGCTCTGTCTCATGCCTGAATTCTTTCTCGCCCGAAGACAAGAACCCTTTGCTTCTCCAGTAACAGATGTAGTCCCAATCTTTTTTTTTTTTTTTTTTTTTTTTTTTTTTTTTTTTTTGCCTACAATGGTAATTCTGCCCAACTTGTGTTAGATATTTAAAAATAGCCAGATAACCTCTGCTATTATAGGGTCCTAGCATTTATTATCATTAGTCCTGGCCTGCAGAGATAGACAGCGCTGAATTTCTCACTTATGTCAGCAGCTCTAACTACATATTATGGTTGCTTTAGCAAACACAGTGTCACCGGGAGCCCTCCTCAGGCTACACTCAGTTGCTAGGTTTTTCGGCTTTCTGTAGTAGAGCATCACATCCCACATGCTTGGTCTGTGCCTTTTGATTCCATTCTCACTGTCCTATACGGCAGTTCTACAATCTCTTTTCCAAGCACATATGAGCTGTCACAGAAACATATTAAAGCTGGCCTTCAAGGATTTTCAGTGTTAACTCTTTTGGCACAGGAGACTTTTCCTATATTAAAGTTAGCTTTGGGTTCAAAATGAATCTTCAGTTTATTATGGTTACAAACTCAAACTCTATTTTCAAATATTTAAGTTTTAGCATACAATTCTACTTATAACCCTAGGAGTCTCACATAATTACTTTCAATGAATTGTGTAATAATGATTGGTTCCTTTTGCAAATTTATTAAACAGTCTCAAATGTTTCAATCACATTTTCAAACTTCATTCCATAAATATTTTTAAAATTAATTTAATTATCTGACAGTAAAAAAAAAAACTTTCCATTTTACAGTACTAAATGATTCTTACAAATTATATAAATACTCCAAAACCATATATATTTAGTAAGATTATAACCTAAAATCATAAATCATGTTAATCTGGATTTATAAGGTCATCAAGCTAATATACAAATTCTGTCAAAATTTCTAAGTATATCAAAAAACAACTACCACATTTCTTACTAAAACTTAAATAGTAATGACAATGTGTTATTATCTTAATTGTATTGGACTTAATTCTAAATAATCATATACCCATTAAGAAAGAAAATCATCATCTTAATTAAGTTTGACTACATGAAACTTAAGACAGAAGTTTGCCTCGAGAGAGATTTAACACAAAGCTTAGACAGCCAATCTGAGTCCTTTCCAGTAGTCACTGTATTGTTGGCTTCAATACTTCAAAAGACATAATTTTTATGTATCTGTTAATTTTTGATTAATTGTAACAAATGTAGTAATATGAGATGTTCATGGAGGAGGTGGGTAAGAGGTATTTGGGTACTCTTTGTATTACTACCTCACAATTTTTGTTTTGTAAATTTAAAACAGAAATAAATTTAAATTCTGAAATAAAATGTTTAAAATGTAAATTAAAAAATTTAAATAAGAAAAAAGTTATTTCCTCTTACAGCTCACACTGCCTCTCTCTTTTCTTTGGCTCTCACCAGATCATTTTATTGAGTTGTGCATTTCTGAGGGAGTTTTAAAAGATCTAAATATCTTCCTGTCTAACTCTAAAAGTCTTTGAATTTGACTGAATGCTACATGATGTAGAAGTTGTTGGTGTGTGTGTGTGTTTTAAGTTAGAGATCTTGACTGAATCTCAGAAGCCAGGGACTCCTCTTTGTCCTTAAGACCATACAACTCTTATGAATATTTAAATTGATTCTCAGTGAATTTTGGACATTGTACATAGTTTTTCCTGACTGCAGGCATAATTTGCAAAGTCCTTCTTCTGACGAAGAAGTTATAATGTGCTCTTTCATACTCAGAAAGCAATCATTTCTTGATAATCTCCCTCTTAGGAATTTTTCCAACCATCCATCCATTCATTCATTCTCTGAACATTTACCAAAGTCTGCACTGTTGTGAAATGCCTTTTCTTTTCTTTTTTTTTTTTTTTTAAGATTTAATTTATTTATTTGAAAGACAGAGAGAGAGGTAGAGACAGAGAGAGGTCTTCCATCTGCTGGTTTATTCCCCAGATGGCCACAATGGCCGGAGCTGTGCTGCTCCAAAGCCAGCAGCCAGGAGCTTCCTCCAGGTGGGTACAGGGCCCAAGGACCTGGGCCATCCTCCACTGCATTCCCAGGCCACACCAGAGAGCTGGATCAGAAGAGCAGCAGCCAGGACTAGAACCAGCACCCACATGGGATGCCGGCGCTTCAGGCCAGGGCTTTAAGCTGCTGATCCACAGCGCCAGCCCCAATGAAATGCCTTTTCTGAGGAAAAAATAAAGCAGTGGAGAATTTATTGCCTCTCACTGAGGAGAAAAAATAAAAAAGAAGCTACCTAGGTCTGTCTTCTACATCATTAGAATAACAATGCATATAGAACTCCTTGCACAAGGCTGAGGATATAGTTCTCTTGAATACATGGTGGTGTGGGTGCACTGGAGCATTGCAGCTATGACTGCCTTCTGTCTCATATTCTTGTGAAATCGGTGTGAGAATCGCCTCATCTTTCAATGAACATTCAGGAATGGGTGAAGGTTGCTTGTTACTTATTTAGTGATTGGAGTGAGTGCAATACATTGCAGATTCAGTCTTGGAAGTTTCATAAATAGCAATAGATCTTGGAGCACCATTGATTTCACCTGTGGCCTGATGAAAATGCAAGGTATTGATCAACAAATGTCTATTGAGCATTTGCTACCAACATCTATAACTCAGCACTGTTCTGGATGCCAAGCATACTGGAGTGAACAAAAGAGACAGATCAAATTCCTCCTGTCATGAAGCTTCCATTCTGGTGGCTAAGGTCTCTGCACAACGAAGGTAAAAACAGGAGACACTGTCAAATGGGAAAAAGGGGTTTCTTGTGCCTGGTGTAATTCCTGCTCTACATGGGAGAAATCACCAGTAGCTCTGTGTCCTTATGGTAAATTCTGGACCATCTGGGAACATCTGGACCATCTGGGAACATCCTGTGCTGTTTCTTGTTTTGTTTTGGTTTGGCTTGGTTGGCTTTAGCGATCTTAGTTAATTTCTGTATATTTTTCATTGAAGAATATGCATAAAGATTCTTTTGGCATCTTCCCCTTATTCCAACAAGACAACCACAGAGCAGTGTTTGATATGAGTGAAAATTTAATTATGCTATACGTGTAAATAGTTACTATACTACAGCCTGCATTGAGCTATAACTTCCAGCAAAGTTGTATTTCAACAGTGGCTGCATTTTTGAGGTATCTTGAACTGATCTGCTTGAATTTTACAGTTTCCCTGAAGACTTTTACATGAATGATGGAAGTTATCTGATAAAAGATGACTTGAACTGGTATTTATTTAATTATTCAGTGCTCCCTGAGATTTATTCTAATGGATTAAGAGTTTCCTAGTCTAGCACTGGGTCCTTCTCATATAGTCTTCACTGAATTTTGTTGATAGAGTGTTGCTAAAATTCTTACCAGCATGAGAGCTGACTTGTGTGATTAGTATCTAGCGATTCTAATATTTGCATCCCTGTGTTTTCCTAGAGAATACAGATGGCCTGTCTGTATTCTTAGGGATGCTTCCATTTATATTATATTTCCTTTTTTAATTTTTGTGATTTATAGTAATTCAGTCTCATTGTCCATTGTTTTAACTGATTTTAAATTCCAAGTTTCATTCCGTGAACAAGCTATATAAACTGTGCATGCAAGTTTCTTCCCTCCACATCAGAACTGAAAAGTTTACTAGCTTACAGTGCTAACAGTGCTATGATACCACTGCAATGTAAGTAGCTTAATTTATGAAGTTTAAATCCGATAGTGAGTCAAACTGATTTGGCTTCAGGAGAAATAGATAATGAATGTCCATGATAGCATTATTTGGAATCTCCTAACACTGGACACAACATAAATGTCCACTGATCAGTGAGTGGATAAGTAAAATGCTGTATATGCAGACAATGGAACAATACCTGGCAATGAAAGAGAAATAACCATTTATATACTCAAAAGTGTGGATTTGCAGCATAAACATACTAAAGGAATGATATACTCAAAACAGTGGATGTACTATAAAAACATGCTAAGGAGAAAAAAAGAAAATCAGAATACTTACTTAGTGAAATTTTATATATATATATATACACACACACACACACACACACACACATATATATAAAGCAAAAAGATGCATTTATTTACTTGAAAGGCAGAAATTACAGAGAGAGAAAGATAGGGAGAGACACAGAAAGAGTGAGAGAGATCTCTTCCACCCACTGGTTCCCCAAATGACCACATTGTCTGGAGCTGGGCCGTTCTGAAGTGATGAGCCAGGAGCTTCATCTAGGTCTCCCACATGGTTAGCAGGAGCCCAAACACTTGGGTCATCTTCTGCTACTTTCCCAGGCTATTAGCAGAGAGCTGGATTGAAAGTGGAGCAACTTTGAACTGGTACCTATATGGGATGCCAGTGTCACAGGGGCAGCTTTACCCACTACACCATGACACCAGCCCCAACACAGCAGGTTCTACCTTGAGCACCTATGATGCTTATGTACCTAACCATATTTTTCTGACATGAGGCAGCAAACAAGGCCAACAAGCCCCCTTTCCTGGGATCCCATCAGTGGCCAATGGCAAACTCTTCCTGTAGCCAGAGTTTGGAATAATCTTTGCAGCATTTTCTCCGCTAACCATATAGGATAGTACAGATACAGCTGACAGGTTGAGTGGCAGCTCTCTTCTAACACAAATGTTAGATACCAAAAGACATTAGAGGCTCCTGCCAGGGCCTACAGCCCAATGTGGCTCACACTTTGACAGCAGAGCTCCAGGACAAACCCTTATTGTCTCCTGCTTGCTTCCCCCAGGGCAGAGAGTGCACCTGGAAATATTTTTCTGCTCTCACAGAAAAGGGAATGTTCTAACAGGGCAAATCATTTACTGTGCAGCTAGAACCTTCTCATAGCTGACATGCACAAATTCCTTGTCATAACAAATGTACTAAATGTCCTCTGGGTAAAGAGAATTAAATATATTTCCATTAGGAGGCATGTTGTTTGAATTGTTAGCCTGCTTTTACAAACCCATAAAGGAAAAAATTAACTGGATGTTCTTTCTGCCAGGTGTTGCTGATGCCAGTGTTCACCTCAGATAAATGTATGACTTGCTCTCTGGCCTCCTTTAGGTCCTTGTTAAAATGTAACCTTCTTAGCAAAACATTTCTGACCTTTTATTTAAAATTGAATCATAAGAAGACCCCAACCATACACACTTATTACACACTCCCTCAGCCCCTCTGCTGTTTTACATTTTGTCCATCATATGAAAAATATTGGATTTTTTCCATTTATTTTCTGTCTTCTCTCTTCCTTCCACACATCCATTTTTTTTTTCTTATTTGTTCACTACTATGTTGCTGAGGCTTGGGAGAATTCCTTGCACACATTGGGCACTAATTAAATATTAATAAATTAATCAACAACGATTATATAGAATGAAGAGAATGAGTCTAATGCACTATTTAGAGCCCAATTTATTAACAAACTGGTAAAAATAAGCAGGGAAAACTTTCCTTACATTTTGATAGGGAATCTTCCACAAGTCTCAACAAACACATGAGGATTCCATGACCCACAATGGAGCATTAATTTTTCAAATTTCCCAGTTGTTTTTACATGAGAACTTGATACGTGCTTGTTAGTAAAAAGTGTCTTTGGGTAAATACATTTGGAACATTTTAGAATATATAGTGCAGTTGGAGCCAAGGCTGCATCTGCGTCAAAAGTTCCCGGGGGGGGGGGGGTGTTCCAAGATGGTGGAATAGCAACAGGAAAGTCTGACATATGGGGGAAGAAATTAATGTTTAAAAAGGGGAGAAAGTACACTCATAGGACAGAGCTCTGCAGAGAACCTCAACAGGAGACCCAGCGTGAGCAATAGAAATGATCCAGACCTGCACTGACAGAGCAAATAACAGAAAATAACAGAAGCTTGGATCTGGGGAGGAAGACGCCTGCCCAGGGAAACCAGGTGAGAGGGGAATCCAAGGGCTCCTGGCAGCCCTGCTACTACAGCAGGAGGCACAGCTTGGTGAAGTGCTTTCAAAGTTCCATGCAAACCCCCTAAGACAGGAAAGGCAGGAAGAAAAAAGAGAGAGAGAGAGAGAGAGAGAATGCTCATTTCTTCCCCCACCCCCCACAGCAGAGATCTTGCTGCCAGCAGGGGGAGGAGGGCAGGGTCACAGGCTCACTCCACTTTTTTTTTTTTTTTTTTTTTTTTTTTGGACCCAGGCAGGTAGCTGCTGCTCCACTTATATTACCCAACAATAACAGGGGTAGCACCCCACAAACAATGCTGAATTCCTTCCTGCTCCAAGCCAGTTGCACCTTGCCAGTTGCCAGGCAATGGGAAGGGAGGCGGAGCCACCCATGGAGAAGAAGTAAGGCCTGTGGGATTCTCCGACCTGCACAGCACCAATGAGAAGTGAGCGTGGCTGCAGTGGGTGGGTACTTTGTGCACCAGCAAACCATAGACCTAACCAGAGAAACCTCCCTGTGCTGGCACTGAAGCTCACTGGGGTTACCACACACAGACAGTGGCTCTGGGAACACCTTAGTTTCCTTATAGACAAGACTGGCTAGTGGGAAGGAGCAGTGTCACTCCACGACCCAGAGAGCCCTCATGAAACAGAGTAAAATTAGGTCCTGTGCAACCACAGAGCACCTCTGTGCACTCTCCGAACTCCTCAGTTACCTACAGCAGTTAATAACAGAGGGGACCGTGCTCACAGGAAAGACTCCACAGATCAAATGTGCAGTTCATTAACTGGTGCGAACCCATGTTGGCTGTGTCACTGCCAGTCTTAGACGGGCCTAGTGGGCACCCTCAGGACATTGTGGGGCTCAGCCACTGTGGGGCACAGTTGTGACTCACCTGAGACTAATCTGGGCAGCCAGAGGGTTGTCTCTATCACCTGCCTCTATCCCTCCTCCAGCCTTGGGCAGACAGCCAGGGGCCCTAGGATTGAATCTTAGAAAACAGCTCTGGGCTGGTAAATCCTACTCCTGGGAGGATCTTAATGGTTTCTGTCAGTAGGCCAGTGCCACTGGACAGAGTTTCCAAACTTGCCCCAGGATCATGTGGAGGCCTATGCACTGGAAGACAGACTTGATTTGGCATGTGTCACTTCCAGCCTCTTGAAGAACTGGGGTGTACCGCTAATACTGCAAAGCATCAGGTGACTACAAGATTCAGATATGATGCACCTAACAAGTAGCTAAGGAGCTGCCTTTATCACACTTCTTGCAACCTTGGACAGCCAGCCAGAAGAACAACTATTTTGTAACCAAGTGCCAGGTTGACAAAATTCAGCAGTGAGTAGATTCTAATGGTCTTTTTGCAGGTCAGTTCCTGCAGACAGAGCCTCCGCATCTGCTTCAGTGTCCTCTGGAGTTCTGAGGTCCTGGTTGAGCAGTCTTTTATCTCATATTTCATATGATTCAGCAGTCTCACTTCAGTATATTTATCCACAGAAAATGAAGTCCATCTGCTGAAGAGACATCAGCACCCCATATTTATTGCAGCACTATTCACCATATCCAGGAAATGGGGGCAACATAAATGTTGATGAATGGATAAAGTAAATATTATACAAATGCACAACAGAATATTATTCAGCCATAAAAATTATGAAATCTGTCATTTGCTACAACATGGACAGACTGGAAGTCATTATGTTAACTATAATAAGATAAGAACAGAAAGACTAATGTCACATAATCTTACTCACAAATAGTCTAAAAAATTAGATGATCTCATAGAAGTTAAAGTTATAATGATGGTTACCAGAAAATGGTGACAGAAATAAGGAAAGAGGAATGGAAAAAGGTTGATTGACAGGTATTATTGTTATAGCTGTACAGTAGTAAGAAGTTCTGTGGTTCTATTACATAGTATGGTGAATATAGATAATGTTAAATTACTGTATATGTCTCTACTTAATGAAATAGAAGATAGAATTTTGGATGCTTTCACTATAAAGATTATATATATTTCAATATAAAGAAATATTAAATGAGGGCTGATGCTATGCCAAAGTGGATAAAGCCACTGCCTGCAGATTTGGCATCCAATATGAGTGCTGGTTCAAGTCCCAGCTGCTCCACTTCCAATCCAGCTCTCTGCTGTGGCCTGGGAAAGCAGTAGAAGATGGCCCAAGTCCTTGGACCCCTGCACCCATGTGGGAAACTGGAAGAAGCTTCTGGCTCCTGGCATAGGAACAGTCCAGCTCAGGCCACTGTGGCCATTTGGGGAGTGAACCAACAGATGGCCAGTCCTCTTTCTCTCTGCCTTTGCCTCTTTGTAACTCTACCTTTCAAATAAATAAAAAAAAAAACTTTTAAAAAATATTAAATAGTTAAAAGGATAAATACATTTTTCCTAATTAGATATTACACTAATATACATGGAATGAAGCATCATGTATTACCTCATAAACATGTGCAAGTTTTGTATCTGTTAAATTTTTAAATAAAAATTATAAATGAATATATATTATATTTATTTTTTAGGGAAACATAAAGTTTGATTTGGAGCTCTGAGAAATCTGGCAATAAAATAAAAACTAAAGAAACACATCATCAAACTAGTATTTATTTATTTAAAAATTATTTTTATTTGAAAGGCAGAGAGCGAGAAAGAGGTAGACATGGGTAGACAGACGGATCTTTCATCCATCAGTCTATACTCAAATGTCTGCAATAGCCAAGACTGGGCCAGGCCAAACTCAGGAGGCTTGAACTCTGTTCAGATCTCCCACAAGGATGGCAGGAATCAAAGTGCTGCTGCCTCTACAAGTACATACTAGCAAAAACCTGGAATCATGAGCACAGCCAGGACTCAAACCCTGGCACCCGGATATAGAATGCAGGAGGCTCAAGTAGAACCTAAGCATTGTACCAAATTCCCAACCAACCAATTTGTTTTAATGTTCTTTAATCTACTTCTCCAAATTTATTTAACAATAATGTCCCCTTACACTTTGAAATATCTGTTAACATCTTATTGAGTAGTAATATTCAATGGAGCACGATTTAGGAAATGTTTGTGTGTACATTCTTCATCTCTGAAGGGTGAAAAAAAACTACAATGGTTATTAAGAACTCAGAAGGTGAACACTCAGCTTGCATTATGATAGGGGTTGCCTTATTATTAGAATTGGCCAAATAATAAGTGAATGATAATAATGGATCAAAATATAACAAATTTTTCAGCACCATGTGAGCTATGAATTTACAATAAAGTGTTAGCAATGGAAATTATATAGACTTAAAGCCAAGTCCATGCAATTGCTGGTTACTTTTAAAATTCAGGACAGGTTTAAGAAATGAATTTGGGCCGGCACCGCAGCTCACTAGGCTAATCCTCTGCCTTGCGGCACCGGCACACGGGGTTCTAGTCCCGGTCGGGGCGCCGGATTTTGTCCCAGTTGCCCCTCTTCCAGGCCAGCTCTCTGCTGTGGCCTGGGAGTGCAGTGGAGGATGGCCCAGGTGCTTGGGCCCTGCACCCCATGGGAGACCAGGAAAAGCACCTGGCTCCTGGCTCCTGGCTCCTGCCATCGGATCAGCGCGGTGCGCCGGCCACAGCGCAACGGCAGCGGTGGCCGTTGGAGGGTGAACCAACGGCAAAAGGAAGACCTTTCTCTCTCTCTCTCTGTCTCTCACTGTCTACTCTGCCTGTCAAAAAAAAAAAAAAAAAAAAAAAAGAGAAGAAGAAGAAGAAGAAATGAATTTGCAATAGAATATATAACACAAAATTTAAACTGATTATACATAGGTAAGAATTTAGAAAAATAATAAAAGCTAAATTTTCAAATGGTGAATAGTATCTTCATTAAATTTGGGGACAATTAACTTCCATTCAGAATAGTAGAAATGCCTAATGTGCACACAAAAATTAATTAGTGATTATTGATTAAAATGTAACAAGAAAATCAAAATCATAACAAGAAGAATAAGAAGATGAGAATATTTCCACAATTTGGTGCTAAAGTCTTCCCAAGCAGACTAATGTGATCAGAAGATCAACAAAACAATTCACAGGTATATATCCACTGTACTTAAATAGAACAGATGAGTGAAGTCATAAAAAACAAAATTTGTAGAGAAATAGAAATCTTTAAAAATATCTGCAACAGGAGCTGGTGTTGTAGCACAGTAAGTTAAGTTGTTGCCTACAATGCTGGCATCCCATTTGATGCCAGTTCGAGTCCTGACTGCTCCACTCTGATCCAGCTCATTGCTAATGCACTTGGGAAAGCAGTGGAAGATGGCCCAAGTGCTTGGGCCCCTGCTACCCATGTGGGAGACATGGATGGAATTCAAGGTTCCTGGCTTCAGCCTGGCCCAACACAGCCACTGTGGTCATTTGGGGAGCGAACCAGTGGACAGAAGATCTCTCTCTCTCTCCCTCCCTTCCTCTCTCTCTCTAAATACACACACACACACACACACACACACACGTATATCCCCCTATATAACGCTACCTTTCAAAGAAATACATAAATCTTTAAAAAATATTTGCGGCTGGCGCCACGGCTCAATAGGCTAATCCTCTGCCTGCGGCGCTGGCACACAGGTTCTAGTCCCAGTCGGGGTGCCAGATTCTGTCTTGGTCACTCCTCTTCATGTCCAGCTCTCTGCTGTGGCCCGGGAGTGCAGTGGAGGATGGCCCAAGTGCTTGGGCCCTGCACCCCATGGGAGACCAGGAAAAGCACCTGGCTCCTGGCTTCGGATCAGCGCAGTGCGCCGGCTGCAGGGTGCCTGCTGCAGTGGCCATTGTGGGGTGAACCAACGGAAAAAAGGAAGACCTTTCTCTCTATCTCTCTCTCTCACTGTCCACTCTGCCTGTCAAAAAATAAATAAATAAAAATTTTAAAAAAGAAAAAAAAATTTTGCAACAAATATAACTAATGGTTGTGCAAAACTTCTTAGAAATTTTCCAATTTCATAAGAATGAAGAACTCTCAAATTCATGATTTGTCTTTATTAAGGAAACTCAAGCATGCATTAGCATTTTGAAAAGAGGCTTGAGTCCTTTTAATTCGCATCTATTAGTTTGTCTTAATTAACAAGATACATGATTCTTAGAAATAGCAAGCATTTAAGAAAATAGGAACTCTCAAATATAACATTGGAAAAAGACTGTTTCTTATACAAAAAGATCAGAATTTAAATAATTCTTTCACTATAACACTCTACTACTAGAAATTTTCTCAAAAGAAAGAATTGGAAATATGCAGAATTGTATGTCTATATTCAATGAAGTCTTTAATTTTTAATTGAGAAAATGATAATTAATATGTGGGAGAATTTGTCCCACAGTTAAAATAACGTAGGTTTTGCTAACAAGGTCCAGCTGTACTCAATACTGAGGTCTCAGGCAGTGTGTTAATGTATCATGTGACCAAAGATACCCTAATAGTAGATATTGACCAAGTTGTTACAAGAGTTAAATTAGTTAATACATGTCAAATGCTTTCCAACTGCTAGAAACAGATGCACACACACATACATTTCATACATTCATACACTGACTCAGTGGAAAATTGTATAGTTCTACAGGCTAACTACATAAACCATTCTTTAATATGGAAAATGTTCATGATAGCTTTGTAAACCAAAAACAACTAGGTACATTAGGTACATTAAATATGCCACATTTATATTGTGTGCCCAACTATATATTATATAATTATGCTATATTTTGAAAACATGCTTATCAAACTACTTGTGATGATCATCTTAAATAGAGAGAAGGGAGGTGTTAGGTCAAGGAAAAGGACTAGGAACAAGAGACTCTCCTTTTCTACTTTATATACTCTATAATGTTGAAGGAAACAAATGTGTGCTATTTTATGAATCAGTAACAACAACAAAAGAATACTTAACACTGGAAAACGGATCAATGCCAAGCAACCCTATTTGGTGTATGTTCATGTAACAGCCCACAGTGCTCCCCATGAAGGTAGCACAGACTCCCCATGAAGGTAGCACAGATTATTGATATTGTGCCATATCTCCTCCATTTCAGATTTAAAAAATTTTTAGAGTGCACCCCTACACTCAAAGTTGAGTAAACCTAAGTTCACAGATCCCCACCTAGTAATCATTTTATTTAAAAAAAACTTCCAACAATTTTATTTCTCAATCTTAAGAACTGAATTCCACATGACTTAATTAATGCTATTACAGGATTAGAATAACATTTAATGACAAACTCAGGGGATGCCATTTAAAAATCATTTTTAAATCTCTTCTGACAAGTAAGACACTGGGTTGAGATACAAAGAGCTAGCTAATCTCAAAGCTGGAGGTTAATCCTAGGATTATGTGTTGTATGTTAATTTCATCATTTGACGAAAAAGACTTAAATGATGTTTCCATGTTTGCTTAAATAATCTCTCACTGAAGCCTTTCATTGAAATTTAATTACAACTGGATGATAATTCTCCTGTCAAGCCTGGAAAATTAATGTGGTCTTATTCAATTTCTGTTTTAAAAAGAAATGCAACTCCAATACTACCCACACCACTGAGGAGAAAGAACACCATATTGCACTTTGTGATTTCAGTACATTAAAAGGAGTAGCACTATGGGAATATCTCCTAGGGATGATTATTTGCTTGAAAAGGGAGTTTTCCATTCATTTAATGACAAAAATTTTCTAAAACTGGACCAATATTTTTGGAGTTCATAAAATAAAACCCTGATATTATTAGAACTAGTTTCTTTTCTGAGAAAAATCTTTCTAATGTTATATAAACTCTCATACTAACTTATTTAAAATGGATCATAATTCAGAGAAAGTACTATATTTGAACTGTATCATTGAAATACATTTTGAATTAAAAATTTCTGTTTCATATCTGAAGAAGTAGCCTTTTGTACTGTACCGGACAAAATGATCTGAAGCCACTAGGTTAAGATAAGATTCTAGAACTACTGAAGTCCACTTTAAGATTTTATTTAAGTTGTCCCTAAGGTTTCTGCTTTCAATTCACTCTCTACTTTCTAAATATAATATAAGCATTTGATCAAAATACTTTTTATACTAGCCCTTTGTTCACCACCATTCTTGCCACTACTCTTCAATCAAAACCACCAGCATCTCACAACTGAATTTGTGCTATTGTGTTCTTCAATACTTCCCTACTTTCTGCAGTACTTGCTTCCTGTAGTCTATTTCAAAATTGATTCTTTTAAAATTTAAACTTGGGGCCAATATTGTAGGGCAGCCTGTAAAGCCACCACCTGCAATGCCAGCATCCCATATAAGCAATGGTTCAAGTCAGGCTGCTTCACTTCTGATCCAGCTCTCTGCTAACATTCTTGGGAAAGTAGCAGAAGATGGCTCAAGTGCTTAGGTTCCTGAACCCTTGTGGGAGACCCAGAAGAAACTCTTAGCTTCTGAGTTCAGTCAAGCCCAGCCATGGCCATTGTGGCCATCTGGAGAGTGAACCAGGAGATGGAAGATTCTTGTGTGTGTATCTCTCCCTCTCTAGTTAGCGCTGCCTTTCAAATAAATAAAATAAATCTTTAAAAATAAATAAAATTTAAACCATCATGATACTCTCCTGCACAAAATCACCCAAAGAGCACACTCCTCCCATGACAGAACAAATTCAGTGACTTCAGATGGCTTGGGTGACTTGGCCTATCTATCACCCTTCTCTCATTGCAACACCTCAGAACCACTGCCTTGCATTGTAGTCCTAAAATACACCCTTACACTCTTCTACATGGGAAAAACAGCAACAGTTATCTCTATTGCTTACTCCACCACCTCATTTTGCTTTTTGCTTATATGTCACCTGAAGAGAGAACTCCTTTGACTGTTTTGTTTAAAATGAGATCATTCTTATCTCATTACTATCAGTGAAGACAGCTTAAGTGCTTGGGCCCCTACCATCCACGTGTAATAATACGTTTTTGCAGTTTCAGGTTCTTGATTTCAGCCTGGCCCTGCCCCAGTCTTTGTGGCCATTTGTGGAGTGAACCAACATATGGAAGACCTCTCTCTGTGTGTCTCTCCCTGTCTGTCTGTAACTCTGACTTTCAAATAAAAATAAAATAATTTTTTAAATTATTTCATACGTTAAGGCCATAAAATATTTTCTTCTGTTATCTTCTGTAAGCAATATTGTTTTCCTTTGCACAAAAGAGTCACAATGCAACCAGAATTGATTTACATTAAGAATTCTTTTTTTTTTTTTTTTGGACAGGCAGAGTGGACAGTGAGAGAGAGAGAGACAGAGAGAAAGGTCTTCCTTTTGCCGTTGGTTCACCCTCCAATGGCCGCCACGGCTGGCGCGCTGCGGCCGGCGCACTGCGCTGATCCGAAAGCAGGAGCCAGGAGCCAGGTGCTTCTCCTGGTCTCCCATGGGGTGCAGGGCTCAAGGACTTGGGCCATCCTCCACTGCACTCCCTGGCCACAGCAGAGAGCTGGCCTGGAAGAGGGGCAACCGGGACAGAATCCGGCGCCCCGATCGGGGCTAGAACCCGGTGTGCCGGCGCCGCAAGGCAGAGGATTAGCCTAGTGAGCCGCAGCGCTGTCTTACATTAAGAATGTTTTAAGGTAGGAATCAAATTGGTCTTTTTCATGCAAACTTCTAACTATCCAAGTATTAATTATTATATTAATTTGAGAGAATCAAAACGCTTAAAACAATATTTAACACTCTGTCAAGGGAAAACACTACTCCTGAAACATGTACGGAACAAGGCTGAATGTAACTTATAACCTGCTAAACAAAGATGTTTACTTGCGGAACCAGATTCTCTTTAACAAAGCAAAGAGTTAAACTTATATAGGGTTTTTTGGTAGTATGGAGGTTAGTGATTGGCTAAAATTCAGAAACAAGGCCACCAAAGCTGATCTGTTGCTGATAAACATAATTCAGCAATGAGGATATGGAAGGAGGACCATTACACAAAATTAGGAACTAATTTTTATCTTAGTTTTGTTATTATTTCTATTTTTACATCAATTGGATAACAGGAACTTTAAAATTATAATTATTTTTGTGTTTATAAGGCAAAGAGACAGAGAGAGAAAAAGAGAGACAAAATCTCCCACGATGTTTCATTCTTCAAGTTATTGTAAGATCAGAGCTGAGCCAGGCTAAAGCCAAAAGCCTGGAAATCATTCTTAGTGTCCCAAGTGGATGTCAGGGAACCAAGTACTTGAATCATCATCTGCGGCCTCCCAGGATGTGTATTAGCACAAAGCTGGATCAAAAGTGGAGGTTTAGAAATGGGATGCAGGCATCTCAAGTAATGTCTTAACCACTGTGTCAAACACCTGCCTCAGATAATAGGACCTTTTTTTTTTTTTAAATTTTACTTGCAAGTGTATGGGTTAATATCTACCATGTAACTACATTTTTTTTATTTACTTTTCTAGATCTATGTTTCCTTTCCCCCTTGTTGGCCTTTACTTTATTGACTGAGAAATTTTATCATTCCTTATATCCTCATTGTTCGTTTGAAATATATGCCTGTACAAACACACAGATATACAGGTACCATTCTATTCAGTATGTACTCTGAGATTTTGAAATGTTTCTTTGAATTGTAAACCCTGGTGTTAATGCAAACAACTTAGAACATGTTAACAATGCTTACTTTATTTCTTAACTTTGTGATTGGCAGCTGTGGGTCTTAAAATCTAGATGTATATTTTACATTCCACAAAGTGCTACCATTATTGACCAATACACTTAATATGCAGTCTGATCCACTCACATTGTCACCATTTTTGTGGAACTGTATTATACCTTGAGCCCTTGATTTTCCTTTTCTGATGATGTCATCTTACTGAGTGTGAATTTACTGATAAAGAGTTCTCTGTTTTTTGTTTTGTTTTGTTCTTAAAATGCCTTGGTTATATCTTCATGATTAAAGTGTGATTTTTTTTTTTTAGTATGAAACCTAGTTAGATTTTCTGTTAGTATTTTAAAGACAGTATTGTCTTAGTTTGCTATTATTTTTAACTACTACCACCTATTTTTTATCAGGAAGTCAGAAGTCAGTGTAATATCTCTTTATTATAGTGTAATCTCATTTTTTCACTAAACTTAATAGTTCTTGCGTTTGATTTTCTGCTGTTTAGTTCTGAAGGGCTCATAAGCAGATTTCTTTTTATTTATACTGTCTGGGTCTATAAGGTTTCTTCAGTCTCTGGCTTGATGTATTTTTATCATCACTGAAAAAAAAATTCATTGTTTAAATATCCCTTCCTCACATTATCATTTTTTTCCTCCTAGAAACTTAACTGCACTAATTTATCATTGTATCCTCTTTGTCTCCTAACATTTCTTCTGTATTTTACATTTTTATATTGATTTTTCATTCTGGATGAGTATTTCTTACCTGTATATCATTTCAATATTTCCACCTTCAGTTATCCTTACTCTATGTTTATTTCAGTATGATTTTAAAATATACTTGAAAGGCAGAGAGACAAGAGGAAGTTCAAGTTTCTAGTTCACTCCCTATATGCTCACAATAGTTAGGGCTAGGACAGGTAGAAGCCAAGAATCTCCCACATGTATGTCAAGGACCCAAGTACTTGATCCATCTTCTACTACCTCTCAGTGTACATTAGCAGGAGTCAGGAATAGGGATAGGAACCAAACTCAGGCACTCCAACATGGTATGCAGGCATTCCAAATGGCATCTTTCCTTCCCATCCTACCTTAACCCATTTTTAAACATATCCATCAAGGTCTTAATGTTAATGCATTTTCTGTATTTTATTTATTTTAATGTATAATTCTAAAATAGCATTTTTAAAATTTTGTTTGTTGTGAAAATAATTTCTATCAACAAAAATTCCCTATCATCTTTTCCTTCATTAAACACATAGTTACTTTAAACTCTTTCTCATAAATAACATATCTTAATCTTATAAAAGTTTATATTTGCTTGTTTTTCTTTTGTGTCTCATAGTATTCTGTGTCTAGTTATTCTTTATTGCATGCCAGCCATTATAGATGAAAAATTGTTTTTATAAATAACCTGAAGCCTAAAATCATAGGGTATCCTTCCAGACAGGATTTTTATTTGCTTTTTCCAGCTTCCTGGGAACACCATCAATCTAGGTGTAACTCAATTTACAGTGTCAGGTGACTCAAAGGTATATTTTATTCCCTACAAGTGCTAACCTATTTCTAGCTGGTGCTAATTCCCAGGAAGCAAGTGTTAGTGTTCCCAATGAAATAGTAGATAGTGTATCAGACACTCCCCTACTTCGAGAAGCATAAGATTTCAATTTTTGTACCATTATTGCTACATAAAACTGTCAAAAATACTTGTTTGGCTCTGGATCCTTATCTTAGATTGGAAAATGTCCATAGGAAAAGGTTTTCTTAGAGTTCAGGCTCACAGCCCTGTGAGATATGCTCATTCTTTCTGGTTTTGATAGCGGGCTTCATCATTAACAACTTTGTAACACTTTATGCCAAATATCTGCTTGTTGCTAATATACTTGTACAAGTTACCTATCAGAACCAGGTATTTAAAATTATTCAATTTTCCTATTATTTGAAATAAAACGTGGTCGTATGGATGAGGAGATGAATGAAGAATCACATGCCAGTATTCTAGAATAGTGAGATGTAGTGAGACCAAGAATCCCAGATGATATACTTCTCAATTGACTCCATGTTACTCTAATCATGAGTAATGATTATTCCCACAACTTTGCCTAAAATATATTTTAACTTATTTATTATTTTTTCTTTTTTTAAAAAAAGATTTTTATTTATTTATTTGACAGCTAGAGTTACAGACAGTGAGAGAGAGAGAGAGAGAGAGAGAGAGAGACAGAGTGAAAGGTCTTACTTCCATTGGTTCACTCTCCAAATGGCCACAACGGCCAGAGCTGAGCCGATCTGAAGCCAGGAGCCAGGTGCTTCTTCCTGGTCTCCCATGTGGGTGCAGGGGCCCAAGCACTTGGGCCATCCTCTACTGCTTTCCCAGGCCACAGCAGAGAGCTGGACTGGAAGAGGAGCCACCAGCACTAGATCTGGCGCCCATATGGGATGCTGGCGCTGCAGGCAGAGGATTAACCTAGTGCACCACGGCTCCGGCCCCCTTCTTTTTATTTGAAATGGCAGAGATACAATGAGAAAGGGAAAGAGACAGATGGAGAAAGATTTTCAGTCTGCATGCTCATTCCTCAATATTCAGGGCTAGGCTAGAAGTCAGGAACTCCAACCAAGTTTTCCCACATGTAGGTGGCATGGATGGAATTACTCAAATCATTACCTGCTTCCTCCCAAGATACACATTAGCAGGAAGTTGGATCAGAAGCAGAGGAGCTGGGATTCAAACCAGGTACTTGAATAGGGGAAGCAGTCATCTCATAAAAAGGGAAAGACTGATATTTCAATTAAGTTACAAACACCTCCATTGTTTAAGTTTACCTGAATTGGTCAATATTATTGGAATAGGACTGGTGTATTTGGTATACTATTAGATATTAACTCAAAGTCCTCTGGAGGTTAAGTGGGGAAGGGAGCCTTGACATGTAGCATACTCCTAATTCCAGGGTCCACATTCTCCCACCACAGATGAGTAAGGATACTAGTGTGATATCATTTGGGAAAGAATACAACCAGCTCTTTTGAGCCAATATGAGCTAATGCCATTGGAGCACTAATTCCAACTGCACAAGTTTTATGTCTTCACATTTTACTTCAATTATATTCTTTCAAGAAGTTTGAACTTTCATAGCAGCAACTGAATTGTTAATGATTTCCAAAAACATAAAAATGTTGTCAAAGATAATCTCATTGTTGCGGAGGGAATTATGGGGTTCTTGATCATTTAATTAATTAATCAAAATATTTAATAACTGTTTATTTTATGTTAGGTAAATGTACAATTCTGAAAATACACATACAGTAACACAGACAAGATATTGCTTCAAAGACTTATATTGTTGTTGGGGGAGACAAACAACAATTGAAATAATCTGTTCTAATAAACTCAACTATGTAGGAGTTTATTAATAGAGTTGTAAAATTAGAAAGAAAGAATAGAAATCTCTAACATAAAATCTTTTTCTTCTATTTTCTCAGCCCTAAAATCTTATTTAGCGAGGATCTAATGCCTTAACTTATTTTGTGTAATTATGGAAACAACTATTTTAATTTATCTGATGAAGTTTCATGCCATTTCATAACTTTCTGAATTAAGTTGACCACAATACTAAAATGATGGAATTTAATGACATGACCATTGAGTAAACATGTATATTCTTTCCTCACCCTCCTCGTCCAGCAAGAAGGGAATAGATGTTTTCAGATCATTGATTTTTAATATTGAGAGGAAATGAAAGGTGATCAGATGTGACAAAAGTGGCTTCCTGTACGACTTGAAGGCAACATAGGCTCTTTTTTTTTTGGAGTGGGACTTTTAAAAGAATTATTTCTAACAATATTTGCAGAAATACATATTATACCATGGACAAGACATGAATTAGGAATAGAAGCATAATTTATCATTAAGAAGCATTAAGCTATTATGTTGAAACCACTATCAATTAGCTTCCACATAATATCACCCCAGAGAAATGATTAAAGTCTTTAGTTCTTGATATAATAACCACATGCAAAGAATAAAATAGTTACTTATCCAAATGTTAAGCATTATAAATGTATTTTAAATCAGCCATGGATTATATTTATATTCTATATTTCACAGATATTTTCCTAAGGGAGATATGACAGTATTTTCTTATTTAGATATTTACATTTTGTAAAGCTTTCCTTTGACTTCAAAACCTAATTCCAGCCACTGGATTGGGAATATAAGTGCATGATTGTTATTTTCATTATCAAATTAGACAATATGTCTACTTCAAGTACCTCAAGATTATTTACAAACATTTATTGCCAAATACCTATAATGATCCTTTGAGATGTGTAAACTTGAAGTTATGCTAATTATAATTATAATCAAATCCCCATTGTAAACACAGAGATGAAAAATTTATTTACAACATAACATCTGCTAGGCTCTGAAAGTATATATGTTGAGGAGTGAGAGCAAACAATGACAGCAAGCTGGTGGCCAGCATGTCAACAGGGCTTGTGAGACTCTCATCCCTCTCCTTTAAGTGATTTACTCACAGAAGAAAATGAAAATGAGAATATGTGAAGCTAGGTTCATGAAAATTTTTATTTCACCAACAAAAATGACCAAAAAGCATGAGAATATATAAAGAAAGCCTATAAAAATTTTGGTAATACTAACACTATTCTTACTGTAGATTTATTGAGATGGAAGGAGAACACTAAGTAATTATTGTTTCATTCTTCAGTCTACGATTAAATTAGAATATCAAAGCTGGAGTTGGCATTGTGGTATGGCAGGGTAATACACAACTTGCTACACCAGCATCCCATATCAGAATGCCAATTTGAGCCCTGGGCTGCTGTGCTTCAGATCCAGTCCCTGCTAACGCGTGTGGCAAAGCAGCAGAGGGCCTAAATACATGGGTCCCTGCCACCCATGTGGGGAACCAGGTCCTGGCTTTGGCTTGGCCCAGTCCCAACTGTTACAGCCATTTGAAAGTGAAGCAGGTGATGGAAGACCCCTCTCTCTTTCTCTCCCTCCACGTTCTGGCCACATCACTAGGTATACTCAATGCTATAGAGAAGATTCCACAAAGCCAAAATGATTTAATCAACATTTCATGAATCTCTAGTGAGAGGTGATCTGGATAACAAAAATCAGTAGGTCTGAGTAACCATTATCAAGAATAAAAAGGAAATTCACTATAGACCAGTCATTTTCCTAAAATATCAACCTCAAAAAAAATTGAACACAATAGAACATTAGCTAATGTCCTTTTTAGACATTTCTATGATTCCATTTGACAAAAATCTCCTAAAGTATGAGTTTTAAACAAGCAGATGTCTGTTTAATGTGGGCATTTGTTCTTTGAGATTTTTACCAATATGGTCTCATATGAAGATTATGGACAGGAGTGATTAGTCGAGGAGACTAGTATGAGAGCCACTTTGCTGGAAGGAGGTGAGAGCAGGTCACTTCACTAACACTGAAGAACACTATTTTCCTGCTGTTGGTGGCATCATGTGTCCTGGAGACTTTGGAAAAGAAGAAATGGTTGAAGGTAAATTGTTAACACAAAATCGGCACTCAAAGTAAATGCCCAGGTTTGGCACCAGTAGGGAAACATGGTAAACTTATTTCAGCAGTTTTCTCCTTTTCTCTTGATAAATCAAGCTATTCACTTGACTGGCAGTTGTTACATATGTGCAACCTAACTTACTTCAGTAAGTTCCAGAGTAATTAAGTGAGGCAGAGTGATCCAATGGGCTCCCTGGCCCTAACATACTTTTTAAGGTACAAAAGTCAGGTTACATATGATTATATGGGAAAATGTGTTCTAATTAAAATGTATTGGTGGTGTACCTATGCCATCTTCACTGTTATTCCCTGTAAATTTTTTTTCAAAGTAAATTTCCAAGTCCAGGAAAAATAGAAAATGAAGCTCATTATCTTGTAAATTGGAAACAGAATTTGTAAAAAAAAAAAAACTTTCTTTAACTTTTTTGTTTACACATTCTAGATGGATTCTCAAAGCTTATTTACTTCCAAAACACCTTCTCCTATTTTCCTCTCTTTTTTTATCTTTCTGTCACAGCGATCTGTTAATTCATAGAATTATAAATACTTTTCCAAGTGCAAGACTTTTTAAAATTGAAAATTATTCTAACATCACTGAAGTTTGTAATTAAATTGCTGATACAATTACTCACACAAATGAAAATTATATAAATACATATCATATATATTATATATATAAATACATATCATATCATATATTTTTTTTCTGTATAATCTCTCTGATGCTACACAGGATGACTGATACACATCTTCAACAATTTATTTGCCTCAGGTTGGAGACAAAATCTTTTCAGCAGAAAAGAGTCTTGGAAGGACTGCTAAGCTTCATTTGGCAACAATTGTGATGTGTGACAGCACTTAATGAAATATCGTATCTTTTCAATTAAAATTTTATATACTGAAGGTTTACTTAATTTACACCAAGTAAGTTTCAAGTCTAGAGCCTAGTGAGGCATCAGAGAATGAACTGTGTGCTATTTTGAAGCATTCATGTGGATATTTCATCATTATTTTTCATCATTTAGAAGAAACACTTTTCCCAAAGTAATAAATATTGAGAGAAATGAGTGTTCTATAATACAACATCTACTTTTATTTTAAATGATTTACCCATTTCTGAAGAGCCAAAAGAAAATAAAGCTTCATCAAAAGTCCTATTCATGCTTTCCAAACCAGAATTAATAGCCTGTCATTTTACTTACGCAGTTCTTTCAGTTCTGTGATTATGGAACAGCGGTTTTCTGATTTGTTTCTTCCAGTGTGGGCAGCTGATTGTTTACTGTGGTTAGCTGATATTTCTGTGGAAGGAAAGCTATCACCAATGCATTGTGGAATGTTCAGTCAGAATCCTGCCCTGTGGTTCTGTCTGAGAATCACAAAGGGGACAAAATATAGTCAGTGCCTCCTTTTTTTTTTTTTTTTAATCACAATTAAAAAAGCAGCAGACGTACACATTTTATAAAACATTGATTAAATGCTTCAAACAATTCTCTTAGATAAAATCAGTAGATGCCAGCTTGTCATTAGGAGATTTTCCAGAACAGGAAAAGGCATTTTTAGATAAAAGGAATGCTTTGTATTTATTTTTATTATGTCAATGCATGCATATATATGACAAGTTAATGGCCCTAGGAATTATCAAATTAGTAGATTTTGCATCTGCTGATTTTTCTATTCTCAGTCTCGCAGCTAATTTATTTAACTGCTCCTCATTAGGAGTTCTTAGCAAATAATTTCATCATTTAATTTGGTAGGCTTTTAATGCATGGTGAAATCCTTCAAACACTAATATCTTATTATGTGGTATTTATAACACTTTTGATTAAATTGGACTGAAGCTATTTTACTAATAAAGAGCGTTCACAGCTTGAATCCAGTTTATATTACCTTTTTTTTTTTTTATTATTTGACAGGTAGAATTATAGACAGTGAGAGAGAGAGACAGAGAGAAAGGTCTTCCTTCCGTTGGTTTACTTCACAAATGGCCGCTATAGCTGGCACTGCGCCAATCCAAAACCAGGAGCCAGGTACCTCTTCCTGGTCTCCCACATGGGTTCGGGGCCCAAGCACTTGGGCCATCCTCCTCTGCCCTCCCAAGCCACAGCAGAGAGCTGGACTGGAAGAGGAGCAACCGGGACTAGAACCCGGCACCCATATGGGATGCCGGCACCACTGGCCCCTATAATATCTTTTCAAAAACCGAGATCAAATAGACTTTCCTCATTCCTAATACTATGATCTTTCTACTCTAAACTATGGCCTTGCCAAAGGAGATTTCTTACTGACTTGGCCAACTGGCCCTAAAACAAAAGTAAGGACAAGTACAATTGTTCCATTTGCAGCTTTTAAGCCACAACCATTTCTGTTTTGTGGAACAACAGCTCCAAATAATATATATATATTTTTGACAGACAGAGTGCACAGTGAGAGAGAGAGACAGAGAGAAAGGTCTTCCTTTTGCCATTGGTTCACCCTCCAATGGCTGCCACGGCCAGCGTGCTGCAGCTGGCGCACCTTGCTGATCCGATGGCAGGAGCCAGGTACTTATCCTGGTCTCTCATGGGGTGCAGGGCCCAAGTACTTGGGCCATCCTCCACTGCACTCCCTGGCCACAGCAGAGAGCTGGCCTGGAAGAGGGGCAACCGGGACAGAATCCGGTGCCCCGACCGGGACTAGAACCCGGTGTGCCGGCGCCGCAGGGCGGAGGATTAGCCTAGTGAGCCACGGCGCCGGCCAAGCTCCAAATAATATAGTGATTATCAAGTAAATATATTATTATAATTTAAAAAAAAGTATCAAAAACAACGCTCTGATTGCTGTTAGAAAATAGCCAGCTGGTGGACTAGTTGAGATACATTTACAAACAGGGAATAAGAAGTCAAGGCTGAAATGTTGCTGATAACCTATCTTTTGACCATATTTTCTGTGGTACTCACGAAGCCGACATTTTGCTTCATTCTCATTCTTTCTATTTCTTCATCTGGATGCCACCCCTCTCTCCACTCCCCTGCTTGTCTTCCCGGGACCTCTACTTATCAAGCCCACTGAAGAGGGAGGTAGCAGGTGCTTTTTATATTCTTGTCACCAAATGTGTTTTCCCCCTGCTAAGAATTTTAAAATATCAGTAACTACTTAAACCAATACACTTCCACTCAGTGCATTTTGTCATGTATTATCTCATTTGATCATGAGACTACCTTTGTGAAATAAACCAAGATGAAAACCACTTTGAGAGTCAGAGACCATTGAGGTTCAGCAAGACAAAGTGATCTCAAGGTCCCAAGGCTTGTCTGAGGTAAATCAGAAATAATGATTCAGATCTTCTGACTCCAAACTCTGAACTCTTTGAATCACATCTGTGAGAGCAGAGCACAGACAAGCTTCCTTTAGAAGTATTTACTTTTTGCTCTGTCTGTCCTCTCAGAAGAGGCAGCTATGAGCTGACTGCCCCAGGAGTACTGCCTTAAGTAGTTCCAGCCTCTCAGGTCAGACTCAAGGGGAATGCCAGGATGCACTCTCCATTTTCTTACTTTTCAACTGAAAGATCACATGTAGGCTTTTTCCACAAGGAAAATGCCAGCACCAGGCTCAGTGGGACAGGAAACAGATTTAGTGTTGTGTGAAACTCAACACAATTCGGGCAGTGCTTTTTAAGAGAAAGAATACAAAATTATATATGTAAAATTAGGTATTAAAGTAAATGTTTATTTAAGGTGATTAAAGAAATTCAAACTAATTACAAACTTCTACAAAACTGAAACTACAATAACCAGAGAACTGATATGTTATTTATTTACTAACACATATCTGAAATGCTATTTTCCTACATTTTTGGATGATTAGCCTTTGATTGCTTCTTTATATAACAAGGATTCTGCCATGCAATTTTCAATAAATAAACTGAAAGACATAATTCTGTCTTTTCTCTGGCATGTTTTTCTTTCCTATGCTCAAACTCAGGAAACAAACTTCATAAGGCACATTTGTGTTGTGACGTACTTCTGGCCTCCATCTTTGTGTCATGGTGAGAGGGCAGAGTGAACGGAAGAGTATTGTGGGAAGATATTCCTAGACAGGTTAAATAAAGGTTAGTCAATTCTTCCCAGAGGAAGTGCTCAGAAACATCAGCTTAGGAATCACCTTCCCAAATAACCATCTAGCCAGAACTGGTAGCATAAACACACACACACAGTCAGGTTGGAAAATACTCTACACGCTCAGAAGAGAAGCAACAGCTTGTATGGTTCCTTCCCAGCCAGAGGAAGTGTGACAAAGGGAAGATTCTTTCTACAGAAACAGGGCAAAATGTAGTGTGCTTTCAGGAGCAATCCTATGGTAAGTCTCTGGCTTATCTTCCTTTACATTCATTCATTCATTCAGTAAACTCAAATACACACACACACATGCACACACACAAAACCTTCAATGTGCCAGACATATACCAACCAAGCATTAGAAATATAATCAGCATTCCATCTATAATACCTTAGAGCTTACCTTTCGCTGATGAATAAGGAAATTTTATTCCTGATAGATATAAAATCCTGTGCTAGGGGCCAGTGTTGTGGTGTAGAGCAGTTAAGCCATCACCTGAAATGCCCTGGATACCAGTTCCCATCCCAATTACTCCATTTCCCCACTAATGTGCCTGGGAAAGCAGAGAAAGATGGTCCAAGTGTTTGGGCCCCTGCAGACATGTGGGATACCAAGAAGAATCTACAGGCTCCTGGCCTTGGCCTGGATCAGCCCTGGTGGTTGCAGCCATTTGGAGAGTAAACCAGCAGATGAAAGCTCTCTATCTTTCCCTCCCTTTCTCTCTGCAACACTACCTTTCACATAAATCTTTTTATTTTATTTTATTTTTAAATCCTATGGGGGCCAGCGTTGTGGCACAGTGGGTTGAACCAAGGCCTGGAGTGCCAACATCCCACATGAGTGCCAATACAAACTCCAGCTGCTCCACTACTGATCCAGTTCCCTGCTAATGCACCTGGGAAAACAGAAAGGATGGCCCAAGTGTTTGTGCCCCTGCACCCACATGTGAGACCCAGAGGAAGCTCCTGGCTCCTGACTTCAGCCTGTCACAGCCCTAGCCTTTGCAGCCATTTGGGGAGTGAACGAGCTGATGGAAGATCTCTTTCTTTGTCTCCCCTTTCTTTCTGTAACTCTACCTTTCAGGTAAATAAATAAATCTTTCCAACAAAGATGCATACAGACTGAAAGTGAAAGGCTGGAAAAGATATACCATGCCAACAGAAATGAAAAAAGAGCAGGCGTAGCCATCTTAATATCGGACACAATAAACTTTAACACAAAAACTGTTAGGAGAGACAAAGAGGGGCACTATATAATGATTAAGGGATCAATTCAACAGGAAGATACAACGATTATCAATGTATATGCACCTAATTACAGGGCACTGGTTTATTTAAAAGATTTGTTAAGGGACTTAAAGGGAGACTTAGACTCCAATACAATAGTACTGGGGGACTTCAATACTCCACTCTCAGAAATAGACAGATAAACAGGACAGAAGATCAACAAGGAGACAATAGATTTAAACGATACTATAGCCCAAATGGTTCTAACAGATATCTACAGAACTTTTCATCCTACAGAGAGAGCATTTACATTCTTCCTAGCCGTACACACAACCTTCCTAGGATTGACCACATACTAGGCCATAAAGCAAGTCTCAGCAAATTCAAAAGAATTAGAATCATACCATGCAGCTTCTCAGACCATAAAGGAATGAAATTGGAAATTAGCAACTCAGGAATTCCTAGAACATATGCAAACACATGGAGATTGAACAACATGCTCCTGAATGAACAATGGGTCATAGAAGAAAATAAAAGAGAAATCAAAAACTTTCTGGAAGTAAATGAGGATAACAGCACAACATACCAAAACTTATGGGATACAGCAAAAGCAGTGTTAAGAATAAAGTTTATATCAATAGGTGCCTACATCAAGAAATTGGAAAGGCACCAAATAGATGAGCTTTCAATTCACCTCAAGGATCTAGAAAACCTACAGCAAACCAGACCCAAATCTAGTAGGACAAGAGAAATAATTAAAATCAGTGAAGAAATCAACAGGATTGAATCCAAAAAAAATTACAAAAATCAGCCAAATGAGGAGCTGGCTTCTTGAAAAAATAAACAAAATTGACACCCCATTGGCCCAACTAACTGAAAAAAGAAAAGACCGGAATCAATAAAGTCAGAGATGAAAAAGGAAATGTAACAACAGACACTCCAGAAATAAAAAGAATCATCAGAAATTACTACAAGGACTTGTATGCCAGCAAACAGGAAAATCTATCAGAAATGGATAGATTCCTGGACACATGCAACCTACCAAAATTGAACCAGGAAGACATCGAAAACCTAAACAGACCCATAACTGAGACAGAAATTGAAACAGTAATAAAGGCCCTCCCGACAAAGAAAAGCCCAGGACCAGATGGATTCACTGCTGAATTCTACCAGACATTTAAAGAACTAACTCCAATTCTTCTCAAACTATTCAGAACAATCGAAAAAGAGGAAATCCTCCCAAATTCTTTCTATGAAGCAAGTATCACCTTAATTCCTAAGACGGAAAAAGAAGCAGCATTGAGAGAGAATTACAGACCAATATCCCTGATGAACATAGATGCAAAAATCCTCAATAAAATTCTCGCCAAAACAATGCAACAACACATCAGAAAGATCATCCACCCAGACAAGTGGGAAAAATTCAATTTCGCAAAACAATCAACGTGATACACCACATAAACAGACCGCAGAAGAAAAAACATACGATTATCTCAATAGACACAGAGAAAGCATTTGATAAAATACAACTGCCTTTCATGACGAAAACTCTAAGCAAACTGGGTATGGAAGGAACATTCCTCAATACTATCAAAGCAATTTATGAAAAACCCACACCCAACTGACATCTGGTACCAGACAGGGATGCCCACTCTCACCACTGCTATTCAATATAGTTCTGGAGGTTCTAGCCAGAGCTATTAGGCAAGAAAAAGAAATTAAAGGGATACAAATTGGGAAGGAAGAACTCAAACTATCCCTGTTTGCAGATGACATGATTCTTTATTTAGGGGACCCAAAGAACTCTACTAAGAGACTATTGGAACTCATAGAAGAGTTTGGCAAAGTAGCAGGGTATAAAATCAATGCACAAAAATCAACAGCCTTTGTATACACAGACAATGCCATGGCTGAAAAAGAACTTCTAAGATCAATCCCATTCACAATAGCTACAAAAACAATCAAATACCTTGGAATAAACTTAACCAAGGACGTTAAACATCTCTACGATGAAAATTACAAAACCTTAAAGAAAGAAATAGAAGAGGATTCCAACAAATGGAAAAATCGTCCATGCTCATGGATTGGAAGAATCAATATCATCAAAATGTCCATTCTCCCAAAAGCAATTTACAGATTCAATGCAATACCAATCAAAATACCGAAGACATTCTTCTCAGATCTGGAAAAAAATGATGCTGAAATTCATATGGAGACACAAGAGTTCTCAAATAGCTCAAAAATCTTATAAAACAAAAACAAAGCTAGAGGCATCACGATACCAGATTTCAGGACATACTACAGGGCAGTTGTTATTAAAACAGCAGGGTACTGGTACAGAAACAGATGGATAGACCAATGGAACAGATTTGAAACACCAGAAATCAATCCAAACATCTACAGCCAACTTATATCGATCAAGGATCTAAAACCAATCCCTGGAGTAAGGATAGTCTATTCAATAAATGGTGCTGGGAAAATTGGATTTCCATGTGCAGAAGCATGAAGCAAGACCCCTACCTTTCACCTTACACAAAAATTCTCTCAACATGGATTAAAGACTTAAATCTACGACCTGACACCATCAAGTTATTAGAGAACATTGGAGAAACCCTGCAAGATAAGGTACTGGCAATGACTTCCTAGATATGACCCTGGAGGCACAGGCAAACAAAGCCAAAATCAACTATTGGGATGGCATCAAATTGAGAAGTTTCTGTACTGCAAAAGAAACAGTCAGGAGAGTGAAGAGACATCTGACAGAATAGCAAAAAATATTTGCAAACTACACAACAGATAAGGGTTGATGACCAGAATCTACAAAGAAATCAAGAAACTCCACAACATCAAAACCAACAACCCACTTAAGAGATGGGCCAAGGACCTCAATAGACATTTTTCAAAAGAGGAAATCCAAATGGCCAACAGGCACATGAAAAAATGTTCAAGGTTGCTAGCAATCAGGGAAATGCAAATCAAAACCACAATGAGGTTTCACCTCACCCCGGTTAGAATGGCTCACATTCAGAAATCTACCAACAATAGATGCTGGTGAGGATGTGGGGAAAAAGAGACACTAACCCACTGTTGGTGGGAATGCAAATTGGTGAAGCCACTATGGAAGTCAGTCTGGAGATTCCTCAGAAACCTGAATATAACCCTCACATACAACGCAGCCATCCCACTCCTTGGAATTTACCCAAAGGAATTTAAATTGGCAAACAAAAAAGCGGTCTGCAGCCTAATGTTTATTGCAGCTCAATTCACAATAGCTAAGACCTGGAACCAACCCACATGTCCATCAACAGTAGACTGGATAAAGAAATTATGGGACATGTACTCTATAGAATACTATACAGCAGTCAAAAACAATGAAATCCAGCCATTTGCAACAAAATGGAGGAATCTGGAAAACATCATGCTGAGTGAATCAAGCTAGTCCCAAAGGGACAAATATTATATGTTCTCCCTGACTGGAGACAACTAACTGAGCACCAAAGGGGAAACCTGTTGAAGTGAAATGGACACTATGAGAAACAATGACTTGATCAGCTCTTGTCCTGACTATTGATGTACAATGTAATACTTTATCCATTTTACTATTTTTTGTTTTGTTCTAGTACTATTGGTTGAACTCTGTAATTAACACACAATTATTCTTAGGTGTTTAAATTTAACTGAAAAGTGATCCCTGTTAAATATTAGAGTGGGAATAAGAGAGGGAGGAGATGTACAATTTGGGACATGATCAATTGGACTTGCCCCAAATGGTGGAGTTACAAACATGCCAGAGGCTGGTGCCGCGGCTCAATAGGCTAATCCTCTGCCTTGCAGCGCTGGCACACCGGGTTCTAGTCCTGGTCGGGGCGTCGGATTCTGTCCCGGTTGCCCCTCTTCCAGGCCAGCTCTCTGCTGTGGCCCGGGAGTGCAGTGGAGGATGGCCCAAGTGCTTGGGTCCTGCACCCCATGGGAGACCTGGAGAAGCACCTGGCTCCTGCCTTCAGATCGGCGCGGTGCGCCGGCCGCAGCGCGCCGGCCGCGGCGGCCATTAGAGTGTGAACCAACAGCGAAGGAAGACCTTTCTCTCTGTCTCTCTCTCTCACTCTCCACTCTGCCTGTCAAAAAAAAAAAGAAACATGCCAGGGGATTCCAATACAATCCCATCAAGGTGGCATGTACCAATGCCATCTCACTAGTGCAAGTGATGATCAATTTCAGTTCACAATTGATCACACTGATAGGTCTAAGAGTCAAAGGGATCACACATACAAGACTAGTGTCTTCCAATACTAACTGATAGAATCAAAAAGGGAGAGAACGACACAATATGGGAAGCGGGATACACAGCAGACTTATAGAATGGCAGATGTCCTAAATCAGCCCTTAAGGCATTCGGATATGGCTGAAGAGCCCATGAGAGTATTTTAAGCATGGAAAGGCAAGGCACTCTGGAAAAAAAAAAAAAAAGACCTAAATGGAAGATCTCCATGAGTGAGATCCCAGTGGAAAGAACAGGGCCATCAAAGAAGGAGGTACCTTTCTCTGAGGGGAGGAGAGAACTTCCACTTTGACTATGACCCTGTCGGAATAAGATTGAAGTCCACGAACTCAAAAGGCTTCCATAGCCTTGGCAACTCATGACTAGAGCCTAGGGAGATTTCTGATGCCATAAACAAGAGTGTCAAATTGTTAAGTCAACAACAGGAGTCACTGTGTACTTATTCCTCATGTAGGATCTCTGTCCTTAATGTGTTGTCCCATGTGAAGTAATGCTATAACTAGTACTGAAACAGTATTTTACACTTTGTGTTTCTATGTGGGTGCAAACTGATGAAATCTTTACTTAATATATACTAGATAGATCTTCTGTATATAAAGAGAATTGAAAATGAATCTTGATGTGAATGGAATGGGAGAGGGAGCGGGAGATGGGAGGGGTGCGAGTGGGAGGGAAATTATGGGGGGGGGGCATTGTAATCCATAAACTGTACTTTGGAAATTTATATTTACTCAATAAAAAAATCTTTTTTAAAAAATAATCCTGTGGTAGTGTCACTCCCCCTCTTCATGGAGGAACAACACTAAACCCTGCCTAGGCTTCCTATCCGAGTCACGGCACCATTATGTCGCTCCCCGTCTTCGTGGAGGAACGACACAGGACCCTGCGCTGTTCTTTTTGTCTGCTCGGCCCTCCCCGGGTTTGCTGCTGGTTCTTCCCGGGTTGGTTACCGACCCTTCCACCTCCGTGGAAGGGCGGTTCCCCCTAGCCACTTTCCCCACTTCCGTGGGGGAGCGGCACACCGCCGGCCGGCTCTCTCGGGGGCTGCTCAGGTGTTCCTTCAGATAGATGTTCCTGGTGCATGTTGTCTCTCTCCTCCTTTATAGTCCTCTTCCACCAATCCCAACTCTGCTACCCACACGCCGAGTATGCTGCTCTCCTCCAATCAGGAGCAGGATCAGCTCCTGCAGGTCATCACTCAAGTTGGCGAGAGGCAGCTGCGTAGAAGTTGTTACTCCCTTCTCAGCGCCATATTTTGGGAGAGCAGATGCATAGAATAAGTCTTAATTCCAGTAACAGTCTAGTCCGAGTTGCTCCCCACAGGTAGGAATCCTAAATATTTGTAGTCTTGTTGGTTTAATGGAATTCTTGATTTCTGACTGTGATTTGAAGTTAACTGGAACATTACTTAGCTCTCATTGTCACAGGAATTGGTATCATAGACACATTTTAATCACTGACGTTTGGCATTTGGGCTTGTGTAATACAAAGAAAGTATTTATAGCAATAGTGGTGGTAACATTATAGAAGCAATTTAATCCAGAAATGAAATATCACTTCCCATGAAATCCATATGACAGTGCTAGGATGAGTTATCTACTATTTTTAAATAAATAGCATAACAGAAAAGCTTTAGATGCCAGCAATGCCTTGAGCAAATTGTAGATAATCACTCATATGGCATGTCATATTTCGGGGCACATTTTCATCACTGTTCATTTTGTTTGTCAGAAATACTTTATATTATAAACAAGACCTTCATCTTAAGGACCTCATTTTGTGATATCTAATTACCTTGCGAAGCTATAATCTTTTGTAAAGTCATAATTTATTCCTACAGAAATATGATTATGACTTCAGGTAAAGAAAACAGTAGAAACAGATGAAACTTTTAAAGTATCCTTTTTCATGTAAATATCTTCAGCAATAAAGTCAAAATTGTAGCTAAATATACTGTTTCTAAAATTTTCTCTGTGCCAGGTGCTGGAAAGTACACAGCTTATTTAAGATGTCTACAAGTGCTACTTCTGAAAGCCTTTTTTTTCCACTTTGATTTGGAAACTTTCAATATCTTACCCAATTTTTATCAGACTATAAATATTTTAAAGTTTCCAAATTCTAGTTTCATCCAAATGGTAAAATTTCTAGAGGACATATTTATGTTAGCAGCTTTCAAGATTAATTTATAAATTGCTGTGTAAGTTCTTGACTTTCTAATATTGCATATTTGAAACAGTAAAAAGGGGACAGGTGTTTGGCCTAGCAGTTAAGATGTTGGCTAAGACACTTTATGTCCTAAATTAGAGTACCTGGGTTTAATTTTCACCTCCAGCTCTTGATTCCAGTTTTCTGTTACTGGAGATACTGACAGGCAACAGTGATGACTCAACCAGATGGGTTCCTGCCACCAAAGTTAGAAAACTTAACTGATTCCCTAGTTCCCAGTTTTAACAAGGCTTAACCTCTGCGATTAGGGGCATCTGAAGAGTGACCCAGTGGATAGAAACTCTGCCTTTCCATCTGTCTCTCTGCTTCTTAAATAAATAATACAATAAACAAAACAGCAAATTATATGAACACAGGACTTAACATAAAAATCTCCTTACTATCATATCTAAAATGTTCCTTCTAAATCTTTATCATTGATTTTAATTTTTTTAAACTATGGATCTGTCCTACTTGATTCTTTCCCCTTCTCTGGAGTCACTTTCACACCTCTTGCCTGGTTCTCCAGCTGCATCTCTAATTATCCCTTCTAGATCTCTGTGTTGTGCTTATGCACTTTGTCCAATACCCATAGGAGGCCATCTCACATGCCCCCAACACTGACCTTTGCATTCATCTCTCTGACCCATACTTCTGTGTTTACCCCAGTCATATTACATTGGATGTGGCTGCTTGTCCAGGTTCCTCACATCAAACTCTTCCAGCCTTACTTTCTGATCAGTCCCTAAGATCTACTCCATGTAGATCACATCACATCCCACCAAAGAAGCTAATTTTAAAAAGCTTTTCTTTTCCTTAGCATTTCTTAATTTCTTAGTGGCCTTAACAGTTTTTCTCTTAAGGGGAAACTTTAAGTCATCTTTAAACTCTCCTTTTACCTCATCCTCAAATGTGTTCTGTCATTGTATCAACACAGTACCTAATTTTAAAATGTCTCCTTTCTCCCTGTTCTTACATAAGTGGGGCCCTCATAACCATCCAGTATATACTTCTCGGCCTGTCTTCTTGCCTCCTTGTTAATCATTCTGCCAGAATGGATGGGTTTCCCAAAACAGCCTATTGATCAGGCTAGCCCTATTTGAAGGGTATAATGTAATTCGCTATTTGCCATCTCATGGTTCCTATCTAATACCATTTTTCCAGTGCTATATACCAATATGATTTCTGACTCATTCCCATCCTATGATTTGTAATCCACTGTTATGCTCCTCAGATATTTTCCTATGGATCTCTCTTGGTTCATTCTGTCCCTCTATCCAGAAAGACATGATTCTTATCTCCACCTATTCAAATACTTTGGTTCCTTCGAATTCTACCAAAATTCCTTATTTCTGACTAAATTCACACACTTTGATACACTCCATCTCTACTAATACCCTCTCATGATATTCAAAGTCATTTGTCAAACACTAATAAAAGGCTGAGGTTGCCTACAACTCTTTTCAACCTTGTCTCATGGGGTTGCAGCACCCTAATGAATTCATCATTCCAGCTGTGATCGCCATGTTGGGTCTTTCAGAACTCAGATTCTTCTTATGACCTAGATATGATTGCATCAGATTACTAGAAGGGAGGAGAAAAATGTCAGCTAGATTAACTCAAAGTCCAACCCAAGCAGTTCCTGTCATATGAACTCAAGAACGTTACTCAAACTTTCCTGAATTGTTAATTCCTTATTGATTAGTGTATTAATATCAACTTTCTCCACATTAGGCTAACGTTATGGAAACTAAATTGATAATTTATGTGACAGAACATTGTAAAGCACTACACAAATGTACATAATATATACTTATTCATAACAAAATTCATGAGATATTTAATTCTAAGCCATAAAGTTAATTTAATAACTCATAAAGAGGAATAAATATTTCCACTGACTGGAGAGATATGCTTGCTCTTGAGGTAAAACTTGGATTAAAGGATCTAAGGAATGGTACAAATAATTACAAGGTTTTGGGGAAAGTAAAGCTTAAGGTATTTAAATGGCCTTAAGTGATAGCTTGCTGTGATTGTTGATATTTTAGGGAGGTGGTAGAGATAGGAATCCAAGGCTATTTTCTTCATACATCAGCCTTACCTTAAAATAGGAATTTGTGTTAGTTATATAGAAGATGGTTGTATTTTTGGCTATATTTATTTCCCATGCAGTAAGAGACCAGTAATATCACTGAAAATTAACCCATTAAGATAATATTTTCAGTTCTCTCAGAATGTGAGAATTAGACTACCTGAAATTATATAGTAACTTTGTGACTTACTGGTTATTTTATCTTGAGCAAGCGACTTCACATATTTGTATGCTTCATGTTTCCCATCAATAAAATGGGATAACAATGTACTTACATAATAGGTTATATTAAGAATGAAATGAATTAATGCATGAATTATAAGTCCTCAATAAAATTCATATGTTGCTTTATCACCTACATTGTTCCCCTTGTATTATAACCAACTTTTTTTTTTTGACAGGCAGAGTTAGACAGTTAGAGAGAGAGAGACAGAGAGAAAGGTCTTCCTTCCGTTGGTTCACCCCCTCAAATGGCCACCCCGGCCGACGCGCTGCACCAATCTGAAGCCAGGAGCCAGGTGCTTCCTCCTGGTCTCCCCATGTGGATGTGGGGCCCAAGCACTTGGGCCATCCTCCACTGCCTTCCCGGGCCACAGCAGAGAGCTGGACTGGGAGAGGAGCAACCGGGACAGAATTCGGTGCCCCTACTGGAACTAGAACCCGGGGTGCTAGCGCCGCAGACAGAGGATTAGCCAAGTGAGCAGCAGCGCCAGCCCTATAACCAACTCTTTACAAGTCTAATCTGTTGTACTCCAAACTTCTTCAGGATATATATTCTCCCTTATAATTTATTAGCTTTTCAGCACCTCTCATAATGTTTTTTGCTTACTGCAAGTGTTCAATATGTTTGATGAATATATTTGTGGATACTTTATGTGTCTGTATTATTTTAAAAATTTATACTTTATATTGGAAGTTTTATAAGCCTACAGTTATATTGATACTTTTTTGATTTCTCTTAAATAACAACCACTGAATAAATATTTCTGATTGATTGTGCATAAAATGGATTCTAACATTAACATAAAGTCTGAATAATGAAGTGTGCTGGGCCAGTATTTTTATCCCATATTCTCCTTCATCTTTTGCCATATGCCCTCAGCTCCTAAAACATCAATTAAGGGTATCAATGAACTCAACTGTGCCAACTACATGGAAAGCCCACTGTAGAAGCATTACAAATATCATCACAGAAATAAAAACTTCGGAGAAAATAAAATATTAATTGGTACTTCATTAAGACTGTGGAAGAAACTGAATAGCATAAAGATTTAATAAAAAGGCACTGGGTGTAATATGACAGAAAAGAAAGCTATGAACACATGACTCTTTCTTCAATGAGTAGAGACTGAGAATTTGAAAGGATGGCACTCACTGATGCTCTGTCTTCTTCAAGAACATAAAACACTTGCTTTCTTCCAACGGTATCATGGGTAATTATTGATAGTACCACCCTGCAATGCATAGCATTATCACAAGATTAATTTTTCCTTTATTTCATGTAAACTTATTTTGATATCATTTTATTCTGTAGAGCAGGGTTTGTAGTCATGTATTGGGGAATTCAATTCTTTTTCTGACTTTAAAAAAGAAATACCATATTCTCTTTTTCCTCCATTGTACTTTGTAGCTACAAACTGAATTAGTTGTTAAGAATGTATTTACATGTATATCCCACAAAATACAACACACCTTCAATTAGACAATGAGCTAACTGCAGGCAGAAGTTCTATATCCATTATGCTTATAAGTACTTAGGACCATATCTGGAACATGCTGGATATTTAATAAAATGAACATAGAGACAAATACATGTTCACCAAATGCCACGTGCTTGGAAGCTTCAAATAGATTTAAGAACTAGTGCTTGCCTACAGAATTCCAGTAATAATAGTATTTGGTACGAGGGTAGCCCCCATATGACAAAAAAAAAAAAAAAAAAAAAAAAAAAAAAACACAATAAAATTGGAAAAATCATAGAGATAATGGAGGCTAGCATTTTCCAGTTCTATTCATGGACATTATTTCCTCCAGATAGCACAGATGATCCCAAGCATGGGACAAAGGTCTAGCAAGCTGAAGAAGCAGATATAAGAATTAGGGTTTCAGAAGCTGCAGCAATTATCCTGATAGGGAAAAACAGAAAACTGATCTGGAGTTGAGGTACATTCCAGAGGTCTGTGCAGAAGTTCCCCATGAATTATTGGCCAAAGTCTGGGATGTGAAACTACCTGAGGTTTATCAGTAGTGACTACTATAGGGCTGAGGGATTAGAGGCCCAGCATTTATGGGAAACTGGAGTTTTATATCAACCAGAGAAGACCAACATTCATACCATCAGCTTCCAGATGAATCAAGCAAAAGGCAAATACATGGCTTAGAAGTGAAATCTATACTCTAGAGTAAAATTAACTGTATGTCCACTATAATAACATTAAACACAAATTAAAAACCTCTAAGATAATTTATACTATAATGACAAAATTTTAAATTAAAAAATGTCAATACCATGTGTTGGCAAGGAATTTGAACAATTGGAACTACCAAATATTGCTAATGGAAGTAAAATAGTAGTAAAATGGCAAGGAATTTGAACAATTGAAACTATCAAATATTGCTAATGGAAGTAAAATAGTAGGAAAATGCTACCCCAGTTGGAGAAATGACTTGGAAATTTCTCATATATTACTTCACTATGACTCAGTAATTCTATTCAAAGAAAAGAATATACTAATTTTCCTGTAGAAAAAAATTTCACATAAACATTTATAGATGCTTCATTCATAATAGCCATAAAACAAAATGCAGCTCAAACAAATCAGCTATCAACATGTGATTAGGACAGTGGAATAATACTTAGCAATAAAGATGGTATAAATCTGCTATAGATTAATTTTACAGACATAGCAATAAGCAAAGGAAACCAGAATTTAAAAGATCATAATGGCTATTTCAATCACTTGAAGTTTTTTTCTTTTTTTTTTTCACAGCTATGACTACATGATGGTGATGGGACACTGCAGGATATGCTAGGGGAGAGGACTAACAACTAACGTACACAAAAGTACCTGGACTTCAGAGATAACTGAAATAGTTCATAACATGATAGTGGCTTATTACATAGGTATAAATATTTGTCAAAACTCATTGAACTTTCCATTTAAAAATATGTGCATTTTATTGTAAGTTACACTTCATCAGAGTTGATGTGAAAACAGGTTTTTATCTGTTTGATTTTTCAACTCTGTCCTGTGAGTAAAGGAACACTTGCCAGCAATCCAAAATGGCTGAATAGTAAGAAGCCTCACTGGCATCAGCCACAGAAAGATCAGAAAATCAAGGAAGGGTTACATTCCGGCGGAAATGACTAACAAAAATTTTCTTCAGAGACATGACAGAACAGAGACTGGGAGGCCTCAAGGAAAAAGGACAAACACACCAACGTGGCCAGAAAGGCCATCAGCCTACCCTGCATCTGTGCAGCTGGCTGCGTTTGGAGGGTGCCACTTTCAGGAGACAAGGTAGGAAGAAGCTGGCATTCAACACTCTCACCAGCAGTGTTAACTGAGGGAGAATGCCACAGTCCCCCACAGCCTTTTAAGTCCAGTCTCGGGAGCTGACTGTGGTCTTCGCTGCTACTTTGCTCTCAAAAGGGAAGAAACATTGCCTCCTCCTTCCCACTCTCCCAAAGCACCAGTTTCAATAGGGTGTGGCGGAGTCCTGCCAAACTGTGCTCTGACTCTGCAGACAGCAAGCGATCAGACAGCAAGCTGCTACCAGAAGCAGCATCAAAACAATTTACAGGCAGAGAACAAACTCAATCCATCTGGCACTAAGGGAGTTCTGGGTGTAAGCCCAGGAGCTGTGCTCACTCACTCAATGTGATCCAGAAGAGGGGTATGTGATCATGTGATCCCCTCAGCTTCTTGGGGCTAACATCCACAGTAGCCCATAAAAATACAGAACTGACCTGAGAAAGTTCCCTCTGCACCTTCTGACTCACGGTGCTGGGAACCCCAAACACAAACTCAGGCATCACCATTGCATGCTATATGAGAGCTGGAGGCAGTGTCATCTGTGCCTTGCGGGACCTGGACTGTTGATGTTAGTATTAAAATTTTTGGAGTAAATCACACTCGTGGTATCTAGAGCATACTGCTGCATCATTCTGCTTCCTGCAGGTGATTGTCACCATCCCCAACACTTGGCTCCCACCCTGGGGTATCAGGGTAACATCCCCACTGCATCCTGAAACACCAGAACTATTACAATCAGTACTAATTTCCTCAAACCCACTGGAATCTACCAGGTGGAACCTAGGGAAAAATTTGTCTGCATTTCACCTCTCTGGATACGTACCTACCCAAGCAAAATCTCCTGTATACCTTGTAGTCACATCGCTTCTCAGCCTTTTGGCTAAGATCAAGTGTAGTACCTTGTAGTTACCCTATAGGAATGGAGCAGAGTTCAATTCACATCCCCTAGTACTGGGACTAGGGATTTTGGTATTATAAGCCTCAGCACCAATCATACCCTCCTAGCAGGATCTAGCCAAAGTTCCATCCACATCACACAGTCCTAGAGACACAGCAATTGATGCCACCTAGACCCAACATCAATCAGACTTGTCAATTTCCTTCAGTAGGAAGAAGAAGGCCCTGGCTATCACAATACTCAGTGTAACTGACATCCAACTCTCTGGGGACTGAATATCCACACAACTGGAAGCCTACATTCAACTCAATGTCACACTTCTACCCCTACAAACTGCTGTAGACTAGATCACTCCATCACTTACAGTCACAGCTGACATTGATTAAAGCAGACTAAATCACTCACAGTTTGTACTTCTGGGCTCACTAGAACCAGAACCAAAGCAACAAGCCAGTGATACCCTGCAGTGCATCTAAAGCATAAACTCTTTTCAAATAAAACCTACTCCATAAAGAAGGGACTTTATACCAGATGTACAAATGTCAGCATAGGAGCACAGGAAACAGGAAAAAGCAAGGTAGTATGACACCTCCAAAAGAATACAATAGTTCTCCAGAATGAGATCCTGATCTGAAAGAAACCTATGAATGCCAGAAATAGAATTCAAAATGATGATATTAAGGAATTTCACTGGGCCAGCACTGTGGCTTACCTGGTTAATCCTCTGCCTGCGGTGCTGGCATCCCATATGGGTGCCAGGTTCTAGTCCTGGTTGCTCCTCTTCCAGTCCAGCTCTCTGCTGTGGCCTGGGAGGGCAGTGGAGGATGGCCCAAGTGCTTGGAGCCCTGCACTCTCTTGGGAGACCAGGTGGAGGCACCTGGCTCCTGACTTCAGATTGGTGTCGCTCTGGCCATAGCAGCCATTTAGGGGGTGAACCAGCAGAGGGAAGACCTTTCTCTCTGTCTCTTTCTCTCACTGTCTAACTCTGTCAAATAAATAAATAAAAAAAAAGAAGTGCAAACTACAATTTCTTGTTTGTGAGTTTTTAAAAAAACAGAAGAAAGGAACTTCACTAACAGTAACTGTCGCTCCCCCTCTTCGTGGAGGAACGACACTGGACCCTGCGCTGTTCTTTCGTCTGCTTGGCCCTCCCCGGGTTCGCTGCTGGTTCTTCCCGGGTTGGCTACTGACCCTTCCACCTCCGTGGAAGGGCAGTTCCCCCTGGCCACATTCCCCACTTCCGCAGGGGAGCGGCACACCGCCGGCCGGCTCTCTCGGGGGCTGCACAGGTGTTCCCCTTAGATGTTCCCCTTAGATGTTCCTGGTGCATGCCGTCTCTCTCCTCCTTTATAGTCCTCCTCCGCCAATCCTAACTCGGCTGCCCACACGCCGAGTACGCTGCTCTCCAATCAGGAGCAAGTCCTACAGTTTATTGGTTGAACTGGAGGCAGCTGTGTAAAAGCTGTTTTCTTCTCTCCCAGCGCCATATTGTGGGAGAGCAGATGCATAGAATAAGTCTTAATTCCAGTAACCTAGTCCAGTCCGAGCTGCTCCCCACAAGTAACCTATCAACAAAATGACAAGTATAAGTTCATATATATCAATACTAATCTTGAATGTAAATGGATTAAATTCACCAGCCAATGGATTTCAATTGGTTGAATGTATTGAAAAAAAAAAAAAAACAAGAAATTTATTTCATCAATAAAGATACACATAGACTGAAATTGAAGGAATGGAAAATGATACACCAGTCAAATGGAAACTATAAACAAGCAGGAGTATTACAAACTAATAAAAGGATTGATTCAGCAAGAAGATATAACAATCATAAATATACATACAACTGTGGGGAGCAAACCGGACTAGACTGAGTTACTGGAATTAAGACTTATTCTATGCATCTGCTCTCCCACAATATGGCGCTGGGAGAGAAGTAAACAGCTTCCGCACAGCTGCCTCCAGTTCAACCAATTAACTGTAGGACTTGCTCCTGATTGGAGAGCAGCGTACTCGGCGTGTGGGCAGCCGAGTTAGGATTGGCGGAGGAGGACTATAAAGGAGGAGAGAGACGGCATGCACCAGGAACATCTAAGGGGAACATCTAGCTGAAGGAACACCTGTGCAGCCCCCCAGAGAGAACCGGCCGGCGGTGTGCCGCTCCCCTGCGGAAGTGGGGAATGCGGCCAGGGGGAACTGCCCTTCCACGGAGGTGGAAGGGATAGTAGCCAACCCGGGAAGAACCAGCAGCAAACCCGGGGAGGGCCGAGCAGACGAAAGAACAGCGCAGGGTCCTGTGTCGTTCCTCCACGAAGAGGGGGAGCGACATAATGGTGCCGTGACTCGGATATGAAGCCTAGGCAGGGCTTAGTGTCGTTCCTCCACGAAGAGGGGGAGCGACATAATGGTGCCGTGACTCGGATATGAAGCCTAGGCAGGGCTTAGTGTCGTTCCTCCACGAAGAGGGGGAGCGACATAATGGTGCCGTGACTCGGATAGGAAACCTAGGACGGATAGCAAACTTAGGAGGGAAGAAACGGGAAGAAGCAGGAAAATACCAGAGAGAGAGACTAGCAAACAGCCTAGGGAAAAGCCGGACGAAAAGGGTGCCGGAAGAAGCTATTGAAAGCCTAGGCATAGATTTGGATACGGACTACGGGGGGAAGCTGGGAGAAATCTCTAAGGTCGAAAGCGAAAGTGAAAGCTAGAACAAACAGACTCGGACGCGGACTGTGGGGAGAGGCCAGGAGAAATGAGGGAGGAATATCGTTGGAGGAAAGTTTGGGGAAACATACCGGGTAGAGAAAAATGTTAGGGAAATTGAAGCCGCGGGGGGCAGGCCAAGGCGGACACGAAAGCCACTTTGGGGTTCTCAAGTTAGCCCGGGAATAGGGGGCGAAAAGTTGAAACCAGAAGCTGAAACGTAAGCCAGGTTGGGATCCGTCTGATTAGCCCGGGGAGCAAAGGACAGGAAGCCAAACCGTGGGGCGGAGACGTATGCTGGGTTGAATTCGCCAGGCTAGCCCGGGGAACTTAGATTGAATGCTAGTGGCGGACACGTAAGCTACGCTGTGTTACTCGCGGAAGCCGCCGCGTGCAGAGAGAGCATGGGGCGTGAATAGATAGGGAACGGGGCTGGCACGAGGCCGTGGTGCAGACGCGAAGGGCGTGGAGACCGCGGAGCGCGCGAAGCCAAGCCGCGCAAAGCCGGGAAGCTGCGCAGATGAGAGAGGCTGAAGCGGCTCAGAGCCGGCGAGGCGCCCAGAAGCAGCCTCGGGGCGGGGCGAGGCGCCGGGAAGCTGCGGGGATAAGAGAAACAGAAGTTTGGAAGTGGAGTGAGAGAAATGGGAATGTTGGCAGACAGAAGTAAAATGGGAGAAATAGGAATGCCCGGAGATAGAGAAATAGAGAAATAGAAAGGCCTCCCCTCAACATGGCAACGAGAAAGTTTGGATTCGGTCTGCCTGATTAAGTGAGGCGATGAGCACGATGAGCACCTGCGGGCAGCTAGCAGCTTATGCGCCGCAGGTCACTGAAGACAGGCACGAATTAACATCAGTAAGGCTTCCCCACAATACAACAATGAGAAAGCTTGGATTCGGTCTGCCTAATTAAGGCGGTAAGCGCCAGCAAGCAGCTCGACCAGAGTATGAGCTGCAGGTCACCGAAGATAGGCACGAACCAACACTAATAAGTCTCCCCCACAAAAAGGCAATGAGAAGGCTTGGATTCGGTTTGCCTGATAGGGCTTGTAAGCCCCTGCAGGCTCGACCAGAGCATGCGCTGCAGGGCACCGAACACAGGCACGCATCAGCGCCTAAAAACCTCCTCACAACATGGCGAAGAGAGGACCCGGATTCGGTTTGCCTGATTGATAGGACTTGTAAGAAACTGTGGCAACTCTAGCAAGTAGAGCAGAGTGTGTGCCGCGGGACACCGAAGACAGGCGCGTATCAACGCCAAAAAATAAAAAGAAAGGGGGATCTGTGGGGAGCAAACCAGACTAGACTGAGTTACTGGAATTAAGACTTATTCTATGCATCTGCTCTCCCACAATATGGCGCTGGGAGAGAAGTAAACAGCTTCCGCACAGCTGCCTCCAGTTCAACCAATTAACTGTAGGACTTGCTCCTGATTGGAGAGCAGCGTACTCGGCGTGTGGGCAGCCGAGTTAGGATTGGCGGAGGAGGACTATAAAGGAGGAGAGAGACGGCATGCACCAGGAACATCTAAGGGGAACATCTAGCTGAAGGAACACCTGTGCAGCCCCCCAGAGAGAACCGGCCAGCGGTGTGCCGCTCCCCTGCGGAAGTGGGGAATGCGGCCAGGGGGAACTGCCCTTCCACGGAGGTGGAAGGGATAGTAGCCAACCCGGGAAGAACCAGCAGCAAACCCGGGGAGGGCCGAGCAGACGAAAGAACAGCGCAGGGTCCTGTGTCGTTCCTCCACGAAGAGGGGGAGCGACAACAACTAACACAAGACCACCTAGATTTATACAGCAAATATGATTAGACTTAAAGGGGAAAGATACACTACAATACAATAATAGTTGGGGACTTCAACACAGTGCTTTCATCAATGGACAGGTCATCCAGGCAGAAAATCAACAATGCTATCAAAGTTGAACCATCCTATTAAGCAAATACAGCTAACAACATCTATAGAACATTCCACACAACAGCTAAAAAACACATTCTTCTCATCAACACATGGAACATTCTCTAGGATATGCCATATATTGGGTAACAAATCAACTCTCAGTAAATGTAAAAAGATTAAAATCATGTCATGTATTTTCTCAGATCAGAAAAGGAATAATATTAAACATCAATAATGAGAACAATAAAGCATTTATAAATACAAGGAAATTAAACAAGTGCTAGTGAATGATGAATGGGTCACTGAAGAAATGAAAAAGGAAATCAAAAACCTTAAAACAACAACAAAAAAGAAGGTCTATCAAGTCACAAATGTAAGATACAACAAAAGCACTAATAAAAGGGAAGTTTATAGCATTAAGTACTTATATTTAAAAGAAAGAAAAGTCTCAAGTAAATAGTCTATTGATACATCTCAAGCAATTAGTAAAACAAGAACAAATCAAACTCAAAACTAGCAGTAGGCAAGAAATGATAAGGATCAGGGCAGAAATAAATGAAATTGAAACTAAAAAAATACAAAAGATAAATGAAACAAAAACTGTTTTTTTGATAAGATAAACAAAATAGCAAACCATTAGTCAGTCTGAGAATAAATGATAAAAACTCAAATAAATAAAATTAGAGATGAAAAAAGGAGACATTACATTAGATATTACTGAAATACAAAGGATTATAAGATATTACTATGAACAACTATATATTAACAAATTGAAAAATCTCAAAGAAATGGATAAATTCCTGGATACATATAACTTACAAAATTTAAATCAAGAAGATATAGAAAATCCAAACAGGCCCATAATAAGCAATGAGATTGAAACAGTAATTAAAAGTCTTCCATCAAGGAAAATTCCAAGACCTGATGGTTTCACTACATTCTAAAACACATTTGAAGAAGAACTAACTCCAATACTTTTCAAAACTTTCCAAAATATTGAACTGAGTGTAACTCTACCAAACTCTTTTTACAAAGGCAGCATAACTCTGATATCAAAAAAAAAAAAAAGACACAACTCAAAAAGAAAACTACAGACCTGTATCCTTGATGAGCATAGATGTAAAAAATTCTCAACAAAATACTAGCAAACTAAATCCAATGCCACATCAAAAATATCATACATAACAATGCAGTGGGATTTATTCCAGAGAAACAAGGGTGATACAGCATTCTAAAATCAATAAATGTCACAGGGGCCTGCGCTGAAGTACAGCGGGTTAAAGCACTTGTCTGCAGCACTGGCATCCCATACGGGCACTGGTTCGAGTCCCGGCTGCTCCACTTCAGATTAAACACTCTGCTATGTCCTGGGAAAGCAGTAGAAGATGGCCTAAGTCCTTGGGTCCCTGCACCTGTGTGAGAGACCCAGAAAAAGCTCCTGGTTCCTTGCTTTGGATCGGCACAGCTCCAGCCATTGTGGCCATCTGGGGAACGAACCAGCAGATGGAAGACCTCTCTGCCTCTCTCTCTCTCACTCTCTCTCTCTGCTGTGTAACTCTTGCTGTGTAACTCTGACTTTCAAGTAAATAAATAAATCTTTTTAAAAAAGTCATAAATCACATCCACAGAATGAAGAACAAAAACCATGTAGTCATCTCAATACATGCAAAGAAGGCATTTGATAATATTTAATATCCCTTCATAATACAAACTCTCTTAAAGTTAGGTAAAGTATGAATAGAGCAAAAGTTATAAAGGTTATATATGATAAACCCACAGCCCATATTATACAGAACAGGGAAAAGCTGAAGTAATTTCCCCTCAGATCTGGAATAAGAAAAGGATTCCACTGTCACCACTCATCAATATAGTATTGGAAGGAAGTATTAGCAAGAGCAATTAGAGATGAGATAGAAATTAAGGGCATCAAAATTTGAAAGGAGGAAGTCAAAACATCCATGTTTGCTGATTACATGATGTTGTATATGGAAAAACCTAAATACTCCAACAAGAAAGCTGTTAGAACTGATAAACCAATTCAGTAAAGTTTCAGGTTACAAAATAAACATACAAAAAGCAGGAGCTTTTCTATACAGTACTAACTCACTGAGAAAAAGAAAAACAGAAAAGAAATCCCATTTACAAAAAAATCAAACATTTGGAGATAAATTTAACCAAAGAAGTGAGAGATCTTTACAATGAAAACTATAAAACATTGATGAAAGAAACCATCAAGGACACATGGAAATGGAAAGATAGTCTTGCTCATGGATTGGAAGAATTAAAATTTTAAACAAAATAAGCTAAATAGCAAATTTACGTGTCTCTTAATACTTAAAAATGAATATAAAACAATATAAAACCCAATTCTGGGACAAATTGTGCTGACAATAATGACTATGGAAAGTCAAGAAGGTGAGAAAATTTGGAAGGGAGGTGAAGGCAATCCTAAATGAATCTTGAAAGACATATGAACTATAAATTGGACATGGCACCCTCTCTAGGGAAAGGAGACAATCATCTGAAAAAAATAAATGGAGATTTAAATTAATCGGAGTATTCCTAAGAGAATGAAGAAATTAACCTGAATCTGTGCATTAGCAGGGAGCTGGAACTGTGAGCAAAACCAGGACTCAAACTCAGGTATTCTGATATGAGATGGTGGTATCCTAAGTGGCACCTTAACCACAATGCTGAGCATCACCACAGTAATAAATAATATTCAGCACTAGTGATATGTTGCATTATTGAATTCATCAATTAATGGAATCATGAAATCTTAAAATACTCTGTAATAATATATTAATGACCAGATAATATATTAATTTAAGAACTAAATGTAATATATTGGAGTACCTAAAATGTAATATATTTGAGAGACAATGATTGTTTAAAGCACTTGTCTCTTCTGTTGAGGAATAGGGGTTTTTTCTTCATACTATTTATTGAACTCTTTTACTTAGTGTAGGGTTAACTTTATGATCATTTAGTAAACTGAAAGTAGATCTTTGTAAAAATTAAGAGTGGGGATGGGAGAAGGTGGAGGAAGAAGGGTTGGAGCATTGGTGGGAGGGATGCTAGGGTGGTTTGTATCACTATGTTCCTAAGTCTGTATTTATGAAATATATGAAACTTGTATAACTTAAATACAATTTTTTAATAAAGTGGAAAAAAATGAACCAAGAGATGAGAGTCTAGATTATAGTACTAGCAGTAAGATTGCAAATCAAAAAATAAATGAGTTTGTATGAAATAGCAGAAGAATTTAAATTCATTTAAATCAATAAATATTTTATGATTATTTTTTCTAAGCACCCCTACATTTACCACTCTAGTCCTAGTCAATAAAGCATTCCCAGCCAATGATCATCTACTTAGTCTTCTTATTTTTAATCTTTTAATCCATTATCCCTGACTCCCACAACAGCTCACACAAATGAAAACAGGCTCTATTCAAAACCCTTTAAAGACTTCTCATTACCCTAACAAGTCAAATCTAAAATTTTTACTACAGCCAATACGGGCCTTCACTATCTGTGCTTAACTAACTCCCAGGATGCATTTCCCATCACTCTTCCATGGTCCATAATGCTCGGACTATTTTGGCAACTGTGCTGTGATCAGACTACACCACCACTTTCTATCCCTATGCTATTTACCAAGACTGCTTTTACTCAAAATGTGTAGAGGTTTGTTTAATGATTCCTTCAATGTTCAGTTCAATGGTACTTCCCCAGGGACGACTCTTTCATCACTCAATCAAAAATAAGATCAAAATTCATTCATTCCCTGTTCTCCTTATCCTGTTTTATTTTTCATCAGAGACTTCATATCTCTGTTGATACATGCTGCTTAATTGCCGGTTTGTGCACTGATTGTCTGACTCTTCCTCTAAGATAAGCTCCAGAACCACACTGTTCTTGTTCACTAGTTCAATCTTGATTCTCCAAAGTTCTGAGTGAATGAATGAATTAAAAAAAAAAAAAACTAGATCCAGTACTTACTAACTGGATGAACTTAGAAAAACTACTTAAATTTTGTGTCAAAATCACCTTTGTTTTAATGAAGATAAATATAAGACTATACTACTCGGGGTTTCATGAAAATTAAATTGAAGAATATATTTGAAGGACCCAATATAGTGAAGCCCAGACTAATCTGTGAATAAATGGTAGTCTCCACTGACTCAACATAGCAAATGCATTTCAGCACCTTGAAGATGACGAGTTTTAAGGTTCCATTATCAGTATGCTTTTTTCAGAATTCACATCTGTGTAGATTGTACAGCTATTGAAGGCTGAGAAAGCCAACAGAGAAAGTTTTTAGCAAAGTTCCAGAGCATAAAGCTCCTTTTTCATTTGTTTGATTCTTAAAACAGACTTAGCTCACATGCATTCTCCATAGAACAACCACTTACAGAGCATACACTTACTGGGATTCCTTGAGGCAAACTAGCTATAAACTTGCTTAAGAGAAAATGAAAAAAAAAAAAAAAGTATCACCTTTCATGTCAGTTCAAGTTGCTAGCATTTGGCTCTAATATGATTCCAAGTATATAGAACTGCAAGCTGTAGTAAAGACATTTACAAAGAAGTTTTTGACTATGCCAAAGATGAAAGATCACTTAACTCTAGTCACTGAGAGAGAATGAAAGTGAAAAATCTTAGTATGATTAGAACAATTGTTCAGATTTTGTGGAAACCCTTAAAAGGTTTCCAAATGACACTCTGATAATAACTGTTCTATATCGTGTTTGTTTATTTATACCCTACACTGTGTCGAGGGTAGATTGCAAAAAAGTAAGAAGCGATTCCAGAAGGTGAATTCTCTGTTCCATACTTACAAAGAAGTTGGAGGATTCAGGTTCTAGTCAGGAGATTCATAGATAACAATTGCAGATAAATTTACTAGCAGAAAGGGAGAAATTTTAAAAAGGATATGTTTTTGATTCTCTGGTTTACACCAATAGGTGGATAATTGTGTTTGTCAACGAAACATAAAATAAATAAATAAATAAAAAGAACCATTTTGGAGAGCATGATCATGAGTTTAGTTTGACCAAGTTGAGGTTGAAGTGTTTTTGAGACATGTTTAAAAAAAAAGGATCCAATAGTAGCTAGCAATACATGTCCAGAGCACAGAACAGAGGTGATGGCAACAGATGAAAATGCTAATCAGTAAAGCTGCTGGTAGGTAGAAGTTTGCCTAGGAGAGAATATACAGAAAATAGAACGTAGAAACAACACTTACAGAATTCCTAAATATAATGTTTTAGATGACAAGGCCAAATTTGTATGCAAAAAGAGACAGGATAGCCACAGAAGTAGAAGAATATTCTATTAGGGAATAATCAAGAGAGTCAGATTCATGAGAAAATAAATATTAAAGTTATCATTTTTCTTTTATTTTCTTTTTTTATGTTCTCTTTTTTTAACTTTTATTTAATGAATATAAATTTCCAAAGTACAGCTTATGGATTACAATGGTTTCCCCCCCCCCTATAACTTCCCTTCCACCCACAACCCTCCCCTTTCTAGCTCCCTCTCCCCTTCCATTCACATCAAGATTCATTTTCAATTCTCTTTATATACAGAAGATCAGTTTAGCATATATTAAGTAAAGATTTCAACAGTTTGCACCCACATAGAAACACAAAGTGAAAAATACTGTTTGAGTACTAGTTATAGCATTAAATCACAGTATACAGCACATTAAGGACAGAAATCTTTATCCAGTCATCAGTTGATAGACATCTGGGCTGGTTCCATAGCTTAGCTCTTGGGAATTGAGTTGCAGTAAACAAGGGGTACAGACAACTCTTTCATATATCCAAATAAAATGTAATCTGTTCTCAAGTAGGATAATGTTTGGGTTCATATATGTCTATTTGTTGAATAATTCCAAAGAAAAATCAGAGCAAAGGTGAACATTGCATTTAGATCACAGTTAGAAAAACTGTTTTCAAAGAAATGAAGAAAAGTTCAGAGGCATTTTAGAGGGATAGGAGCACCATTCTTAAATCAGTATTTCAGAATTCAGTGAAGAATCTATAAAATCTTGGATCATACTATTTATCTAGCCTTTCTGGGCTGAAGAGAGAATCATTGGCATAAGAAATTCAAGTATAACTTAAGACATGATGTTAATATTAATATTATTGCAGCTCAATTCACAATATCTAAGACCTGGAACCAACCTAAATGCCCATCAACAGTAGACCAGATAAAGAAATTATGGGATATGTACTCTACTGAATACTATACAGCAGTAAAAAACAATGAAATCCTGTAATTTTCAACAAAATGGAGGAATCTGGAAAACATTATGCTGAGTGATATAAGCCAGTCCCAAAGGGACAAATATCATATGTTCTTCCTGATTGGTGACAACTAACTGAGCACCAAAAAGGAAACCTGTTGAAATGAAATGGACACTATGAGAAATGGTGACTTGATCAGCCCTTGCCCTGTGATGAACAACTTAATACTTTATACCTCCTAGTATTTTTTGTTTGTTTGTTCTACTTAATACTATTGGTTGAATTCTGTAATTAATACACAATTATTCTTAAGTGTTGAAACTTAACTGAAAAGTGATCCCTGTTAAATATAAGAGTGGGAATAAGAGAGGGAGGAGATGTACAATTTGGGACAGGCTCAAGCTGACTTGCCCCAAATGGTAGAGTTAGAAATGTGCCAGGGGATTCCAATTCAATCCCATCAAGGTGGCATGTACCAATGCCATCTCACTAATCCAAGTGATCAATTTCTGTTCACAATTGATCATAATGATAGGACTAAGAGCCAAAGGGATCACATAAACAAGACTAGTGTCTGAAAATAATAACCAATAGAATAAAAAAGGGACAGAACCATCCAACATAGGAAGCAAGATACACAGCAGACTTATAGAATGGCGGATGTCCTAAACAGCACTCTGACCTTAGAATCAGCCCTTAAGGCATGCGGATCCGGCTGAAAAGCCCATGAGAGTATTTCAGGCATGGAAAGCCAAGACACTCTGTCAAAAAAAAAAAAAGACCTAAATGAAAGATCTCTGCGAGTGAGATCCCAGTGGAAAGAACAGGTCATCAAAGAAGGAGGTACCTTCCTCTGAAGGGAGGAGAGAACTTCCACTTTGACTAGGACCTTGTCTAAATATGATCAGAGTTGGTGAGCTGAAAAGCATTCCATAGCCTTGGCAACTCATGACAAGAGCCTGGGGTCATTACTGATGCCATAAACAAGAGTGTCAATTTGTTAAGTCAACAACAGGAGTCACTGTGCACTTACTCCTCATGTAGGATCTCTGTCCTTAATGTGCTGTATACATTTTTCTTTTATTTTCTAAGTATGCCCTGAAAGTAAAGAAACCAGGGACACAAATATCAAGTTACATGAGTGTATGACTAAACACAAACAGAAACAATCGTAAAGAAACGAGCTGTTCAGAAACCACAAATGGACCATACATAAAATTGTTACCTGAGAGCTACTGTCATTACATGACATTAGGCAACACAGATAAGAGAGATTGTGGATTACGCATTCACTCCTTCTGACGAGACACAAGGGAAATCACATGAAGATATTTCAGTGTGGATTAAAAGTAGAGGATCTTTTAGAGTTAATGTAGAAGTACAGAATCTGAGTCGCATTAACCATTGCATTTCTCTATGCATAAAGTCTGCATGTGCTAAAGTCTTAAATTTATTTAGAAATTATGATTCAACGTAAGCTAGAATGCACTCCCCCCATGAAATTCATACAGCAGCATAGATGAGGATTGCACCAACTATTGGCTAACACCTAGGCATTGATCACCTTGGAAGAGAGGATGTAAGGGTATGATTAATGCCACAGAGGTAATCACCCCCTTCTTTCTGCTAAAAAGAGATCTGAACTTAGGTGTCATGCTTAACTTGGGTGTCACCCTGGAGAACTAACCAGACCACACCCAACAAATACTACTGGGTATTCACTTGAAGAGCAGATAATCCACTAAGCCACAAAAGCATAATTCAAAGACAAAAGCCATCAGAGGAAAACTGTCAACAAGTATTTCCACAAATGCCTAAAAATAAATGAAGAAATTCAAGAAACAAGAATAAAGAAGATAACATGACCCCACCAAAGAAGCACAACAACACTTTAACATTAGAAGGTGAAGATGAAGAGACTGATGAAATGCCTGCAAAGAATTCAAAAGATTAATCAAAGGATTACTCAAAAGCAATGAGAAGCAAATTCACTAATAAAAGAAATCCATACATGACATGAATGAAAAATTCTCCCATGAAATTGAGATTTTTGGAGACCAAAATGAAATATTAGAAAATAAGAATAAATGTGTCAAATAAAAAATGCAGTGGAAACCCTTAACAACAGACTTGGTATGGCAAAGGAAAGATTATTCAAGCTAGAAGATAAATCACTGGTTCATTAGGTTAATCCTCTGCCTGCGGTGCAAGCACCCAGGTTCTAGTCCCGGTTGGGGCGCCGGATTCTGTCCCGGTTGCTCCTTTCCCAGTCCAGCTCTCTGCTGTGGCCCAGGAAGGCAGTGGAGGATGGTCCAGGTCCTTGGGCTCTGCACCCGCATGGGAGACCAGGAGGAAGCACCTGGCTCCTGGCTTCACAGCGGCCATTTAGGGGGTGAACCAATGGAAAAGGAAGCCCTTTCTCTCTGTCTCTCTCTCACGGTCTAACTCTGCCTGTCAAATAAATAAATAAATCATTGGAAACTTTTCAGACCAAAAAAAAAAATAGACATTAAAAAAGAAAGCTCAGGATCACTAGTCATCAGAGAAATACAAATCAAAACCACAATGAGATTTTACCTCACCCCAGTTAGAATGGTTCTCAAATAGAAAAAAAAAAAAAAAAACAAAACTAAACTAAACAATACATGCTGGAGAAGATGTGTGGGGGAAAAAGTATCCTAAGCCACTGTTGGTGGGAATGCAAACTGGTGCATCCATTGAACAAAACAGTATGGCGATACCTCAGAAATCTGAAAACAGATCTACCATATGACACAGCCATCCCAAACCAAAAGAAATCAGCATCTGAAAGAGTTATCTGTACCCCCAGGTTCACTGCAGTTCAATTCACAATAACTAAGATATGGAATCAACCCAGATGTCCATCAACTGATTACTTGTTAAAAAAAATTACAGCGCCAGCGCTGCGGCTCACTAGGCTAATCCTCCACTTAGCGGCACCAGCACACCAGGTTCTAGTCCCGGTCGGGGCGCCAGATTCTGTCCTGGTTGCCCCTCTTCCAGGCCAGCTCTCTGCTGTGGCCCAGGAGTGCAGTGGAGGATGGCCCAAGTGCTTGGGCCCTGCACCCCATGGGAGACCAGGAGAAGCACCTGGCTCCTGCCTTCAGATCAGCGCTGTGCACCGGCCGCAGCGTGCCAGCCGTGGCGGCCATTGGAAGGTGAACCAATGGCAAAAGGAAGACCTTTCTCTCTGTCTCTCTCTCACTATCCACTCTGCCTGTCAAAAAAAAAAATTACAGCATATATAAGTAACGGGATACACTGAACAGTGAAAAAAAAAAATGAAATCCTGTCCTTTGCAACAAAATGGACACAACTGGAAACCATTATATTTACTGAAATAAACCAGTCCCAAAGACAGATACCATATGTTTCCCCTGATCTGTGGTAACTAATAGAGCACCTAAAATGTGATGCTTTGGAGTGAAATTGATGTTTGGAAAGTTGATGATCGTTTACAGGCCCTGTTTACTGTTGAGGAACAGTTTTTTTGTTTGTTTGTTTAATTCATACTATTAGTTGAATAAGGAGGGACCATGGATAGAAGGGAGGGTTGGATGGCATATCTCTATGTTCCTGAATCTGTAAGAAATACATAAAATTTGTATACCTTAAATAAAATTTAAAAAAATGAAAAGAAAACTTCTTAGCAAATTAATCTGATCCTACATAGCACATTTGCTATGGAAATTAATGGACTTAATGTACATATTAGCTAACAGAATGAATCAGAAAGAATAGGAAGCAAAAGCAATAAACAAAAGTAGAGGAAGAAAAGAGCTGAGAATTTCCTTTCTGCATAGCACGGGAAGACCAGCTAACGTGTAGCAGCAAATATCTGGGCACACTAATTCTGTGCCAAATAAAGACAATTAATTCAGATAAAAAGTGAAAAAGGGAATACTTATACATTGGGGACAGTCATGTGTAAATATGTAATTTCAATACAACATGACTAGATGTCTAGTGCCTTTTTTTTTTTTTTTTAGTATTTCTCTTTCCATTGATTTTAGGAAAACGTTCAAGGAGTTTAAATACTCTAAGACACAGCAAGGGTTGTTAAAAGACTATGGAAAAACCTCTCCTAGCATTGGAAAAAATTAAGACATGACCTAGAATCTAGAGCAGAGGAAGTTACAATAAAACTTAGTTCCACAAGAAATGGCAATGATGTTTCAGAGAAATCTAGTTATTTTGATGACAACTTAAGTTGCCAGAAACAGAAACACCAGAGATACTGACTGTAGTTTTGATTTGGCTTAATTGACAACGAAACAGACACCTAACAGCAGACAGATTACAGGTAATAGCTAAAACAGAGAAATAAAGGAAGCTATCAAAAGAAGGCAGACGAGGCCAGTGCTGTGGTGAAGTAGGTTAATCCTCTGCCTGTGGCACTGGCATCCAATATGGGTGCTTGTTCAAGTCCCAGCTAATCCACTTCTAATTCAGCTTCCTGCTATGCCTTGGGAAAGCAGTGGAAGATAGCCTAAGAGCTTGGGCCCCTGTACCTTCATGCGAGACCCAGATGAAGCTCTTGGCTCCTGGCTTTTGATGGGTCCAACTCTGGCTGTTGCGGCCATATGGGGAGTGAACCAACAGATGGAAGAATTTTCTGTCTCCGCCTTTCATTGTTTATAACAATACCTCTCAAATAAATAAATAAAATCTTTTAAAAAAAAGTTCATGGAACATTTCTAGCAATAGTCCCTAGTATATTTAAATTTAAAAAATAAAACACAGAGGCTTCTCAATTTGATGTATTCCCATTTATTAATTTTGGCTGTGATTGCTTGTGCCTCTGGGTCTTTTTCAAGAAGTCTTTGCCTATGCCAATTTCTTGCAGGGTTTCATTAATGTTCCCTAAAAATTTGATGGTATCGGGTCATAGATTTAGGTCTTTAATCCATTTTGAGTGGATTTTACTGTAAGGTGAAAGGTAGAGGTCTTGCTTCATGCTTCTGCCTGTGGAGATCCAGTTTTCCCAACACCATTTGTTGAAGAGACTGTCTTTGCTCCAGGGATTGATTTTAGCTCCTCTGTCAAGATAAGTTGGTTGTAGATGCTTGGATTGATTTCTGGCATTTCTATTCTGTTCTACTTTTCTACAAGTCTGTTTTTTGTGCCAGTACCAGGCTGTGTTGATTATAACTGCCCTGTAGTATGTCTTGAAAGCTGGTATTGTGATGCCTCTGGCTTTGTTTTTGTTGTGTAAGATTGCTTTAGCTATTTGGGGTCTATATTTGGTGTTTCTATATGAATTTCAGCATCATTTTTTCTATTATCTGAAAAGAATGTCCTTGGTATTTTGATTGGTATCATATTGAATCTATAAATTGCTTTTGGAAGTATGGACATTTTGATAATATTAATCATTCCAATCCATGAACTTGGAAGATTTTTCCATTTTTTGGAAATCTTCTATTTCTTTCTTTAATGGTTTGTTATTCTCATCATAGAGATCTTTGATATCCTTGGTTAAATTTATTCCAAGGTATTTGATTTTTTTTTGTAGCTGTTGTGAATGGAATTTATCTAGAAGTTCTTTCTCAGCCATGGCATTGTCTGTGTATACAAAGGCTATTGATTTTTTCTGTATTGATTTCATATCCTGCTACTTTACTAAACTCTTCTATGAGTTCCAATAGTCAGGAAAGTGAAGAGGCAACTGACAGAATGGGAGAAATTATTTGCAAATTATTCAACTGATAAAGTATTAATAACCAGAATATATAAAGTGATCAAGAAACTCACCAATAACAAAAGAAAAAAAACTAAGTGAATAAATGGGCAAAGGACTTAAACAGACATTTTTCAAAAGAGGACATCCACATTTCCAATAGACACATGAAAAAATACTCAAGATCACTAGCCATAAGGGAAATGCGAATCAAAACCACATTGAGGCTTCATCTCATGCCAGACAGAATGGCTTTCATACAGAAATCAATAAACAACAAATGCTGGTGAGGATTTGGAAAACGGTACCCTAGTCCACTGTTAATAAGAATGTAAACTGGTAAAGCCACTATGTAAAACAGTATGGAGATACCTTAGAAATCTGAATATAGTCCTACCATATGACCCAGTCATCCCACTCCTGGGAATTTACCCAAGAGAAATGAAATCAGTATAGGAAAGAGTTATCTGCATCCCCATGTTTATTGCAACTCAAGTCATATAGCTAAGACATGGAGTCAACCCATATGCCTGTCAACTGAAGACTGAATAAAGAAATCATGGGATATGTACACTATGGAATACTGCACATTGGTTAAAAAATTAAATCCAGTCATTTACATCAAAATGGAAAGCATCATACTTAGTGAAATAAGCCAGTCCCAAAGGGACAAATACCATATGTTCTCCCTGACCTGTGATAACTAATATAGCACCTACAATGCAATCTGTGGAAATGAAATTCACAGTTTGAGAAGCAATGACTTGAACAGCCCAATGGCTTGAACAACTCCTATAGTATAGATTTATTTACTTCTTTGAGTTGTTTACAGGAAATTTGTGAAGGCAACTCCTACATAGGGTAGTAGCATATTCTAATGGAGAATCACCACCTAGAATGTTCTTAATATGTTCAATATCAGAACTTAAGAAGAAATAAAATTAGAATGACTGTCACAGATATGCCTCTATGTATTTACTTAGACTGTTGCTTTGGTTCAGGAACAAATGTAATTTTTAGCAGGTCTGTTGTCAATCAATCGATCTTGTAGTTGTGCTACGATCTTGTAGCACAGCGCATTTTACAGTACCAGGAACATGGGAAGAGTTTACTAAACATGTGCAAACCAGTCAATCCAAAAAGAATAAGATGTTTGAAGTTCAGTCTTCACTTAAAAATTTCAGTCCATGTTTGACTTGTGATGTAGCAACAATAAATCCATCGAGGATTAAGCGACTGTGAGTAGGTAAACATGTATAAAAATAATGGGATGGGAGAATTGATTACTGTTTACAGCCTTTGTCTCTACTGTTGAGGAACAGTGTTTTTTTTTTTTTTTTCTCCTTACTGTTTGTTGAATTCTTTACTTAGTGGAGGGTTAATCTGATGATTATAAAGTAAACTGAAAATATTTGACTGTAAAAATTAAATCAGAAAGGAAGGAAGAGGGAGGGAGGGAGGGAGCATGGCATGAAGGAGGGTAGTGTGGCAAGTATCACTATGCTCCTAAACCTATATATATGAAATATATCAAATATGTTCACCTTATTTAAATAAAAATAAATAACTAAAAAGATAATGGCAGGGCTGGCCAGTGCTGTGGCTTAGTGCCCTAAAAGCCACACCTACAATGCCAGCATCCCATATGGGCACCAGTTCGAGTCCCGGCTGCTCCTCTTCTGATCCAGCTCTCTGCTATGGCCTGGGAAAGCAGTAGAAGATGGCCCAAGTCCTTGCGCCCTGGCACCTGCATGGGAGACCTGTAAGAAGCTTCTGGCTTCAGACTGGCATAGCTCCAGTCTTTGCGGCCATGTGGGGAGTGAACCAGTGGAAGGAAGATCTCTCTCTCCCTCCCTCTCTCTCTCTCTCTCTTTCTCTCTCTCTCTCCCCCTTCTGCCTCTCTATAACTCTGCCTTTCAAATAAATAAATAAATCTTAAAAAAAGAGAATGACAGCACATACATGTTGCTACTGGAATCAGTGTGAGAGCCATAACATAACCTAGGCAAAAGCTAATCCAAACAGAAAATGTTTGATTTGTGTTTTAAACACTGAACAGATATTTGCCCAGAAAATGAAAAATGGTTAAGGCAAGCTAGGGAGGGAGAAAAAATAATGAAAGATATAGCAAGACAGGAGAGAATGACATATCTGGGAACCAACAATACTCTGCATTGCTGAAACAAGATACTGGGTTGAGACAAAGAAAACTTTAGCCTGAAGAGGTTGAATGGAAAATACTAGTAGATGAACATCCTCATATGCTATAGAAACAAGGTTGAGCTTTTTGTGACACATCTGTAAAAGAAAGATTTGAACACTATTTTTAAAAACAGTATCATTTGTGAAGGTTTAATACATAAAAATGAAAAAAAAAAGTGAAATGGAGTATACAGACCACATTTAGCGCTGTCCTCAACCCCAGAAAGGATGGAAAGGAAAGAGAAACTGAGAATGAAAGCAACGCTGGGGAGGTAGAATTGAGACAACCCATCCATCAGACACACCTGCCTAGCAAAACTGCCACCACAAAAGCTTCAAGTCACCTTCCCATGGGAGGGGAGAGGAGACTTTTATGATCACACTCTCCTGTCTTCCTATGACCCTTCCAAAATTAATTAATCACCACAGGCCTCTATTCTATTTATCCACAAGCTGCTTGTCAGAAATTCCACCTTAAACTTTTTCTTGATCTACACTTTCTGTGAGTTTTCAATCTCTTTTATGGCTTATCTAAGACCCATATGCCTATGACTCCCAAATACCTATCTTTAATCCTGTTTCCTGACCTGAGATTCTGGCTGGACTTTCCTACTTGCCTGTCTCCATATCTCCAACTCAAAATGGTAAAATTGTGGCATTAGAAAGGATTTGAAAGAATTTGCTTCCTATGTCCACATTGTACCAACAAATACAAAATACAACCCCATGGATGTTTTATTGCTCTACATAAGTTAGTCTTTCTCCTCAATATCTGAAATAGACATAGCATCTAAATGTCCTAATTCATATTTCTTCTGGGCCCCATTACTTAATTTGATATATGCATTGACTCTAGTGAGACTCTGTACTGCAGGAAAAGCACTACCTTAGACACTTTAAGAAATACAAAAATGAGGCTCCAGTGCTATGGTATAGCGGATAAAGCTGCCGCCTCCAGTGCCAACATCCCATATGGGCACCAGTTCGAGTCCCAGCTGCTCCACTTGTGATCCAGCTCTCCGCCATGGTCTGGGAAAACAGTAGAAAAGATGGCCCAAGTCCTTGGGCCCCTGCACCTGCATGGGAGACCCAGAAGAACTCCTGGCTCCTGGCTTCGGATTGCTGCAGCTCTGGCCATTGTGGCCAACTAGGAGACTTCTCTCAATCTCTCTGCCTCTGCCTCTGCCTCTCTATAACTCTGCCTTTCAAATAAATAAATAAATCTTTAAAAAAAATAAAAAGATGTGTAAGACACTTCCAATACCTTATAATAGAGTGCAGAGCAGAAGTACATGCAATAACATACATCAAAATATAAATACTCAATGAAAGCTAAAAAGAGGTAAAGAAGTTTAAATGAAAGACAGTGGGTTTTTTTTGTATTCTTTCTATATTTTTAATATATAATATGCATTTGTAGGTTTCTTCATAAATTTAGCAGTACTCCCAATAATAATACTAAACTTTTGATAGGCATATACGTAGTCCCTTGTCAGATGAAAGTTAAAAATTAACCTCAGATCATAGCTGGAGTTTTGTGTATTTTTCCCAATAAAAGAGTATAAATTCTTTAACTCTGAGTCTGGGAAAATACAAAGATGTAGATGCAAGTAAAGCAATCTGAGCCAGAGTGGTTAGTATGTTACCAAAACCACACTACTGAGCTTGAGACAAGTGGTCAGGATTTCTGTCCATACTGCTGCAACACTAGCAAAGTCTTGAATTCAGAAAAAAACAGCCTGCTTGTTGATTTCAACTGCAATAGCCATGAAAGAGAGTCAGACCTTGAATTGCAGCATTCCACAAAAGCGTTTTCTGTCTTCTCTGAAACTTCAGGTTCAGAAATAATTAGGGAAGCAAAGAGAACTGTAGAGCTCACTAAAGTGAAATGCATGTATATCACTGGGCACCTGCTCAGCTTGTTTGTAGAGAAAACACCTATCAGAAAAGATGTTACTGCATGAGACCCATGAAGTCCTCTTATGGACTGTGGGTGATGGTAATAAGGAACAAGAGTTCAGCAAGAGCTGCTGAGAATTTAAATTTTAAAGATTCTGATTGCCATTTTCCTGTTATACCCTTTGGCTCAGAGAGAGAGGAGGAAAATTACAACAGAGAAAAAGCAACATCAACCCTCTGGGTTCTCCGTAGCTCATCTACCTGAAAAATTCAAAGCAGCAGAAAATCACATACTCATTTGCAGGATAGTAGGAGACCTAAAGGGAAAGTGCCCCAAGTCACAATGAAAAGATGAGGCAATAAACTTCAGAGGAGAAATTACAGGCAAGACCTCATGAAAAGTTGTCCCTCCTGATATCATTACACACGACATAACTACACAAAGACACCACAAAACACAGAATGAAAAATTCCAAGAGGTGGCTTGGGATATGGCAGCTATTTTCAAACCTTAAGGAGAATCTGAATCACCTGGAGAACTTTTTGCAAGGCAGATTCTGATAGGTATCTTCTGGGATGGGACCAGGGATTTTGCATTTTAACAAGTTTCCAGGTGAGGCTGCAGATTCTGTCGACTCAAGGACCACCCCCTCATGAGTTATTAATAGAGGGAAACTTCATCAGATAAATATGGATTGGAACCTTCCCCATTTTCTCCACCAAAAATATACAACCAGTCTTACAAATTTCATAATCTGCATCCAAGAATGCTAACATGACTGGGCCTCCAGTCCACAAAATGGGGCATTAATTATATGCCTAAAATGCGTTCTCATAAATAATGTACATGAAAATGGTTTTATTATAAAGAAATCTATAAATATATTATTGTTACTTGAATACACAGAAATATAAAATGATTTATCTTAAGCAATGTCACTGACAGCAGTGATGAGAAGTACATAAAGGTTTCTTCTTCAGAAATTAAGTTGCTTCTCTGGAGACAACAGCTTGCATCTATACCAAGGCTTCCTAAGCCTTGCTCTCCTATTGAAATCTCCTGAGGAGACTTGAAAAAACTACTGTTATCTGGGCACTCATCATCCCATCCCAAAATTCAGATGCAATTGGTCTAAAGGGGCCCTTAGGCCCCTTTGAAAAAAAAAAAAAAAAAAAAAAAAAAAAAAAAACTCTGATACATAGTCAGCATTGAGAACCACTGTACCCTTGAATGGAATGATTACTGTGTTGAGCCAGTTGCAAAAGTCAATGTAAGGCCGGCGCCGTGGCTCAATAGGCTAATCCTCCACCTTGCGGCGCTGGCACACCGGGTTCTAGTCCCGGTTGGGGTGCCGGATTCTGTCCCGGTTGCCCCTCTTCCAGGCCAGCTCTCTGCTATGGCCAGGGAGTGCAGTGGAGGATGGCCCAGGTGCTTGGGCCCTGCACCCCATGGGAGACCAGGAAAAGCACCTGGATCCTGGCTCCTGCCATCGGATCAGTGCGGTGCGCTGGCTGCAGCGGCGGCCATTGGAGGGTGAACCAACGGCAAAGGAAGACCTTTCTCTCTGTCTCTCTCTCTCACTGTCCACTCTGCCTGTCAAAAAAAAAAAAAAAAAAAAAGTAATAAAAAAAAAAAGTCAATGTAGTTACTGCATGAATGGGGGAAAAAAAACTGGAGGGTTAGACATCCCCACTGAAGAAAAACTGATTTCCCCACCAAAAAGATATACAAAGAAAATGGGAGCAACCGTAGACAGTGGTAATTGGACTTCTCTCACTGTTGGCTTGTTACCATCCAGCTCAGCCTATAACTGTTACAACTAACTGGAAGAGTAACCCTCTTCCAGTGTCATTGTTAAGAAAGGTTCCTTTAAAGCAGTATCCTTTAAAATTGACCTCCTAACACAGTATCTTGAAAACTTATTACAAATTAACAGAAGAATCTGTGATACCAGCTACGTAGAATCTTTAACTGCTGTCAACATTTTGCTTTTGTTGCCATTGTCATTCTTGACCTTAAAACAGTGCTTTATAGACTATGGGCCTAGAGATTTCAAATTTGAAACAAAATGCTTTTGGTAGTCTCTTAAAAGTAAAAAATACTGGCTTCTAAAAAAAAAAGAAAGACAAAAAGAAACAAAGAAGTGTGTCACAGGAAGAAATTTCCATAACAAATAGGTGTGGAGGACAAAAATTCAGTAGAACAGAAAGCACCTGGCGGAAGGAAGTATGTAAGGAGCACAGCCCTTTGTCCACGCCCTCTAGGAAGACATGACAGACCTTTATCCATAAAGTGATCTTGAATACAAAGTCTCAGGGCTGTCAAGGGCTCTGCAGGGGCTCATGAATCTAATAATGTTGAGACACAAACCAATCACTGGGATAAATCTCATTTTGGGGGAAAAAAAACAAAATGTAAAAATATAGAAATATGAATTTATAAATCTCCATATATGGCTGCTTTCTCGTTCATGAAATTCAAGATATAGGTTTGGTAGTGCAGAATAAAATGTGAACTTCTAATATATTTTGAGTGCTCTCTATTTGAAAAACCAGTGTTCAGTTGTTTATATGTACTATTTGAATTATCACAATAACTAACTGGGGCAGACACTATTACTCTTATTTTATACATGAGGAAACTGAGGCAAGACCAGCCACTTGCCCACTAGATGGCATATACCAGGATTTGAACTTAGAGGGTTTAATACAAGAGACCACTGTTGTAACCATTCTATGCTGAGTCTACTATGTCCCTAGTAGGACCCTCATTAACTAGTGAAATACAAAGACTTTCTTTAAAAAAAAAAAAAGATTTATTTATCTATTTGAAAATCAGAGTTATACAGAGAGAGAAGGAGAGGGAGAGAGAGAGAGAGAGCTCTTCCATCGGCTGGTTCACTCCCAATTGGCCGCAATGGCCAGAGCTATGTGGATCCGAAGCCAGAAGCCAGGAGCTTCTTCCGGGTCTCACACATGGTTGTAGGAGCCCAAGGACTTGGGCCATCCTCCAATGCCCTCTCAGGCCACAGCAGAGAGCTGGACTGGAAGAGGAGCAACTGGGACTAGAATTGGTGCCCATATGGGATGCCGGTGCTGCAGGTGGAGAATTAGCCAAATGAGCCACAGCCCAGCCCCTTTGCTTGCATTTTCAATTCACTCCTTTTTCTCTTCTTTTGTTAACTTCTAAATTTCTTAGATGTCTTCATTTTCTCATCATCCAACTCATTTCTTGGGTCTCTGGACTAGTGATATCTTCTATCTATCTGTCTTGTCGTTTATCCCATTCACAACCTAGAAATATAACGGACATAGTTTTTGATAAATATTGATAAATACATAAATGGGACATTAATTGTTTCTCTTAGTGGCCTCTATTCTTTCCTTTTTTTACTTTTCTCCTTCATTTTTTTATTTTTGAGTTAGAAACTAAAAAACTAAAAAAACTGAACAAATAACTAGTGTGGGGAGCAACCCGGACTAGACTAAGTTACTGGAATTAAGACTTATTCTATGCATCTGCTCTCCCACAATATGGCGCTGGGAGAGGAGAAAACAGCTTCTACGCAGCTGCCTCTTGCCAACTTGAGTGATGACCTCCAGGAGCTGATCCTGCTCCTGATTGGAGGAGAGCAGCGTACTCGGTGTGTGGGCAGCCGAGTTGGGATTGGCAGAGGAGGACTATAAAGGAGGAGAGAGACAACATGCACCAGGAACATCTAAGGGGAATATCTGAAGGAACACCTGTGTAGCCCCCGAGAGAGCCGGCCGGCGGTGTGCCGCTCCCCTGCGGAAGTGGGGAAGGTGGCCAGGGGGAACCGCCCTTCCACGGAGGTGGAAGGGATGGCAGCCAACCCGGGAAGAACCAGCAGCAAACCCGGGGAGGGCCGAGCAGACGAAAGAACAACGCAGAATCCTGTGTCGTTCCTCCACGAAGACAGGGAGCGACAACTAGGAGCAAGATAAATGAACCATCTTTACCATGTAAATAAGCATCTTAATCTCAGCTCCTTTCTAATTTATCTTCATATACTCTTCCGAAAAACATGTTATCATGTTTTGAACTAATGCTCAAATCTGAATCACTGCTTTTGTCCTCTCTCTGGAATTCTTTTAGTCTCATTTATATACCTATTGTTATTAATACTGGCTCCTGGCTTTGGATATGTGCAGCACCGGCTGTGGCGGCCATTTGGGGAGTGAACCAATTGAAGGAAGATCTTTCTCTCTGTCTCTCTCTTTCTCACTGTCTATAACTCTACCTGTCAAATAAAAAAAATTTAAAAAAAAAGAAAGTGCAAGCAAGAAAATCTCAGAGGATTGGGATTACATGACTTGGAGTATAAAGAGGTGGGATGATACTTGGAAAGAGAAAAACCTGAGGAGAAACTACATCAAGAGAGGTGTGATAAGAATACAGTAATGGGTGTGAGGGGGCGGAGGTTAGATATAAAGACACCGGTTGGGACTCCTACATCCCATATCAGAGTGCCTGGGTTCAAGTTCTGGATCCACTCCCTATTCTAGCTTCCCGCTTAGTGGGGACCCTGGGAGGCAGAAACTGATAGCTCAAGTAACTATTTCTCTGCCACTCATGTGGAAGACCACACTGAGTTCCAGACATCTGGCTTTGGCCTTGTCCAGCTACCCCTCTTGAGGATATTTTGGGAACAAATCAGCAGATTGGATTCCTCTCTCTGTCTGTCTCTCTCTCTAATAAAACATTTTAAGGTAAAACCCTAAAGTAGAAAGCAAAGTCAATAGAAGCAGTATTGGTCATTTGAGGACAATCATGAATACATGAAATACAGAAAGAAAAGAGTACTAAAGGTGCCTAAAGAGTTGTGAGTTATTTTCAGCCTGAAATCATGTCTTATTCATTCCTGAATCTCTGGATTTATATAAAATATATTTCACTGAAAATTTGCATAGTTTCAATTGTGTGAAGAACAAATGTTTTGGATTCTTCGGGGGAAATGTGTGGAGGAGGTGCTGAATTTGAAGGGTCTTACTGCGTCAGTTTTCACAGGATCAAGTCTAACTGTTTATCATGACACACAATGCCACTCTAAACCTGGCCACAACCTAACTTTCTATACCTTCTTCCTTCATCTTTACCCAAGGGCCAATTCTTCTATTTTTGCTAAACTGTTACATATGCCTAAATTTTTAAGCTAATATATTTGCTGTTCATATAATCTGGATGGTATTCTAGGTGGGATGTTGTAGCATTTCATCATGAATGCCTGCAAGACCCAATTCATCTTCTGAATTCCCTGGGCTTTGAAACTTTGTTGTTTTCATCAACGAATTAAACACTGACTAATCTAGGTCCATTTATCACATTATACACACTGTATTTAAAACACTTATTACATTGTATCTTCATCATTTGTTTGCATGTCCAAGGAGCTCAGGATCAGAGACCATGTTGTATGCAACTTTAAACACTTAGAGTCTGCCACTACAATGCCTGGGATTTAAATGAATGAGCAACACATCCAATAACTTGATTTTTTGTAATGCTACTTTATTGGGGGGAAATTTTCAATATAGAATAGATCTAGTAAGATCATAATTTTAAATATATCACAAATCCATTAGTATAAGTCTTCTATGTTATTTACTAAAATGACTATTGTTGACTTTAGCAACCATACCTAAGAAAGATCAAGATTTTATTTCTGGTAAAAAAAAAATATGGAAAACACACTCAAAACTTTGTCCAGATGTTAAGTCAGTCCACTTCAAAAGAGAGAAGTAATGTCAGCAAAATGGCTGAGTTGGCAGTTTCACATTCCCATTATTTATAGAAATAGAATAAACAAATAGGAACAACCAGAATAAATTTAGTTTGAACTCTGGAAAAATGTCAAAATTTTACACCAACCAAGCAAATGCTAATGCAAGACAAAAGCAACTAGAAAACATCTGTTGTATTTTTACCTGCCCTTACCCCAACCCATTCTCAGTTTGACAGTGGTCTTGAAAATGGAAGTCAGTATTTCTAGTGTGCGGAACTGGTATCTCATTCTTTAGATAGCAGAACAGATCTTAATGAAAACAATGATGTTTGTCTGTCCTGTTGGATCTGTTTGAAGCACTGACTCCTCTTTGTAACACCTATCTAATTCAGATTCACTGAGGACCCAAAAATGATAGACTCAAAACATTGTAAGATGAATGAAAATCAACAGCCGTCTGCAATAAAAGCTCATGATTGAGACATACAATACTTATCCTCATCATGCTCAAGGCGGAAGGCATACTCACAAAAGAGCCAAGAAGACCCTGAACTTTCCATCTTTGGCTGATCTCTAAGCTTAACACAGGAAGTGAAGGCCATGACAACAGCAAATTATCTGGTTAAGTGCTGAAGATGTGCCACAGCACACAGCCAGTTTGCAAAGACTGGAATAGGTGTTCGTTATTTTTGCTTTAGTTCTTAGTGTTCAAGAAAACTCTGTCAACACATAAGCTGACTAAAAGCTAAAGGAAATGAGGCTTCAGGGAACACACTCATTGAGGAATGTAGTCATTACAAAAAGAGTTGGATAAAGAAACTAAACAAGCAGGCAGCTTGAGCTTTCAACAAGAAAGACCAAACACTGAGGAAGGCAAAGAACCTTATGGCCAGAGTTACTATGTCATAATATTCAATTGTCTCGTTTTCAAAAAGAAAAATCACAAAGCACACAAAGTAAGAAGAAAATATAGCTCATCCAATGTGAAAAAAAGTGATAAACACAGAATCCATCCCTAAGGAATCCCAGAAATTGGAGTTATTTATCAAAGACTTAAAATCAAGCGTCAAGTGAATGAGAAATGTTTGTGCTTATAACAATGGGTCAATATTTTGACATTATGTCTTGATAAGAGCTCTAAGTGTTTCTGATAAAGTGATGGATTGAGGTTTTCAAGTTCTTCATATCACTTTAACACAGCATATCAAAGACTTGTGCAAAAACAACAACAAACATTTGGCATTGATGTCATCTGCTGAACTTACCATCCCCAAAACGTTCAAGATAAATATCCCTTGAGAAACGTAAATATTTTACTTTAATAGCTTAATTAAGAGCTATCTTTCTAGATATGTTTCAATATGTTCTAATTTGCTTTTTAAAATGTTTCCCTAAAGTCCTGAACAAATTCATTTTTTCAAAAGTGTGCCACATGGGAGACCACGAGGAAGAACCTGGCTCCTGGCTTCAGATTTGCGCAGTGCGCCAGCCGTTGCGGCCATTTGGGGGTGAACCAACAGAAGGAAGACCTTTCTCTCTGTTTCTCTCTCTCACTGTCTAACTCTGCCTGTCAAAAAAAAAAAAAAAAAAAGTATGCTACAAAAATGATCCTGACTTACCCTGCAAGGAGAAATCACTATATATTTTTTTTTTGGTCTGGTTTGTCTTTTTTAACTTTTATTTAATGAATATAAATTTCCAAAGTACAGAATATGGATTACAATGGCTTCCCCCCCATACCGTCCCTCCCACCCAAACCCTCCCCTTTCCCACTCCCTCTCCCCTTCCATTCACATCAAGATTCATTTTCGATTCTCTTAATATACAGAAGATCAGCTTAGTATACATTAAGTAAGGATTTCAACAGTTTGCTCCCACACAGAAACATACAGTGAAAAATAATAGATGATTTTTTTAAAATGATGATGAAATCAGATCAGACCTATTGTCATGTTTAATCCCAGTGAGAGTCAAGTTGGGAGTTGATAATTTCTTTCTTTTTTTTTTTTTTTTTACAGAAGATCAGTTTAGTATGCATTAAGAAAAGATTTCAACAGTTTGCACCCCCATAGAGACACAAAGTGAAATATATTGTTTGAGTACTTGTTATAGCATTAAATCTCAATGCACAGCACATTAAGGACAGAGATCCTACATGAGGAGTAAGTGCACAGTGACTCCTGTTGTTGACTTTACCAACTGACACTCCTGTCTATGGCATCAGTAATCTCCCTATGCTCCAGTCATGAGTTTCCAAGGCTATGGAAGCCCTCTGAGTTCTCCGACTCTTATCTTGTTTAGACAAGGTCATAGTCAAAGTGGAGGTTCTTTCCTCCCTTCAGAGAAAGGTACCTCCTTCTTTGAAGACCTGTTCTTTCCACTGGGATCTCACTCACAGAGATCTTTTGCCTGAGTGTCTTGGCTTTCCATGCCTGAAATACTCTCATGGGCTTTTCAGTCAGATCCGAATGCCTTTAGGGCTGATTCTGAGGCCAGAGTGCTATTTAGGACATCTGCCATTCTATGAGTCTGCTGAGTATCTCACTTCCCATGTTGGATCACTCTCCCCTTTATTTATTCTATCGGTTAGTGTTAGCAGGTACTAGACTTGTTTATGTGCTCCCTTTGACTCTTAGTCCTTTCATTATGATCAATTGTGAACTGAAATTGATCACTTGGACTAGTGAGATGGCATTGGTACATGCCACCTTGATGGGATTGAATTGGAATCCCCTGGTATGTTTCTAACTCTACCATTTGGGGCAAGTCAGCTTGAGCATGTCCCAAATTATACATCTCTTCCCTCTTTTATTCCCACTCTTATGTTTAACAGGGATCACATTTCAGTTAAATTTCAACACTTAAGAATAACTGTGTATTAATTACAGAATTAAACCAGTCATATTAAGTAGAACAGGCAAAAAAACTACTAAGAGGGATAATGTATTAAGTTGTTCATTAACAGTCAGGGCAATGCTGATTAAGTCACCGTTTCCCATAGTGTCCATTTCACTTCAACAGGCTTCCTTTTTGGTGTTCAGTCAGTTGTCACCGATCAGGGAGAACATATGGTATTTGTCCCTCTGGCACTGGCTTAGTTCACTCAGCATGATGTTTTCCAGATTCCTCCATTTTGTTGCAAATGACCAGATTTCATTGTTTTTGACTGCTGTATAGTATTCGATAGAGTACATGTCCCATAATTTCTTTATCCAGTCTACTGTTGATGGGCATTTGGGTTGGTTCCAGGTCTTAGCTATTGTGAATTGAGCTGCAATAAACATTAGGGTACAGACCGCTTTTTTGTTTGCCAATTTAAATTTCTTTGGGTAAATTCCAAGGAGTGGGATGGCTGGGTCGAACGGTAGGGTTATCTTCAGGTTTCTGAGGAATCTCCAGACTGAATTCCATAGTGGCTTGACCAGTTTGCATTCCCACCAACAGTGGGTTAGTGTCCCTTTTTCCCCACATCCTCGCCAACATCTGTTGTTGGTAGATTTCTGCATGTGAGCCATTCTAACTGGGGTGAGGTGAAACCTCATTGTGGTTTTGATTTGCATTTCCCTGATTGCTAATGACCTTGAACATTTTTTCATGTGCCTGTTGGCCATTTGGATTTCCTCTTTTGAAAAATGTCTATTGAGGTCCTGGGCCCATCTCTTAAGTGGGTTGTTGGTTTTGTTTTTGTGGAGTTTCTTGATCTCTTTGTAGGTTCTGGTTATTAACCCTTTATCTGTTGCATAGTTTGCAAATATTTTTTTCCCATTCTGTCGGTTGTCTCTTCACTCTCCTGACTGTTTCTTTTGCAGTACAGAAACTTCTCAATCTGATGCAATCCCAAATGTTAATTTTGGCTTTGACTGCCTGTGCCTCCCGGGTCTTTTCCAGAAATTCTTTGCCTGTGCCAATATCTTGAAGGGTTTCTCCAATGTTCTCTAGTAACTTTATGGTGTCAGGTCGTAGATTTAGGTCTTTAATCCATGTTGAGTGGATTTTTGTGTAAGGTGTAAGGTAGGGGTCTTGCTTCATGCTTCTGCACGTGGAAATCCAGTTTTCCCAGCACCATTTATTGAATAGACTGTCCTTGCTCCAGGAATTAGTTTTAGATCCTTGATCAAATATAAGTTGGCTGTAGATGTTTGGGTTGATTTCTGGTGTTTCAATTAGGCCAGGCAATAAACACTTTACTTTTTCATAACAACTCCCTGAAATAAATATAATTATCAGTCCCTTTTTATTGGTGAAGGAAACCAGACTTAAAGAAGTTGAACAATTGTTCAAATATCTTGCACATAGATGCCTAGAGAGCAGAGATTTGAACACCTGTTGCCTTACTTCTGAGCTTATCTACACGTGCAATGTATCTCACAGATGCCTAGACTAGAATCACAGAGATAATTCAGAATATCTGTTTATTTTTACTCCATCTTTGTTAAGAAAATAAAGTTCATATTGTCATATTTTATAATCCAGTAAAAACAGAGAGTATTTCAAGAAGTCTGTACAAAATGGAATTCAAAGACAAGTTTGGGTACAAATAATGTTTGCAATCCTTGCACAGTTTCTTTGTATCACATTTTTCCATGAACTATCTGAATTTCCTGCCTATATCAAGTCCATGGTTTATGGCAGTATTGTGGATTTAATATCAAATGCAATTGATATCAGGTACACTCAGTAATAAGAACCATAATTAACAACATTGATATATGCCACCATAACTATTTTAAACTTATTAATATGTGACTCATTTACTAATCAGCGCATTTACTATACCACATATGTTCTCCACTTCCAAAACTAAAGAAAGCACAACTAGTTATTATAGGTAGTCCTTTGCCTTTCAATTAAAAAGGAAAAGAATAAGTCTATTTTGAACAGATTTCTTGTAGTCCACGACTTTCAAATAAGTTGGTTCAGCTGAAAATGTGAATGTTTTCAGTAATTGACATAATAAATGTAAAGAAAAAAATAAAAATATATGACATGTGTGTATGCATCTGATGCATTTTAAAATTAGACTAAAATAAGTAATAGTAAAAAAAAAATTGTTACACCTTGTCAATCAATTTGGTGGTGATAGAGCCAAGGTTTTCATTCTGAAACTCATTATTCTTGCCTTTCAACTTGATGATTTAAAAGTCCTAAATGAGAAGTTTTATTTGGATGGTAATGAGGAGAAACAGAGAAGTGGATACAAAAAGTCAAAGACACTGACGGACTGGTAAGGACAGAAAGAAACTTACTTTTCAGGTAGAAATTGGACCCAACACAGGATGGGGTCAACCCCACTACAAAGACCACTCTACACACAAAAGTGAAGAACAGAGGCTGGTGCCATGGCACGGTATGTTAATCCTCCGCCTGAGATTCCAGCATCCCATATGGGTGCTGGTTCTAGTCCCGGCTGCCCCTCTTCCAATCCAGCTCTCTGCTATGGCCTGGGAAAGCAGTAGAAGATGGCCCAAGTGCTTGGGCCCCTGTACCTGCATGGGAGACCGGGAAGAAGCACCTGGTTTCTGGCTTTGGATTGTCGCAGCTCCAGCTGTTGCGGCCATCTGGGAAGTGAACCAATGGAAGGAAGACTTTTCTCTCTGTCTCTCCCTCTCACTGTCTGCAACTCTACCTCTCAATAAATAAAATAAGTCCTTAAAAAAAGGTGAAGAACAGAGGTCATTAATGGACAGAATAACTTATCTGATGTAGGATTTTTCTAGAAAATAGTATTTTTCAATGAGGAATATTTTGTTGCAAGTGTTGAGAAAAATCCAACAAAAGAATATATTGATTTAAAGAGAAGAGATGAAAACTCATTGACAGTGAGCCCAGAGCAATTCATCCTCATAAATATCTGGCAGCATACAATAAAGGTGGCTTAGCTCCTCAGGAAATCTTATGTTCAGTCAAATATTTGCACCAGATTTTATTGTCCTTAAGCAAATACTTGTTAATTAGGATGACTATATAGTAATTGAGGTAACATTTATAAGTCTTTTTCTTGTCTAGTAAAAATGTCTGTGTACTAAAAGGGTACTCCTGCTATTCATTCTCGGCTCTGGAAGATTTTTCTCATATCCAGCAACTTCAGAATGTGTCCTGTTGCTTTGGTTTTACTTATCCTTGTTACCCAAATGCATTTGGGAAAATTTATGAATCATCACTGAGTCTCAATGCACTAAGCCATTAATAAATAGTGTTATAGTACTGATGGTTTTTGAAGAATTCCTAATGTTGAGTGTTTCAGCTGAACTTTATAGCAGAAAAGACATTTTCAAGTTTTGATAAACAGAATATGCGTAAATTCAATCACATACCTCACCCCTTCTTTTTGTCCATCATGCTTGAGCTTAAAAAGTTCACATTTTTAGAAAGATTTCTTTTTCTTTCTTTCTCTCTTTTTCTTTCTTTTTGCTTTATCTCTCTTTTTTCTCCCCTTCCTTCCTTCCTTCCTTCCTTCCTGGCAAGGACACAGAGAGAAAGAAAGGGAGAGGGAGAGAGAGAGAGAATCTTCCACCTGCTGGCTCACTCCTCAAATGGCCACAGCACCTGTGTCTGGCCCATCTAGATTTCCTACAGGTAGCAGGAGTCCCAGTACTCAGGCCATCTTCAGCTGCTATCCTGAGTGCATTACTAGCAAGCTGGATCAAAAGTGAAACCTAGACTTAAACCAGCACCCAAATAAGATGCTGGTGTCATAGGCAGTAGCCTAACCACAAAGGCAGCTCCTAAATTCACATTTTTGCAGGGTGGTTGAGGGAGTGTGTAGAAGAATAAACTGCATACACACAAAAAGAATGCTGGCATGGGAATGTTTACCCCACAATACCAGCAAAGCAGGAGTTACATGGTTTGTGCTAGACTGCCTGTTTGTCATATTTAATCCCATTGTAAAGTACATATCAGTACATTTCATTTCTCTAGCACATTTGTGAAGACAGGAAGGCAAGCACTGAGGAAGGCAGGGGGCAGGAAAGCAGTAAGGTTAGAAGGAAGGATGGAAGGAAGAGAGGAAGGAAGGAGGGAGAAAGGGAGGGAAATTTTTCTTCACTGTGTTCTAAAAATAAAGATGGGCAGTTACGGGCAAGGACGCTTGGCCTAGCGTTAGGATGCTTGCATCTCACCTTGGAGCACCGTGTTCAATTTTCAGCTTTTCTCCTCACTCTTCCTTCCTGCTGGTGTAGATCCTGAGTGGCAGCAGTGATGGCTCAAGTAATTAGGTTTCTTTACACATGTGGGTGACCTGGATTATTGAGATCCTGGTTCTTGGCCTTGGTCTGTCCCAGCCCTGGCTGTGAGAATGGAAGCTCATTTGCTCTCTCTCTCTCTCTCTCTCTCTCTCTCTCTCTCCGCTCCCTCTCCTTCTCTTTCTCTATCTCTCCGACCCTCCTTCCCTCTCAAACACATTTTAAAATTGTTAAAAGGTAGGCAGTTGAGCAGTTTAATCTGTGGAAATCAACTTTCACATTCCTTTTAGGTGATTCTAAATTTGGCTTCAAGTAAGACATTGTAATTTCTCCAGATCGCTCAATTTTTGTTTACTGGCCCAAATCCTGAAACATAATATTTCCTATAGAGAATTCTTTGTTCAGATGACTACCAGCACTTGCTCTTGGTTGCCTAGACTACAGGCAGCTGAGATCAAGGGCTCTTCCTCCTCCCCTCTGGAGGAGGCTGCTCCTAAACTGGGCTTTCCAGGGCCCCAAAATCCCCTACATGCAGTACAACTACTCTCTTGCATATTTCGGTAAACAACTGACACCTTAACTAAATGGTTTGGTGACTGAGTAATCTGATGATCTTTTCACTGACAAAACTGTTCTTGCAAGTGTGTTATGAAGAAGGGTTAATCCCCTTCTCTGATTTTGATCTTTCAAAGTGGGATAAACTAGTAAATTTTACAGCTTCTACCAGGAACTACTACTACTACTATTACTACTTCTACATTTGGACCTTATGGACTAATTTCAGAACTTCCATGTCAATCATAACATGATTTTTTTCCAAAGAGACTTTTGTTTATGTTACAGTTTGGAATAAGATATGTATTAAGTAAATGTGGGTACAAGAGAAACTTGAGGTAATTCATACTTAACAGAATAGAGCCTAAATTTCCTCTATTGCAAGAATTTCTGATGATTTTCTAAATAAATCTTCCTGAAGAAATCTCTTGTTCCTGTGACAATTTTTTATTAAAGTTTGTGACATTTAACACATTGTACCCTGTTTTAAAATTATTCATTATAGTTGATCTCTTCTAAAGGACTATAAATTTCTCAGGGTGGTGGCTTCACTTCTACATGATCCTAAAGCAGTTTAACAATGCTTAGAAAATAACAGTTGTGCAATAAATGTTCATTAAACATATATGCAAGTAAATGATTGGTTCTCAAAGGAACACTGACCCCTAGTTTTACTATGTGTATGCTTTGATTTTTCCTTTTTAAAAATCCCAGGTTTCATGTAACTTAGAGTCAAAGATAAGCTATGGTATATGAGTAAGCTGTGCCTTATGATTCTTTGAAAATAAATCAAACCACTATCTTCACACTCCTTAATGAGCCGATACCACCAGCAGGTACCAACAAATGCAGCCTTCTGTTAGCGCTGGCTGCCATGTCACTCTCGGTCACCTTGTAATCACCTTGCAGCCTTGACTGATGTCCAAACTTCTGGATCATGGCCCACCATCTGGACTTCTGTCTTCCTCCAAGTGCACTCGTCATACAGGCTGCTACTCAGTTTTCATTAGTGACATTGACCAGACCAAAATGTCCTACTCATGACCATTTAAATTATGTTTCCCCATCAACAGCAAAAATTGCCAAGCACCCTTCACTCTAACCTTCATCTCAAGTCTCAGTTTAACAATATGTTACTTGTATATTAAACATTAATGTTGTTAGAGGTTTAGCCAAAGAAATAGCCTCTTTCTACATTTTTAGGAATCACATTTTTAAAAAGGAGACATTGACAGAGCAAACGAAATCCTTGAATGGCTAAGGTCAGAGCTGGAATGCTACAGTCGTGCCAGCCAGCCAGCTGCTTATGACTTTCCACACATCAGCAAGTTCCCCTCATAAAAGGTTTATAGCTCAAGCCAGGATGTTTTCAGACAAACCTAAACCAACACCACACAAAAAAAGGAAGGGGCAAATAGTGTGAGACCAATTAAAACAAATTGGTAGTGAAAGCAACAGCTGGATTGCAACATGTACTGTTCTGTTATTGGCATGTCAACTGGGTGCTTTTTAGAGAAACTGGAGCTGCCTGCAGGAAAAGAGAAACCAGCACCCTAATGGGGCTGGGCAGCTGTGTACACTCAGGCATTCCTGCACATTTACTCCAGAAGGATTTTCACTTGCACAAATGAAAACCTGTGCAAGGAACTTGTCTGTGTAGTAGAGCCTCCAACTGGAATATCAGCACAGGGAATAGCAACCCATTTTAGCGCTGAGTCAGAGCTCATGTGGCAAATGCTGATATAACAGTAGAGGGCAGCCTGTGCACCCTGAAAAGTACTAGCTAGTCGGATGTCCTAGGTCTTGGGTCCAGTGTTGTCACAAGAGCCTGTTCCCTAATACATCTCGAATACCCCATCTGCATAGTGGGAAAATATTACCTTCTTATCTCTGCTCTTCATCTTAAAGATGACTTGTGAAAGTACATACAAAGACACTTCTGAAAATTTCAAATATTACCCATCATATAAGAAACTCTTCCTAAATGGCTGGCTGTAGAATTTTTGAAAGTCCAAAGGCTGTTACGGTGTTTACAGTGTTTACAGATGGGTCCTCCAATGGAATGGCTGCCTTCGTGGCAGATAACCGTTCCCATGTTTTTAAAACATCTTATCAGTCGGCCCAGTTGGTTGAGCTGTATGCCATACTTCAAGTCTTTACACAGTTTTCCAGTCAGGCTGTAAATATTTATACTGATAGTGCATATGTAGCTCACTCCATTCCGTTGCTTGAAGCTTCTCCTTTCCTTAAAACAACTTCCAACGCTTTCCCACTTGATCTCGTCAATTGTTCCTTCCTTGGGGAACCAGGGACACAATCTTTCTACATACTCAAAAAATGCCTTTAGGTCCTTATTTTTAACTCGAACTCCTCGTGTCTTGAGGGCCTCCCTGAGACTTGAAATGAACATTTCCAGTGACGATAATGCCTGTCCCATGGCCGTCATTTACCTTGCGCCATCTTCACTCTGCAGCATCGACCGATGCTAATGATCTCGGGTGGGCAGTTCCAAGCCGGTCGCACAATCACTTGGATCCAAGTTTTCCTCCTGGAAGGCAGCGTTCCTCCAATCTCACAGGCACTCGAACCCCAAGGGCCGCACTCGAGCCCCACGTTGGGCGCCAGTTGTCCCGTCCCGCGGGACAGCAACTGGGGCCGAGCACCTAGAAGGAGAAATGAAAGGGACAGGAGACATAAAGATGGCAGCACTCTCAGGGCCTTGCTCGGGGAGGGAAGGTCGAAGGTGCCTGCTCCTCTCTGCTAATTCAGTCTCGTGCTCATCCAGGGTCTCAGGGAAAGCCCAGGCCTGGCCGCCTCTGATGTCTCGGCAGCTCGGGCCAGTGGCCTGCCACAGCCTGGGGTGGAGAGAGCGGGGTTGTGCGGGAGTCACAGGGCCGTGAGCGCCGGCACCTGTCCAGCCTCGGTGCTGCTGTCTGCACAGCTCCAGCGGAGGAGCAGCTTTTTCTGGAGCAGAAGCTGAGGCTCTGGCAGCTCTTACCTGAGTGCCTTTGAAGTTGCGGAACCGTGCCGGGTGACATGTGTCTCTACGTCGGTGCTGGAGACCGTTATTCCAGTCTCCGAGAAGCTGACTCTGGGCTGTGGGGAGCGGGGCGCTGCCGTGTTCTGGGCCACCTGCCTCTTAGAATCCACACGCAAAGTGGGGGCAGAGGCTTCGGCATCAGGCCTGAGGAGACCGCCTGTCTGGGCAAAGGTCAGGGAGAGACCCTCCGGGAAAAGTGGAGCACGTGGGGGCACATGTGCCTGTCAGCTGTGACCCGTTCAGGGGCGGGGCGGTACCTTTCTCTGAAGGGAGGAGAGAACCTCCACTTTGACTATGACCTTGTCTAAACAAGATTAGAGTCGGAAAACTCAGAGGGCTTCCATAGCCTTGGAAACTCATGACTGGAGCATGGGGAGATTACTGATGCCATAGACAGGAGTGTCAATTGGTAAAGTCAACAACAGGAGTCACTGTGCACTTACTCCTCATGTAAGATCTCTGTCCTTAATGTGCTGTACATTGAGATTTAATGCTATAACGAGTACTCAAACAATATATTCCACTTTGTGTTTCTATGGGGGTGCAAACTGTTGAAATCTTTACTTAATGCATACTAAACTGATCTTCTGTAAAAAAAAAAAAAAAAAGAAATTATCAATTCCCAACTTGACTCTCACTGGGATTAAACATGACAATAGGTCTGATCTGATTTCATCATCATTTAAAAAAATCATCTATTATTTTTCACTTTATGTTTCTGTGTGGGAGCAAACTGTTGAAATCCTTACTTAAGGTATACTAAGCTGATCTTCTGTATATTAAGATAATCGAAAATGAATCTTGATGTGAATGGAAGGGGAGAGGGAGTGGGAAAGGGGAGGGTTGTGGGTGGGAGGGACGGTATGGGGGGGAAGCCATTGTAATCCATAAATCGTACTTTGGAAATTTATATTCATTAAATAAAAGTTAAAAAAAAAAAGACAGGTGCCAATCAAGCTGCGACTTTATTTTTCAACCACACTCTTATATATCATAGAGGCAGGGTATCGGGCAGGGGAAGAAGGGGGAGCTTATCTTGTAGCTGCAATGCTAGTGCAAGTAGGGGAAAGGTTACAAGGCCTTAAGGCATGAGGTCACACAAGGTTGCGTTATCAGTACCATCTGGTCTGGCCTGTCTAGTCCTGTCTCTCCACTAAGAGGTCACATGCTGCGTGGTCCCCGACATATTATCATTTCACTTTTCTGATAAAGAAGTTGAGGCTCAGAGAGAGTAAATATGTTTTAAGAAGTCACACAGATATTGAATTAAAGAGCAAAGGTTTAAATCACAAATCCTTTGCTTATTTATTTATTTATTTATTTGACAGGCAGAGTTAGAGAGACAGAGAGAAAGGTCTTCCTTTTTTCCATTGGTTCAGTCCCCAAAGGGCTGTGCTGTGCCAATCCAAAGCCAGGAGAAGGTGCTTCCTCCTGGTCTCCCATGCGGTGCAGGGCCCAAGGACTTGGGCCATCCTCCACTGCCTTCCCGGGTCACAGCAGAGAGCTGGACTGGAAGAGGAGCAACTGAGACAGAATCTGATGTCCCAACCAGGACTAGAACCCGGAGTGCTGGTGCTACAGGCGGAGGATTAGCCAAGTGAGCCACACCGACAGCCAAATCCTTTGCTTTTAAACACTACCCTACAATCCTTCTTTTCATTTTCTCATTATAATGCAAAAAACATTAAAATGGGACTGAATCCCAAAGACCAACAGCAAAATAATATGCATCAAGGTACTACAGGTACTAAACATGGATCTCTTACTAGAATCAAGCTCGGGTAACTTGGGTCTTTGCCCAAGAAAGCAGTTTTGAGAGAATGCACCAGAAGATGCCAAGTCCTGAGCACAAAAACTTAACTGGTCATTCCAAGAAAATGCTCTATCCCCTCCTAAGAAGTGGGTCCTTTATGGGAGATTGGAGTTTCTATAATTCTAGGGAAGCATCCCATGAAAAGCATCAGCTATGGACAACTATGGAGCCCAGAAAGGGAACATTAATGCACAAAAATGTTTTCTGCCACACACCTCTCCTCCATCCTCTCATTCTAACTTGGCTGTAGTCAGAGACTGAAGTGAGCACTGACACACATTGGGTAAAAAGGAGAAAAAAAATCCCATTATAGCAGGTCCCCAACTGAATGAAAGGAGTTGTGTCAATGAGGAATTAAGTAAGGAATAATTTTTATTAAACTTGTGATCACTGTGACCCGGGGGTTTGAAAAAATCTATACCAAGGATGCTCAAGAAACTAGAGAAACTTCCCATATTTTCATTAAATGTCAGAAAAGAACTAAATCCCCAAGGGAGTTTGGAGTTAAAGAAGAGAAAAATTGAAGTCACTTTATGAATTGCTTCTCTCTTCAAAATATGCAGTTACACTTTCCTGATTCTAGGAGTAGGAAAATGGCTAGAGTTTAAGAGACACTGTTGTCAATGAGACATGGAGTATGGTATGAAATAGGTGTTTTAGAAGAATAATACTTAGGGAAGGAATGTAGGATCAGAAAGAATCTTTTATGGAGGTCAACATATCCCCAGCATAGGACCAAGTCCTCTGAAGGGAGTAAACTCCCTTGTAGACATTTCATGAATCGGCCTCCAGCAACTGTTCTTAAAAACCAAGTGCCCTTCAGGTATCTCTCTGTCTCCTTCCAACTTCCCTTTCTCCTTCCTGTTCTTAGGAGAGTTCTGCTTACTTCTGTGAGTTGCCAAGTGCAAAGTAGACCATGGAATCATTTCCTCAGCCAAGATATATTCTTACAGATACATAGAGTCATGCATCAGGGTTTGAAGCAACTGAAGATTTACAGAATAAAAACAAAACTAAAGCACAAATAAACACTGTACTGGTTTGAGAGAGACTGATGGGGAATCTATGCAACAGAGCGGCTAACATTTTCTGGTCTCCTTATTGTGTCAGGAAACAAAAAGTGGACATATTTGCACTAAAAAGGAGTAAATTGAATGAAACGCATAGGCAGAAGGTGAAATTATACAGATATGTGTGTATGCATGTATTTATATGAGTGTACTTCAAAAAGTTCCCAAAAAACAGCTTAAGAGATGTTTATTTTGACACAAGGAAATCTTTGAAACCATGCATTGTTTATACATAAAATGTATTTTCCATGAATTTTTTTGGAAACTTCTCATGTTTACAAACACAAAACTGTTTGCCATGTTCATATATTATCCATTATTTGCTTCTCAGAGCAGCCTGTGAAGTAGTCAATATTATCCCAATTTTATAGATGAAAACATTGGCATTCAGAAAGGCTGTGTCATGCTTAGTGGTAGCAAAGCTGAAACCTGAGCATGAGGATCTAAAATGTTACTGCAATGTATTTATCAGCACTACACAGAGTTTTCTTCTCGGCAGATAATTAAAGCATGCATCCAGCATTCACCTCAGTGGAGGAGCTGATGAAATGGTCCCTTGGTGGCTCCAGCATCCTCACCCATGAGCTCTTTGTCATCTAAATGCTGCTTCTTTCTCATCAGTGAGCAATGCCATTATCATTGGGTAGTGCTGAGAGAGGGAAACCTTGTTAGCCTAAGGTAGCCCAAACAGAAGCTGGTTTCTTGGTTGTGTGACTTGCATAGTCTCATAGGGTCCAATATTTTTTTAAGATTTATTTATTTACTGGAAAGGCAGAGTTACAGAGAGGCAGAGGCAGAGAGAGGAGAGAGAGAGAGAGAGAGAGAGAGAGAGAGAGAGAGAGTTGTTTCTGCTGGTTCACTCCCCAAATGGCCACAACAGCCGGAGCTGTACCAATCCAAAGCCAGGGGCCAGGAGCTTCTTCCAGGTCTCCCATGCAGGTGCAGGGGCCCGAGGAAATGGGCCATCTTCTACTGCTATCCCCGGCCATAGCAGAGAGCTGGATTGGGGTTGGAGCAGCGGGGCCTTAAAACAGTACTCATATTGGGATGCTGGCACCTGCTATGCCACAGCGCCAACCCCCGGAGTCCAAGTTTTAAAGTGTTCTGTGCTTGAGATAATGCTCTATTGTCACTGTCTTGATATTTTCAGTAACTTTATGTTTGAACTTGTGTTTGTCCAATGGGAAAATGGAACATGGTCAGCACCAGATCAGTGCAATAAGCTTATCTCTCTGGTCCTTGATACTCTGTTAACTTAGAGCATTGGAGATGCATCATGAGCACAGAAATGTGGCAAGCTCACAATTCATGGGAGTTCAGCCAGGCTGAAAACAAGTGTTATGGTCTGAATGTTTTCCCCACCAAAAAATTTGTATACTAAATCTTTTCTCTGATATGATGAGATTAATATGTGGGTGGGCAACTGGGATATGAGTAGATCTGGAGGGCTCTCATGAATGGAATTAATGTCCTTATAAAAGATGTCCAAGGGAATATCAATGCCTCTTCCACCAAGTGAGGAAGCATAAAGAAAGTACCACATAGGAAACAGGAAATAAACCCTTCCCAGATACTGAATCTTCCGATGCCTTAATTGTGTACATCTACCCTCCAGAACTGTGAGAAATAAATTCCTGTTGCTTAACAGCTGCTCAATCTGACATCACAAGTATAAGGTAAGTGTGAAGTAAGCAAGCTAGGGCACTCACAGCTCAGAGAGGCTATGGTTTCGGTGATAATCAGAACTTGTTTCAAACACAGAAAAGAATACAACGCGGTTCTGAGACAGAGTGACCAGTGAAATCTAGCATACTTTCTCACATTTGTAACTGACCTATAGTTTCTTTACCTTTCAGTCCTTTCTTAGTTACCAATAGGCCCCAGATAGAGAGTCTGGCAGAATGTGCATCTATCAAGTAAAATAAAAACAGCTGGGGGTCAGTGCTGTGGCATAGCAGGTAAAGCTGCTGCCTGCAGTGCTGACATCCCATATGGGCACTGGTTCGAGTCCCGGCTGCTCCTCTTCTGATCCATCTCTCTACTAAGGCCTGGGAAAGCAGTAGAAGATGGCCCAAGTCCTTGGGCCCCAGCACTCAAGTGGAAAACTCAGAAGAAGCTCCTGGCTCCTGGCTTTGGATTGGCCCAGCTCCAGCCATTGCTGCCAATCGGCGGTAAACCAGCAGATGGAAGACTTTCTCTCTATCTCTCTGCCTCTCTGTAACACTGCCATTCAAATAAATAAATAAATCTTTCAAAAAAAAAAAAAAAGCTGAGTTGCATTTGTGCAGCATTTCCTCTGTTATATATGTGTGTGCATGTGTGAGCAGGAACTGTATAATTATGGTAATACCACATAGGACCTTACTGCTTTCACATCTGTATTTAAATTGGCATTTGCCAATGCAAAGATGAATGGCAAAATGCATACTAATATTCAAAATGTAATTTTTCGGTGTAACATGAGAGCTTCAGCTTGCAGTGGGTGTGATGACAAAACTGGGGGGCGGGGGGTTCTCAGAGGCTGTGGGCAGAGGTCTAAGAAAAAAAAGGTAAAATATACTTTTTCTGTGCCTGGAATGGCACTAAATCACAAATAAAAAGTACCATGACAAAGCAAGAGTGAATGAGCTCACCAAAGAAAATACCTATCATGCACTTTCCCCACTAAGTCCCAGCAAATTAAGGGATTAGCCCCAGACAGGCAAAAAACACATTCTGTAGTCTTCAAAATGCAATCTCACGTTCTATACCAGCTTGACAGTTTGCAACTGGGTGGAGCTATAAAATACTGAAGTCAACTCTACCTATAGTAAAACAGTTCTCAGAAAAGGAACTTTAAAAGCATGCTCTTTAGCTGCAGGGTTTTGCATTCTGTTTCTAGAACAAAGTCATTCTTCTTCATGTGAAAGTAGTTGCTTCTTCATGTGAAAATACAGTATTAAGGTTGGGAAGAGCTTACAACTTAAAGATTGGAAACACACATTTTTCCATTATAGATACAAGATAAAGAGTAAGACTTGCATTTGATGTTGGAGCTTCAGTTACAGTCAAATGGCATGGTGGATGACAGTTGTAACTGGTCTTTGGCCTCAGTATATTTTCTGTAAGATTGAATTTGAGAAGAAATAAACAAAATTGAAACAAAAAAATCAGCAAAACAAGGAGCTGTTTTCTTGAAAACATAAACTAAATAGACACTGTCGCTCCCCCTCTTCGTGGAGGAGCAACACAGGACCCTGCGCTGTTCTTTCGTCTGCTCGGCCCTCCCCGGGTTTTGCTGCTGGTTCTTCCCGGGTTGGCTACTATCCCTTCCACCTCCGTGGAAGGGCAGTTCCCCCTGGCCACATTCCCCACTTCCGCAGGGGAGCGGCACACCGCCAGCCGGCTTGTCTCGGGGGCTGCACAGGTGTTCCCTCAGATGTTCCCCTTAGATGTTCCTGGTGCATGCCGTCTCTCTCCTCCTTTATAGTCCTCCTCCGCCAATCCCAACTTGGCTGCCCACACGCCGAGTACGCTGCTCTCCTCCAATCAGGAGCAAGTCCTACAGTTAATTGGTTGAACTGGAGGCAGCTGTGCGGAAGCTGTTTACTTCTCTCCCAGCGCCATACTGTGGGAGAGCAGATGCATAGAACAAGTCCTAATTCCAGTAACAGTCCAGTCCGAGCTGCTCCCCACAGATCCCCCTTTCTTTTTATTTTTTTTGGCGTTGATACGCGCCTGTCTTCGGTGTCCCGCAGCACACACTCTGCTCTACTTGCTAGAGTTGCCACAGGCTCTTACAAGTCCTATCCATCAGGCAAACCGAATCCGGGTCCTCTCTTCGCCATGTTGTGAGGAGGTTTTTAGGCGCTGATGCGTGCCTGTGTTCGGTGCCCTGCAGCGCATACTCTGCTCTGCTAGAACTGCCTGCAGGTGTTTACAAAACCTATCAGGCAAACCGAATCCAAGCCTTCTCATTGCCTTATTGTGGGGGAGACTTATTAGTGTTGGTTCGTGCCTATCTTCGGTGACCTGCAGCTCATACTCTGGTCGAGCTTTGCTGGCGCTTACCGCCTTAAATCAGGCAGACCGAATCCAAGCCTCCTAATTGTTGCATTGTGGGGAAGCTTTACTGATGTTAATTCGTGCCTGTCTTCGGTGACCTGCGGCGCATAAGCTGCCAGCCGCCGCAGGTGCTCATCGTGCTCATCGCCTCACTTAATCAGGCAGACCGAATGCAAGCTTTCTCATTGCCATGTTGAGGGGAGGCCTTATTTTTCTCTATTTCTCTATCTCCGGGCATTCCTATTTCTCCCATTTTACTTCTATCTTCCAGCATTCCTATTTCTCTCACTTTACTTCTAAAACTTCTGTTTCTCTTATCCCTGCGGCTTCCCGGCGGCGCTCGCCCCGAGGCTGCTTCTCGGCACCTCGCCCCGCGGCAGCTTCACGGCTCTGCGCGGCTTCCCGGCGCCTTGCCCCGCCGGCGGGTTCCCGGCTCTGCGCGGCTTCCCGGCGCCTCGCCCCGCCGGCGGGTTCCCGGCTCTGCGCGCACGCTCCGCGGTCTCCACGCACTTCGCGCCCGCACCACGGCCTCGCGCCAGCCCTGCGTTCCCTATCTATTCACGCCCCGTGCTCTCTCTGCACGCGGCGGCTTCCGCGAATGTTTCCGCCACCACCGGCATTCAGTCCAAGTTCCCCGGACTAACCTGGCGAATTTCAACCTGGCGGCCCACATCTCTGCCTCTGGTTCCAGATCTTCGCCTCTTGCTCCCCGGGGTGACTTGAAGAATTCCAAGGTGGCTTATGTCTCCGCCTTGGCCTGCACTCGCGGCTTCATCCTCCCTAACATTTTTCTCTACCCGGTATGTTTCCTTAAGTTTTCTTCCAACAATATTCCTCTCATTTCTCCTGGCTTCTCCCCACAGTCCGTATCCAAGTCTAAGTTTCTTATAGGTTTCACTTTCACTTTCAACCTGCAGTCCGTATCTAAGTCTAAGTTTCTTCTTGCTTTCACTTTAAATCCTAACTTCTTTCCCACAGTCCATATCCGAGTCCAAGCCTCCTCCAGGTTTCACTTTCGCTTTCAATCTCCTAGCTTCCCCGCCATAGTCCGCATCCGAGTCTATGAAAGCTTTCACTTTCGTTTTCAATCCTAACTTCTTTCCCACAGTCCATATCCAAGTCTATGCCTAGGCTTTCAATAGCTTCTTCCGGCACCTTTCTCGTCCGGCTTTCCCCTAGGCTCTTCGCTAGTCTCTCTCTCCAGTATTTTCCTGCTTCTTCCCGTTTCTTCCCTCCTAAGTTTCCTGTCCGTCCTAGGTTTCCTATCCGAGTCATTTCTTCCCTCCTAAGTTTCCTATCCGTCCTAGGTTTCCTATCCGAGTCACGGCACCATTATGTCGCTCCCCCTCTTCGTGGAGGAGCAACACAGGACCCTGCGCTGTTCTTTCCGTCTGCTCGGCCCTCCCCGGGTTTTGCTGCTGGTTCTTCCCGGGTTGGCTACTATCCCTTCCACCTCCGTGGAAGGGCAGTTCCCCCTGGCCACATTCCCCACTTCCGCAGGGGAGCGGCACACCGCCAGCCGGCTTGTCTCGGGGGCTGCACAGGTGTTCCCTCAGATGTTCCCCTTAGATGTTCCTGGTGCATGCCGTCTCTCTCCTCCTTTATAGTCCTCCTCCGCCAATCCCAACTTGGCTGCCCACACGCCGAGTACGCTGCTCTCCTCCAATCAGGAGCAAGTCCTACAGTTAATTGGTTGAACTGGAGGCAGCTGTGCGGAAGCTGTTTACTTCTCTCCCAGCGCCATACTGTGGGAGAGCAGATGCATAGAACAAGTCCTAATTCCAGTAACAGTCCAGTCCGAGCTGCTCCCCACAGACACACAATCAGCCCAACAAACCAAAAAAAGGAGACGACACAAATTAATAAAATTAAAGACGGAAAAGGAAATGCACAACAGACACTACAGAAATAAAAGGAATCTTCAGAAGTTACTACAAAGTGCTATATGGCAACAAACAAACTGGATAGATTCCTGGACACATACTACCTACCTACCTAAATTAAGCCATGAAAACATAGAAAATCTAAACAGACCCATAACAAAGATGGAAATTGAATAAATAATAAAGACCCTACGAACAAAGAAAACCCAGGACTGGATGGCTTCACTGCTGAATTTTACCAGGCATTTAAAGAAGAAATAACTCCAATTCTTCTCAAGCTTTTCAAAACAATTGAAAGGGAGGGAATTCCCCCAAATTCTTTCTATGAAGCCAGCATCATCTTAATTCCTAAACTGAAAAAGATACAACACAGAAAGAGAACTACAGACCAATTTCCCTGATGAACATAGACACAACAATCCTCAATAAAATTCTGGACAAAAGAATCCAACAACACATCACAAAGATCATTCACCTGGACCAAGTGGGATTTATCCCTGGTATGCAGTGCTGGTTCAGCATTCACAAATCAATCAATGTGCTACATCACATTAACAAACTGATGAACAAAACCATCTTGATAGATGAAGCAAAAGCATTTGATAAAATTCAACACACTTTTATGATGAAAACTCTAAGCAATTGGGTATAGAAAGAACATTTCTCAACACAATCAAGGTAATTTATGATAAACCCACAGCCAGCATCCTATTGAATGGAGAAAAGTTGGAAGCATTCCCACTGAGATCCAAAACCAGACAAGGATGCCTGCTCTGACCATTACTATGCAAAACAGTCCTGGAAGTTTTAGCCAGAGCCATTAGACAAGAAAAAAAAAAATCAAAGGAATTCAAATTGGGAAGGAGAAAGTCAAACTATCCCGATTTGTAGATTTCATGAATCTATGTATAGGGGATCCAAAAGACTCCACCAAGAGACTATCTGAACTCATGGAAGAGCTTGGTAAAGCAGCAGGATATAAAATCAATACACAAAAACCAACATCCTTTGTATACACAGACAATGCCATGGCTAAGAAAGAACTTCTTTTTTTTTTTTTTTTTTTTTTTTTGTTTAGAAAATTTTTATTTTTGTATATATAAATTTCAAAAGTACAAGTTTTGAATTATAGTGGTTTTTCCCCCCATAACCTCCCTCCCACCCGCAAACCATCCCATCTCCTACTCCCCTACATCCCATTCTTCATGAATATTCATTTTTAATTATCTTGATATACAGAAGATCAACCTAGTATATACTAAGTAAAGATTTCAACAGATTGCACCCACACAGACACACAAAGTATGAAGTACTGTTTGAATACTAGTTTTACCGTTAATTTGCATAGTATAACACATTAAAGACAGAGATTCTACATGAGGAGTAAGTGCACAGTGACTCCTGTTGTTGGTTTAACAATTTACACTCTTATTTATGACGTCAGTAATCACCCTAGGCTCTTGTCATGAGCTGCCAAGGCTATGGAGGACTCTTGAGTTCAAAAACTCTGACCTTATTTAAACAAGGCCATAGTCAAAGTAGAAGTTCTCTCCTCCCTTCAGAGAAAGGTACCTCCTTCTTTGATGGCCCCTTCTTTCCACTGGGATCTCACTCACAGAGATCTTTCATTTAGGTCATTTTTTGCTACAGTGTCTTGGCTTTCCATGCCTGTGAAACTCACATGGGCTTTTTAACCAGATCTGAATGCCTTAAGGGCTGATTCTGAGGCCAGAGTGCTGTTTAGGACATTTGCCATTCTATGAGTCTGCTGTGTATCCTGCTTCCCATGTTGGGTCATTCTGTCCTTTTTAATTCTATCAATTATTATTAGCAGACACTGGTCTTATTTATGTGACCCCTTTGACACTTAATCCTATCTTTATGATCAATTATGAACTTAAACTGATCACTTAAACTAGTAAGATGGCATTGGTACCTGCCAACCTAATGAAATTTGGAGTTCCATGGCACGTTTCTATCTCTACCATTAGGGGTAAGTTCAAGTGAGCATGTTCCGAATTGTACTTCTCCTCCCTCTCTTATTCCCACTCTTATTCTTAACAGGGATCAATTTTCAGTTAACTTTAAACACCTAAGAATAATTGTGTGTTAATTAAAGAGTTCAACCAATGGTATTAAGCAGAAAAAGAAATTACTAAAAAGAATAAACTTAAACTGATCACTTTAACTAGTAAGATGGCATTGGTACATGCCAACTTAATGGGATTTGGAGTCCATGGAACTTTTCTAGCTTTACCCTTAGGGGTAAGTCTGAGTGAGCGTGTGCCGAATTGTGTATCTCCTCCCTCTATTATTACCTTTTTTTTTAAAAAAAACATTATTTATTTGAAAGAGTTTGAGAGAGGGAGAGAGAGAGAAATATTCCATCCATTCACTCCCCAACTGGCCACAATGGCTGGGGCTTGGCCAGGCTGAAGGCAGGAGCCTGGAACTCTATCCAAGTCTCCCACCTGGGTGACAGAGGCACAAGCACTTGGGCTGTCTTCTGCTTCTTTCCTAGGCACATTAGCAGGGAGCTTGGTTGGATGCAGAGCAGCCAGGACTTGAATCAGTGCCCATATGAAACGCTGGCATCACAGGCAGCGGCTTAACCCCCGTACCACAATGCTGGCCCCAAGAGCTACCTTTTGTTTAATGAGAGTATTTCAGGCATGGAAAGCCAAGACACTCTGGCAAAAGATCTCTGTGAGTGAGATCTCAGTGGAAAGAACAGGTCTTCAAAGAAGGAGGTACCTTTCTCTGAAGGGAGGAGAGAACCTCCACTTTGACTATGACCTTGTCTAAACAAGATAAGAGTCGGAGAACTCAGAGGGCTTCCATAGCCTTGGAAACTCATGACTGGAGCATAGGGAGATTACTGATGCCATAGACAGGAGTGTCAATTGGTAAAGTCAACAACAGGAGTCACTGTGCACTTACTCCTCATGTAGGATCTCTGTCCTTAATGTGCTGTGCATTGAGATTTAATGCTATAACGAGTACTCAAATAATATATTTCACTTTGTGTTTCTATGGGGGTGCAAACTGTTGAAATCTTTACTTAATGCATACTAAACTGATCCTCTGTAAAAAAAAAAAAAAAAAAAAAAAAAAAAGAAAAGAAAAGAAACTATCAACTCCCAACTTGACTCTCACTGGGATTAAACATGACAATAGGTCTGATCTGATTTCATCATCATTAAAAAAAAATCATCTATTATTTTTCACTTTATGTTTCTGTGTGGGAGCAAACTGTTGAAATCCTTACTTAATGTATACTAAGCTGATCTTCTGTATATTAAGATAATCGAAAATGAATCTTGATGTGAATGGAAGGGGAGAGGGAGTGGGAAAGGGGAGGGTTGTGGGTGGGAAGGACGGTATGGGGGGGAAGCCATAGTAATCCATTATTCGTACTTTGGAAACGTATATTCATTAAATAAAAGTTAAAAAAAATTATAATCATTATAACTAAAAAAAAAAAAAAAAAAAAAACCATCATCATGATCTAGACTCAGGGCTCTTCCCTAGCAACCTAATCAGTCCAGTCCCTTCTCAAAGGCCCCCACCTGCAGCCACCATAACTGAATCAAGCTTCTTCCCTCCAACCACCCACCATCAATCCATTCGTTGTTAACATGACACTTTGGGGTTTTGATGTCTGCATGAGTCTAGGGGGCCAAATCCTGTTCAAATCATGACAGGTGACTTCCTGAAATAGCACAAGCTGAGCAACAAATATGCTGGTTCATTCAAGGCTCTGTTCTACACAGTGGGGATGCAGCATTAAACAAAAGAAAGAACTTCTAAGATCAACCCATTCACATTACAAAACATTAAAGAAAGAAATAAAAGAAGATATTAAAAAATGGAAAAACCTTCCATGTTCATGGATTGGAAGAATCAATATTATCAAAAAGTCCATTCTCCCAAAAGCAATTTATATATCAATGTGATACTAATAAAAATACCAAAGACATTCTTCTCATATATAGAAAAAATAATGCTGAAATTCATATGGAAACACAGGAGACCCTGAATAGGTAAAGCAATTATATACAATAGAAACAAAGTGGAGGCATCACAATACCAGCTTTCAAGACATACTGCAGAGTAGTTATAATCAAAACAGCTTGGTACTGGCACAAAAACAGATGGAGAGACCAATGGAACAGAATAGAAAGACTTGAACTCAATCCAAGCATCTACAACCAACTTATCTTTGACAAAGGAGCTAAACTCAATCTTGGGGCAAAGACAGTCTCTTCAACAAATGGTGCTGAGAAAACTGGATTTCCACATGCAGAACTATGAAGCATTGCTCATACCTAACACCTCATGAAAATCCACTAAAAAATGGATTAAAGACCTAAATCTGTGACCCAATACCATCACATTATTAGAAAACATTGATGAAACTCTGCAAGATATTGGCACAGGCAAACAGTTCTTGGTAAAGACCCCAGAGGCACAAGTAATCAAAGCCAAAATTCACAAATGGGATTATATAAAATTGAGAAGCTTTTGTACTGCAAAAGAAACACTCAATAAAGTGAAGAGCCAACCAAACAGAATGGGAGAATTTAATTAATTAAAACAACTATACAACTGATAAAAGATTAATAACCAGAATATATAAAGAGATCAAGATACTCAACAACAACAAAAAATCAACCCAGTGAAGAAATGAGCAAAGGACTTAAACAGACGTTTTTCAAAAAAGGAAATCCAAATGGCCAGCAGATACATGAAAAAATGCTCAGAAACACTAGTCATCAGGGAAATGCAAATCAAAACCACAATGAGCGTTCACCTCACCCCGCTTAGAAAGGTTTACATACAGAAGTCACCAAACAACAAATGCTGGCAAGGATGTGGGGAGAAAGGTAGCCTGATCCACTGTTGCTGGGAATGTAAACTGGAAAGCCACTAAGGAAGAAAGTATGGAGATAACTCAGAAATCTGAATATAGAGCTACCATATGACACTGCCATCCCACTCCTGGGAATTTACACAAAGGAAATGAAATCAGCGTATGAAAGAGTTATCTGCACCCATGTTTAACACATCTCATTCAAAGACTGGATAAATAAGTTATAGGATATGTACGGAATACTACAGAGCAGTTACTACAGTTACTACATTACGGAATACTACAGAGCAATTAAAAAAATGAAATCTGGTCATTTACAACAAAATGGATGAATCTGGAAAACATCATACTTAGTGAAATAAGCCAGTCCCATAGGGACAAATAGCATATATTCTTCCTGACCTGTGATAACAAAAAGAGTACATAAAACAAAACCAGTAGAAGTGAAATTGACACTTCAAGAAGCAATGACTTGCCGGCGCCACGGCTCACTAGGCTAATCCTCCGCCTAGCGGCGCCGGCACACCGGGTTCTAGTCCCGGTCAGGGCGCCGGATTCTGTCCCGGTTGCCCCTCTTCCAGGCCAGCTCTCTGCTGTGGCCAGGGAGTGCAGTGGAGGATGGCCCAGGTGCTTGGGCCCTGCACCCCATGGGAGACCAGGAAAAGCACCTGGCTCCTGGCTCCTGCCATCGGATCAGCGCGGTGCACCGGCCGCAGCGCGCCGGCCGCGGCGGCCATTGGAGGGTGAACCAACGGCAAAGGAAGACCTTTCTCTCTGTCTCTCTCTCTCACTGTCCGCTCTGCCTGTCAAAAAAAAAAAAAAAAAAAAAAAAAGAAGCAATGACTTGAATAGCCCTTTCTTGACTGTGGTAGGACTTTTTTTTTTTTTTTTTTACACTTTGTTGAACTCTTTACTTAACATAGAGTTAAACATATTTATATAAAGTCAATTGAAAATAAAAAGTAAGGGTGGGAATAAGAGAGGGAAGAGAAAGAGGGGTTAGAGTATAGGTGGGGAGGGCAGGCATTGTGGAAATAATCACCATGTTCCTAAAGTTATAATTATGAAGTGTACAAAGTTTGTAACTGAAAGCTGTATAGTTCTCCATGCACCCCTAAAGACTTACCTCTAAGGGTACAGTTTAATGACTTGCCATGGGACCCCAATGTGAAAGTGGTCATATAGGATTAAATGTTGAAGTGATCACATAGATAGGATTAAGTATTAAAGGGATCATACAAATATGATCAAGTGTCTAGTAATAATAATAGAGTTAAAAAAGAGAGAATGTTCCGACATGTTGTAGAGTCAAAATCAAAATGAAGTGAATGTGGCTAAAAGCTAATTGCAGGGCTCTTGCTTCTGTACATATTAGCTTTGCTTGCTAATGGCTAAGGTGTATCTTGTGAAACTATGTGGGTCCAAATTCCCAGGTACTAGGTCAACAGAAATATGTCCTGCACTGTTATCTTTTTTTTTTTTTTTTGACAGGCAGAGTGGACAGTGAGAGAGAGAGAGACAGAGAGAAAGGTCTTCCTTTTGCCGTTGGTTCACCCTCCAATGGCCACCACGGCCAGCGCACTGCGGCCAGCGCACCACACTGATCAGATGGCAGGAGCCAGGTGCTTCTCCTGGTCTCCCATGGGGTGCAGGGCCCAAGCACTTGGGCCATCCTCCACTGCACTCCCTGGCCACAGCAGAGAGCTGGCCTGGAAGAGGGGCAACCGGGACAGAATCCGGCTCCCCGACTGGGACTAGAACCCGGTGTGCCGGCGCCGCAAGGCGGAGGATTAGCCTAGTGTGCTGCGGCGCCAGCTACAAGTAAACTCTTAACCAATGAGGCACTAAGATTAAATAACCAACATAGTATAATGTGATCTATAAAAGCAGACTTGGAGGAGGAAAGCAAGGAATACCAACAACATCTGATGGTGCACCCAAGAGAGTCAGTGAAACTGGGGTCACAGCAGCGCTCGGGAATAAGGGATCCATAGTGGAGAACACAGAACATGTGGTAACGTATTTATTATGAATCTAAGTTTTCATCAAGAACCTATGCAATGCCCATAAAGAATATGTTCCAGGTTTTTGTGAATCGCCAATTTGCAAATATCATTACAAAATTCCAATTTAAATAAAGAAAACGATAAATGAAAATATTAAGTGACTTCATCAAACTGTTAACAGGTCTTTACTTATAGCACTCAACCGGAAACCCTGATTCTCTGATTTATGCTTCAGGTGTTTGAAGTCAGGTTGTTCTCAAGGTCTTAATATGAGAGCTGCATAGTGATGTCTGGGGAAATCTACTACTTTAAACAAATCATTAAGGAGGAAGAGTTCAAATTATTTTACAAAGCAATTACAAAAATGAAACCAAAACATGAGGAGACTGCAATAAAAAGAAAAGTTTGGATAAATTTAAAATTCACTATGTTTTTTTTTTATTTAGTACATATAAATTTCCAAAGTACAGTTTATGGATTACAGTGGCTTCTCCCCTCTTAATTTCCCTCCCACTCGCACCCCTCCCATCTCCCACTCCCTCTCCCATTCAATTCACATCAAGATTCATTTTCAACTATCTTTATATACAGAAGATCGATTCAGTATATATTAAATAAAGATTTCATCAGTTTGCACCCACACAGAACATAAAGCGTAAAATACTGTTTGAGTACTAGTTGTAGCATTACTTCACATTGGACAACACATTAAGGACAGATCCCACATGAGAAGTAAGTACACAGTGACTCCTGTTGTTGACTTAACAATTTGATACTCTTCTTTATGGCGTCAGTAATCTCCCTAGGCTCTAGTCATGAGTTGCCAAGGCTATGGAAGCCTTTTGAGTTCGCGGACTTCAATCTTATTCTGACAGGGTCATAGTCAAAGTGGAAGTTCTCTCCTCCCTTCAGAGAAAGGTACCTCCTTTTTGATGGCCCATTCTTTCCACTTGGATCTCACTCACAGAGATCTTTCATTTAGGTCCTCTTTTTTTTCCAGGGTGTCTTGGCTTTCCATGCCTAAAATACTCTCATGGGCTCTTCAGCCAGATCTGAATGCCTTAAGGGTAAAATTCACTATGTTATTAAGAGTTCACAAAACATATTATGTGATTCATCCAAAAATATGTTGAAAGTATGTTTGGCCAAACTCATTACCTTGTATCAATTTTTCAAAGAGCTCAGCAAACAGTATTTAACATATAGTATTCAATATCGTAACAGATATTTTCTGAATTACGTAGATGTGTAATTGACTTACTATTTGTGTATCACTATCTATATATGAACAAATAAATATATTTAGCAAATCTATATGTTTATATATTTATTTATGAAACACAATATAGAATTTCAGTATTACTAATATTTATATACCAAGCTATATAACATATATCAATGTGGAATTGATAAAAACCAATGTGTATAAAATTGTTAGATATATTTATATATTATATATAAAAGACATATGACATACATGAAAAAGATATTTAAAATATATAATCTTTTATACTATTAGAGAAAATTTTGCTGTATTGGAAAGGGAAAGTCTAGATTCAAAGTGCAGCAGCCATAAAAGACTTTCCATAAAAATCAAAACTACTCTCCAGAAATTATGGTCAAATTAAAGTCCAATGAAACTGAGAAACCAGAAAAATATTAGAAAATCATTTTGTAGATAAAATAATCATTTACTTGTGCACCTAGAAATCAAAATAGAATCTAAAGAGATAGTTCACATAAAGCAAAATTGATACAAAGAGTTGCTCAAATTCATATATGGTAAAAGAAATGCAAATAACACCTAGGAAATACCATATTTTACTTAGAATAACAGAAAAAGCTAAAAGTGCCACCACATACTTTAGTAAGATTGTATTGAGACACATACTCTTAGATACTTCAGGTATAAGTCAATTGGAAAATATCAACCAAACTTACAAATTTATTTACTATGGCTCCAGAAATCCCACTTCAGGAAATGCACTAATAAACATACCCAAATCTATTTACAATGATACATGAAAAATGTTATTTATTACAGAACAGTTTTCCAAAAGCCAAAAGTTTTAACTGCCCAAGTGGGCCTCTAAGCACATATAAATATGTAAAACTGATTTAGTGCCATAATAAAATACTACAAAGTTGCAAGAAAGAAAATAATACAGAAGCTCTGATCTAGTTTACTCTGGTGCATAAAATACCACCCCAAGCATACTGAAATAAAATAACCATCTTATTATGTTTATGGATTTTTTGGGCTAAAAACTCAGAAATGATCTAGGAGAGACAGCTTACCTATTTAACAGGTATGAAACCTCAGCTGGGAAGACTTGAAGGCTAGGGTTTGACTTCACTGTAGTGGACTGGCATCAGGTGAAGGTTTGTTCCTTCATGTGTCTGGTGACTGATGCCAGCTTCTATAACCTTAGCAGAGGTGGGAGCCACAAAGAATAAATGTAACCTCTCCTTGATTGCTTAGGCTTTCTTATCGAATGGTGTTTGGGTTCTAAGAGCAGTATCTAAAAAGACAGCCATGAGGAGGCTGACTCACCTTTTATATCTTAGCTTATTCACATAGTGTCACTTCTTACATGGTTGCTAGCCCACCCAGATTCAAAAAAGGACACACAAATAATCACATGATTGGGAGAGTATCAATGAAACAACAGAAGAAAAATAAATGGGATGGAGGTATTGTTGCCATCATTATTTAAATATATAAACTCTATCACTAAGGGTTATAATTAAATTACAATTTAAATATATAATCTCCCTTACTAAGAGTTGCAGGATGCAGACTTAAGTGAAAAAGCATGGTATATGCTGCCTTTTATAAAAACAAAAGTAGGAAATAAGTTTGGATAAGAAAACACAGGAAAATCAAACAATACATTAACAAAAAATGCTAAATATTGTATGAGAGGTTTGGGGGAGATTATCCAAAAATAGGTAAACAAGGAAAGAGTAAAAAGTAGTTTGTCTTCTTTCTAGTTTTTTGAATCTTGGGAATGTGCATCTTTTGGAAAAAAATTAAAGTAAACATACTGACATATGCATAGTTGCACACATGCATAAGTAATTCTACTAGAAACATCATACATGTTTATGATATTTTTGTTTCACAAAGTGTTTCTGTATGTAAGCCTTTCCTGACACCCTGAGGCAAAGAGCGTAATTTTTGATCCAAAGACAATATTACTTTAAGATCCCTCTCTCTCTGTAACTGTGACTTTCAAAATAAATAAATAAATCTTAAATAAAATAAAAACTATCAATTTTTAGAAACAGGAAACTGTCTTTTGAGCATTCACACTTGCTTGGAGGTCAGCGATACTCCTCGGGAGTACAGAACTTGGAATCAATTCTCACTGCAATTCCTTGTCACCTTTGAAGGTCAAAGTATCAGTTAAGTGCGCCAGAACTGTGGTATAGTGGGCTAAGCCTCCACTTGTGGCACCAGCATCCCATATGGGCACTGGCCCTAGTCCTGGCTGCTGTTCTTCCAATCCAGCTCTCTGCTATGGCCTGGAAAGGCAGCAGAATATGGCCCAAGTGATTGAGCCCCTGCACCCACGTGGGAGACCTGGAAGAAGCTTCTGGCTCCTGGTTTGGACTGGCTCAGCTCTGGCCTTTGCAGCCACTTGGGGAATGAACCAGTGGATCTTTCTCTGTGTCTCCCTCTAACTCTACCCCTCAAGTAAATAAATAAAAATCTTTCAAGGTATCAGTTGATTTTCTCAGGTCTCTTTTCATCCCTCCCTTCCCTCTCCATAATAAGCAATCCCTATTTATTGTTACCCTGAACAGTGCTGTTTGCTATTTCAAATGCAATACATATTTTAAACCTCATAATGACACTGTAAAGAAGGAACTTTTATTATGCCAGTTTTACACATGAATTTGAAAATATCAAAAGATACACCCTGTCCTGTATGTGTGGTAGAGACAGGGCCTGTGAAGGTTTGGTTGGCTGCAAAATTTACAAGTATATTCCACAAACTCAAGACTTCCTACCCTAATGCCATAATATATAACCTTAGTGAAACTTCTCAAATACAGAAAAGGAAATTAAGGTTAAAGGAAAAAGCCATCAGACAAACCCCACACAGCTTCTAAGAGTGGAATCCAGAACCGCTAACTTCTGGTGACTGTGCTTCCTACTGCAACAAATGTCCTCCCTCAGAAACAGGGCATCCACTGTCACCTAACAACCTAGCTGCAACTGCCAGTGACAGGATGTGTTCCAATAAACCTCATTTTCAGGGGAGCTCACAATAGAGCTGCAACAGCCCAGTGGGAAGCTGATTAGCATTACAAAGGGAGAGAAATGGCCCACTTTCCCTGGGCTGTAGTAAGAGTCTTGGGGCCCTGCTGTGGCATAGCTGGTAAAGCCTCCACCTGCAGTGTTAGCATCCAATTTGGGTGCCTGTTTGTATCCAAGCTGCTCTCTTGGCTGCTCCACTTCCAATCCACCTCTCTGCTATGCCTGGGAAAACAGTAGAAAATAGCCCAAGTCCTTGGGCCCCTGCACTCATGTGGGAGACCCGGAGGAAGCTCCTGGCTCCTGGCTTCAGATTGGCACAGTTCCGGCCTTTGTGGCCAATTTGGAAATGAACCAGTGGATGAAAGACCTCTCCTCCCCGCCCCCCAATCCCCCATCCCCCACCCCCACACTCCTCCCACTCCCAACCCCACCCCCTGCTTCTCCTTCTCTCTGTGTAACTCTTATAAATAAATAAATAAATTTTAAAGAGTCTTAATTATGCTAATGCATTTAGAAAATATCCTTTATAGATGGTAGAGGAGCCTTGTAACAAACAACTCTGGAATCTGAGTGGTCTCTAACCTGGGAAAGACTTTTGTTTTGCAGATCATGATGTAGGACTCTCCTGGAGGAAGACTTTTCAAATGCTGCACTGTCCTGGACTTTAAGAAGGATGTCACCAGGAGCCATTTTGCCTCACTGAGGCTTCCTTTGAATCTGTCTAACAATTTACCTGATGGCGTGAAAGGAAGAGCATGCAGCAATAGCATTTCATTGATTGGCATTATGAGTGGTGACTGAGAACCTTCTCTGTGCCCTGCACCCTCTCTGGGCCCTAAAGCACAGTGGAGAAGCAGAGATGGATCAGACACAGTTGCTGACAGCTGCACATGTGGACTGACTGACTTCCCCATCAATGCCAATATCAAATGTACCCTACTTTACAGTCTCCTGACTTTTCTTTTTTTTAAACTTTTATTTAGTAAATATAAATTTCCAAAGTACAGTTTATGGATTACAATGGCTCCCCCCCCCTTAATTTCCCTCCCACTCACACCCCTCCCATCTCCCGCTCCCTCTCCCATTCCATTCACATCAAGATTCATTTTCAATTCTCTTTGTATACAGAAGATCAATTTAGTATATATTAAGTAAAGATTTCGTCAGTTTGCACCCACACAGAACATAAAGTGTAAAATACTGTTTCAGTACTAGTTATAGCATTACTTCACATGGGACAACACATTAAGGACAGAGATCCTACATGAGGAATAAGTACACAGTGACTCCTGTTGTTGACTTAACAATTTGACACTCTTGTTTATGACATCAGAAATCTCCCTAGGCTCTAGTCATGAGTTGCCAAGGCTATGGAAGCCTTTTGAGTTCGCAGGCTTCAATCTTATTCCGACAGGGTCATAGTCAAAGTGGAAGTTCTCTCCTCCCTTCAGAGAAAGGTACCTCCTTCTTTGATGGCCCATTCTTTCCACTGGGATCTCACTGACAAAGATCTTTCATTTAGGTCTTTTTTTTTCCAGAGTGTCTTGGCTTTCCATGCCTAAAATACTCTCATGGGCTCTTCAGCCAGATCCGAATACCTTAAGGGCTGATTCTGAGGCCAAAGTGCTATTTAGGCCATCTGCCATTCTATGAGTCTGCTGTGTATCCCGCTTCCCATGATGGATCATTCTCTCCCTTTTTTATTCTATCAGTTAGTATTCGAAGATACTAGTCTTGTTTGTGTGATCCCTTTGACTCTTAGACCTATCAGTATGATCAGTTGTGAACAGAAACTGATCACTTGGACTAGTGAGATGGCATTGGTACATGTAATCTTGATGGGATTATATTGGAATTCCCTGGCATGTTTCTAACTCCACCATTTGGGGCAAGTCCGATTGAGCATGTCCCAAACTGTACATTTACTCCCTCTCTCATTCCCACTCTTATATTAAAGAGGGATCACTTTTCAATCAATAAAAGTGTGTGAGTGTGTATATATGTGTTTAGTTGCCAGTTGAGAGCCTAGTATTTTCCACATTTTTTAACACTAATCACTGCTGTTCCTAAGCAGGTTAAGAGGCACATTTTCAAAAATTAGCTCATGTTAAATTCCTCTAAGAACTGTTCCACCTGTAGTCAAAGCCCACTTGAGGATTATAAGTTAACAGCAGAGGAAGATGGCGGAATAGTGAGGGCGCGCACCGATAGTCCGGGAAAATTTAGTTTAATAAAAGGGGAGTTACGGTAGCCTCAGAAAAAGGACCAGGAGAATATTGCAGAGGAAACTCTTCTGGATCTAGTGGCTGTGAATCGGAGGACCTACTGGGAGAACAAGGTCGCCCACCGCATGGAAGCCGAGCCACGGGAGCCGCAGGGTCTGCGCGCCAGTGCAGGAAGGGGAGTGCATGTCACACAGGCAACAGCGGGGAGAGTTGGGACGCCCAGGGCTCCAAGTCCACACATTGGCACTGGATGGGGAGGTGAGCTCAATAACCCGAGACATTGGCGGGGAAACAGGGGTCAGAATCCAGAGAGGAGCCGGAAAGTGCACCAGTCTCACTACCAGAGAGAAGGAAAAAAAAAGGTTGGGGGTTTCTCTCTCCGCCAACCTTGCAAAGGTTGCAAGGCTGCAAGGCTTGAAGAGTTTGCAAGAGACAAAGAGCAGGCCCCCTCTCTGGATTTACATAACCACAGGGGAGAGCTAAGGAGCTAAGTCACTACAATTCAGGCGCCTAGGCAACCCAGTGGGAGTCCAGAGGAGAAACAGAGCCTGAACAGACTCTTTGGATAGAAGCCAGAGATTGGGAACTAAATACCATCAATTCTGCACAGCCATGCCGTGCAGTATTACTTACTCCCTGAATAAAATAAATAAATAAATAAATAGAGAGAGATTTACCACACATAACCTGAGGGTGTCACCTTTGCACACCCGTAACATGGAAGAAACAAGCAGAGCTCTCAGGCCACACCCATCTCAAGCCTCCAAGGCTCCTCCAACAGCAGGCAGTCCACTTAACACAGAGATAGTATAAAATAAAAAAAAATAAAAAAAAGCACAGTGACGAAAAAAGAATTAACTATGCCAAGCAACAAACACAGAAATCGAGGGAACAAGATCAATGATGACACTATGATGCCTCCAAATAAACAAAACACCCCAAGCCAAGATTCTGAAGACGATGAGATAGAAGAAATGCAAGATACGGATTTCAAAAAATTTATGATAAGATCATTTAGAAGTTTTCAAAAGAAAATCCTTGAACTACAGAAATCCTTATTGGACAGGATTGAAAATCTCTCTCGTGAAAATGAAATTTTAAGGAAGAATCAAAATGAAACGCAGAAACTAGTAGAACAGGAATGTGTGATAGTGAAGAGAAATCAAAATCAAATGAAGAGCTCAATAGATCAAATGACAAACACATTAGAAAGCCTTAAAAACAGAATGGGTGAAGCAGAAGAGAGAATATCGGACTTAGAAGATAGAGCACAGGAAAACATACAGTCAAACCAAAGAAAAGAAGAGGAAATTAGAAATCTAAAAAATATTGTTGGGAATCTACAGGATACTATTAAAAAAACCAACATTCGAGTTCTAGGAGTTCCTGAAGACATGGAGAGAGAGAAAGGATTAGAAGGCCTTTTTAGTGAGATACTAGCAGAGAACTTTCCAGGTTTGGAGAAGGACAGAGACATCCTAGTGCAGGAAGCTCATATAACCCCCAATAAACATGACCAAAAGAGATCCTCACCACGACACGTTGTAATTAAACTTACCACAGTGAAACATAAAGAAAAGATCCTAAAATGTGCAAGAGAGAAACGTCAGATTACTCTCACAGGATCTCCAATTAGACTCACAGCAGACTTCTCATCAGAAACACTACAGGCTAGGAGGGAATGGCGAGACATAGCACAGGTGCTAAGAGAGAAAAACTGCCAGCTCAGAATATTATATCATGCAAAGCTCTCATTTGTGAATGAAGGTGAAATAAAGACCTTTCATAGCAAACAGAAATTGAAAGACTTTGTGGCCACTCGTCCAGCCCTGCAAAAGATACTTAAAGATGTGCTACACTCAGAAACACAGAAACACGGCCATCAATATGAAAGAAGGGAAAGGAAGAAAAAGCACCAGAAAAAGAGCATGGGAAGCTCACAGCACATACTAGAAAATATCTTTGGGAAAATGGCAGGGCAAAGTCACTACATATCAATAGTCACATTAAACATTAATGGTCTTAACTCTTCAATTAAAAGACACCAATTGACTGATTGGTCAAGGAACACAACCGAACTATTTGTTGCCTACAAGAAACACATCTCTCTAACAAAGATGCATGCAGACTGAAAGTGAAAGGTTGGAAAAAGATATTCCATACCAACAGAAACCAAAAAAAAAAAAAAAGCAGGTGTAGCCATATTAATATCAGACAAAATAAACTTTAATACAAAAACTGTTAAGAGAGACAAAGAGGGGCACTATATAATGATTAAGGGTTCAATTCAACAGGAAGATGTAACTATTATAAATGTATATGCACCTAATTACAGGGCACCGGTCTATTTAAAAGACATGTTAAGGGACTTAAAGGGAGATTTAGATTCCAATACAATAGTACTGGGAGACTTCAATACTCCACTCTCAGAAATAGACAGATCATTTGGACAGAAGATCAACAAGGAAACAGCAGATTTAATCGACACTATTTCCCAAATGGATCTAACAGATATCTACAGAACTTTCAATCCTACATCTAAAGACTTTACATTCTTCTCAGCAGTGCATGGAACCGTCTCTAGGATTGATCACATACTAGGCCATAATGCAAGTCTCAGCAAATTTAAAAGAATTAGAATCGTACCATGCAGCTTCTCAGACCACAGCGGAATGAAGCTGGAAATTAGAACTCAGGAAACCCCAGAAAGTATGCAAACACATGGAGACTGAACAACATGCTCCTGAATGAACACTGGGTCATTCAAGAAATCAAAAGAGAAATCAAAAACTTTCTGGAAGTAAATGAAGACAACAACACAACATATCAAAACTTATGGGATACAGCAAAAGCAGTATTGAGAGGCAAATTTATAGCAATCGGTGCCTATATCAAGAAATTGGAAAGGTACCAAATAAATGAGCTTTCAGCGCATCTCAAGGACCTAGAAAAACTGCAGCAAACCAAACCCAAATCTAGTAGGAGAAGAGAAATAATTAACTCCAGAGAAGAAATTAAGAGGATTGAATCCAAAAAAACACTACAAAAAATCAGCCAACGAGAAGCTGGTTTTTTGAAAAAATAAACAAAATTGACACCCCATTGGCCCAACTAACTAAAAAAAGAAAAGTCAAAATCAATAAAATCAGAGATAAAAAGGGAAATGTAACAACAGACACCACAGAAATAAAAAGAATCATCAGAAATTACTACAAGGACCTGTATGCCAGGAAACAGGAAAATCTATCAGAAATGGATAGATTCCTGGACACATGCAACCTACCTAAATTGAACCAGGAAGACATCGAAAACCTAAACAGACCCATAACTGAGACAGAAATTGAAACAGTAATAAAGGCCCTCCCAAAAAGAAAAGCCCAGGACCAGATGGATTCACTGCTGACTTCTACCAGACATTTAAAGAAGAACTAACTCCAATTCTTCTCAAACTATTCAGAACAATCGAAAAAGAGGGAATCCTCCCAAATTCTTTCTATGAAGCTAGCATCACCTTAATCATTAAGCCAGAGAAAGATGCAGCACTGAAAGAAAATTATAGACTAATATCCCTGATGAACATAGACACAAAAATCCTCAATAAAATTCTAGCCAAGGGCCGGCGCCGTGGCTCAATAGGCTAATCCTCCACCTTGCGGCGCCGGCACACCGGGTTCTAGTCCTGGTCAGGGCGCCGGATTCTGTCCCGGTTGCCCCTCTTCCAGGCCAGCTCTCTGCTGTGGCCAGGGAGTGCAGTGGAGGATGGCCCAGGTGCTTGGGCCCTGCACCCCATGGGAGACCAGGAAAAGCACCTGGATCCTGGCTCCTGCCATCGGATCAGCACGGTGCGCCGGCTGCAGCGGTGGCCATTGGAGGGTGAACCAACGGCAAAGGAAGACCTTTCTCTCTCTGTCTCTCTCTCTTGCTGTCCACTCTGCCTGTCAAAAATAAAAAAAATAAATAAATAAATAAATAAAAAAATAAAAAAAAATTCTAGCCAAAAGAATACAACAACACATCAGGAAAATCATCCACCCAGACCAAGTGGGATTCATCCCTGGTATGCAGGGATGGTTCAACATTCACAAATCAATCAATGTGATTCACTACATTAACAGACTGCAAAAGAAAAACCATATGATTATCTCAATTGATGCAGAGAAAGCATTGGATAAAATTCAACACCCTTTCATGATGAAAACTCTAAGCAAACTGGGTTTGGAAGGAACATTCCTCAATACAATTAAAGCAATTTATGAAAAACCCACGGCCAGCATCCTATTGAATGGGGAAAAGTTGTAAGCATTTCTACTGAGATCTGGCACCAGGCATGGATGCCCACTCTCACCACTGCTATTTAACATAGTTCTGGAAGTTTTAGCCAGAGCCATCAGACAAGAAAAAGAAATTAAAGGAATACAAATTGAGAAGGAAGAAGTCAAACTATCCCTCTTTGCAGACGATATGATTCTTTATTTATAGGATCCAAGAACTCTACTAAGAGAATATTAGAACTCATAGAGGAGTTTGGCAAAGTGGCAGGATATAAAATCAATGCACAAAAATCAACAGCCTTTGTATATACAAGCAATGCCATGGCTGAGGAAGAACTGCTAAGATCAATCCCATTCACAATAGCTACAAAAACAATCAAATACCTTGGAATAAACTTAACCAAGGACATTAAAGATCTCTACGATGAGAATTACAAAATCTTAAAGAAAGAAATAGAAGAGGATACCAAAAAATGGAAAAATCTTCCATGCTCATGGATTGGAAGAATCAACATCATCAAAATGTCCATTCTCCCAAAAGCAATTTATAGATTCAATGCAATACCAATCAGTATACCAAAGACATTCATCTCAGATCTAGAAAGAATGATGCTTAAATTCATATGGAGGCACAAGAGACCTCGAATAGCTAAAGCAATCTTGTACAACAAAAACAAAGCCGGAGGCATCACAATACCAGATTTCAGGACATACTACAGGGCAGTTGTAATCAAAACAGCATGGTACTGGTACAGAAACAGATGGATAGACCAATGGAACAGAATTGAAACACCAGAAATCAACCCAAACATCTACAGCCAACTTATATTTGATCAAGGATCTAAAACTAATTCCTGGAGCAAGGACAGTCTATTCAATAAATGATGCTAAGAAAACTGGATTTCCACGTGCAGAATCATGAAGCAAGACCCCTACCTTGCACCTTACACAAAAATCCACTCAACGTGGATTAAAGACCCAAATCTCCAACCTGACACCATCAAGTTATTAGAGAACATTGGAGAAACCCTTCAAGATATTGGCACAGGCAAAGATTTTCTGGAAAAGACCCGGGAGGCACAGGCAGCAAAGCCAAAATCAACTATTGGGATTGCATCCAATTGAGAAGTTTCTGTACTGCAAAAGAAACAGTCAGGAGAGTGAAGAGACAACCGACAGAACGGAAAAAAAAAATATTTGCAAACTATGCAACAGATAAAGGGTTAATAATCAGAATCTACAAAGAGATCAAGAAATTCCACAAAAACAAAACCAACAATCCACTTAAGAGATGGGCCAAGGACCTCAATAGACATTTTTCAAAAGAGGAAATCCAAATGGCCAACAGGCACATGAAAAAATGTTCAAGATCACTAGCAATCAGGGAAATGCAAATCAAAACCACAATGAGGTTTCACCTCACCCCGGTTAGAATGGCTCACATGCAGAAATCTACCAACAACAGATGCTGGCGAGGATGTGGGGGAAAAGGGACACTAACCCACTGTTGGTGGGAATGCAAACTGGTCAAGCCACTATGGAAGTCAGTCTGGAGATTCCTCAGAAACCTGAATATAACCCTACCATTCGACCCAGCCATCCCACTCCTTGGAATTTACCCAAAGGAGTTTAAATTGGCAAACAAAAAAGCCCTCTGCACCCTAATGTTTATTGCAGCACAATTCACAATAGCCAAGACCTGGAACCAACCTAAATGCCCATCAATGGTAGACTGGATAAAGAAATTATGGGATATGTACTCTTTAGAATACTATACCGCAGTAAGAAACAACAAAATCCAGTCATTTGCAACAAAATGGAGGAATCTGGAACACATCATGCTGAGTGAAGTAAGCCAGTCCCAAAGGGATTAATACCATATGTTCTCTCTGATTGGTGACAACTGACTGAACACCAAAAAGGAAACCTCCTGAAGTGAAATGGACACTATGGGAAACGATGACTTGATCAGCATAGCCCTGTTAATGAACAACTTAATACATTATCCCTCTTAGTAGTTTTTTTTGTCTGTTCTACTTAATATGACTGGTTTAATTCTATAATTAATACACTGTTATTCTTAAGTGTTGAAAATTAACTGAAATGTGATCCCTGTTAAACATAAGAGTGGGAATAAGAGAGGGAAGAGATGTATAATTTGGGACATGCTCAGGCTGACTTGCCCCAAATGGTAGAGTTAGAAACATACCAGGGGATTCCAATTCAATCCCATCAAGGTGGCATGTACCAATGCCATCTCACTATTCCAAGTGATCAATTTCAGTTCACAATTGATCATAATGATAGGACTAAGAGTCAAAGGGAGTGCATAAACAAGTCTAGTACCTGCTAATACTAACCGATAGAATAAATAAAGGGGAGAGTGATCCAACATGGGAAGTGAGATACTCAGCAGACTCATAGAATGGCAGATGTCCTAAACAGCACTCTGGCCTCAGAATCAGCCCTAAAGGCATTCGGATCTGGCTGAAAAGCCCATGAGAGTATTTCAAGCATGGAAAGCCAAGACACTCTGGCACAAAAAAAAAAAAAAAAAAAATGAAAGATCTCTGTGAGTGAGAATCCAGTGGAAAGAACAGGTCATCAAAGAAGGAGGTACCTTTCTCTGAAGGGAGGAGAGAACCTCCACTTTGAATATGACCTTGTCTAAACAAGATAAGAGTCGGAGAACTCAGAGGGCTTCCATAGCCTTGGAAACTCATGACTGGAGCATAGGGAGATTACTGATGCCATAGACAGGAGTGTCAATTGGTAAAGTCAACAACAGGAGTCACTGTGCACTTACTCCTCATGTAGGATCTCTTTCCTTAATGTGCTGTACATTGAGATTTAATGCTATAACAATTACTCAAACAGTATATTTCACTTTGTGTTTCTATGGGGGTGTAAACTGTTGAAATCATTACTTAATGTATACTAAACTGATCTTCTGTAAAAAAAAAAAAAAAGAAAGAAAGAAATTATCAGTTCCCAACTTGACTCTCACTGGGATTAAACATGACAATAGGTCTGATCTGATTTCATCATCATTTAAAAAACATCTATTATTTTTCACTTTATGTTTCTGTGTGGGAGCAAACTGTTGAAAGCTTTACTTAATGTATACTAAGCTGATCTTCTGTATATTAAGAGAATCGAAAATGAATCTCGATGTGAATGGAAGGGGAGAGGGAGTGGGAAAGGGGAGGGTTGCGGGTGGGAGGGACGGTATGGGGGGGAAGCCATTGTAATCCATAAGTCGTACTTTGGAAATTTATATTCATTAAATAAAAGTTAAAAAAAAAATAAGTTAACAGCAGAGTAAAGCACCACTAGAGAACACAGTAGAAACTGCAAACTACTTTAGAAAAAAAAAAGTCATTTCTGATAGGATAATTAATGGTATTTAATTTATTTATCACTGCTAGTTTTATGTCCCATGGCAGAATTTCATCAAGTCAAGATAAATTTGTGCCTTAAAGAAGTACACTCAAAGTGATAATTTCTGATATTAGGGAATAATACCTAACAGAGCTGTGTGAATCATTAAATGATCCTAATACTTGGCATGCTTCTAAATAATATTTCCTAGCATTCTTGTTTTCCAAGACCTTGAAACATTACTGTCTGATTCTTCTGGGTCCAGCACATACCATAGGCTCAAACACAGAAAAATATAAAATAAAATGAACTGCTCTTCTTGAAAAACTGATACCCCAACAGGGGTATCAGAAACAGCCTTCTCTCTGAGCTGAGACTGATGCTCCCCTATGTAATCTACAGATTTATGTCTGATTTTTTTCTTTGCACAACACAATTCATGTGGTTTATTTTTAGTATGCATTATTCTGATATAACACTGCATATATGTATATATATGAAGTTATGTGTGTGTATATATATAATTTACTGTCAATACTTTTATGCACTCAAAGATGTAGCAATATATCATGAAAAGATTACACTGTGATGTCAGTGCTATCACTTAACAACTTATTTTTTAATAAGTGATAAACTTTTGGATAAGATATTATAATCGGTAGAATGGGGTTAATTGTACTGTGCCCTAATTTCCTGTCAAAATTTTATATGCCACAAATGAAAAAATTCATGTGAGAACCCTTTAAAAAATCACAAATCACAGTAAATTTATAAAGCTTTATTATCTAAAATGACTAAAGTTTTGTTAATAGTAATTCATTAAAACAAGCTATCAGTTTGTTAGTGATGCTTCTCACTAATCTTAGAGAACGTGTATTAATCAATGTTTTCCACAGAAACAGAACCAAATGTGTGTGTACATGTGAATGAGAGAGAGAGAGCAAGAGAAGAGAGGAGGAGTTTCTTTCAAGAAATTGGCTCCTGAAGTCGTGGAAGCACGCAAAGTCCAAAATTTGAGAGTAGGCTGGTGGGCTGGTGATCCAAGAAAGAGTTGTAGTTTCAGTCCAAAAGCAGCCTGTTGAAAGAATCCCCTCTTTTTGTAGGCACCTCAGTCTTTTCCTCTTGGACTTTCAAATATCTGATGAGGCCCATTCACATCATGGAGAGTAAATTGCTGAATCTACATTCTACTAATTTAAATGATAACCTCATGTAAAGGATACCTTTGTATCTAATATGGCTTTATAGCACCTTTCATCTTCATGAATTAACTTCTAAATATAAAAACTAAGAGGAAACATCAAAATATATAACTGGATATCCCTTGGGGTTGCCATCAAAATAGTCAGGAAAGACCAAGCTCTTGACTTTGTTTTGTTTGGTTTCTCAGGCTCTCAAGTTAAGCCAATCTCGGGCTTTGAACCTAATCCAATGTAGACACTCTGGTGAACCTCTTCTCCAGCTTTCAAAGCTCAACCAGAATGTCTCTAATTTATTTTCACTCCTGTTTTCAGACTCATATCCACAATTCAAATGGACCTACTAATAAAGATAATCTACCTCAGATTGAAATTTAGGTTAACTACGATCTTTAAAAGCCCAAGATTAAATCCCCTTCTCATAGTTTTTAGGTAGATACTTGACTGCAGTTAAGGAACATATTATTTCTCAGCCTTTTTCTACAGTTGGGTAGCAATCTGGTCACTGGGATACATGCAGAAATAGTGTGTGAAACTTCTGGGAAATTTTTAAAGATTTGAAGCATGCTTTTTGTCATCTTTATGTCTGTCCTGGTGACCAGAATTTGGGTAAAATGACTGAAGCAGGATTAGCTTTTAGGGACAATAAGATATCACAAGGAATGAAAACCTGATGTAATCTCAAGTAAAGTATACAACTAATCCTGCAGAATGAGTTCTAGGGCATAAACCTCACCATAAAATTGTCCTCCCCAAGACAAGCCACGCTGTTCTGCATACTGCTTATAGCTCAATCATTTGTTGTGGGCTCCCCTCAGAAGGCAGATGCCCTTTCTGGGAAAGATAACAGTCAATATTCCAGACTGGAGGGTCAACTGTGAGTTTCAATTATCCATAGCAGGCTTAGCATTGGGTGCAATGAAGAAGATTAGGTATGATATCAAAACACCTGTAGTGATTAAATGAAGAGGACAATGAGTCAAGGAAAATCCACTCATGCAAAAAATGTTGAAGAAGAATGTATAATACGTTAGATACAATCAGTTTCTTCTGTCACATGGGATCATTATTCTGATAAAATGTTTGCTCTCCATCTTCACTGCATGTTTTCACTCTACCTTATAGTAAAGCTCCTTGAGAGACTATAATTGCCATCTCTACTTCCTCACTTCCCATTTCCTACTTAGCCTACCTCTGTTATACACCAAATCAAAAGGCCTGGTCTTAATCTTCACTTAAGCAGTATTTGTCAGTTAATCATTTATCACTGAAATATTTTTTTGCAATAGTGCCATTGGCTTCTAGCACAACAACCACTGTTTCTTAACTCCATCCTCCTCAGTTTCTTAATTCTAAATGCTAATGTTCTAGCCTTCCCTTCTCCTTCCCCATCTTTCTCTTCCCAGTCCTCTGGTCTCTTCTCTTCACACTCTTCCCTAGAGAATATTATGTAGTCACATGGATTTAAGTACCTTCCCAACTGGCTACTGATTTTATGGGTCTAACATTTTTTCAGTCTTTTTTAGAAGCATCTTTGGCCTTCATATGCCTCATGTCAGTAGAAACACCTCTATACCAAGTTATTTCAAGCAAAAATGTCTACAGGTACTACCTCATCTCTTTGGATGCAAAGCTTTCCCCCAGCTGTAAATCTCTGTTCTATATTAAAATGTCTTCCAAAGTTTTATTTCAAGTTCTGATCTTACCCTGAGCTCAGGATTGCTAAATCCAACTCCCTATCTGGTATCTCCATATGTATATGTAACAAGTTTGTTATTATGACTTAATATACTTAATATGACTTAAACAGACCTTGTAAACTTGCCCGTAGCCTGATCCATCCTTAATATTTCATGGCTCAGTAAATTCACAATTCATCAACTTTACTCAAATCTAAAACCTAGTGGTCAACTTTAATCCCGTTCTTTCCTGTCATTCCACGTGGAATTCTGTAGCCAATTTTGTTTACTATCAAAATCTACCCAAGATTTGGCTACTTATACTTCTAATGCCATCAGTTTGGTCCTTTGTTATGACTTACCTGGACTCATAGAGTAGCCTTCTACTTCTTCTTTCTTGTCTCCCAATTCCACACTTAGCTTCTCACAATCTTGTCCACACTAACCAGAATTTTCTTTTAAAATAACCAGATTAAGTTGCTGTCCTGCTCCGAATTCTCCAAGGTCTTCTCATCACACTCAGAACAAAATCTAAACTCTTTCAGGCCTCACCCTGTCCTCGGTGCTGAGAAGATGTGACTGCTTTTCTCATACTCCTTTCTGCTTCGCTTGCTCTGCTCTAAGTAAGCTGACCTCCTCTCTGGCCTTTGCAACTCTTTTCTGCTTGGAATGGTTGTTCCCCCAGTGTTGCTATGACTCAATTCTTTCACTTCCCTCAGGTTTCTGATCTATCTGGAAGGGCTTTCTTAGTCCATTTAAAACTTATCCTCATTACTATCTCTAACATTTTTAACATTGTCTTTAAAAGTAAAAGTAACAGTACTTTTTAAGATTTAATAGCAACAAATCTGTTTGTTTCTTATACATCTCTCCCAATAGAATACAAATTTCATGAATTATAAAATATGTATCTTCCCTGTTTTCCTTTCTTTTCTAGCAAAGCACAGGGTAGGTGCTAACTAAAAAGTTCTTTAATGAATGAACCAGTAAATGTTAGCTACCAAAGTATTATTTATTAAACACTTAATAAAGACTAGATTCTGCACTAAATATCCTGCACACATTGTTTTTTTCTTATTATTATTATTTTAAATATCCAATGTAATACTCTCTTGATTAGTTTGAGCTACTGAAACAAAAATACCATTGACCAGGTGGCTTAAACAACAGAAATGTCTTCCTCATAGTTTTGGATGCTATGAAATCCAAGATCAAAGTGACAGCCAATTCAATTCCTGGTGATGAATGTCTTCCTGGTTACATCTTCACATGGTGGAAGGTTATATGGAAAAGTAAGCCCTCTGCATCTCTTATAAGGGTACTAAATCTCATCATGAGGGCTCTATTCTTGTGACCTAATTACCTCCAAAAGGCTCAGTCTCCAAATACCACCATATTGGGATCCAGTTCCAACACAAGAATTTTAGGGAGATTAATATTCAGTTCATACCAGGTAGGTTGTTCTAGTACCCTTTTAAATATATGAAAGCTGAGTTTTCCCCTGATTCTCTCAGAGAGAAAGTAGTTGGGGTACTTCAAGCTCAGACCCTTAATCACAGGGTTGTGATATCACTCAGATCTCTAGGTTCATTGGGTGGTGAAAGGGTAGGAAGAGTAGTGCTTGGTGGAGAGATAATGAACTGAATACGGGCCGATTAACTCTCTTGTTCCTAGGGCATTTAGTTAGAAATAATGAGCGCAATGAATGAGTCAAAAGTCAGAGCTAGAAGTTAAGAAAATAGATTATATTTAAAACTGTGGCTTTGGGAGAGTTCTCAGGTTGAGCAAGTTTTAGAAACATGCTCAAACAGAGAAAAAAAAAATGGTGCAATACCTGTAACTAATGGAGATATAAGAAACATGAGTGCCTACTGTATCACAGCACACTCCTATGAAATATCCCCAAGGAAGGATTTCCTGTCAAGAAGATATGTTATGATGAATCATCAGAATATATAAAAATTCAGAGCTTAACTATTCAAGATGCCACAAGACAAGATCTCATCATGATATTGGGAAAACTACTTAATCTTTCTAAGCCTTCTTTTTGACCACTTTTTTTTGATTTTAAAAAATGATCATGAGATAACTATAGTCATATCAAGATGGCTATATTTATAATTTGAAACTCATTACAAATTTTACAAAGACCAATCACTCCAACTTTCCCCTATAGAGAAAACTGGGCTTCTACATGGGCCAACTGATACGTACATTTCATTGAGCTCTAGTATCAATGCAAAGGCATAATCACAACACAAGATTAAATCCCACCTCACCATCTCCTTAGAATCTTTAGTGTTCTGTTTCAAAGGCTTATCTTTGTAAACTTCAGAGCACTATACTTTTACATATATTATATACACACAGATATTTTACTTAAAATATTAAATACACATATATATGAGTATATAATATATATATCAAGTGTTCACAAATGTGTGTATGTTTGTAGATGAACTGTTTAGAAACAGACTGTCATTTCATAGAGCTTACATTGTAGGATGTTTCTAGGAAGTTAATATGACAGAGTAGAGTCTAAGTTAAACATATGTTAAATATGTACTGAGTGCCTTTTATCCCCATAACACAGAAATAAATCCAACTTATTTTTCAGTGCCCAGTTGAAATGCTATCTTTTCTATGAATCCTGTCAGCATTTCTGATACAATTGGAAGTCACTTTTTCCTCCTTTCAGATCCATAGCTGTGCATTGTTCATTTACTTATCTCTTCATTCAACATATATTTAATGAACATCTACTCTGTACACAGGTAGATACCCAAGAGAAAGTTGTTCAGTAAATGAATCAATATTACTTGGATATTAGATGAGAAAATACTGTTTATCACACACTTAGTAAAGACCAGAATGGATTAAGTGTCCTAAATGGAATTTTTTTTGACAGAGTTAGACAGTATGAGAGAGATAGAGAGAAAAGTCTTCCTTCCGTTGGTTCACCCCCCAAATGGCTGCTATGGCTGGCGCTGCGTCGATCCGAAACCAGGTGCCAGGTGCTTCCTCCTGGTCTCTCATGCGGGTACAGGGCCCAAGCACTTGAGCCATCCTCCACTGCCTTCCCGGGCCATAGCAGAGAGCTTGACTAGAAGAGGAGCAACCAGGACTAGAACCTGGCGCCCATATGGAATGCCGGCGCTGCAGGCGGAGGATTAACCAAGTGAGCCACAGCGTTGGCCCCAATGGACTTTTTTTATTCCACAAAAGTCCACCATGGTAGGATTGTTTAGAAGACTGAGGATATAGTAGCAAATAAAACAGAGAATGTTCTCTTGAAGTATATCATCCATGAGAATAATTAGACAATAAACAAAATAGATATATGAAATTTAAATAATATATGATAACACTGATAAGTGTTATGAAGAAAAGTGTGATTACGGGATAGAGGGGCTTAGTGATATAAATTTAAATAGTAGGTTGAATATGAGCGCAGTACTGCATGAAGTGAAGGGGTAGAACTAAAAACATGTCTGATGAAGAGTATTCCATGTAGAGGGCAAATGCAATGTAAAATCCTGAGGCTAGAGCACACGAGTGTGGTGAAGAGCAGACAATAGATAGAGACAGAGAAAATTAAATTAGAAAGTGAGCTAAGAAGTAGATTCTGTAATATTTTGTAGGTCAAGTCAAGGAATTTGTTAAGAACATAAAGTGATGCTGCCTTCAAATTTAAAAAGTATTTCAATTTCAAGATGACAGATTTAGTATGATATATCAGAGTAGGAAGAAGGTTATATTTCAAATCAAAAACAAAGAAAAATCCAAAAGACAAATAAACATGAATTTCTTTCTCAAACCAAGTTATGAACAGCCTTTAGGCTTATTTGTAAAATGAGGACAGCACTGTCCAAAGGAAAGAGTGAGAACAACACAGTCCAAAATAGCTAAGAGTTAAGCTTTAACACTGGCACACATTTCTGAAATCCTTTCCACATGAAAAAAGCACCTTGGAGAAGGAAAGGTGTTTCCTATGCCAGAAGCAGAAAGGAAAAGAATCTGGCTGTTACTTTGTTGATAAAAATCACATATCGCAAGAACAAACAAATCCACCAGAAAATGAATCAATCAGCAAGGTGTATAAGAAAAAGGTAGGCATGAATTATCAGTGTGCTTCCAGTACTGACCAGGAAGCACAGTGTCCTAGGAAGATAAAATGACGCAAATAGGCCCAATTCTCCCTGTTGACAATACAGATGTATGAGACCATGGGAGCCTGATGCCGTTAAATTTTAGGAGTCATTCAACCAGCCCTCCTTATTCTGAGTCCATGCTCACGACCTGCCTTCTGATAATCTAACTTCCCAAGGTGTTTTTCTACAGAAGAGAGTTTTCTGGTGTGCTGGGAAGCTACATTTTACTCTATAAATTACAGCATTGGCATTCTGGATTCTATACTGTATTCTCCTGTGGATTTAGTTGATGTGAATCAGCATGTATAAGTCCAGTACAGCTCTAGAAAACTGACACTCTCTGCTTTCTGAATCTGTAAGACTAGAGGTCAGACCATGGGCTGTGATGAACTCAGCAAGTGATGCCCTGCTGGGGAAAGCTTGTAACTAGACAGCCACGCACACCATTTTTTAACTTCCTCACTATCAACTTCAAAAGAGTTGTGTAGTTTCAATGAAATAATGTATTTGAAAATGTTTAGAAAACTGTAAAGTCCTTTGGAGAAACAATAAAAAGTACGTAGAAGATGGTAAGAGGAATTAGCTGAATATATACTCTATCTTTTGCCCAATTGGCTGTTCAGGATCACCTATAGTCTAGAAGAAAAATCCTCAGGGGCTGGCGCCGTGTCTCACTTGGTTAATCCTCCGCCTGTGGCGCCAGCATCCCATATGGGCACCGGGTTCTAGTCCCGGTTGCTCCTCTTCCAGTCCAGCTCTCTGCTGTGGCCTGAGAGGGCAGTGGAGGATGGCCCAAGTGCTGGGCCCCAGCACCTGCATGGGAGACCAGGAAGAAGCACCTGGCTCCTGGCTTTGGATTGGCACAGCACTGGCCATAGCAGCCATTTGGGGGGTGAACCAACAGAAGGAAGACCTTTCTCTCTGTCTCTCTCTCTCACTGTCTATAACTCTACCTGTCAAATAAAATTTAAAAAAAAAAAAGAAAAATCCTCAATCTACGATGATGGGGTTACGAGCCCCACGTAGAAATTCAAACTCATAGAGACAGGTTCAGAAATTAATACTTTATCTTTCTTTGAATATTTTTCTATCAGGGCTAGAAATTCTGGATTTTCCTTTTAAGATGCAACGTTACAATAAAAAAAAAAAACTGGCCCCACCACTGACTCATGTGACTTACCTGTGTGTAAGTGGATGGATAAGTAGAGTACTTAGGACGTACTTATCAACAGGCCCAACTGCATAATTTGTAGGGCTCTATGCAAAATGAAAATGTGGAACCTTTTGTTTAGAAAGCATGAAATAGTACTGTAAGAAGTCTTAAAATACAGATATATATTTCTTACTTCCCCTGTCTGTCTTTTGACTTGTCATGGTGCTTTTTATTTGCTATTCAATGTTATTCTAAGAATAATCATTTTTTAAAAATTTTAACATAAATTTAATCATCCACTTTTATATTTTGCGATACCAGCTTTAAGTGAAAATATAAAAGAATTTAACTCACTTGTACAATACTGAAATTATGCAATTCTTACAGGCTAGACTAGTATTTTTTTCTTTATAGAACAGAGAAATGTATTTTTTTCTTTATAGAATAGAGAAATGTTGCACAAAAATAACTCAGCTGATTTCATTTCATGTCTTGATACATGCACATTATACTGACACTTTCTACCTTCAGTGTACTGATGAACAAAGATAGACTGGGAAAAAAACTATGATTTTTTTCCCTTTCCTTCTCTCTAAAAAATTTTATTGGTTTTCGTGTTGTTTGAACAACAGAGAGACAGAGAAAGAGCCACAGATACAGACAAAGAGATATCTTCTGCCTGCTAGTTCACTCCTCAAATGCCTATAACAATCATGATGGCCAGGAGCCCAAAACTCAACTCAACTCAACTCTGGGTCTCTCATCTGGATTACAGGGAGCCAAGCACTTGAGCCGTCACTGCTGACTCCCAGGTCTGCATCAGTAGGAAACTGATCAGAAGCAGAACTGGGATTCAAACTAGGCACTCTAATATGGGATCGCAGGCATCCCAAACAACAACCTAACTGCTGTGCAAAAAGCTTGCCCTTCTGTTTCCTTCTATGCTATCCTTTTCTGCATAAGGGGGCGGCTAATTAATCGGGGTGGGGGGATGAGTATGAAGGAGGATGATTTTTTTTTACTTCGTCATCTATGCTTGTCAGACGCCATTGCCTTCTTCCTGCCTTTGAAGAAAGCTCTGGTTTGAACAGAAATCACGGTGTCTTGGGGCTGTTGGCACTCTCACATAGTCAGTCATAGACAAAGCAAATTTTAACTATGTAACATTCAGTCTCACTGATCTCTCAGGCATTTGGGTCCCATGAAATTCTGTGCTCACATTACATCACAGCTGTTATGTGGTTTGCAGAAAGAAAAAGCAAAGCAGATGTGCATGGCAAGTGTATCTTCTATGCCTAAAATCATTAAAATATAGTAATAAGAAATTAAGAATTTTAAGACAGCAAGAGCAAAATATTAACTCAAGCAGTAGATTGTTCTATGCATTATGAAGCCAGCTCTTCCAGGCACAGCTTTAAGAAAAAATAATTATATTTTCATAACAACCATATGAGGTTAGCATTATAATCATCTTCCATTTCAGAAAGAGGGAACAGACACAGAAAGGTTAAGTATACTATTTAAGTGCTAATAAGAGCTAAGAAGTGGCAGATCTGGGATTTGAACCCAGGATTTTAGGCTCAAGAATTCATGATTTTAACCAGTACACACTGTTGCTTCTCCTTAGAGGCATTGATTTATAATTCAATTCCAAGTTTCTTTGGCTCCTTTTCCCTGCCTTATTTTTAAAAAATCTTTAACAGACAATTCATATTCATCATAAATGAACTCATAGATATTGCAGGCATTTACTGTAATTGACTCTAGTCAAAAGATGTTAGCAGCTATAATGAATAATGATAATAGCTATCTTGGAATGCTTTCTATGGGCCCAGCAATTTGATGAGGAGGTTGTTGCTATTATCTGCCCTTATGGACGAGAACATAGAGGCCTAGAGAAATCGAGTAACCTGTGTCAGACTCAGATAATAAGTGGTACAGTCAGGATTTGGCCTCAGACAATCTGACACCAACACTCATGAACTCACATAGTTTGTCATAGTGCTATGATTCTCCAGATGTCCATTTTAATGGTGTCAAGGGTGAGCAACCAGGATCAGCCCTGTAAACAGTTTCCTTCTGCTAGGATTTTGTTCAGTCTCACAGGCTCAAAATTAGAGGTATAATTTAGAGGCAAAAATAGAGTCTGACATTCAAATCTCTATCCTAGTGCAAACTTGTTGTTTTCTACTAAGAGCTTCTTCTGTTTGAAAAAATTCAAATAGTTTTAAACTAAAACAAGATGCCAGAAATATAAAAGAACCATAAAATTTAAGGATATTGCCTTTGGAGAAACTGTATCTCTAGCATATATACTCTAACCAAAGAGAGGTAGTAATTGGATGAACTGTCTTAACTGAATCTGATAAAGGAGAAAGCTGAAGTCTTGGTCTTACTTCTGACATCCATTAACACCACATAATTCTTTAAACAACCTTGAGATCAAAAGACACAAGCATAAAGCTGGAAAGCTCCCAGATCTGTCTCTAAAAGAGTTTTCTATTCAAAAGCTTCTTTCAGATAGTATAATTGCTACAATAGATCACATAATTAAATAACAAAAGCATAATCAGGATAACCATTTACAAAAAAAAAAAAAAAAACTTACTAAATTAGGTAATATAAAAAAGAAAAGAAAGCCTGAAGAAATAATTTTGGTCTAGGACATAAAATTAACTAGGGAGCTAAGGGACTGTTAAAGTCCAGAAGCCTTTTGTAATGATGAAAGACTTTTAAATTCCTGGCAAATTTTCAATGTGCATAAAGGAAAATTAGGACTGTTCCTCCTAACGGGTTTTTAATTATAAAATAATTTTATTTAAAAGTAGCTAAATTTTTTTACCTGATATTGTATATTTCACAAATAATTGAAGATCTATTCAAGAGCACTTGGTTTTCTTGTTAATGTTCACTTAAGGATCACAACGTATTACAGACTTTTAAAACATAATGAAAACGTAAACTTATCAAAAACACACACACACAAACAGGAAATACAGGGATAGAGAAGTGTACTTGCTGGTGGAAAAAGGCATTCATGCACTTCCCTATTCCTCTTACTGAATCACACAATTTGCCTATTTTCTGTGTTTTAAATAGCAGCTGCCTTAGCTTTGGTGCCCCAGAGAACAGAGCCAGAAACAAAGTCCTAAGTGCAAACATATGAAACTGACGAAAGGGTTAGGAATTAACAGTCAAGAAACTGGTACAGAGAAGTGAGAGGAATATAATAATGTGTTATGGAGCTGGTTGTTGGCCACTGCTACTATGGGGAACACAGTATGCTAACTGACAAAAAGAAAAGGAGAAGTCATATAACATCTATCTCAAGTCACTGACTCCCTGGGGGAAAAGGGAGGTGTGTAGTTATTCATTGGCAGTTATTCTGTGGTCAAAGCACCATGCCTCCCAACAAATGCACATAGATACATGTGTAGTCACACTCACCCACTTCAGGATTCCACATGTAGATCAAGTAGGTCCCAGTGGATGTCTCATGCCCCTGTGAATTAGAAACTGCAGGTCAGGAAGCCAGAAGCAGGCACTGGACAGGCCTGACACGCTGCCAGGGAGCTCCTGCCCGAGCCAGGAAGAAGCCTGCATGGAACATGTCACGCAGCTGTGGTTGAAGTAAGAGGTGTGCAGTGGAGAGGATTTGAGCAGTGCCCACGAGGAGCCCAATAGACTGGCCAAGTTCACTTCAGATCAATTTCTACTCTGTTCTGAGCAGCTGTTTTACAAACATTTTGGTGACATAGATGAATTCTTCCACTGTCTTCTTAAAGTAGTAAAGAAAGTGTGCTAAAGGGGCCGGCGCCACGGCTCAGTAGGCTAATCCTCCGCCTGCGGCGCCAGCACACCAGGTTCTAGTCCCAGTCGGGGCGCCAGATTCTGTCCCGGTTGCTCCTCTTCAGGCCAGCTCTCTGCTGTGGCCCGGGAGTGCAGTGGAGGATGGCCCAAGTACTTGGGCCCTGCACCCACATGGGAGACCAGGAGAAGCACCTGGCTCCTGCCATCGGATCAGCGCGGTGCGCCGGCCGCAGCAGCCATTGGAGGGTGAACCAACGGCAAAAGGAAGACCTGGTCCATTCCCATAGGGTTGCTGCTCACTGGATGCAGTCACATCACTGTCAAGTTCAGCCATCTTGCCTCTGCCTGAAGCATTCTCTGTTTTCTGTTGTACTTGTTTGCCCAGGCACCCTCTATCTTAGACTGAACAATTTTTGCTTCCAATAGCATCTTTCTTCAGCTTCTTCACTTTTCTGCACTGACATTCATCATCTTCTCTAGTCTCACTGTCTCTTTCTTCTCTTAAAAGGAATGATTTCCCCACGGTCCTGATCTTCATCCACAGAATTTACTCAGAGATGCATTAATATCTGTCTTCCCATCAGAGGACATCCTCTTCCTCATTCCCAACCTTCTACCCACTCCTTCAGCTGTCTCCTCTCTGGAGCTCAAATAAAAGTGCTGAAACCAACATCTAAAACAGAGTCTGTTCTAACCGAATTTGCAGCCTTCTCTATGAAGCTGTGTCTCCTAGTTCTGTTAATAACATATTCATCCTTGCAGTTTCCTAGGTGCTAGGCCCTATTTATTAGCACCCTACTAAGTCTTATGTTATTAAGAATAACATGAATTTATTCTAGATGTTTCTCAAAAAGAATGAGCATTGGATTCTCTTGCTTTTAAATAAGTCAATAGAAAATGCACCCAGACTCCCTTGAAGGTCATCTGCATCTTCACGTTAACTTCACTTCATCTTAACTGTCCCAAAGATGAAGACCTTTTGGATCTAGAAAAGTCTGAAACAACAACAAAAAATCATCACCTTCCTGCTAATGCACACTCTGGGAAACAAAAGATGATGGCTCAGGTACCTTTAAACTATTTGGGAGACCTGGATTGAGTTCTGGTCTCCTGCTTTGATCTGCCCTAGGCCCTACTATTGCAGGCATTTGAAGAAATGGTCAGCAGATGGGATCTCTCTTTCTCTCTCCCTATGCGTAGCAAGTAAATAAAATAAAAATAATTTTTAAAGTCTAAGATGCATTCTTTTACATTTTTAAATAGTTTCTTGGTCATCTACATACTCATATATATAAAGGAAAAGTTCATGGAAGGTACTTGAGGGGTTCCCAAGATGGCAGTATAGCAGGACAATCCAAGTCACATGGGTCAAAATAGACAGTTAAAAAGGAGAGAGGATACATGCCAGACATTGAGTCATGGGAAATTCATGATGGGAAGCCCAGGACACCAACAGAGAGTGGGCAGGTTCAAAGTGAAGGAGAAAATAAGAGAGGAAAGCAGAGTAGGCACAGCAGAAAAGTAGAACTGGGAGACTAGCACCAGCCCCCAACAGACCAAATTAGAAGGGAAACTGTGGGATCATGGAGCTACAGACAGCAGCAGGAGAAGGTTGGCAAACTGTGTTTGAAGATCCACACAGGAAAAAAGAGGTGGTATAAAGGGACAAATAGAGAATCCCCATGCCCATCTATGTCCCTCCCTCCCCCTAAATGGACCTGAGGCCAGCTGCAAGACATATTGTTTACTTATATGTTTTAATGTAAGCAGGGGACTACCACCTTTGCCTCCTGTGCACATGCCCATCAATTGGGGGGGCCACCTCACCACACTCCTCACCCAGGAATGAGGACCACAACATTTCAGAATAATTTCCTTCCCACCATGCAAGGTATACAACAAGAAGTCCTGAATATAGAAAACTCAAGCTCATTCCACATGTGAGAAGCAAGCTGAGCCCCAGTAGGCAGGGGTCTGTGCACCAGAGCTCATACCCGCCCCCATCAGGCTTGAGAAGTGAGCTGGGCTCCAGTAGGCAGGGTTGCATGTTTCCACTTGCAATGCACAAATAGCAGCTCAGATCACAGGGAAACCTCACCATAAGTACAAAGAAACAAACTAAAGAGAAAAGAAACAAGACAAAAAAAGAAAAAATATACAAATGCTGAAAAACAAAGGAAAAACTTTAAATAAGAATAAAGACATTATTAGCCCCTCCAAGGAACACTACAACTCTTCAATAACAGAAGGTGAAGATGAAGAGATGAAGGATCTGCCAGAAAGAGAATTCAGAAAATTGTCAGAAACGGGGCCAGCACCTTGGCTCATTTGGTTAATCCTCCACCTGCGGTGCCGGCATTCCATATGGGCGCCAGGTTCTAGTCCTGGTTGCTCCACTTCCAGTCCAGCTCTCTGCTGTGGCCCGGGAGGGCAGTGAAGGATGGCTCAAGTGCTTGGGCCCCTGCACCCACATGGGAGACCAGGAAGAAGCACCTGGCTCCTGGCTTTGGAACGGCGCAGCTCCGTTCATTGTGGCCATTTGGGGAGTGAACCAACGGAATGAACACCTTTCTCTCTGTCTCTCCCTCTCACTGTCTGGATTCTACTTCTCAAATAAACAATTTTTTAACTTTTATTTAATAAATACAAATTTCCAAAGTACAGATTTTGGATTACAGTAGCTTTTTCGCCCCAAAACTTCCCTTCCACCCAAAACCCTCCCATCTCCCTCACCCTTTCCCATTCCATTTACATCAAGATTCATTTTCAATTATCTTTATATACAGATGATCAATTTAATATATATTAAGTAAAGATTTCATCAGTTTGCACCCACACAGAAACACAAAGTGTAAAATACTGTTTCAGTACTAGTTATAGCATTAATTCACATTGCGCAACACACTAAGGCCAGAGATCCTTCATGGGTAGTAAGTGCACAGTGACTCCTATTGTGGACTTAATAATTTGACACTCTTGTTTATGGCGTCAGTAATCACCCTAGGCTCTTGTCATGAGTTGTGAAGGCTATGGAAGCCTTTTGAGTTCGCCACTCCAATCTTATTTAGACAATGTCATAGTGAAAGTGGAAGTTCTCTCCTCCCTTCAGAGAAAGGTACCTCCTTCTTTGATGGCCCATTCTTTCCACTGGGATCTCACTCGCAGAGATCTTTCATTTAGGTCTTTTTTTTTTTTTTTTTACCAGAGTGTCTTGGCTTTCCATGCCTAAAATACTCTCATGGGCTCTTCAGCCAGATCCGAATGCCTCAAGGGCCGATTCCAAGGCCAGAGTGCTGTTTAGGCCATCTGCCATTCTATGAGTCTGCTGTGTATCTCGCTTCCCATGTTGGATTGTTCTCTCCTTTTTAATTCTATCAGTTAGTATTAGCAGACACTAGTCTTGATTATGTGATCCCTTTGACTCTTATATCCTATCATTATGCTCAGTTGTGAACTGAAACTGAACGCTTTGACTAGTCAGATGGCATTGGTACATACTACCTTGATGGGATTGTATTGGAATCCCCTGGCATGTTTCTAACTCTACCATTTGAGGCAAGTACGATTGAGCATGTCCCAAACTGTACATTTACTCCCTCTCTTATTCCCAATCTTATATTTAACAGGGATCACTTTTCAGTTAAATTTAAACACCTAAGAATAATTGTGTGTTAATTAAAGAGTTCAACCAATAGTATTAACTAGAACAAAAAAAATACAAAAAGGGATAAAGTATTCAGTTGTTTATCAACAGTCAGGACAAGGGCTGATCAAGTCACTGTTTCTCATAGTGTCCATTTCACTTCAACAGGTTTCCTTTTTGGTGCTCGGTTAGTTGTCACCGATCAGGGAAAACATGATATTTGTCCCTTTGGGACTGGCTTATTTCACTCAGCATGATGTTTTCCAGATTCCTCCATTTTGTTGCAAATGATGGGATTTCATTGTTTTTACTGCTCTATCGTATTCCATAGAGTACATATCCCATAATTTCTTTATCCAGTCTACTGTTGATGGGCATTTGGGTTGGTTTCAGGTCTTAGCTATTGTGAATTGAGCTGCAATAAACATTAAGGTGCAGACAGCTCTTTTATTTGCCAATTTAATTTCCTTTGGGTAAATTCCAAGGAGTTGTATGGCTGCGTTGTATGGTAGGGTATTATTCAGGTTTCTGAGGAATCTCCAGACTGACTTCCATAGTGGCTTTACCAGTTTGCATTCCCACCAACAGGGTTTAGTGTCCCTTTTTCCCCACATCCTCTCCATCATCTATTGTTGGTAGATTTCTGAATGTGAGCCATTCTAACTGGGGTGAGGTGAAACCTCATTGTGGTTTTGATTTGCATTTCCCTGATTGCTAGTGAGCTTGAACATTTTTTCATGTGCCTGATGGCCATTTGGATTTCCTCTTTTGAAAAATGTCTATTGAGGTCTGTGGCTCATCTCTTAAGTGGGTTGTTTGTTTTGATGTTGTGGAGTTTCTTGATTTCTTTGTAGATTCTGGTTATCAACCCTTTATCTGTTGCATAGTTTTCAAATATTTTTTCCCATTCTATCGTTTGCCTCTTCACTTTCCTGCCTATTTGCAGTACAGAAACTTCTCAATTTGATGCAATCCCAGTTGTTAAATTTGGCTTTGACTGCCTGTGCTTCTGGGTCTTTTCCAAGAATTCTTTGCCTATGCCTATCTTGCAGGGTTTCTCCAGTGTTTTCTAATAATTGATGGTGTCGGATCGTAGATTTAGATCTTCAAACCATGTTGAGTGGATTTCTGTGTAAGGTGTAAAGTAGGGGTCTTGCTTCATGCTTCTGCACGTGGAAATCCAGTTTTCTTAGCATCATTTATTGAATAAATTGTTTTTACTCCAGGAATTGGTTTTAGATCCTTGATCAAAATTAGTTGGCTGTAGATGTTTGGATTGATTTATGGTGTTTCAATTCTGTTCCATTGGTCTATCCATCTGTTTATGTACCAGTACCATGCTGTTTTGATTATAAATGCCCTGTAGTATGTCCTGAAATCTGGTATCGTGATGACTCTAGCTTTGTTTTTGTTTTATAAGATTTTTGAGCTATTTGAGATCTCCTGTTTCTCCATATGAATTTCAGCATCATTTTTTCCAATCTGAGAAGAATGTCTTTGGTATTTTGATCGGTATTGCATTGAATCTATAAATTGCTTTTGGGAGAATGGAGATTTTGATGATATTGATTCTTCCAATCCATGAGCATCAAAGATTTTTTTCATTTTTGGGGTATCCTCTTCTATTTCTTTCTTTAAGATTTTGTGAGTCTCATCATAGAGATCTTTTCCTTCCTTGATTAAGTTTATTCCAATGTATCTGATGGTTTTGTAGCTATTGTGAATGGGATTGATCTTAGAAGTTCCTTTTCAGCCATGGCATTGCCTGTGTATACAAAGACTGTTGATTTTTGTGTATTGATTTTATATCCTACTACTTTGCCAAACTCTTCTATGAGTTCCAATAGTCTCTTAGTAGAGTTCTTTGGGTCCCCTAAATAAAGCATCGTATCATCTGCAAAGAGGGATAGTTTGACTTCTTCCTTCTGAATTTGTATCCCTTTAATTTCTTTTTCTTGCCTAATGGCTCTGGCTAAAACTTCCAGAACTATATTGAATAGCAGTGGTGAGAGTGGGCATCCCTGTCTGGTACCAGAGCTCAGTGGAAATGCTTCCAACTTTTCCCCATTCAGTATGATGCTGGCTATGGGTTTTTCATAAATTGCTTTGATTGTATTGAGGAATGTTCCTTCTATACCCAATTTGCTTATAGTTTTCATCATGAAAGGGTGTTGTATTTTATCAAATGCTTTCTCTGCATCTATTGAGATAATAATATGGTTTTTATTCTGCAGTTTGTTAATGTGGTATATCACATTGATTGATTTGTGAATGCTGAACCATCCCTGCATACCAGGGATAAATCCCACTTGGTCTGGGTGGATGATCTTTCTGATGTGTTGTTGCATTCTATTGGCTAGAATTTTGTTGAGGATTTTTGCTTCTGTGTTCAACTTTTTCAGGCTTAGGGATTAAGGTGATGCTGGGTTCATAGAAAGAATTGGGGAGGATTCCCTCTTTTTTAATCATTTTGAATAGTTTGAGAATTGGAGTCAGTTCTTCTTTAAATGTCTGGTAGAATTCAGCAGTGAATCCATCCGGTCCTGGGCTTTTCTGTGTTGCAGGGGACTTTATTATTGATTCAATTTCTGTCTCACTTATGGGTCTAAGTTTTCTATGTCTTCATGGTTCAATTTGGGTAGGATGCATGTGCCCAGGAATCTATCCATTTCTGATAGATTTCCTTGTTTGCTGGCATGCAACCCTGTGTAGTAATTTCTGATAATTCTTTTTATTTCTGTGGTTCTGTTGTTACATTTCCTTTTTCATCTCTGATTTTATTCTGTAGTTCAAGAATTTGTTTTTGAGAACTTCTTAATGTTCTTATCATAAATTTTTTGAAATCCATATCTTGCATTTCTTCTATCTCATCATCTTCATAATCTTGAATTGGAGTGTCAGGTTCATTTGGGGGCATCATAATATCTTCCTTGTTCTTGTTTTCTTGGTTTCTGCGTTTGTTGCTTGGCTTTGTGGAGGTACTGTTTGGTTTCTTCTTTTTTTTTTTTTTTTTCCTCGATGTGGTGGCTTTTCTTATTAGACTATGACTCTAGATTAAGTGGACTGTCTGCTTTTGGTGGATCTTTAGAGGCTTGTGATGGGTGTGGCCAGAGAGCTCTGTTCAGTTCTTTAGAGTTAAGGATGTGCCAAAGGTGACACACCCAGGTTTGGCATGGTAAATCTCTCTCTATTTTTTTTTTTTAATTCAGAAGGGAAGTAACTCTACACAGCTGAGCTATTCTCCTTGAAAGCAATCAGTATCTGAGTGCCAGTTCAAGTCCTGGCTGCTACATTTCCAATATAGCTCTATGCTATGGCCTAGGAAAGCAGTAGAAGATCGCCCAAGTCCTTGGGCCCCTGCACCCGTGTGGGAGACCCAGGGGAAGCTCCTGGCTCCTGGCATTGGTCAGCTCAGCTCTGGTCATTGCAGCCAATTGTGTAGTGAACCAGCAGATAGAAGACCTCTCTTTCTCTCTCTCTGCCTCTCCTCTCTCTGTGTAACTCTGACTTTCAAATAAATAAATAAATATTAAAAAAAGTACTGAGTCTATGAGCTGGTACCACCAAATTATTAGAGAGTATTGGGGAAATCCTGCAAGACATTGGCACAGGCAAAGATTTCCTGAAAAAGCTCTCAGAGGCACAGGAAATAAAAGCCAAAATTAACAAATGTTAGTAAATCAAATTGAGAAGCTTCTGTATTGCAAAAGAAACAGGAAAGAGGCAACTGAACCATCTTTTACTTCTATTTTCCACAAACTTGTTGAAGCACTCTAGTATATATACAGTCAACCTTCCACATCTGTGGATTCTGCAGATCATAGATTGAAAATGTTTTTAGGTCTCCAGTGGCTTCATCTGTTCTATACTTGTACAGACATTTTATTTTTTTATTTCCCCTAGACAATAGACTGGTATTGCATTCTGTGTTACAAATAATTTAGATAAAATATGGGATGTTATACATAGATTATATGCAAACACTGAGCTATGCTATACTAGAGACTTGAGGATGCATAGATTTTGGGGACACATGGAGTTCCTGAAACACACCACTCATGCATACAGACAAATGACTATATGTAAGTATATATAATTATGTCCATATATAAGACTTTGGTAATACATTACAAGAATAATACAATATATGCAACATCACAGAAATCTTTCAAAGTATCAGATATAGTTCTAATACATTGTTTATAGTAGTTTGCACAAAAATCTACATATACATTGTATTACTGATAAGTTTTTCCCTGTTAACAATATTGATGTGATGAACCTTGTAAATAAGCCTTATATACAGAATTCTTTATGTAGAAAAGATTACAAGAGAAGTAATTACTGGGTCATAAGGGTATATGCAATTTCTGTGGATGTTGAGAATTGCTCTCACACTTCAAAGAATTTTATGGGCATGCCATTTTCCCCACTTTTAGGCAGCAATAGATTTTATGTTCATTTTAATATTTTCTAGTTAAAATGGAAAAAGTGAAATCTATTGCCTATATTTGTTTTCAACTACTAATGTTCTTGTGCATTTTTCATTACTTTGACAACATATTTTCACTGATACAAATATTTTCTTAATATCTGTTGCCACTTTTCTATTGTTTATACTTTGCTTATTAATTTTGGAGTCTTGTATAGTATAACCATTAGCCTTCCTCACATTATTTCCAAATTTATTTTGGATTTATTCCCTTTGTTTATGTTACTTTTGCCATAATGAGAGTTTTAAATTTTAAATACTCAATTAGTTCTCTCTTTTCTTTCATGCCATTTAGGTGTTGGAAAACTTCACTTCCTCTGAAATATTTAACCTGGTAGATTTTTCTTATAAGATGTTTATTTTATTTTTATATTTAAATATTTAAGCCAATAAGAAATTATTTTTAGTATATGGGCTGTTGAAGAAAGTACTAGAAGTTATTTTTAAATGGTAGCAGAATAGAGCTCTTTTTTCCCAGAAATATTTTTTCTTTATGAATAATTAGTTGTTCTTATTTGTTAAATAATGCATGTATTACATAATCCATTATTTTTTCCTCTTTTGTGAAATAATACCTTTGTCATATTTTAAATGGTCAAATATACCAGGATCCACTTTTGGATTCTCTTAACCTTCTGTGTTTCCAACTTGTCCATTCCTTGGGCTAAACCATCATGATTTATGAGCAGAAGCTTTCTGTACAACAATAAATTTTAAATCTATAAGGCAAGTCACTTCTCACTATTATTCCTTCGGGAATTATTGAATATTTATTCTTATATATAAAGTTAAATATTATTTTATTAAGCAAAAAAACTACTAAGTTTCTAACTATAAAGAAATTACATATATGTATATAAATATATTTGCAGGTTTTTTTGACAGGCAGAGTTAGTGAAAGAGAGAGAGAGAGACAGAGAGAAAGGTCTTCCTTCCGTTGGTTCACCCCCTAAATGGCCGCTATGGCCGGCGCACTAAGCCAATTCGAAGCCCAGAGCCAGGTTCTTCCTCCTGGTCTCCCGGGCAGGTGCAGGGCCCAAGGACCTGGGCCATCCTCCACTGCACTCCCAGGCCACAGCAGAGAGCTGGCCTGGAAGAGGAGCTACTGGGACAGAATCTGGCACCCTGAACGGGACTAGAACCTGGGATGCTGGTGCTGCAGGCGGAGGATTAGCCGAGTGAGGCGCGGCACCGGTTTTCAAGAAATTAATTTTTATACTGTTAAGTCTTCTAAGTTATATCCAAATATTGAACAATAGTCTTAGATTTTAGTATTATTGTGCATGAAAGTCTTACACCTCCTTGCTAAATTTTTTTTTTTAATTTTTATTTTTTTGACAGGCAGAGTGAACAGTGAGAGAGAGAGACAGAGAGAAAGGTCTTCCTTTGCAGTTGGTTCACACTCCAATGGCCGCCACGGCCGGCGCGCTGTGGCTGGCGCACCGCGCTGATCCGATGGCAGGAGCCAGGTACTTATCCTGGTCTCCCATGCAGGTGCAGGGCCCAAGCACTTGGGCCATCTTCCACTGCACTCCTGGGCCACAGCAGAGAGCTGGCCTGGAAGAGGGGCAACCAGGACAGAATCCGGTGCCTTGACCGGGACTAGAACCCGGTGTGCCGGTGCCGCAAGGCGGAGGATTAGCCTAGTGAGCAGCGGTGCCGGCTACTCCTTGCTAAATTTATTATTAAAAATGTATTGGTATTTTCCTTGTGAGGATAGACTATCCCATTTTTCTTTGTAGGTACCGAATTCAATTACTTTATTTTAAATTTGATTAGGTTGAGCACTATTTTTCCAGAACTCTGTTTCTGTATAGTTATGGATTAGAATTGGCCAAAAACATGAAATTTTGAAGGTAGAAATGAAGCAAAAGCCACTAAACTCTGAACACACAGTTGGTTCCTGTTTGTATTTGTTCTTTCCCACCTCTCCTTCTGAACCATTGGTCCTAATGATAATAAAGACCTTCCAGCAGTATTTCATTGTGATCTTCACTGGCTATGAAGAATCAACAGTCATTCACTGACATCTAAATAATCATCCATGAACTTCTATACAAGTCTCTTTCATGGTTCCAACTACCGTAACCAGATAGACCTTGCTTCTTGGTGTGCAAGCTGAGAAATCCCTTCTCAAAGTCAGTGAATTGTTTTTCTCTGCTTATTCAACTCTCCCTTTGATACCTTTACATTCTAAGATTATACTCAGTAATGTTTAATTCATGTAATAAATTTCTTCTTTCATAATATTCCTAGTAGTTCCACTTCATTAATTGAAATATGATTTACTGTCAGGAAAGTACATTTTTTATGTTCATATTATACCCAATCACTACTAAATTCTATCAATTTTCTTGCATCTTTCTAAAATATCTCACGTTTTCCAATTCAATTTTTTTTATCAGTTCTTCTCTTCCTTTTTCTTTTTTTTTTTTTTTTTTTTTGACAGGCAGAGTGGACAGTGAGAGAGAGAGAGAGAAACAAAGAGAAGGTCTTCCTTTACCATTGGTTCACCCTCCAATGGCTGCTGCGGCTGGCGCGCTGCAGCCAGCACACCGCGCTGATCCGAAGCCTGGAGCCGGGTGCCTCTCCTGGTCTCCCATGCGGGTGCAGGACCCAAGCACTTTGGCCATCCTCCACTGCACTCCCTGGCCACAGCAGAGAGCTGGCCTGGAAGAGGAGAAACCGGGACAGAATCCAGTTGCCCCGACCGGGACTAGAACCCAGTGTGCCAGCACCGCAGGTGGAGGATTAGCCTGGTGAGCCATGGCTCCTTTTTCTTAATATTTTTTCTTTTGACAATTGATCACATTTGCTGGAACTTCTAGGATAATATCAAATTAGAGAAAATCCAATTGTGTGAGCTACCAGAATAGTAAAAAATAGGAAACCAGTTCCTGTGGGATCTTTGGAGAAAGTTTTCTGCTCCCTAGTTCTCTCACACTCCCTAAGCCTCATGTATGGCAGCACGCAGCCTGTCAGCTCAGTCCCTTGATTTCTGGCTAGGGTATCTGACATAATCATACAAGGTGATGATCATACCTTCTATTCCTTAACATCACTACTCACATCCAGGACAAGCTTCATGGGTGTGTGATCTGAGCAGACACATCAAGCCCTGAACAAACAAGGCCCCTATGCTGGCTTAATGCTCTTTTATCATTAAAAAGTCCTAATAATTTTTGGTTAAAAGTTCCTGTGTATGTGTTTTATTTATGCTAGATGCCCAAAACATGAGCCATTCTTGCTCCTACATAAAGAGTCAAGATCTCAAAGATCTTCATGGTTCACACCCTAGTTCCAATCAGATCAGTCTAGACTCTGATTCACACTAGCTTTTACCTCTTGGAATCCCACAGCACGCAATGCATTTCTTGTATCCAGAAGTGTGTTTTCACAGCAGCCATTTGACCAATATGAGACAACTGACTAGCACTGGGAGGCAAGTATTAAAGGATTATGAACAGGTCATCATTTCTCTAAAATTTCTTGCTGAATCTTTAATGTGGAAACATCAGGCTACATAATTACTAGAATTATGTATGTATATATAAAAAGAAACTGAATGACTCTAACCTTAGAGAGGGTTGGAATAATCCATTATCATGATGAAGAAAGAGAACTGGTTCAGTGGAAATGAATGAATAAAGGAAGTATCATAAGAAGACCAAAGAACTAAAAGATTAATGGCAAATAAGACAGATTCATACTGAATAAGAAAATTGATATTTTCCTTCTTGTGTAGTCTGTCAAAGATAATTAAATGATGGTGCCAAAGATCAATAATAAAACTCCCACAATTATTGAAAATGTTTCTTTTAACAAATGTCCTTTTTAATAAGTAACGTAAATATACTTTAAACTGCCTTCCAAAATTAAGCTTTTAAATTTTTTTTTCTAGATCACTCTGAAACTGCAAGAATCTTTGTAAAACATTATATGTATGGAGATCTTAGCAACTCTCCTCTCCTACTGCTTAGTAGCAAGCACTTCGCCTTCTGCTCTTAAAAGCCCACAAGATTCTCCTGAATCAAGTTGTATATGGGCTTACCCATATTTCTTATTCTACATAATCATCATTTGATTCCCAATCAATATTTTGCAATATGCCTTTTGCATATTATTTTTAAGTTATCATGTACCATAATTAGGACCATGAAAAAACCCTTTCAATTAATGATAAATCTCTAACTACAAACCATTGCAAAATTAATCATATGAGACTGGACCAGATACAAGAAGACTTTATCTTTGGAAATCTTAACTAGATTTAGAGACTGATCACTTCAATTTATAGATCCCCTGGCTACAAAAGTGAGGAGGAAGAGGAGACAGAGAAAGTGAAAAAGAAAAGGAAAATGAGAATAAGGTATAACAGAAAACATTTTAAGTATTTACCACAGAGGGAATTTAATTCAGGGAACTGGTTACACAGGTGATGGAGAGGCTGAAAAATTCAAGTAATTTAGAGATTAGAAACAGTAAAAGTCATCATGCCCCAGTACTGGACAGAGGGAGCACAAGGCAGGGTTACTTGAACTCAAAGGTCAGGGATACCCAGCTGGAAAAAAGAGCATGACAAACCTATTCTATGCCCAGGGCTTAGGATCCAGGCCACACAGTTTCAGAATTCAACACAAGAGAGAACAAATGGGAGCCATTCGGGTGTTTATATGTACTTTACTCAGAGTGAGAAATGCACAAGGCACAGCCACTTGTCCCCTACAGTGATGGAGCCACAGGAGATATCCACCTTTGTGTCCATGGCAGCAGGCACACACACACACACACATCTACACAAAGCCATACACATCCACATACACCAGTAGCGACATTCACCAAAAACTGCATACAGCCACAAAGCCACAAAACCACAGCCACAAGCAGCCACACACAGACAAGTTCACATGTGTCTACACCCATCCATAGGCAACTCTGTCTAGTCATGACCTCCAGTTGCTTACATGTGTTTACAGTCAAAAGTGGCCCAGAGTAAAACTGTTATATGACAGGGCTGTGTCCAGCTGCCAAGCAGATTGACATGCTGGTTATCATGGCGCCAGTTACCACAAAGACAGAGATATTGGAGCACAGAGATAAGTGAGCATGGAAAAAACCTGTGGCCACTTGATATCTTCACTTCCCAAATTCATCTCCTCAACACCTGCCACTAGGTAGCTGGAGTCATAAAGGCTCTAGACCAGTAAGCAACATCACTGGAGGCAGAATAGTCATTAAAGTGCTACCTGTTCTCACATTCCAGATTTCCAGAAGTACATATTTGAGTGAACAGACTTAGAAATCAATTGATTTGAAAGATGGGATATGCAGCCTGTAAGTGTCAGCTTCCCTGGGACGTAGTGCACATGAGCAGCTAAAAAATTTGGATCTGAGATATGGATCTAGCAGGTACATGTGCAATAGAAAAAAAAATCATAACTCCAACTGGATTCAAGCTCTTGTGTTCGAGGTTCATGATTCACAGCTATAGCCCAGACAGGAAATGAGAAGAAGCATAGTAAAACAGCTACTGATGAAGAAATTCTATTTTTATACACAAGATAGAGAGAAAGGAGAACTTATTCAATAGTATTCACTAAGTAAACTGTAATCAAAAGACTGAAAAGGCCAATAAATAATCAAACACGAGCACCTGGACATCATCTCACAGGTGGGTGATGAAAAGGGAGAAGAACAAGAGCCAAACTGGCAATGATTCCTGGAAAGTGAGGGACAAGGTAAAATACTCAGTGTTTGAGGACAATGAGCTTCCTTTTGAGATGGCTGAATTATTCTGATGAAAAGTAAAGGACTGAATTCCATAGAGAAGATGATAAATAAGTTAGTTTTATTTAATCTCAAATTCTCAATTGATCTATGAATATGGACATTTCCTATGAATGCTAAGCCTGAAAAGAGAGATGAGTAAAAAAAAAAAATCAACCAATCATGACTTCTAAATGCACCACTAATCACTTCCCTTTATATTAACTTGTAACTGGTTTGTACCTAGTGTCTTTTATAATTTCATCTATCCAGGTTTTAATGTTCTTTATAAGCTGTGAACACAAAAGGCAGTTTATGTTGACATTACAGGTTTCAAATGATGCTTTGTGGAGTCCTGACAGTATCTGCATCCACATCACATGAGACACATGAGTGTTTGATGAGAATACGGGGTGGCAAGGTACAAAATTATGCTTATCATCATACCTCAGCTGATTTCTATGCATACTTCTTTGTGAGAAATGATAAATGCCAGGTTCTTTAAGGTTTTCTTTGGTGTCACCCTAGAAGGAAGGAACAAGAAAGGAGACAACATGAATAGAAAGTTCTAAATCTCCAACCATTTATACATCTCAGTAAGAAGTTACATATGGGCCTTCTATAATCACATTGGGAGAATTTATTTTGTGGTTAAAAATGGATAAATGGATGGCAGAAAGAAATGATAGATGATATATGATAATAAGAGATGATAGGTAGATAGAAGCACAAACCTGTAAAATTTTAATAAAAAATGTTAGCTAGCTAGCTAGCTAGATGATACATATATGTTTACATCCATATATACATATATACATACATATATAAATAGAAAGCAGCATAGACCTATACAATTTTCTATTAACTTTCTATTAATCTGGACCCATTCCAACAGTTTCTACTTCCCTGTCTTGTTAGTTGTCTGAAGTCTCCTCTGATTTTTTGTTTCAGTCTCATATCTATCCTGGCAGGCTGCAGATTGTCTTCAATATACTCATTGTTTTATCATTTTCCAAAGACACATTTTCTCCACTTCAGTGTTATGGTCCTGTGTTACTTCCCACAACTCCTCTAAGATTGTTGACAGTGATTTTCTCCACTCATTCTGTCACAATAGTGAGCACAAGCCAGGCATAATCAAGGTACTAGGACTGAAAATTAATCAGGAATGTGCAATATTATTTACCACCCATAAGAAAAAGGTAAACACAATTTTCTTCTTATTTTGGTGTACATATGATTTCTAAGAAGAGTTATTTATTTGAAAGGCAGAGTAACAGAGAGAGGGAGTAACAGAGAGAAAAAGAGAGATCTTCTATTTGCTGGTTCACTCCATAAATGGTTGCAATAGCCAAGGCTTGGCCAGGATGAAGACAGGATACGGTGGCCAAGAACTTCACATGGGTGGCAGGGGATGAAGTACTTTGGTCATATTCCGCTGCTTTCCATGGCACATTTGCAGGAAATTGGATCAGAAGCAGAGCAGCCAGGACTTGAACCCACACTCTAAAATGGGATGCCAGTGTTGCAAGCATTCGCTTAACCTGCTATACCACAACACTGGCTCTCTTAGGTCTATATTTCTTTCAAGCCACACTGTAACTCATATTGATAAGAAAATTGAAGAACAGAAGTTGAAGTTGAAAAATCTACCATTCTGGGGCTGGCACTGTGGCACAGTGGGTTAAAGCCCTGGCCTGAAGCACCGGCATCCCATATGGGCGCCAGTTCTAGTCCTGGTTGGTCCTCTTCTGATCCAGCTCTCTGCTATGGCCTGGGATAGCAGTAGAAGATGGCCGAAGTCCCTGGGCCCTGCACCCACGTGGGAGATCTGGAAGAAGCACCTGGCTCCTGGCTTTAGATCGGTGCAACTCTGGCCATTGTGGCCAACTGGGGAGTGAACAGGCAGATGGAAGACCTCTCTCTCTGTCTCTACCTCTCTCTCGGTAACTCTGTCTTTCAAATGAATAAAATAAATCTTTAAAAAAAAGGAAAATCTACCATTCTTATTGACCTGAAAACACATTATTTTATACCTAATAGGGCTCCTTATTCAACTTCTTATTGTAAATATGCCATTAAATATTTATACTGCTATTAATTTTTTGTAGATTTTAAACTTTCAAAACAAGTCCTTATACTCTTGGTGTTTCAGCTTTGTTATATAACACTCATTCTGTCATTTATTCATAGTCTGAATAAATATGTACATTTAGATATTAACAAATGTTTTGTGTTATATATGATACTAGATGTGTTAAATTAAATAATAAACACGATAAGGCCATTTTCCAACTTTTCACAATGGATGTGGAAAATTATTATATGAAAAAAGTGACTGCTATATATTTTAAACTAAAAAAGACATTTAAAAAAGTGATACATTAGTACATTAGCAGGAAGTTAGAATCAGGAATGGAACCAGGGCTAAAACCCAGGTGTTCCAAAATGGGTTGTCAAAACCCCAAGTAGCATCTTAACTGCTATGCTAAACACATACCCTAAATAATAGAAGAGCTGTTTTAAGAGCAAAGAAAATTATAAGGAAACAATAAAGATATGAGTCAATGTGAGACTGTCAATCCAAGAATAAAGAGATTTTCAGTAAGGAGCCAGGACGCCTAAGTTTTACCACGATTTTAGAACTTATTTACTATATTGCCTTGGGCCAATCATTTAAATTTTTAGTAAAATATGAAGACTTTCCCAAATATGAGGGTCCCCAAGTCATAAACACAACTATTTTTATATCAGACATTTTAACATTCAGAGCTAGCAGATTTTTCAATGTTTTAATTTATTATTCATAAAGCATTGATTCAACTGACAGTAACTGAACATAAAGTATACTATACATCTGGGCCGGCGCCGGAGCTCACTAGGCTAATCCTCCGCCTTGCGGCGCTGGCACACCAGGTTCTAGTCCCGGAAGGGGTGCCGGATTCTTTCCCAGTTGCCCCTCTTCCAGGCCAGCTCTCTGCTGTGGCCAGGGAGTGCAGTGGAGGATGGCCCAAGTGCTTGGGCCCTGCACCCCATGGGAGACCAGGATAAGTGCCTGGCTCCTGCCATCGGATCAGCACGGTGCGTCGGCCACAGTGTGCCGGCCACAGCACCCGTTGGAGGGTGAACCAATGGCAGAGGAAGACCTTTCTCTCTGTCTCTTTCTCTCACTGTCCACTCTGCCTGTCAAAAAAAAGTATACTATACACTATACATCTGGGACTGTGCTAGGTACATAACATGAAGATTGATCTATCCTTCAAAGTATGTGGTATATAAAATATACTTGCATTCAGGAACATATTAAGATAGAAATAAGATTAAGTATGGGAATCCTAAACTCAAAGATAGCTTATAAAGTTGTAACAGGCAAATGTTAACATAAAATAGTAATTGAACCAATGAAAACTGTTACTATATATTATGAAGAAATGAAAAAAAAACATGAAATTAGAGGAAATGATTACCACTAATAAAAAAAATGAGATCTGAAAGAAGTAATGAAAGAAGTAAATCTGTATTAAATTTGAAGTTATAATTACTAGAATGCTATTGTTTTAATATACCTACTTTAATTGGCAACTGGTAATAGTATGTTGATTCTCTGTGGATACTTCCTTTTCTAACTCTGATTTCATACTAATTTGAATTCCAACATACAAGGATAATTTCTTGGTCAGATTCTCCCAGAAGGGTTGAAGGGATTGATAAAAGAGATGTTGCCCTAGGAAGTAAAAAGAAAATGGGAGAAGGAAGAGAGGGAAGAATAGAAAGTAAAACAAGCAGGCAATTTCTGATGAAGTATCATCCTCAGCTTGCTACAAGAGACTTCTGGCATATAAATTGCAAGGGAACTGGGATTTTAAATGCCACACTAGTTTAGTAAATGGCTACATACTAACCTGGGATCACCATAGGTTCACAGATATTCATCTTCTCCCTTACCCTCCCTCTCTCCCTTCATGGGCCAGGTTAGCCCAGGGAAATCTAAAGATAATAGCTGCCATCAAGATTGCACATACCAATGCCATCTCACTAGTCCAAGTGATCCATTTCAGTTCAACATTGATCATACTGATAGGTCTAAGAGTCAAAGGGACCACACAAACAAGACTAGTGTCTTCGAATACTAACTGATAGAATAAAAAATGGAGAGAATGATCCAACATGGAAGTGGAATACACAGCAGACTCAGAATGGCAGATGTCCTAAACAGCACTCTGGCCTCAGAATCAGCCCTTAAGGCATTCGGATCTGGCTGAAAAGCCCATGAGAGTATTTTAGGCATGGAAAGCCAAGACACTCTGGAAAAAAAAAAAAAAAAAAAAAAAAAAGAGGACCTAAATGAAAGATCCCTGTGAGTGAGATCCCAGCAGAAAGAGTGGGCCATCAAAGAAGGAGGTACTTTTCTCTGAAGGGAGGAGAGAACTTCTACTTTGACTATGACCTTGTCTAAATAAGATTGAAGTCAGCGAACTCAAGAGGCTTTCTTAGCCTTGGAAACTCATGACTAGAGACTAAGTAGATTTCTGACGCCATAAACAAGAGTGTCAAATTGTTAAGTCAACAACAGGAGTCACTGTGTACTTACTCCTCATATGGGATCTGTCCTTAATGTGTTGTCCAATGTGAAGTAATGCTATAACTAGTACTGAAACAGTATTTTATACTTTATGTTCTGTGTGGGTGCAAACTGATGAAATCTTTACTTAATATATACTAAATTGATCTTCTGAATATAAAGAGAATTGAAAATGAATCTTGATGTGAATGGAATGGGAGAGGGAGCGGGAGATGGGAGGGGTGTGGGTGGGAGGGAAGTTATGGGGGGGGGAAGCCATTGTAATCCATAAACTGTCCTTTGGAAAATTATATTTACTAAATGAAAGTTTAAAAAAAAGGATAATAGCTGCAAAATTATATGAAGAAAGCATACAAAACATATTCATGAGTTCAAAGGACACATAAAGAAGATCAGAAGGGATCTTTCCAGGGCATCAGTGGTGTTCACTACACGCAGAGATATGAATTAGGTCTGCCCAAAAGCATATTCCTTGTCCTGGACATAATGAATGCTTTCAAATTAGCATACAGCCCAAGGCTGTCTAACTAGAAAGTTGAGAAGCATCCATAGAGATACTCACAAAAGTTGAATAGAAGTCTGGTGCTTCTGGAAGGCATCTTTCTACCATGAAGAGACTATCTGCCCAAGAATGGAATCAAATGAGAGGGAGGCAGAGTGAACAGATAGTGAGTACAAGGTGGAGTACAGTTCATTATGTGAACCACTGTATCACCTGGTTTAACATCTGAATCAGAGTTTCTGTGATATGGCTATTAATTATTTCCCTTTTTATCCTTGGACTAGTTTGAGTTTCTCTTCTAATAAAAACAATCTTATCTTTTACTCGTTGTTAATAATGTAATGGAGTTGATTCATTCTCTGAATAGTTTACTGAACTATGAGGTCTTTACGCCTTGATTCTATGAAACCTGTTATTCTGATGTAAGAATCTCTATGTATATACTCCTGATAAAAGGGGCTATTACCATTGCTATGGGAAGAAAAGTATCAACTTAGAAGACAGACCATGCATCTTTCCTTGGCAAGATGGCTAGCTATGATCAATATCGAACTGTCTTACAACTGAATGTTTTTGGTTTACCCCTAGAAGTCTGAATGAAAGAAAAAAAAATGGTGTAGAATCTTTTAATTATGCCTCCACCACAAATGGTCAGGAAGAGCTTCAGAAAAATTATAGTAAAGTTCACACCATAAAGGGAAATTCTTGAGCACTCAAAAGAACAAACAGGAAAGAGTCAAATAAAGAAATAGACAACGTGAAATTAGTAGCTCAAGATTGGGGAAATTTAAAATGTCAAGTTGTAGATAAAAGAGAAAGTAAGTAGATGTCTCTTGATATATATTTCAAATCATTCATTCATGCACTCTTTTAGTAAATATTAACTATAGTGATCAGCTACATCTTAGACTTTGTATAAAAGGGTTTCTTTCAAAAAGTTCACAGAAAATGCTTTTTAAATGTTAATTCCATTTTTCCATGCTGTTTTTGAAGTACTCTCATACTAGATAATAAGGCTACAAAAAAAGTTCCTGCATTTATAAAGCAAATTACCTTTCTCCTTCCTCCTTCTCTTCTCCTTTCTCTTCATTTTTTGTTACTTCATTTATCATTATCATTACTTTCATTCTTTTCATTCATTATCATTATCTTCATTCATTATCATTACCTACATTCATTTTTATTATACTATTCTAAGATGGAAAAATTACTATCTGCCAAAAATAGTGACAGAAAGAAAAGATATTACATACATATTATATATTCCATTTGAATCAAGATAAAGATATTTTTAAAGGGGGACAAGTAAGAAACAATTATTTTCCTCACCAACAAAAAGACCTTAGTTGCCAAAGACCACAGAACAATACCAAACTCAGATTCTGTTATCAGTCACATATATTCATTGCTATTTGCTATCAGAACAATTATTAGAATTATGCTCAATTATATAAAGAAAAATTTGCTCAGGAATGAATATGCCATCTGAAAAAGAAACATAAACTGAAATGGAGGAATGTGGCCCTGGCATCTCATATGGGCACAGTTTTGTGTCTAAGCCATTCCTCTTCTGATCCAGCTCTCTGCTAAGGCCTAAGAAAGCTGTGGAGGGTGGCCAAAGTGCTTGGGCCTCTGTAAGAACATGGGAGACCCTGAGGAAGCTTCTGGCTCCTGGCTTTGGATCAGCTCTTTTCTGGCCATTGCAGCCAATTGAGGCATGAACCAGCATTTGAAAGACATCTCATTCTGTCTCTCCCTCTCTCTGTCTCTAACTCTGCCTCTTAAATGAATAAATGAATGAATGAATATATAAATAAATAAATAAATGTTTTTTAATAAACACAAAAACTAAAGTGGAAATTTTCTTAAACCATTATGTTAGCAGTGGGCTCCAAGATGGTAGAATAGGGAGGGAGCTTATTGATCTAGTCCAGGAGAAGATAATTTAATAAAAGTGGAGATAGTGTAGTCTCAGCAAAGAGTTAGGGAAAAAATGGCAGAGGAAACTATTCCATAATTAGAAGGACACGATGGACCTATGTGGAGGGCATGGGCTCCCACAGCTTGGGACTCCAACAGCAGAGAGCCTCTGCACCAGTGCTGGAAAGTGAGGTTAGACAAGACCACAGTAGCCCAAGACACTGTCGGAAAAGCAGCAGAAAGAGCCTAGAGGGAACGAGGCTTGAAGTCCCTCGGGGGAAAATACACCAGCCTAACTAGAGGAGAGAAAAAAATAAAAGGGACAGTGTGGACATGATTCTCTCTCTCCAATCACCTTACAAAGGCATATGAGCCGATAGAGCAGGTGCCATTTAGTACACAGATAACAGCTGCACCAGCTCGTGTCTGTGCCTGCTAATCAGCTGAGCGAAGAAACCAGACTCTGGTGGGAAGTAATAACAGGAGGCTAAGACCTAGTGAATGTATGGAACTTCTGAACCAGGACTGTGAAAAAAAAAAAAAAAAAACTGAGGGTGTGTGGGAGAACTCATGGAGTGGCTGAGACTTTGAGTAGTCTTGGTGGGAGATGCCACAAGCTCAGTTGGTCCTTGCTACCCAGTGAGAGACATTGTAGGGAAATCTGAGCTTACACTGAGGACTGCACAGTTCCTTTGTGTGGTCCTTGTGACAGAACAGACGAATATTATACCCACTGGGGCTAGCACTCAGGCACTGATTGACATCAAAGAGAAGAGCTCAGCTGAGCAGAATTACTTCCCTTCTGATTAGAGAGAGAGAGAGAGAGAGAGAGAAAGAAGACTTACCATGCCAAACCTGGGTGTGTCACCTTTGGCATGCCCTTAACCCTGAAGAACTGAACAGAGCTCTCTGGCCACATCCACCACAAGCCTCTAGAGATTCACCAAAAGCAGCCAGTCCGCTTATCTACAGAGTCATAGTACAATGAGAAGAGCCGGCGCAGCAGAAAAAAAACAAAAGAAGAAACCAAGTGTCTCCACAAATGTCAAACAACAAACGCAACAATCAAAGAAACAAGAATAAGGAAGACAACACGATGCTCCCAAAAGAATATGACACTTCAATACAAGATTATGAAGATGATGAGATAGAAGAAATTTAAGAAATGGAACTCAAAAAATTGATGATAAGAATACTTAGAAGTAATCAAAAACAAATGCACAAATTACTGAAATCCATGCAGGACATTAAAGAAACAAGGAAATGGCAGATTTATTTGACAATATAGACCAAATGGAACTAACAGATATCTACAGAACGATTCATCCCACACTTGAAGAATACACACTCTTCTCAGCAGTGCATGGAACTTACTCTAGGATTGACCACATACTAGTCCATACAGCAAGTTTCAGCAAATTCGAAAGAATTCTTACCATGCATAGAAATCATACCATGCATATCTCAGATCACAATGGAATGAAGCTGGAAATTAGCAACTCAGGAATCCCTAGAGCATATGCAAACATATGGAGACTGAACAACATGGTACTGAATGAACACTGGGTCATAGAAGAAATCAAAAGATAAATCAAAAACTTTCTGGAAGCAAATGAAGATAACAACACAACATATGAAAACTTACAGGATACAGCAAAAGCAGTGTTAAGAGGAAAGTTTATAGCAATAGGTGCCTACATCAAGAAATTGGAAAGGCACCAAATAAATGAGCTATCAATGCTTTTCAAGGATCTAGAAAAACTACAGCAGAACAAAAGTAAAATTAGTAGCAGAAGAGAAATAATTAACATTAGAGAAGAAAGCAACACAATAAAATCCAAAAAAAAAAAAAAACATTAGAAAAGATCTGCAAAACGAAGAGATGGTTTTTTGAAAAAATATACAAAATTGACACATCATCGGCCCAACTAACCAAAAAAAGGAGAACGAAGACCCAAATCAATAAAATAAGAGATGAAAAATGGAATGTAACAATAAACACCACAGAAATAAAAAGAGTCATCAGAAATTACTACAAAGAGTTGTATGCCAACAAACTGGGAAATCTACCAGAAATAGATAGATTCCTGCACACATACAATCTACCTAAATTGAACTATGAAGACATTGAAAACCTAGACAGACCCATAACCAAGTCAGAAATTGAATCAGTAATAAAGGCCTTCCCAACAAAGAAAAGCCCAAGACTGGATGGAACCACTGCTGAGTTCACTAGATATTTAAAGAAGAACTAACTCAATTATTCCAAACTATTCAAAACAATTGAAAGAAAGTGTATCCTCCCAAATTCTTTCTACAAAGCCAGCATCACCTTAATTTCTAAACCTGAAAAAGATGCAGCAGAGAAAGAGAATTACAGACCAATTTTTCTGATGAACATAGACGCAAAAATCCTCAATAAAATTCTGGCCAATAGAATTCAACAACACATCAGAAAGATCATCCACCCAGACCAAGTGGGATTTATTCCTGGTATGCAAGCATGGTTAAAAGTTCACAAATCAATGTGATATACCACATTAAGAAACTGCAGAAGAAAAACCATACAATTATTACAATAGATGTAGAGAAAGCATTTGATAAAATACAACACCCTTTCATGTTGAAAACTCTAAGCAAATTGGGTATAGAAGGAACATTCCTCCACAAAATCAAGGCAATTTATGAAAAACTCACAGTCAGCATCATATTGAACAGGGAAAAGTTGGAAGCATTTCCACTGAGATCCGTTACCACCCAGGGATACCCCCTCTCAGCATTGCTATTAATTATAGTACTGGAACAGATGCACAGAAACAGATGGATAGACCAATGGAACAGAATAGAAACACCAGAAATTAATCCAAACATCTGGAAGTTTTAGCCAGAGCCATTTGGCAAGAAAAAGAAATGAAAGGGATACAAAAGGGGATGGAAGAAGTCTAAGTAGCCCTCTTTGCAGATGATATGATTCTTTATTTAGGGGATCAAAAGAACTCCACTAAGGGACTATTGGAACTCACAGAAGAGTTTGGCAAAGTAGTAGGATATAAATCAATGCACAAAAATCAACAGTCTTTGTATACGCAGGCAATGCCATGGTTGAGAAAGAACTTCTAAGATCAATCCCATTCACAATAGCTACAAAAAAATCAAATATCTTGTAATAAACAACCAAGGATGTCACAAATCTCTATGATGAGAATTACAAAACTTTAACGAAAAAATAGAAGAGGATACCAAAAAATGGAAAAATCTTCCATTTCAAAGATTGGAAGAATCAATATCATCAAAATGTCCATTCTCCCAAAAGGAATTTATAGATTCAAGGTTAATCAAAATACCAAAATCATTCTTCAAAGATCTGGAAAAAATGATGCTGAAATTCATATGGAGGCACAGCAGACCTCGAATAGATAAAGCAATCTTGTAGAAGCAATACAGAGCAGGAAGCATCACAATACCGGATTTCAAGACATACTACAGGGCAGTTATAATCAAAACAGCATGGTACTGGTACAGAAACAGATGGATAGAGCAATGGAACAGAATAGAAACAACAGAAATTAATCCAAACATCTGCAACCAACTTATATTTGATCAAGGATCTGATCTAAAACCAATCCCTGGAGTAAGGACAGTATTCAATAAATGGTGCTGGGAAAACAGGATTTCCACGTGCAGAAGCATGAAGCAAGATCCCTACCTTACACCTTACACAAAAATCCATTCAACATGGATTAAAGATCTAAATCTACAACTCGACACATCAAAGTATCAGTGAATATCTGAGAAACCCTGCAAGATATAGTCACAGGCAATGACTTCTTGGAAAAGACCCCAGAGGCACAGCCATTCCAAGCTGAAATCAACAACTGGGATTACATCAAATTGAGAAGTTTCTGTACTGCAAAAGAAACAGTCAGGAAAGTGAAGAGGCAACCAACAGAATGGGAGAAAATATTTGCAAATTATACAACTGATAAAGGATTAATAACCAGAATCTACAAAGAGATCAAGAAACTGCACAACAACAAAACAAACAACCCACTTAAAGAATGGGCCAAGAACCTAAATAGACATTTTTCAAAAGAGGATATACAAATGGCCAATAAGCACATGAAAAAATGTTCAGGATCACTGGCCATCAGAGAAATGCAAACCAAAACCACAGTGAGGTTTCACTTCACCCTGATAGGAATGGCTTACATACAGCAATCAACAAACAACAGATGCAAAAAATGATCTACATCAAAGATCTCTGTGAGTGAGATCCCAGTGGAATGAATAGGCCATCAAAGAAGGAGGTACCTTTCTCTGAAGGGAGGAGAGAACTTCCACTTTGATTATGGCCTTGTCTATATAAGGTCAGAGTTTGTGAACTCAAGAGACTTCCATAGCCTTGGCATCTCAGGATAAGAGCCTTGATTGATTACTGTCATCATAAATAAGAGTGTCAATTGTTAAATAAACAATGGGAGTCACTGTGCACTTACTACCCATGTAGGATCTCTGTCCTTAATGTGTTGTAATATGTGAATTAACGGTAAAACTGGTATTCAACTTTATACTTTGTGTGTCCATGTGGGTGCAAACTGTTGAAATCCTTACTTAGTATATACTAAGTTAATCTTCTGTATATAAAGATAATTAAAAATGATTCTTTTTCTTTAATTTTTGACAGGCAGAGTGGACAGTGAGAGAGAGAGAGAGACAGAGAGAAAGGTCTTCCTTTACCATTGGTCCACCCTCCAATGGCCGCTGCGGCTGGCATACCGTGTTGATCCGAAGCCGGGAGCCAGATGCTTCTCCTGGTCTCCCATGTGGGTGCAGGGCCCAAGCATTTTGGGCCATCCTCCACTGCACTCCTGGGCCACAGCAGAGAGCTGGACTGGAAGAAGGACAACCGGGACAGAATCCAGTGCCCCGACTGGGACTAGAACCCGGTGTGCTGGCGCCGCAAGGCGGAGGATTAGCCCTATTGAGCCATGGTGCTGGCCTAAAAATGATTCTTAATGAAGAATGGGATGAGAGAGAGAGTAGGAGATGGGATGGTTTACAGGTGGGAGAGTGGTTATTGGGGGGAAGAACCACTATAATTCAAAAGTTGTACTTTTGAAATTTATCTTTATTAAATAAATTTTTTTTAAAAATTAGAAAAACATTATGTTAGCAAATAGCAGGGAAATAAATAAAATCAATCATAAAACATAAATAAATAAATATATTAATAGATAGATAGATAAATAAATACAATATCTAATCTGACCCTTGCTGGGTTAAGAAGTATTCATAAGGAGTCCATTTTTCATCAGGTTCTGTTTTTCTTCTGCAAATATGGTAGCTTTTTATAAGTATGAGCATTTTGTTCCTTTACATGTATTGTACACATTTATAACATTTTAATATATTTTTCTAGTTTTAATATTTTGATCACTTTGGAGTCAATCTCTATTGATAGCTCTTTCTTTTCAAAATAAATCATAATTTCCTGGTTTTCAAAAGTGAGATAATTTTGGATTATGTCACAAAAACTATTTGTTGTAGAGGTAATGGATATTATATTCTCACAAAGAGTGTTTTCGTTTGTTCATTTATCTTTTTTTTAACTTTTATTTAGTAAATATAATTTCCAAAGTACAGTTTATGGATTACAATGGCTTTCCCCCTCATTAACTTCCATCCCACCCGCAACCCTTCCATCTCCTGCTCCCTCTCTCATTCCATTCACATCAAGATTCATTTTCAATTATCTTTATATACAGAAGATCAATTTAGTATATATTAAGTAAAGATTTCATCAGTTTGCACCCACACAGAACATAAAGTATAAAATACTGTTTCAGTACTAGTTATAGCATTAATTCACACTGGACAACACATTAAAGACAGAGATCCGATATGAGGAGTAAGTACACAGTGACTCCTGTTGTTGACTTAACAATTTGACACTCTTGTTTATGGCATCAGAAATCTCCCTAGGCTCTAGTCATGAGCTGCCAAGGCTATGGAAGCCTTTTTTTTTTTTTTTCATTTTTGATTCTCTTTATATACAGAAGATCAGTTTAGCATATATTAAGTAAAGATTTCAACAGTTTGCTCCCACACAGAAACATAAAGTGAAATATACTGTTTGAGTACTAGTTATAGCATTAAATCTCAATGTACAGCACACTAAGGACAAAGATCCTACATGAGGAGTAAGTGCACAGTGACTCCTGTTGTTGACTTAACAAATTGACACTCTTGTTTATGGCATCAGTAATCACCCAAGGCTCTTGTCATGAGCTGCCAAGGCTATGGAAGCCCCCTGAGTTCACTGACTCTGATCATATTTAGACAAGGCCATGGTCAAAGTGGAAGTTCTTTCCTCCCTTCAGAGAAAGGTACCTCCTTCTTTGATGACCCATTCTTTCCACTGGGATCTCACTCGTGGAGATCTTTCATTTAGGTTTATTTTTTCCCCAGAGTGTCTTGGCTTTCCATGCCTGCAATACTCTCATGGGCTTTTCAGCCAGATCCGCATGCCTTAAGGGCTGATTCTGAGGCCAGAGTGCTGTTTAGGACATCTGCCATTCTATGGGTCTGCTGTGTATCTCACTTCCCATGTTGGGTCGTTCTCTCCCTTTTTTATTCTATCAGCTAGTTTTGCAGACACTATTCTTGTTTATATGATCCCTTTGGTTCTTAGTCCTATCATTATGATCAATTGTGAACAGAAATTGATCACTGGGACTAGTGAGATGGCATTGGTACATGCCACCTTGATGGGATTGAATTGGAATCCCCCGGTATGTTTCTAACTCTACCGTTTGAGGTAAGTCAGCTTGAGCATGTCCCGAATTGTACATCTCTTCCCTCTCTTATTCCCACTCTTATATTTAACAGTGATCACTTTTCAGTTGAGTTTCAGTACTAAGAAGAATTGTGTATTGATTACAGTATTCAACCAAAAGTATTAAGTAGAACAAACAAAAAAAAATACTAAGAGGGATAACATATTAAGCTTATCATCAACAGTCGGGGTGAGGGCTGATCAAGTCACCGTTTCTCATAGTGTTCATTTCACTTTAACAGGTTTCCTTTTTGGTGCTCAGTTAGTTGTCACCTATCAAGGAGAACAAGTGGTATTTGTTCCTTTGGGATTGGCTTATTTCACTCAACATAATGTTTTCCAAATTCCTAACAGGGATCACTTTTCAGTTAAAATTTAAACACCTAAGAACAATTGTGTGTTAATTACAGAGTTCAACCAATGGTACTAGAACAAAAAAAAAATACTAAAATGGATAAAGTATTACATTGTACATCAACCGTCAGGACAAGAGCTGATCAAGTCACTGTTTCTCATAGTGTCCATTTAACTTCAACAAGTTTCCCCTTTGGTGCTCAGTTAGTTGTCGCCGATCAGGGAGAACCTATGATATTTGTCCCTTTGGGACTGGCTTAATTCACTCAGCATGATGTTTTCCATAGGCAATTAATTTGTACTTGAGCTGTAAATACCACCTTTTGGATGACAGTTCAAATTTCAACTCAGTTCTTCTCTACTTGGCTTTAGCTCATGAATGTTGTCTCATTCATGCATGTTTGAGGGGTTAGCCAGAGATTAGGGCAACATTTCTACTCGAACTTTAGTGTTTCCTGTATGATTCTTTCTTTTTGGAGTCTCTTTTCCATCTTCTAACATCTATGGTTATCCCAAACTGTGTGCTATGTTTCTTTAGGACAAAATAATTGCATGATTTTTTTCTCTGAGTTCAGATTCCTCTATCTTCCCCCAAATCACTGACAACAGCTTGCTCTCAGGCTAAACGTTGTGAAAGCAGAAAACTCAATCAGTGTTTTTTTCCTCCTATGCAACTCCCATCTGTACTCTACTCACTTTTGGTCATTTCACATTTCACTCTCTTCAGAAAATTTTCCTTCCAATTTTACTCAATGTATGATTTGGCAGTAGCTTTGTCTGTCAGTAAAGAAATGAAGTCCTCAATGTATCTTTTGAGGTTTTAGTTACTGGTATGGGAAAATATTGTAACTATTTTTTAACTCTTGCTATTATTCATATCCTGTGGGGATTAAATAAGTAACAGATATAAAAGTTTAGATTAAAGATATAAAATGAGTGAACAAGAAAAATCTGTTCACGTGTTGTGTGGTAAGTCCAGCTATGAGTTTAAATATGCCTTTGTCAATTGTATTGGTGTTTTACAGTTGGCAATAACTTCTAACACCATTGGAGTGATTATTTGCACATTAACACATTTGTAACATGAAGAATAAGGAGGAATCTGTATTACTATCTACTGATCAATCTTGAAATTATTTGCTTCATTTAATTTGGTGGTTTTCTGCCAGACTTGGCGGGAGCAAATCAGATATTTTCTCACAATCATTCTTCAGGCACTTCAAGAAAAAATACTTACAGTTTCTTTAGCATGAGGGACTGAAGGTCCTGTAAGATACAGAAAATTATATGTGACAAAATAAATCTATACAGCCACTATATGGATCCGTGCACCAAGCTGAAATGACCTTTAAACTGAGTGACATTCTGATTTTATAGTATCTTTTTTTTTTTTTATTGTTTTCAATGATGTGGTCTTTTTTTTTTTTAACTTTTATTTAATGAATATAAATTTCCAAAGTACGACTTATGGATTACAATGGCTTCCCCCCCATACCGTCCTTCCCACCCACAACCCTCCCCTTTCCCACTCCCTCTCCCCTTCCATTCACATCAAGATTCATTTTCGATTATCTTAATATACAGAAGATCAGCTTAGTATACATCAAGTATGGCTTTCAACAGTTTGCTCCCACACAGAAACATAAAGTGAAAAATAATAGATGATTATTTTTTAAATGATGATGAAATCAGAGCAGACCTATTGTCATGTTTAATCCCAGTGAGAGTCAAGTTGGGAATTGATAATTTCTTTTTTTTTTTTTTTTTTTTTTTACAGAGGATCAGTTTAGTATGCATTAAGTAAGGATTTCAACAGTTTGCACCCCCATAGAAACACAAAGTGAAATATATTGTTTGAGTACTCGTTATAGCATTAAATCTCAATGCACAGCACATTAAGGACAGAGATCCTACATGAGGAGTAAGTGCACAGTGACTCCTGTTGTTGACTTTACCAATTGACACTCCTGTCTATGGCATCAGTAATCTCCCTATGCTCCAGTCATGAGTTTCCAAGGCTATGGAAGCCCTCTGAGTTCTCCGACTCTTATCTTGTTTAGACAAGGTCATAGTCAAAGTGGAGGTTCTCTCCTCCCTTCAGAGAAAGGTACCTCCTTCTTTGATGACCTGTTCTTTCCACTGGGATCTCACTCGCAGAGATCTTTTGCCAGAGTTTCTTGGCTTTCCATGCCTGAAATACTCTCATGAGCTTTTCAGCCAGCTCCGAATGCCTTTAGGGCTGATTCTGAGGCCAGAGTGCTATTTAGGACATCTGCCATTCTATGAGTCTGCTGAGTATCTCACTTCCCATGTTGGATCACTCTCCCCTTTATTTACTCCATTGGTTAGCGTTAGCAGGTACTAGACTTGTCTATGTGCTCCCTTTGACTCCCAGTCCCTCCACCATGACCAACTGTGAACTGAAACTCATCACCTGAAACAGTGAGATGGCATTGGTACATGCCACCTCGATGGGATTGAATTGGAATCCCCTGGTATGCTTCCAACTCCACCACTTGGGGCAAGTCAGCCTGAGCATGGGGCCGGCACCGCGGCTCACTAGGCTAATCCTCCGCCTAGCGGCGCCGGCACACCAGGTTCTAGTCCCGGTCGGGGCGCCGGATTCTGTCCCGGTTGCCCCTCTTCCAGGCCAGCTCTCTGCTGTGGCCAGGGAGTGCAGTGGAGGATGGCCCAGGTGCTTGGGCCCTGCACCCCATGGGAGACCAGGAAAAGCACCTGGCTCCTGGCTCCTGCCATCGGATCAGCGCGGTGCGCCGGCCGCAGCGCGCCTCCGCGGCGGCCATTGGAGGGTGAACCAACGGCAAAGGAAGACCTTTCTCTCTGTCTCTCTCTCACTGTCCACTCTGCCTGTCAAAAAATAAAATAAATAAATAAATAAATAAATAAAAAATAAAAAAAAAAGAATCTAGATTTTTCACATGGGAGTGGGAATGGGAGAGGGAAGGGATGTATAATTTGGGACATGCTCAGGCTGATTTTATAGTATCTTAAAGAGAACTCAAGTATAGGCCTGGACATGAATAGTTAAAAGTGTGGCAGGTTTTACTTGTAGTTGGAGAAATATTTGCCTATACCAGTGGTTGCTCTCTCTTGAAAACAGAGATACCTGTCCCTATAACTTCTCTTTCAGACAGTGTAAATTTTCTGTTTTGTAGATTGGGACATCAGAGTCACATGTCAAGACTGATAGAACAGACCAGATAGAGTAGCTGTGTCTTAGGAAAGATAATTAGTTTCCTATTCATCACTTTCCACTCACCACTATCTTGCAGACTGGAATAGCTCAAGGTTGCCTCCTAGGGCCTACAGCTTGCACAAAATCACATGAGTCATGAAAAGTATGGAAAATATCAGTAGGTACTGCCTGAATCCACTATTACTACATGAAATAGTGAAATTGTGCCCCACTATAGCAATTTCTTATATCAGAGCCATTGACCAAAGTCATTAATATTCATTACTAATCCCCCAGTGTAACTCAAAGAGTTATCCAAACACCAGTAGCTGGAAGTCAAGGCCATCTAAGCTCTCTACAATGTACTTGACCTTCTAAGTCTGCATGATGTTTATTCCTCTAGATTTTTCCTTTTGGACTTCTTAATTATAGGCTACTTTTCCCTTTGAGTTTCTTCAGTTCACTTCATAAAATTATTGTCTTAATTTTTTTCAATACATTCAGCCCAGGATGCACTAATTGTTGTGCCACTTTGCCAACTAATATCCTATTATCCTAACATGAGCAGGCCAATATAAAGTTGGTAACTTTGGTAGCTGATATCTTTCTAACTCCATGAAAATATAAACCCATGGGGTCAGGACATTGCCTGTGCTGCAAACTATACTATTACTCCACACCTAGACCAGCACAAAAATTTGGCACTTACATATATCTGAATTAATTATCGACTAAATAAGTGAATGAAATAATTCTAAATAATTCCTAAAGGATCTTCATTTGAAAATGCTGTACAACTTTTCTCACCTTCTTTGTCCTCTTCCCTTCTAGAAAAGTTACTTCTAAAGCCACAAGGTGAGGCAGGCCCAAGCAGTTGTCTACACTGAAAAGGGGCAAAATGAGGAATCTGCAATGATGCAGAATCGCAGACTGAGGTGTCTGGGTTCCTGAACAGAGTGAGAGAAGGGTGGCCACATCCAAGTGGCGGGTTGTTGGCAGATGTGGGGTGTCGGAGCTCACACAAGGTGAGCTTGGTGCTCATGCTGGGAATCAGCTCAAGTGAGACAAGCAGAGCAGCAACACGTGGAGGCAGCTCAGACTGGCGAAAGGAGCATGTTAACAGAGGCAGCCAAGCAAGTGCTGTCAGAGACCGTTAGGTAAAGGAAGTAATGCTCAGAGTTGGGGACAGCCTAGGACTGGGAGTCAGCCTGAGTGGGTGAGGTGGGTGTTCATGAAAGGTGGAGGGAATCATCCCGGTACAGGTTGTCAAAGCCCAAACGCAGAAGAATAGAACGGTTGGAGGCTCAGATCCTTTAGTGGCATCCATAGTTAGGGCAACTTGGCATGGAGAATCACTCCAAGACAGATGAGGATATTGTCCATGGAGGGGCACAAAATGACCTAGGATGATAGATTAAGCACAAGTGAGGGTGAGGAGTAGATACATCAGGAGTGAGTACATCTGATGGTGGATTGGTAAACAGGCAGGAAGACATCTACAATACAACAAAGGCAGCAGAGCCAGGCTTCTCAACATCAGATAAAATTACAAATGTGAAGGGGCTGGCACTGTGGCGTAGTAGGCTAAGTACAGAGCTGACATTCTGTATAGGCGCTGGTTCTTGTCCCAGCTGTTCCTCTTCCGCTATGGCCTGGAAAAGCAGTGACAATGCCCAAATGCTTAGGTCCTCGGATCTGCGTGGGAGACCTGGGAGAAACTCTTGGCTCCTGGCTTTGGATCATATCAGTTCTGGCCATTGTGGCCATTTGGAGAGTGAACCAGTGGATGGAAGATCTTTCTGTCTTTCCCTCTCTCTGTAAAAATACCTCTCCAATAAATAAAATATTATTTTTTTAAAAGTTACGAATGTATATAGGAGGAAGCCAGAATAAACTCTGTGCTCTGAGACTGGAACTGGAAGTATCTATATAAACTCAGCAACTGTAATACATGGAGATAAAGGCAATCAGATGTCAGTGTGTGCTCCTGCGCATATGTGTGTACACACATTAATACATTCTTCAGTACTGTTGACAGCAACAGCCCAGAGACAATGACACCTTCACTAAATGAGCACATTGACCACACAAAAATTTGCTTCTACATTCCATTCTCTACTGAAAATGAGCTTTGTGCTTCTTGAGGAAACCATAGATTTTAGATTCGAGGCTGGGGGCCGGCTCAGTGGCTCACTACGCTAATCCTCCACCTGCAGCGCTGGCACCCCGGGTTCTAGTCCCGGTTGGGGCGCCGGATTCTGTCCCAGTGGCTCCTCTTCCAGTCCAGCTCTCTGCTGTGGCCCAGGAAGGCAGTGGAAGTTGGCCCAAGTGCTTGGGCCCTGCACCCGCATGGGATACCAGGAGGAAGCACCTGGCTCCTGGCTTCGGATCGGTGCAGCACGCCAGCCGCAGCGTGCAGGCTGTAGCGGCCATTTGGGGGGTGAACCAATGGAAGGAAGACCTTTCCCTCTCTCTCTCTCTCTCTCTCTCTCTCTCTCACTGTCTAAATCTGCCTGTCAAAAATAAATAAATAAAAAATAAAAAAATAGATTTGAGGCTGGGGAAATACAAGACTAGATCATAATATTGTTCTAGAAAACAAAAATTTGCTCCAAGAATTAGGAACATAATAAAAAGACACAGAAACTGGATTGAAGGGACTCCACATGGCTAAACTGGGGACAAAGTAAATATCAAAATAATAGATAATAATGAATTACTAAAATAAGAAACAGGCATCCATACAGATAAAAATAATTGTCTTCACTGAACATGTGATGAGGAACATGCTACTTAATGTAGCTCAAAGTTCCTTCCCACAATATATTTACTATCTACAAAGGGTAAAAGGCAGGTGCAAAATCCTCAGAGATGCCACCAAAGTCACACGGTCATAGTTAACATCACTAGCAACTGTGCAAATGGAAATGGTTCACCATCCGATGGGGTACAATAAGAAAAATGCATCATTATTTCTGTGATGTTCCTGCCAAAGCTACATGAACTGAGTTTAGTTGAAAAGAGAAAACCCTCAATTTGGGTCTTTATACTAAAAAAATACTGACCTGTGATCTTCAAAAGTAGAAATGTTATAAAAGCTAAGCAAAGTCTAAGTGTTCTAGAAGTAAGGAGTATAAAGAGACACAACAACAGAATTTAACATGTGCTTCTTTTTTTTTTTTTTCTTGAAATTTAATGCAGGGGAAATGAAGGTGTACAAACTCATTCTATCAGATCTCTTCCTTTTATGTCCCTTGCAGAGATCAGCCTGATGTACTCACAATAAAATATGGCTTTGAATCATCCAGAAACTCTTTCTCTGCTTTCATACAAATATGTCTGCTACACACATTGTTATCTTACACTCTTTTGTGTGTATACACAAGTGTATCACATATGTATATATCACATAGTATATTAAACACACATTTATATCAATAGCTAACAAATCATTAGCATGATTATGTACATCAGAAGATAATATACGGGGCCAGAGCTCTGGTAAAGCTGCCACCTGCAGTGCTGGCATACCACATGGGCGCCGGTTCAAGACCCAGGTGCTCCACTTCCGATCCAGATCTTTGCTATGGCCTGGGAAAGCAGTAGAAGATGGCCCAAGTCCATGGGCCCCTGCAACCATGAGGGAGACCTGGAAGAAGCTCCTGGCTCCTGGCTTTGGATCGGTGTAGCTGCAGCCATTGCAGCAAATTGGGGAGTGAACCATCTGATGGAAGATTCTCTCTCTCTCTCTCTCTCTCTCTCTCTCTCTCTGTGTGTGTGTGTGTGTGTGTAACTCTGACTTTCAAGTATGTAAATAAATCTTTAAAAAAAAGAAGATAATGTATAATTATTCTTGCATTGGCATCCATATTAATACAGAGTTATTCTGCTAGAACAAAGTTATTTAAAGAAGATAAAGGGGGCAGGTACTATGGTATAGTGGCTAAGCCTCCGCCTGTAGCACCAGCACCCCATATGGGTGCCAGTTTGTGTTCTGGCTGCCTCTCTTCCAAGTCCGCTGACTGCTCTGGCCTGGGAAAGCAGTGGAAGATGGCCCAAGTGTTTGGCCCCTGCACCAGTGTGGGAGACCTAGAAGAAGCTCCTGGCTCCTGGTTTCAGATTGGCTCAGCTCAGATCATTGCAGTCATTTGGGGAGTGAACCAGTGGATGGAAGAAACTCTCTCTCTCTCTCTCTCTCTCTCTCTCTCCCCCTCTCTGTCTCTCTCTCTCTCTGTGTGTGTATTCTACTTCTCAGATAAATAAATAAAATCTTACAAAAAATTTCACTGAATAAAAAATGAAAGAAAAGGCAAATGGTGAAGTACTATCTTCAGAGAATCACAAACAATTGTGTTAGACACTGCACTGGCCTTCTATGTAGGTTTACATTGCAAAGCTACTTTGTAATTCACAAACCTCTTTTTCTTTCCTCCTGGGCTCACAAGCAGAATAATTTCTCAGAGCCCTGTTGGCCTGAGTTCATCAATGACTGTGTGGTTCAGAACCCACCTCTCCCTATAACCATTTCCTTGTTAAATGAACAAAACTAAGTTCCTACTTTTAAAGTCATTGCTAACAGATCTCCTTGCCACAGCAGCCACCATCACCTAAATCAGGGTGTTTACTTTAAGATCTAGTGGGAGACCATAGCTAGCTGTTGGAATTAGGTCCCTCAGCTTCCTTAGAGGTAAACATCTGCAGGACAAACCAGCTGTTCTGTTGCTAACATTAGCTGCCACTTACAGAATAAACTTTCTCTTCATTGGGCTAATGAAATAATTCATTTTTCTCCAACTGTCAATGAATGTCTTCCAGGAAGGGAGTGAGGAGAGGGGGGACGAGCAATCTGTCACATTTATGTCACGTTCTGCTCATCTATTTGCCACACTGCCTGTTATATATCCCCTGCAGAATGTCAAATCTAGTGCATGATAAAACATTCCCTAAAAATAATGTTGTTACTTCAGGGATTCTAGTCTAGTGTGTTGAATATAAGAAAGCAGAGAACCTGCCATGGAAGCAAGCAGAAGACTGAGCCTGGTTTAGGGGAAAGAGAGGGCCCTCCAGAGAATGTATCTGCAATGATCCCTCTGAATCCTTCAATATAGGTTACTTTCCTGGCTTGAGGCCACACCAGATTCCTGGGAGGGTCCGTCTTTGCCAAAGTTTGGGACTTCCCTTCAGACTTGCCAACAAGACATTTCATCTCTGTTATGTTGTTTTCTTCAGTTCAAATTAGCTTCAGCTTTCTCATTTGCAAAATAGGGCTAAAATACATATCTCACAGATTCATTTGATATTTGAGAGATAGATGTATGAGGATGTGCTCAAGATACCAACTGTTATACAATACAGATAAAGCTGAAATTTTATACATTACTTAAGCCAGGTTTCTTCAATGCAATAAACTCATCTAGCTACTAGATACATGTATTTTATCCTAATCAACTTTCAGAGTTTATGTTGATCTTCTGTCATGTACCTAAAGAAAAATAAATAATAGTAAAATGAGTAATTGACCTGAATCTTACCTTTCTGATATATATATATATATATATACACACACACACACACTTGTATATACAAGTGTGTGCACCTTTGTTTATGTATGTAATATATGCAATTTTTTAAAGTTGGATTTGACTATAACTTTCCTCTCCTTTGTAAATTGACAAATGTAGGTATCTTGGCTTAGGTTAAACCTTTTTTCCACTTCCCTATGTACAAAACAATAACCTGGTTAACTTGGAGACCCACTGTTAAATAATCATCATCATCATTATCATCATCATTAGCATACTAACACTAAAGTTATGTTTTACTGATTTTTACTATTCTCAGATATAGGTAATCAGAGCATTATTTTTTCTTTATAAAATTCTAAAATGCCTTGCAATATTTTCATTTTATAAGTGATTGAGTATCTTATTTGTCCAGGGTCAGACCACTTAGTACCAGGAGAGGTATTCAAATAAAGGTTTGTTATCTATATTTTCCTCTGTACAAAATGTCATACCATAATGGATCTTCAAAATGTATTCTTGAAACTTTAACTTTATTGCCACATATTTTGTGCCACAATCATTATGAGTAAATATACTTAAGGGATCAAAATGTCATGAACATACAATCTGAGGATAAAACCAGAAAAAGAGCAACAGAAAAGTCCAGAATACAATAATTGAATGAAAACACTCCATCTTGGAAATTGTAATGTGACATCATGTCATAAAAAAGATTTAAACAATTAAAAAATAAATTAGTAAAAAATTGTTATTCATTGTGCCAGCATAAAACAGGATAAGGAACAACTGACCAGTGTTTCTTTTCTTGTTTACCTGGTTATAATCCTGGAATCAGAAGAGTACACTGTGCTATCATAGGGAACATATTATCCCTTAAAATTATTTTTCTCATATTGTTATTTTTCTCACTAATCTTAACTTACAGCCACTGAATTCTTCTATTGGAAAAGGTCATGCAGAGCAGCTGACTCCCACCACCTCCAGAGTGAATACTTGAGGAAAGGGGTGTTATGTGAAAGGCACTGTAGAGAGAATTCTATTTCTGTGCATAAATAATTGACCTTTTTTTGATCAGCTTTGCTCTGACATTTGGCTCAGTGTCCTTACAAATGGCAAAGGTTGAGGAATGAATAAAATAGATTATTATAACTGCACAGCTGAGGATCAGTTCCAGGTTAAGAAAGCACCATCTGCAAGCCATAGCCAGCATCAATCCCAATGGCTATTGCTCTTTCTGAAGAATACTGCCTGAATTAGTTATAACAGTCAACTTTCACCCAGGGAGGAAAGACAGGACTACACCGGACAACCGATCTTCCCTAATGTCTCAATTTGTCTCCCAACAAATTTCTTAATTGATTCTATTACCCAAGAGGTTTCCTTCCCCCTAATTCTTAGTATTAACTATCTACTCCAGACTATTTCTTTGTGCGGGTCTTTAAACTCTTTTCTTTAAGTGTAATCCCATTGTTAACATAAAAAGTAAAGTTTGTCTCTTTGTTTTGATTTTGACAAGTCTCCACAAGCCTTCTGGAACTCTCTGTAGCCCTCTTGATGAAACTCAGCATAACAGTCTTCACTGCTGAGTTCATCAGCTGGACTCCTGGTGAAATACTTCAGTAACACTGCCCTAACTCTCCAAACCTGGGAAATGGAGTAATTGTATAAATTGCTACTTTGTACATGACTCACTGTGTCCAAATTTGTTGCAACTTGAGTCCTAGGGAGCCAAATCTTTCAAATAATAATTGAAGCTAATCAGGATAGTAGTAAGTAGGCACAAGGATATTTATGATACTATTATATTTCATAACATTTCCATTAGTATGGATTATCTCAAGATTGCCCTCAGGCAGAAAGTTATTGAAATTACATGGTAAATATAGTTCTCCAGTACCCAACGAAATAATTACTGGAAATAGAAGCATTCCTCTTTTGTTTGTCAATTATCTTTCACTATCATCAAACATGTTTGCTAAACTGTGAGCTCAAAACTCTTCTTTCTTATATTATGCCTTATGTACACTATTTTCATATGTATTCAAGTGAGGCTAGTACTGATTCCCATGCTAATTGCTTACAATATGTCCTTGTTTCATCAATCTGCTAATATAGATTGGGTTCCTGACATTATTTAATGGGAATGAAGTGGCCATTATTGTTGAGATGCAAAAAAAATGTTTAATATCAATGGTTCATCTCTTAAAAACAATAATAAAACTGGGTATAATAAAAAATTCTGTGATCTAAAACATTTAATGTTAAAGTTGATGTACAGTATATAAGAAATTCCATTTTTCAGTAAGTGAAATTCCCCCTCCCATACATACACATATTTAATTAAAGTGCTACTGACGGAGCCAGTGTTGTGGAGCACCAGGTAAAGCTGACTCCTGCAGTGCCAGTATCTCATATGGTTTCCAGTTTGAGTCCCGGCTGCTCCAATTCCAATTCAGCTCCCTGCTAACAATAACAGATGGCTCAAGTACTTGGGTCCTTATCACCCATGTGGGCAACCCAGAAGAAGCTCCCGGCTACTGGCTTCACCCTGACCCAGTGCTAGCCATTGTGGCTATCTGGGAAGTGAAACAGCAGATGGAAGATTTCTCTCTGTCTCTGTCTCTCTCTCTCTCTCTCTCTCTCTCTATATATATATATATATATATACACACACACACACACACACACATATATATATATATATTCTTCTCTGCATATTAACTCCAACTTTCAAATAAATAAATAAATCTTTAAAATGCTACTGACTACTATTTGTTCTTTAATGATGCATATTTCCTTATATCCTTTCCATGGACCAATATGAGTCAACAAATATACAATAAACCTTAACAAATACATAAAAGCATAATATTCAAGCATGGGTTCTAGAACACACACAAAAATGAGTAATGAGGTTTTGCCCTCTATTGTCTCTTATTTTTTAACATCAGTTTTAACTGAAACAAAAATGGAGGGAATTTCATGGTTTTAGAAATTCCAGGCTGGCGCTGTGGCTCACTTGGCTAATCCTCCACCTGCGGCGCTGGCACTCTGGGTTCTAGTCCTAGTTGGGGTGCCAATTCTGTCCCGGTTGCTCCTCTTCCAGTCCAGCTCTCTGCTGTGGCCCAGGAGTGCAGTGGAGGATGGCCCAAGTGCTTGGGCCCTGCACCCCATGGGAGACCAGGATAAGCACCTGGCTCCTGGCTTCGGATTGGCACAGCATGCCAGCAGAAACAACCATTTGGGGGTGAACCAATAGAAGGAAGACCTTTCTCTCTGTCTTTCTCACTGTCTAATTCTGCTGTCAAAAAAAAAAAGAAAGAAAGAAATTCTAGCTGATTGAATACTGAATGTTTATAATACTAGTGAAGATCAGGATCTCATGGGGAAAAAATCATTAGGATCTTCTAGACTCCTCTTGACTATATTTTCCCCTCTGTCATGATAAGCAGTTGTCTCAAAACACTATAGGTTAGGTCCCCTTTATCTTGTCCAAAAATATCTCTAGTACAAAATTTAAATACTTTTACTATGGTATATGAACCCTCATGATAAGTACATCCCTATATTTTGACTCCAATTTATTCAACTCAGGGGGAATATTAAAAGACAGCATGACCTGGGCACCAAACACCTAGAAACAAAGAGCAATAGCCCTGGAGCAGGAAGGCAGAGGCTTCCTTCAGTGTAGAGTGATTGTCTTGTATTAGATATGGGGGAGATTTAAGGGAAAGGGACAGGACAGCCAGTTTGTCAGTGGGAAGATTACACAGGGGCTTGGAGAGGTGGCAATTTACAACTGGGATAGAAGCACTTCAACAGTTAAAACATGTGCCAGCAGCTTATCAGCTCTTCTTCAGTTGCTCCTCTTTCCCAACTAGTTAGTATTCCTGAAATGTTTCATAACTAACCAGTTAACATTCCATAAGCGTTTCCCACCAGCTAGTTAATATTCCTTGCACGTTTCATACCAGCAGTTAGCACTCCAGAAATGTCTCTGTGCAATGTGGTTCTCTCTGCCTGAATTGCCTTTTCCTCTCTCTCCTGGCCACTTGGATAAACAAGTTTTTAGGGTCATAGCCAGGCTTTATAGATGATATAATGCTTAACCTCTGTGCCTAGAACCTCTTCTAGAAGCTTTCCTGTTCCTATTCCTTTCTCAAACCACATGAAAGGTGGCACCTATACACCCTGACCCTATATCTCATAATGGCATCTTAGCATTTATTTGATTACAAGTCTTTCTCCATTACTGAAATTGTTTAGGGTGGTAAAGGGTGGTATTTTATCTAATTTCATTTTCCTGGCTCCCAGTAGCATATAAGTCCTCATATATATAATAGATCCACTCTATATGGCAGTCTAGTAAAATTAGAATCTTTTTCTTTAAACTTTGTCCATGTGCTGATTAAGGTAAATTAGTCCAGATGCAGAGTTTGTTCTATATTATTTGGTCACTGATTCTCAAATTTTATCATTCATCAGGGTGCACATTAGTAGGAAGCCGGAATTCCAAATGGAGCCTAGATTCCAACCCAGTCACTCAAATATAGGAAGCAGGCATCCTAAGCATCATCTTATCCACTGCACCAAATGCTGCCCTGGTTGCTCTTTTATTACAAAACCATATAGCAGAGTTTTGAGTATGATGGTATTAGTTTTAGTCTCTTTTGTTTTACTTTTTAAAATTAATTTGTAAAAATTTAAACCAAAATAAAACTACATATTTATCTATTGCACAGAAATGTGACAATAAATAATGCACTGTATATTTTTCTAAAAAGCTAGAAGAAAAGATTTTTAATATTTTTACCATAAATAAATTTTTTCCTTTTGTATTAACTGACATTCTTACTTACCAAGTGACAAATGCTCACTGTGACATTATGGAGTTGCTGGTTCTAATGGATTCCTCTCAAACTTTAACATAATTTTTGACCTCGAATACCACCAATTTTTTTGCAGGAGAAATTCTTTGTGGATAGAATAGATTAAGTGAACTGAATCAATAGGGCTATCTTACATGTGTTGTAACTGACAAAGAGAGATCTGATAAAATTTACATGATTTTTCTGGATATAGTACGAGACAACATAAAAAAGTTGAAAGAACTTGAATGAACGACAGTGATAATGACTTTACTAGTGATGATACAGCCTCACATACGCACCCCAGAATAAAGATACTGATTTTCACTCCCATTCAGCAATAAAAATATTGAGGAAGGTAGCTCAAAGTACATCAGCAGGGTGCAGGTCATTTAGTGCAGTGGTTAAGTAACCACTTATGTCGTCCCTGTCGGTCCTGTAGGAGTGTCTGTGTTTGAGTCTCAACTCTGATTCCAGCTTCTTACTAATGTGCACCCTGGGAGGCAACAGGTGGTCACTCAAGATATTGGGTTTCTGCCACCCATGTTGAAAACCCAAACTGGTTTCAGCTTCTGGCTTTGGCCTGGCTCATCTCTGATTACTGTGGACATTTGAGGAGGAGTATTGTAGATGAAGATACTCTCTCTTTCTCTCTCTCTCTTTCTCCCTCTCTCTTTCCTTTCCTCTCCCCCTCTTCTAATCTTTCCTTTCAAATAAAATGAAAATAATGTTTAAAACATTTACAAGGATATATGCTGGCATTTTCCCAAAGCATTGATCCAGTGATGGGTTCCTGTTCTTTTCACGTAAGCTGATGGGATACATTGGCCCCATGTGATATGTGCCAGGACTGGGACTTAGTCCCCAGTCTCCTCACCCAGAAAACGACTTTGGTCTTCTTTCTATGTGTACAATCTCCTGTCAAGAAACTACATAAAGATCAACATAAAATGATCTCTGAATTAATATTATTTAGCATATAATCTGAAATATAGGTAACAAAAGTGCCATACCTTATGTAATCAAACTGTAGACTAGGGAAATTAATGTTTAAACTTATTCTCCCATTCAGTTAATTTTTTGTTGATAATCACTTTATACTTGGGCTATTCAGTCCAAATTACTAACTAAATTATTCATGTAAGAAAAAAAGTTTAATAAAGATAAAGAGTAGGGCTTCGGTTTCAGGACAGATCTGTGAGCAAATCCAAGATTCCCTTCCCATTATACAGAATTAACCACTTCATTCTTTTAATGCCACTGCATCTAAATGTTAACTTCAGAGCAACACTACCCTGATGGCATGCATATTTTTATTTCTAAATGCAAAATGAAACTGAATCTTATGCCACTAACTACATTGTGGATATTTTCACCTTCAATATGTCTATTGTTGAATTTTTGGTTACTCACCAATATCTGCTGAAACTATGCTTGTCAAGGGCTTTGTGGTTAACTGAGCAAATATTATAGTTCTAGTGAGTAAATAGTTGAACAAAAGTGGTAAGTGTCAATTATTAAAAATTCCAGTATAGTTTTCCAAACTCCCTGTTCTCCATCCACTGTGTTCAAAGGGAAACTACACCTTGAAAATACAGAACTGCAAAAGCAAAACTACCTTGATCATTGAGTCATCACATGGAGTGTAGCCCGTAAGGAGAAGCACTGGGAAGATAATTTAATTATTGGTGAAAAAAACACATTTGTTTAATATTAGAACGCTAACAATTGAGTATCCTATATGGAATAGTATAAATTTAGACAGTTTTGAATGGTAAAATGTCCCAAAACAGCTGTATCTTTTTTCATCTGTAGGCCTATTTCTTTCCAATATCATACTTTCCATCAATCATTACTCTATTTATTCATTCTTTTTCATCCTTTAGACCTTCCATGTTTTGCCACATTTCTATCTCAGTAATACCACTCAGTTTTCATATATTTCTGGGCCAGACAGAGAACAAACAAATCTTGTGTTTTGCCTCTAGTGATACTAATCATTTAGAACAATTAGGAACATTATAGCCCTGGGATTTGTGACTTGGCAGTCTGCTGGTGCCCAACATAATAATTCCTCTCCTTGATGTTCAAGATTCTTATCCGCATTTCCTCTATACCCTCCTATACTTATCAGTCCACACTCTCACCCTCATCCTGGTTGCTTACACAAGTGGCTCTAGTTATACCTGGAGGCATATGATCTGGGTCCATCATCTCTCTCGCTCCTCAGCTATCACACTGGAATTCAATCCCATTCCTTCCATGAAAGCTTTCCTCATTTCTGTAATCCCATTGATCTATTCTTCTTCAGAACTCTTTTTTCCATGAGCAAATAGTACCTTATAGTTCACTGCCTAATATTTCACTAATTTTTTGATTATATTACTAGTTCTTAAAAGGGAGTAGCTATGTTTCATACTGATTTGAATCTATCAGAATATTTAGCTCAATACAGACACAAACTGAGTGCTTAGTATTTGTTATCTGCTTATACCAATTGGTAGACCCTCATATGAAAATCAGTTTCTTTAGGGAAAGGTTTGTTGCAACTTGCAAGACATCATCCTCCTTCTTGTCCCAACATCTCAGACCCTGAAGTCTTCCACCAGGAAAACTGGTTGAGAAATCAGTTATTCATTCATGAAAAAAGGAATTGAACAAGGGGAATATTGGAAATCTCTGAACTTTCCTCTCAATTGTGCTGTGAATCTAAAACTGGTCTACAAAAAAAAGTATTTTTAATGGTTTTTTAAAACCTTTGTACCAAGTGAATGTTCCCTACATTCATGGTAGAATATCACTGTCCATAACATTTCTGAGGATTTGCTTTCACAAACAAGTTCTATGCTTTTCTAATTACATATTGTCAGATAAAATATAAGAGCACTGTCAGGTTAGATCCATAAAATAATATAGATGGGCTTGCTCCATTGCAGTATAGATGGGCTATGACGATGATGTAGATGTCATAGGTGATTTTATTTGCACTAGGTTCATTGCATTTTTTATAAAGTTGTATTTAAGATAATTGGTATTTTTCCATGCTCAAACAGGATTCTCTTTTGAGTTGCATCTCCCAGTGATGTTTGGTAATTATTATAGCATTTGTTTGTTTTAAAAGCTTTTCTATAAAGGTTTGTCAGTAATTAAATTCCACTGACCTGTTTTTCACTTCTCTTGTTTTTTTAATCTATTTCATCTCCTAGGCTCATAATAAGTAATTACACAGATAAATGATAAAACAGTAAAAGAAGAGAGTAGAAAAATCAAAGGGTTCAAATAATTTACATACAAGATCATCAGTCACAGAATATCTCTTGTAATGCCATCATGAGAGAAGCTCGCTAAATGCAGCTACAACACTACCAAAAACTAATTCATTTTCTCCTAATTAGTACACACTACTTCTTTGCAGAATCATGCTGAAATGTTTCCTATTCAAAGGCTTCTTTTTACATCTATCACTAATGAGATTCAGCAGATTGCTATCATTTCTCTAAAATGCTTTTCAAAATTTAATCGTGCCATTAATGAAGACTGCTGCTTCAACTTTAAAACTATAGGCCCAGATCCATTGCTTAGAGTCATCATTCATGTATACTCAAGTTTCTCTTTAGTCATAAATGATGTCAAGAGCCTTTCAAAGCATGCATTTACTCATCAAATAGTTTTGAATCCCAATCCTTGTACTAGGTATTTAGGGCAAAAAAGTAAATAACATCACATGTTGAAATGGTAATATTTTGGATATGTTTGGCTAATTAAATATATTAAAATTTAACTTTTCATGTTTTTGATGTGATTGCTATAAAATTTAAAATTACATCATAAGTGACTTTCCTTGGTGCCTCACATTCTATTTCTATTTTACAATGCCTCTCTAAAACTTCCAGGGAGATAGACTTCTAAATAAGTACTAGAAAAAAGGCAATGAAGAATTAGATGAGGAAAATACTAGAACATATAGATTAAGAAGAGCCTTCAGTCTTGCTCAGATATCAGGATCCTTCTAGTGACCAGATTCACATCCAAGGAGTCTCAGAATGGAAGGGCTCTTTTGCTATCCTTTGGCCTACTGCAAATACTATTTAGCACTTATTACATGATATCTCAAGTATCTTAATTCAATAACAAACACATATTGAGCTAAACACTCCATTACTAGTGTCTTCATATCACTCATACATACCAATGCTCCTGATACAGAGCGGGTGTGCACTGAGTGATGGAAAATGCCTTCTGAAGAATTATGAACTAAAGTTAACAACTTGGGGTATCTTTGCATATTCCTGGCAGTCACCACAATGCACTACCCTCCTTGCTTGGGAACAGATACAGTATTTTGTTATTCATTTTTTACAGATGTCCAGCCTAGTGGAACTGATTGTTAATGGTACTATTGTCAACACCTCTTGATCAACTACTTTCTAATCCTCATACTTGCAAACTGCCTGCCATCTAATATGAAACATGGCAGCACAGAGGTGTGCTGGAAGTTATTCACCAGTAACAGATGTAGGCTCACACCCATAAAAAAAATAGTGGACAGTGCTCTTGCATGGTAGACTACCATTTCATTTGGAGATTTGATGTATTTTTGACAGACTACTGGACGATGCATTGGCTCCCTGAATATGGTTTATGTCCTTGCCTAATATTGTATCACTTTGTGAGCTGCTGAAGTGAAAAAAATCAATCACTGAAGTTAGTCTGTATTTCAGAAACTCCATGTTGTCTGGCAAAAGTTTGCATAGGCTTTTTTCTTTCTCTACACTTATACTCTGTCAGCCTCCATAAAAGGAAGTGTGAACCTCTTCAAATGCTCCTGGGTAAGTCCTTAAAAGGCAGTAACCAATGAAAATAGCTTCATATGATGACTTCAAAGTTTGATGGAAATCCTTCAATATTTATCTATGGAGACCCTGGAAGTAATTTTATTTTATTCTTTTAATTAACTAATGAGGACACATGGTTTCCTGGGTGGGGGACTGTTAAATCAAATAACCACTTTTCATATTTTAACCACTGAATTGCTAAAAGTTACTGGCTATCTTATGTCAAATACACAGTAACTCAATGATTAAGCTAATCCATTAGAATATACTTATCAATGTTTCATGATAGCCCAAAACTTTGCAAATACTGTAGTGCACATGAAAAATTTCAAATATGGCTATTGGTATTTTGGAATTAAAAGTTAAGACTAATTAAAAGTTAGAAGTTTTGGGCTGGTGCTGTGGTGTAGTGTGTAAAGCCACCACCTGGGTTGCCAACATCCCATATGGGTGTCGGTTTGGGTCCCAGCTGCCTCACTTCTGATCCAGCTCTCTTGATATGGCATTGGAGCACAGTGGAACATGGCCTGGGTCCTTGGGCCTCTGCATCAGCATTGGGTACCTGGAGGAAGCTCCAGGCTCCTGGTTTCAGATTAGCCCAGTTCAGGCCATTGCAGCCATTGTGGGGGGGGGGGGTGAACCAGTGAATGGAGAACCTCTCTCTCTCTCTCTCTCTCTTTCTCTCTTTCTCTCTCTGTAACTCTGCCTTTCAAATAAATGAATAAATCTTGTTAAAAAAAAGGAAGTTTAAGAACTATAAGATGAAGTGATATTTTCTATAATCTTTGATGTTGACAAAGTTCAGAGAAGAAAGTGACCATTGAAAAATATACTATCTTTAGATTTTTTTGGCTTTAGAGGTGTTTCCATTGAATTCCAGTGCCTCATCTCCTAAATTAACAACAGATTCATATGAAGAAGCATTTCCACTTTTTGCAGTATAGTAGGCAATTTTTTACTGAATGGCCTTCGGTTATTTAGCATCTAGTTCCTAAATAAACTATAAGTAATACAAATCTAAACGACTTCAAGGAAGTAACAAAAATGTTCAAGAGACAAAGGGAGCGAAGCATATGAGGCTCAGGAAAATTCCCAGGCCAAATCATGTAGAGAACCTATGAATATACTAAGAGGAGTTAGCATGCAAAATCTGGATAATAGGCACAAGTCTTGGGAATTACTAACAGAATTTTATCTCCGCAACATTATAATGAAGGCCAGATATAGGAGAATTGGGTCATTGTATTAAAATAATACAGAAGGTCAAAAATCCAGGAATCCTAGATTCTTCATCATGAGCTTTTCTGGGGTCTAAGCACTCCATCAAAAGAAACAGAAGTCAAAGAGAGCCATTTTCAAGGTAAAACTCTCCAGTTTCATGTACCTTTGATATAATTGCTTCAGTTTTTTTTTTTTTTTTGATAGGCAGAGTTAGACAGGATTAGAAACTTAAACTTCTGATTACGATTACAAGACCAGTTCTCTCTATCACATATTGTTAATTCAGAGAGATGTCAAAATATTTTGTAAAAAAAATAATAAATTTTATCTGCAGAACTGCTGGACATTTACACCACAGTCAGTCATTACCAATACTTTCTTGCCACATTGCCATAAAATAACATTCCAAAGTAAAATGAGCTTGAGAATTAGTAAGAATCTGATATTTTTTTTTTTGATATTCATTGTTTACTAAAGTCTCTGAAAAGTTGTATGTTATAGAACCTTTGTTTAATCATAAAATTCTTGGGGTTAGGTGGTGGTACAGCAGGTTAAGCAGCAAACCTAGATTCTGATATGGTTTGAGGCCTGGCTGCTACATTTCTGGTCCAGATCCTTGCTAATGTACATGGATAAGTAGCAAAAGATGACTCAAATACTTGGACTTCTGCACCCAAATGGAGGACCCACATGAAGTTCCTGTATCCTGGCTTCAGCCTGGTACAGCTGCAGCTGTTGTGGCCATTTGGGGAGTGAACAAGCAGATGGAAGATCTCCCCCTTCTCTAACTCTCACTCTCCCCACCCTCGCCACCCCTATCTCTTTGAAATTCAGGATTTAAATAAATAAAATAAATATTTTAAAAATAACATAAAATTTTTAAAATATCATAAAATTCCCATAACTCTTTTGTTATGACTCCTGCATAGCATGTAATACCTAATGACAACCCAATGTTGAATTCACTCAGGAATTTTGGGTTTCTTCATTCGTTAAATCAACCAGCACATGGTTAGATTAATGAAATACAGGTAATAATATGGGTGGATTGGCAGGCGTCGTGGATCACTTGGGTTAATCCTCCGCCTGCGGCACCGGCATCCCATATGGGCGCCAGGTTCTAGTCCTGGTTGCGCCTCTTCCAGTCCAACTCTCTGCTGTGGCCAGGGAGGGCAGTAGAGGATGGCCCAAGTGTTTGGGCCCCTGCACCCACATGGGAGACCAGGAGGAAGCACCTGGCTCCTGGCTTCGTATCGGCACAGCACCGGCTATAGCGGCCATTTGGGGGGTGAACAAAAGGAAGGAAGACCTTTCTCTCTGTCTCTCTGTCTGTAATTCTACCTGTCAAATAAACAAATAAAATCTAAAAAAATAATAGGGGTGGGTTAGTTTTGTTAAGTATTGAGAACCCAAGGTCTGCCCAAGATCACCATAACACTTGTGACCCCAACTCGAGATAATGCTTCTGCAAGAAAAAGGGAAAAACTTCAGGATTGTAGAGCAAAGGACTAAAGAAGTACTGAATTAAAACCAGTCATCAAAGACAGGCTTTGCCTACCTTACCATTTCATTATGATCAATTTCATTTTATTCTGCTTTCTCTTGCTCTCCTCTCTGATCCCAAAGAAGAGGACACCATTAAACTCTCCCTAAGATTGATGCCCAAGTATGCCACATGCATTCTAAATATAGGGGCGCTATCTCCGTCTTACAGATCAGAAGCATGAGAAAATGCCAATAACAGTTGATTAAAATGTCTGACTATGAATAAATAATAAATTAATACATTCTGTACCTTCTATACATTATAAGATTTAAAAGGAAAAGAAAAATGATCATCCCCAACAAAGTCTTATTTTTCCTATGACTGGAAAATCCTAGTCAAACAGACCTAAAGGATGGGCAAGGTTTGCATGAAGAACAATTATTGCATTCAAAACTACAAAAATCAATACATCAAGTCAGAAATATGAAGCAAGAAAACAGGTACTGGAGAAATCCTTATGTCTATGCTTTCCTGTCTATTATGAATTCCTCCAGGTAATACTAAGGACAGGTTTATAGAAATATTTTTAGTTTGTTTTATTAGACTAGGATAATACACCTTCCTGAATACTGGATTATTTGTGATGGAACAATTGTTTTGTCTATTATAGCCAGCCTGAGATATGCTGCTCAATCCTTTGGTGGCTCTTCCAAGTACTGATGAATCTGGCAGAAAGCAGTGTAAGCAAAAAGGCAAAGGTAAAATTACCGTAAAATTCATATCATTTAAAGTAGGAAAATATAACATCAGTTCAAATGACTATTTCAAAGCAATGGCAAAAGCAGAAGTATACAAATGTATATTTCTTTAAGTGCTTAAATGGAATTTGTAAAATGAACAAGTAGCAGAAGGACTTAAGGACAAGCACTACTGAAACCTCAAAACAAGAAAAATGCCAGATGAGATCAGAAACAACCTTTGTGCAGGACTGGCAGCTTTAGCTTAGTCAAATATACTATCTAAAGCCATGCTTCTGTTTAAGAAGCAAGCAGGCATAGACAAAAAGACAATGAGCAAAGATTTTGAGAAGCAGAGCTTAGGAAACATACAACACAAAGCACAGTCCTATTTTTGGATCTACCACATACAGATTTACTGCTGCCATGGCTCTCAGCCCTAAATTTGGGACTACAAAACTGATTTGGGAGGATTACTTTAAATAATAAGTCATATAGAGGTGTTTCTGATGTACTTGATGTCAAAATACTAACTGATATCCACCCCAAGACATACTCCACTTACACGTATACACTTATAGTTAGTGCTGTTTGTGGATTATTACTAACTTTATTTGAGAAGGGAAGTACAAAATGTGAAAAATGCTTTAAATTATAGATAATGAAGATGAAGATATCCTACCATTACAAAATATATAGACAGGCACTCTGTCTATATCTATATATTTGTCTTCCTTGTTAGGCAAATATCCAATCTTGCATTTACTATATTAGCAGCTTTTGGAAAACAACCTACAAGTTAATATTAATTTCAACTTGGCATTTGTAACATCAACTCTTGTTGGTATGACTTAGCTTCAAAATTTATGGTGGTGTCTCTATTATTTCCAACCTGGAGTACATCAGAGGAAAGATGGAATCAAGAGTTACCTGCCAGCTGCGTCACAAATTTTAGACATCATGAGTAAGAGAGAATTAAAAATAACATAGTTTTCACCTGCTTCCAAACATGATAAATGAAATAATAGATGAGTTGAGACTTTGGAAAAATCATGGCTATGAAGTTCAATCATTCATTTTCAGTGTCATTGACTAAAATGGTCATGAGTGGAGACATTAGAATTTCAGGAGTTCGTCTCATAAAAGGAATACCTTGAATTGAATTAACAGCTTTGTTTGTTTCCCCAAATAAAACTAGTTATATCTAGAATAAAATAATTATTGCTTTTATTGCTTCCATACAATTTAAGATTGTTTTAATTAAAAGGTAACCCTTTGATGCTTAACTTAGTTTCCTCATTTTATTGGAGGAGCTGAGGTGCTGTCATACTGCCTTTGACTTGCGTATTGTTGCTATGCATTACATTCTCTAGGCACAGACACTTGCAGGGAATTTTCTCCTCCAGGGGACATTTGGGTACTTACAGCATCATTTGTAAGCCACACAAAATTATCAACTTAAAAATTAGCCTGCTATAGATCTTGAATTCAAGTCCTACCTAGGCTGGCTTGGAAGGGCCAAACCAATTGATTTTACAGGCCTTATTCAGCCAGCAGGTCAGACATTTTCCCACCCCTGAATCCTTCTTCTTTAAAGATAGGCATATACATTAAACAGTTTTTCTAAATACTCTTCATTTCTGCATTGTTGATTTTTAAACAAATTTTACTTTAAAAAAAAAAAAAAAAAAAAACCACTTCCCCTGAACAAGAGCTAGAGAACCTCACACTGAAACTAACAGCAGCACATGCACAATGCTGTTCTGAGTTTTCCTTTCTCTCTGAGTTGAACAATATCTATAGATGAAACCATTGTCACAGACAGCCTCGCTTTTTCTCCTACACCATTCTTACTACTGGTGTATCATAGTCACTTGGGGAGAAGTGTTAGAACTTAAATGACTAGTGCTTAGTGTTTAGTATTTTAACTAGTTTGCAATTAATTAAGAAAATAGTAAATAAGGGCAAGATAGAACAGCTCATAAAAGTGTCTTAGCTCAGCTGTCAGCTATCACATTAATGCAGTCAGTCAGTCCCAGGTTGTATAGGACAGGGGATATGGCTAGAATAAGACTACATACACACAGCCCAAGGCTGTTTTTTGTGAACACAGTCCAATCATTCTGTCAACGATTCATCATCGATGGTGTCTAATAGTCTTTCCACAACAGACTGCCAGACTGGATAACCCTTTAGAGCTCATGTCTTCATTTTACAGATGAGAATTTGAGACCCAGAGAGTGCTGTGGTTCATCTCATCTCAGAAAGTATATACATATGGAAGCTGTGTATACTACAACGATCAAAAGGATTTAGAAATGCTATAAAAGTGAATCTGGTGAATTAGATACAAACAAAAGATCTCAAACAACTGCTCAAGTTCTAAGAGTTAAGTTTTACTTTATCCGTGTGGAAATTTGCACAAATTTCATTATTAGAGGGATATAGATTCAAGCCCAGGTTCTGCAACTCGCAATTATATTTCAAGCCAGTGCCATGATGTTTTTTTTAAATTTATTTTTTTAACTTTTATGTAATGAATATAAATTTCCAAAGCACAGCTTATGGATTACAATGGCTTCCCCGCCATAACAGCCCTCCCACCCGCAAACCTCCCGTTTCCCACTCTCTCTCCCCTTCCATTCACATCAAGATTCATTTTCTTTTTTTTTTAATTTTTATTTATTTTTTATTTTTTGACAGGCAGAGTGGACAGTGAGAGAGGGAGACAGAGAGAAAGGTCTTCCTTTGCCATTGGTTCACCCTCCAATGGCCGCCGCGGGGTGCAGGGCCCAAGCACTTGGGCCATCCTCCACTGCCTACCCGGGCCACAACAGAGAGCTGGCCTGGAAGAGGGGCAACCAGGACAGAATCTGGAGCCCTGACTGGGCCTAGAACCCGGTGTGCAGGCGCCGCAAGGCAGAGGATTCAAGATTCATTTTCAATTCTCTTTATATACAGATCAGTTTAGCATACATTAAGTAAAGATTTCAACAATTTGCTCCCACACAGAAACATAAAGTGAAAAATACTGTTTGAGTACTAGTTATAGCATTAAATCTCAATGTACAGCACACTAAGGACAGAGATCCTACATGAGGAGTAAGTGCACAGTGATTCCTGTTGTTGACTTAACAAATTGACACTCTTGTTTATGGCATCAGTAATCACCCAAGGCTCTTGTCATGAGCTACCAAGGCTATGGAAGCCCCCTGAGTTTACCGACTCTGATAATTTTTAGACAAGGCCATGGTCAAAGTGGAAGTTCTCTCCTCCCTTCAGAGAAAGGTACCTCCTTCTTTGATGACCCGTTCTTTCCACTGGGATCTCACTCGAGGAGATCTTTCATTTAGGTTTTTTTTTTTCCCCCAGAGTGTCTTGGTGTTCCATGCCTGAAATATTCTCATGGGCTTTTCAGCCAGATCCGCATGCCTTAAGGGCTGATTCTGAGGCCAGAGTGCTGTTTAGGACATCTGCCATTCTATGGGTCTGCTGTGCATCTCACTTCCCATGTTGGATCGTTCTCTCCCTTTTTTATTCTATCAGCTAGTATTTGCAGACACTAATCTTGTTTATGTGATCCCTTTGGTTCTTAGTCCTATCATTATGATCAATTGTGATCAGAAATTGATCACTGGGACTAATGAGATGGCATTGGTACATGCCACCTTGATGGGATTGAATTCGAATCCCCTCGTATGTTTCTACCGTTTGAGGTAAGTCAGCTTGAGCATGTCCCGAATTGCACATCTCTTCCTCTCTTACTCCCACTCTTATATTTAACAGTGATCACTTTTCAATTAAGTTTCAGCACTTAAGAAGAATTGTGTATTGATTACAGTATTCAACCAAAAGTATTAAGTAGAACAAACAAAAAAAATACTAAGAGGGATAACATATTAAGTTGCTCATCAACAGTCCAGTCAGGGTGAGGGCTGATCAAGTCACCGTTTCTCATAGTGTTCATTTCACTTTAACAGGTTTCCTTTTTGGTGCTCAGTTAGTTGTCACCGATCAGGGAGAACATATGGTATTTGTCCCTTTGGGACTGGCTTATTCACTCAGCATAATGTTTTCCAAATTCCTAACAGGGATCACTTTTCAGTTAAAATTTATTTATTTTTTTTTAACTTTTATTTAATGCATATAAATTTCCAAAGTACAACTTATGGATTACAATGGCTTTCCCCCCATACCGTCCCTCCCACCCACAACCCTCCCCTTTCCCACTCCCTCTCCACTTCCATTCACATCAAGATTCATTTTCGATTATCTTAATATACAGAAGATCAGCTTAGTATACATTAAGTATGGATTTCAACAGTTTGCTCCCACACAGAAACATAAAGTGAAAAATAATAGATGATTTTTTAAAATGATGATGAAATCAGAGCAGACCTATTGTCATGTTTAATCCCAGTGAGAGTCAAGTTGGGAATTGATAATTTCTTTTTTTTTTTTTTTTTTTTTTTTACAGAGGATCAGTTTAGTATGCATTAAGTAAGGATTTCAACAGTTTGCACCCCCATAGAAACACAAAGTGAAATATATTGTTTGAGTACTCGTTATAGCATTAAATCTCAATGTACAGCACATTAAGGATAGAGATCCTACATGAGGAGTAAGTGCACAGTGACTCCTGTTGTTGACTTTACCAATTGACACTCCTGTCTATGGCATCAGTAATCTCCCTATGCTCCAGTCATGAGTTTCCAAGGCTATGGAAGCCCTCTGAGTTCTCCAATTCTTATCTTGTTTAGACAAGCTCATAGTCAAAGTGGAGGTTCTGTCCTCCCTTCAGAGAAAGGTACCTCCTTCTTTGATGGCCTGTTCTTTCCACTGGGATCTCACTCGCAGAGATCTTTTGCCAGAGTGTCTTGGCTTTCCATGCCTGAAATACTCTCATGAGCTTTTCAGCCAGCTCCGAATGCCTTTAGGGCTGATTCTGAGGCCAGAGTGCTATTTAGGACATCTGCCATTCTATGAGTCTGCTGAGATTCTCACTTCCCATGTTGGATCACTCTCCCCTTTATTTACTCCATTGGTTAGCGTTAGCAGGTACTAGACTTGTCTATGTGCTCCCTTTGACTCCCAGTCCCTTCACCATGACCAACTGTGAACTGAAACTGATCACCTGGAACAGTGAGATGGCATTGGTACATGCCACCTCGATGGGATTGAATTGGAATCCCCTGGTATGCTTCCAACTCCACCACTTGGGGCAAGTCAGCCTGAGCATGTCCCAAATTATACATCTCTTCCCTCTCCCATTCCCACCACCATGTTCAACAGGGATCACATTTCAGTTAATTTTCAACACTTAAGAATAACTTTGCATCAATTACAGATCTAAACCAGTCATATCAAGTAGAACAGATTAAAAAAAACTACTAAGAGGGATAATGTATTTAGTTGTTCATTAACAGTCAGGGCTATGCTGATCAAGCCACCATTTCCCATAGTGTCCACCTCACTCCAACAGGTTTCCCTCTTGGTGTTCAGTCAGTCGTCACCGATCAGGGAGAACATATGGTATTTGTCCCTTTGGGACTGGCTTATTTCACTCAGCATGATGTGTTCCAGATTCCTCCATTTTGTTGCAAATGACTGGATTTCGTTGTTTCTTACTGCGGTATAGTATTCTAAAGAGTACATATCCCATAATTTCTTTATCCAGTCTATCGTTGATGGGCATGTAGGTTGGTTCCAGGTCTTGGCTATTGTGAATTGTGCTGCAATAAACATTAGGGTGCAGACCGCTTTTTTGTTTGCCAATTTAAACTCCTTTGGGTAAATTCCAAGGAGTGGGATGGCTGGGTCGAACTGTAGGGTTATCTTCAGGTTTCTGAGGAATCTCCAGACTGACTTTCATAGTGGCTTGACCAGTTTGCATTCCCACCAACAGTGGGTTAGTGTCCCTTTTTCCCCACATCCTCGCCAGCATCTATTGTTGGTAGATTTCTGCATGTGAGCCATTCTAACCAGGGTGAGGTGAAATCTCATTGTGGTTTTGATTTGCATTTCCCTGATTGCTAATGACCTTGAACATTTTTTCATGTGCCTGTTGGCCATTTGGATTTCCTCTTTTGAAAAATGTCTATTGAGGTCCTTGGCCCATCTCTTAAGTGGGTTGTTGGTTTTGTTTTTGTGGAGTTTCTTGATCTCTTTGTAAATTCTGGTTATTAACCCTTTGTCTGTTGCATAGTTTACAAATATTTTTTCCCATTCTGTCGGTTGTCTTTTCACTCTCCTCACTGTTTCTTTTGCAGTACAGAAACTTCTCAATTTGATGCAATCCCAATAGTTGATTTTGGCTTTGACTGCCTGTGCCTCCCGGGTCTTTTCCAGAAATTCTTTGCCTGTGCCAATATCTTGAAGGGTTTCTCCAATGTTCTCTAATAACTTGATGATGTCAGGTCGTAGATTTAGGTCTTTAATCCATGTGGAGTGGATTTTTGTGTAAGGTGTAAGGTAGGGGTCTTGCTTCATGATTCTGCACGTGGAAATCCCTGTTAAACATATGAGTGGGAATAAGAGAGGGAAGAGATGTATAATTTGGGACATGCTCAAGCTGACTTGCCCCAAATGGTAGAGTTAGAAACATACCAGGGGATTCCAATTCAATCCCATCAAGGTGGCATGTACCAATGCCATCTCACTAGTCCCAGTGATCAATTTCTGTTCACAATTGATCATAATGAAAGGACTAAGAGTCAAAGGGAGCACATAAACAAGTCTAGTACCTGCGCCCTTCACGTATTCTTATAACTTCTATTTTATTCATCAATAAATTTGGCAAATGCTAAGTACACTCACAATAATATATACTAGATACATGAAGAAAACACTAAATTTCCTAAAAAAAAGCTAGCATGATAGAGTATTTAAGTGAAAGCATTTTATTAATGCATATATTTATTTTCTCACCTACTAATACCTGAGTGCCTAATAATTGTATGGTTATATATGGAATAAAAATAAAAACCATTATCTAAAATATCATGATAAATAAATGCATAAAATAATATCAGTTAAATTGAGTAAAATCTTATGAAGGTGAATAAGATGCTCTAAAGACAATAGAGGCTTACTCTGAGATAGACAACAAAGGGGGAGGTCAAGAATGGATAGATAGGGGACGGCACTGTGGCATAGAGGGTAAAGGCGCTGCCCATAGTGCCAGCATCCCATATGGGTGCTGGTTCAAGTCCTGGCTGCTCCACTTCTGATCCAATTTTCTGCAGTGGAAGATGGCCCAAATCCTTCGGCCCCTGCACCTGAGTGGCAAGATCCAGAGGAAGTTCCTGGCTCCTGGCTTCAGATTAGCGCAGTTCCAGCCATTGTGACCAACTGGGGAGTGAACCAGCAGATGGAAGACCTCACTCACTCTCTCTCTCTCTCTCTCTCTCTCTTTTTTTCTCTGTCTCTGCCTCTCCTCTCTCTGTGTAACTATGAATTTCAAATAAATAAATATTTTTTAAAAAAATGGATTGATAGCAAAAGAAAATCAGTATAATCAAGAGAAGAAAGAGTTTCAGTGAAGAAGAGATGTCAAATCTGGAAAACTGCCCTTAAACAACTGGGGAGGATTTTTTCATTTGCTTACCTGAAGGATTAGGGATTAGGGTATGTTACAAAGAGATTAGAGATTAGGGTATGTTACAAAAGACTTCTCAGGGTAGATTACTATATTTATTTAAAAGGAATACTTACATGGGGGAGAGGAAGAGACAGATAAAGAGAGGGAGGATATCTTCTATCCACTGGTTCACTCCCCAAATGTCCAAAATGGCCTGGCCAGGAGTCCAGAATTCTATCCACGTCTCCCACATTGGTGGCAGGGGCCAAAGTACTTGGGCCATCTTCTGTTGCCTTGTCAGGAAAATTAGTAGGGAGCTGGATTGGAAGCAAGGTAGCTGGGACTCAAACTGGTGCTCTGACATAGCATGCTGGCATTATAGGCAATGGCATAACCTACTACCTTACAATGCTAGCCTTTAGGATAGTTATTCTTTTTTTAAGACTTATTTTTATTTATTTGAAAGGCAGGGAGAGAGAGAGAGAGAGAGAGAGAGAGAGAGAGAGAATCTTCCATCTGCTGGTTCATTCCCCAAATGGCCACAATGGCTGGGGCTGTGCCAGGCCAATGGCAGGAGTCCACAGCTTCTTTTAGTTCTCCCATGGGTGTAGGGGCAAAGTACTTGGGCTGTCTTCCACTGCTTTCCCAGGTGCATTATCAGGGAGCTGGATCAGAAGTGGAGCAACAGGGTCTTGAACTGGCATCCATAGGGGATGCTGGCAACATAAGCTGTGGTTTAACCAGCTATGCCACAATGCTAACCCCTAGGGTAGAATTCTCTTGAGGTAGGTCTTGATGTACAGCAAGAAAAAAAAAATAGAAAATATGTGCTGTATTTCCAGCAAAGGGAATAGATATACAAAAGCTTGGGAATAGAAAGAATATGACTCTTATTTAGGTAATGGAATACCTTTCCGTAGAGCTGGGACATAAATTTGATAGTGGGTAGACACAGTATTTCAAAGAGTTGGAATGGATAATGAGAGGTCTTACATGACATGGTTGGGAGTTGAACTTTATCTTGTAGACAACTGAAGGATTTTCTTTTACATGGAAAAATAATGTTTCTTGTAAATGTCAATTTGATTATGAAGGAATATTTGGAAAGGTGAGCATTTTGATAGAATAAAACAGGAGGACATTAAATCATCATCAAATAATAGTATGTAGAATGCAGAAATTCTGTGTGACCCACCAGAGTAATTCAGATATGAATTTATGAAATTCAGAGTTATAATGGTGGCAGTTGAACCAGAAAGTGACAAAAGCACACTAAACAAATTGATTGAATATGTACAAAGAACTGCTGACTAGTAATCTAGAAACATTAAGCAAAGAATTGAACAAAAATGGCTATAAAGTTTATTATAGACCCCATTTATCCACTCAGAACTTCCTTTAACATAAAATGAAAAAATCTGATGGAGATATAGAGAGCTACATATTCAAGAAAGAGAAGCTTGAATACACTTACTTTTAGAATCATCCACTTAGCAAACACAGTTGGAAACTGGAAAGTACATAAGAAGAAGCAATATATAAGCCTTCCTAGGAAATAATCATTGAGTCAGAGATAACAAAAATTCAATGCCAATCTACGGCTACATTGGAAGTGGGGGGGAGACAGAGCAACTAAAGCATGCATTGAAACATCTAAGAAGAATGAGATCTAGAATGCTAGTAGGCCAAAACTCCAGTAGAAAACTTAGATAGGATAGCATTTTCAGATATTGGGAAGACATTGGTGTTTAGATAGAGCAATCATGAAAGATAGATGGAAATCGATGGAAATAGCTAGAAGAAAACTCTTTTGCTTCTGTATGAAGCTCCCTCTTGCTATTCCATAAGAGAGAAGTTACTTTACTAATTGTTCAGTCTCAGGATTGTGATTTCACCATTTCTACTCTTGGGGCAATCACTTCAAAATTTTTCTCTCTCCCATTCTGTAAACAAAAGTTTTCCAACAAAGACAAAGTACCCTCTTGGGATATAGCCATATATTTCTTCTCCTCATAGACAGGAAGCATGTAAATTATCATCACTAATTACATTAAGGCTAGTCTTTGTTAAAATGGAGACTTGTATAGGAAAAGAAGGGTTCTACTACTCTTTGAGCCTAAATTATGTCTCTAACACACTTAGCTGTGATAAAGAGTGAATGTACAGGTATTAAGCTTCTATTTTGCATTATCAGTTGTGCAGCATAATGAGCCAATTCAGGCTGTTTAAATATTCTAAGGCAAGATTTTGGCATTCCTGGCATACTAAGTCAAATATAATAAAAATACCACAAAAAAACAATAGAGTGAATATCATTCTAACAGTAGAGTGAATCATAAGCAAGTAAAAACTGAAAGTATATTATGGTTTCACTACTCAGCATATAATATATTTTAGTTCTAGAATTTCTTTTTTATAGTTTCTATTACTCTGCTGAGATTTCCCAATTTTTGATGTACTGTTAGTAGGTTTTCTTTCATATCTTTGAGCATATGTCTCATAGCTGCTTTAAAATATGTGTTTGTCAATGCAAACATCTGGCTTATTTCATGGTTATTTTGATTTCAGGTTGGTATGTCAAGGAGACTTCAGATTCTGATACATTCCTCTGAAGAATGTGGAGTTTTCAGGCAGTTTATGTGGTTCAATTCAAATTACAAACTCTGTCGCTTGGTTAGTCTATCAAATCTCACTGCATTTTTTTTGCTCCTTAGCTAGTGGATTTAGAATCTATCCCATGCATGACTGAATGTGTCAAGGGCTATCCAGAGATTTGGACAGAGTACATCTCCTTTCTAGGACTTCTCTCTCAATTTGCAGCAGCAGTAGGAGCCTTGATGATTTTCTTAGGATTCTTCGATTCAATTGAATCCCCTCAAATATCTCTATAGCAGGATTATTTGTAGATTCTTTCCCATTCTGTAAATAATATTCTAAAAAACAGTATAAATGACTCCATTTAAATATAATTCTTAGGAAATATTCTATTAGTACAAAATACAATGATGCTATTATTTCCCTAATAATAATGCTATTATTCCCTAATTGGGATATAATATTTTAATTATTGATGCTCAATACTGTATTCAATTATAGAAGCTACCAGTTCCTTTAAAGATTCAGATAAATTAAAATCATGAAAATATTCCTTTCCATTCCAGGAGGAACAGGAAAAAAGTTATGCTAATTTTGGTCACAGGAAGATACCTGAAAAATGGGAACATCTGTGTTCCTAGGAGATAATTCGTAAGAGGATCCAGGGAAAAGTCTACAAAAAGAAGAAAGAATCCATGGAGCAACAAGGATTGTAGACATGCAACAGTGACTCCCATGAAGTGATTGGCAGGGAGGCTATTTTCCCAGAACGAGGTGACAGAACTGTACAGAAGCTCATGATCTACTGGTAACCTTGTCTGGGGGAGAGTCTCACAGCCCGCACAGACTTTGAGTTGAGGTGGATGACTTGGAGGAGGGCAGGGTGCCCAATTAACCCTTGAATGGAGGACAAATTGTTTCCCTTCCCTCCCCACCTGGTGACCAGTAGGCATAGCTCCATCTTTCCAGAATAAGGTGTGTGAAGGCAGGTCTGGAGAGTTGGCAGGGCCACAGTGCCCACTTGGAACATTGCTCCACTCTCCTCTTCCCACTAAAGCAACAGCCTAAGGCATGGGGCAACTTTCTCTTTGGATGGGGAGGTTCACATGGCAGAGTGGATTCCCTGCAGTGGAAACCCTGTACTCTGTGACTGTGGGAAGACTGTGTGATAACACAGGAAAGCAATAAGGGGCATTGGGTGAGGTTGGGTCTTTGGGCAATTACTGAGCCTGACACCAGAAGCTCAGAATTCCCTAACTACTGGGAATGCATATCACAGAGGGCTCCAGGCTCACGCTATGGAACACATCGATTCTTACGTGGTTCACGCATCTGAGTGAGAGAGGAACACACATGGGAGGTTCACTTCGGCAAAGACAAGGGTAGAAGTAGTGATCATGACAGCCAGGGCAATAATCCCTCTTTCCTATTACTACAGAGGATAACTACCACACATAACTTGGATCTACCTTGGACTTTTGCCACATTGCACACAAATACTGGCAAGATCTCCCTGGGCCACCTAGCACACATCTCTTAATATCCCTTGAATGTTCAAGCATCCCTTTATTCCTAGAAGCACATTCTCAAGAAGAAAGACTTAAGAGGTGATATCAACAAGTGTTTCTCCAAATGTGAACAAATATGCATATAAATACAAGAAACATGAACAGGAAGAAAATAAGGATCCCCAAAAGGAACACAATAATATTTCAATACTAGACTGTGAAGATAAGGAGGTTGACAAAATGCCTGAAAAGGAAATCAAAAGAATGATTACAAGATTACTCAAACACAGAGAAGCAATTATATGTGCTAAATAAATTTGGGAATGACAGGGATAAAAAAATCAACCTAAAATATTAGAAATGAAGAATTCAACATATCAAATAAAAAATACATGGATAGCCTAAATAATAGACTCAGAAGAAATATCCAAGCTGGAAGACAATGCTTTTGAAATATTTGTCAGACAAAAAAATTTTTTAAAAAGAAAAAATTTAAAAAAAAATAGTGTTTTGGATCATTGAACAACATTCTGAAGGAGTACAGAATGACTTAGAGAACTTATCCAGTGAAACAGCAGAAAATTTTCCTAGTTCAGACAAAGACATGCACTTCCAAGTATAGGAATTACATGGAATCCCAAATAGACATGATTAGAAAAGATCTTCACCACGAAACCATATTTTGGAATCATCAAGAAAAAAAGAAAAGACCCTAAAAATCGGAAAAAGAGAAATGCCAGATTGCCTTAAAACGATCTCCAATTAGATTGACAGCAAATTTCATATCAATCCCTGCAGGCTAGGAGAGAATGCAGAGACATAGTCCAAGTCCTTAAAAAAAAAAGTGGGAGGGGGCTGTCAGCCCAGAATACTGTACTTAGTGAAGCTTTCATGTGTAAATGAAGGTGAAAAAAAGACCTTCCAAAACAAGTAAAAATTGAAAGAATTTGTCAGCACCCAGCCAGCCTTACAAATGATACTTAAGGAAATACTACACACAGAAACAGAGAAATACAAACATAATGAAAGAATGTGAGAGCAGAAAACCTCAGAATAATGATACAAAGAGGGTCCAAAACAGATGATAGAAATATTTATGGGAAAATGACAACATCAAGGCATTACTTACCAAGAATAACCTTGAATGTAAATAGTTTAAACTCTGTGATTGAAATAAACAAATGGACTGAATTGATTAAAAATAAAGTCCCATCTATATGTTGCCTACAAGAAATATACCTCATCACAAAAGACACATACAGACAGAAAATGAAAGGATAGGAAAAGATATCTCATGGTAATGGAAAGCAAAAATGAGCAGGAATAGATATCATAATATCAGAAAATAGATTTTAAGACAAAATCTGTTAGAGAAAGAAGGTCATTACACAATGATTAAGGGATTAACTCAACAGGAATATATGACTATAGTAAATGTATTTGCAACCAATCTAGAACACTGAGCCTTTTAAAACAAATCTTAATGGATCTAGAGTGAGATATATAGGTTCATATAGAATTAAAATGGGAGACTAATTTGTGGACTCAAGAGGCTTCCATAGCCCTGACAGCTCATGACAAGAGCCTCAGGTGATCACTGATGTCATAAATAAGAGTGTCAATTGTTAAATCAACAACAGGACTCACTGTGCACTTGCTCTCCATGTAGGACCTCTGTCCTTAATGTGTTTTATTATGAGAATTAACAGTAAAACTAGTTTTCAAGCAACACTTTCTACTTTGTGTGTCTGTGTGGGTGCAAACCGTTGAAATCTTTACTTAACATAGAGATGATATTCTGTATATAAAGATAATTAAAAATGAATCTTAATGAAGAATGGGATGTGCAGAGGGAGTAGGAGGTGGGATGGTTTGGGAGTGAGAGGGCGGGTTGGGGGGAAGAACCACTATAATTCAAAAGTTATAATTATGATATTTATATTTATTAAATAAAAGCTTTCTATTAAAATATTCAACTTTCATCAATGGACCAATCAACTAGGCAAAAAATCAACAAAAATACAGCAGAGCTAATCTATATTATAACAAATGGATCTAATAAATATCTATAAAACATTTCATCCCATAGCTCCGGAATACTCATCCTTTACTTCAACGCATGGAACATTCTCTAGTACAGACCATATACTAGGACATAAAACAAGACTCACAAAATTCAAAAAGTGAAATCATATCATGTGTCTTTTCTGATCACAATGAAATGAAGCTGGAAATCAACAACATAAGAAACTCTACAACAAATGGAAAATCCAGAAGGTATGGATAGATTCCTGGACACATACAATCTACCAACATTGAGTCACAGAAAACAAAAACAGACCAATAACCAAGAGGGAGACTGAATCAGTAATAAAGACCCTCCCAGCAAAGAAAAGCCCAACATCAGATGGCTTCACTGTTGAATTCTGCCAGACTGTTAAAGAATAAGTAATTCCAATTCTTCTCAAACTATTCAAAACAATTACAAGGGAGGGAATCCTCCCAAATTCCTTCTATGAGGCCAATATCACCTTAATTCCAAAACCATAAAAAGATACAACAAAGAAACAAAGATACAACAAAGAAATAGAACTACAGAACTTGATGAACATAGATGCAAAAATGTTCAACAAAATATTAGTTTATTGAATCCAACAACACCTCAGAAAGATCATTCATCCAGATCAAGTGGGATTTATTTCTAGTATGAGGGATTGTTCAAAATATACAAATGAATAAATGTTATCCATCACATTAACAAAGAATAAACCATATGATTATCCCAAGAGATGCAGAGAAAACATTTAATACAACATCTTTTCATGATACAAACCTTAAGATTATGGTGTTTAGAAGGAACATTCTTCAACACAGTCAAGGCAAGATGATAAACCCACAGTGAGCATCATATTGAATGGGGAAAATTTGGAAGCATTTCCACTAAGATCCAGAACCAGATCAGGATGCCAACTTTCACCACTGCTATTCCATATAGTCCTGTAAGTTTTAGTCAGAGCCATTAGGCAAGAAAAAGAAATAAAAGGGATACAGATTGGAAAGGAGGAGGTCAAAATTATTCCTATTTCCAGATGACAATATTCTATATAGAGAGTAGCAAAAGACTACACTGAGACTATTGGAACTCTTAAGAGAGTTTGGTAAAGTTGCAAGATATAAAATTAACACACAAAAATCAATAGCCTTTGTATACACAGGCGATGCCATGACTGAGAAAGAACTTCTAAGATCAATCCCCCTCAAAATAGTTACAACAAGTAACTTGGAATAAATTTAACCAAGGGTGAAAGATCTCTATGATGAAAATTGCAAGTATTGAAGAAAGAAATAGAGGAAGACACAAAAAAATGCGAGAATCTTCCATGTTTGTGGATTGGAAGAATTAGTATCATCAAAATGTCCACACTACTGAAAGCAACCTACAGATGCAATTCAATCTCAATCAAAATACCAATGACATTCTTCTCAGATCAAGAAAAAAGAATGTAAAAATACATATGGAAACACAAGAGACCCTAAATAGCTAAATCTTAAACAATAAAAATAAGCAGAGATATCACAATAACAGATTTCAAGACATACTACAGAGTACTTATTATCAAAACAGCCTTGTACTGACACAAGAATAGGCATATAGACCAACTGTACTGAATAGAAACTTTAGAAAGCAATCCACACATCTACAACCAACTATTCTTTGACAAAAGGGCTAAAAATCAATCCCTGAAGAACAATCTTGTTGGGAAAATGGTATATATGTGTGCACAAGTATGTGCAAGACAAGACCCTTACCTTACACCTTATACAAAAATCAACTCACAATGGATCAAGGATATAAATCTATGGTGTGAAACAATCATATTACTTGAGAACATTGGGGAAACTCTGCAAGACTCTGGCCTAGTCAAAGACTTTTTGGAAAAGACCCCAGAAGCACAGGCAATTAAAGCAAAAATGAACAAATGGGATACATAAAACTGAGAAGCTTCTGCATTGCAAAGCAAACACTCAGCAAAGCCAAGAGACAACCAACACAATGGGAGAAAATATTTGCAAATTACACAACTGATAAAGGATTAATATCCAGAATCTACAAAGAGCTCAATAAACTCAACAACAACAAAACGAACAATCCCATTAAGAATTGGCCAGAGGATTTGAATAGGCATTTTTCAAAAGAGGACATTCAAATGGCCAAAAGACACATGAAAAAATGCTTAGGATAATTAATCATCAGGGAAATGCAAAAAAAAAAAAATCAGAATGTGGTTCAACCTCACCCCAGTCTAAATGGCTATTATTGAAAACAAAAATAATAAATGCTGGCAAGGATGTAGTGGAAAAAGAGGTATCCTAATACACTGTTGGTGGGAATTTAAGCTAGTATAACCATTAATAATGATAGTATGGAGATTCCTCAGAAATCTCAAAATCAATCTACCATATGACCAAGCACTTCACTCCTAGGAAATTAGTCAAAGGAAATTAATCAGTACAAGAAGGAGTTATCCATACTCCCATGTTTACTGCAGCTAAATTCACAATAACTAAGACATGGAATCAACCCAGATTCTATTAACTAATGACTGAACTTTTTAAAAAATGTGGTGTATAGACACTATGGAATACTATTCAGCCATAAAAAAGAAAATATCCTTTCTTATGCCATGAAATGGATGCACTGGAAACCATTATGCTTAGTGAAATAAGCCAGTCCCCAAACCACAAATACCATATGTTTTGCATGATCTGTCGTAAATAATAGAGGGAAAAAAAGGTAATTTATATGAGCAAAAGTGACATTTGACATTTTATTATTATTTTCAGCCCTTGTCTCTACTATTGAGGAACAGTGGTTTTTTTTGTTTGTTTTTTGTTATTAATGCTTGTTGAATTCTTTACTTAGTATAGGGTTAATTTCATGCGTAAAAAATAAACTGAAAATAGACCACTGTAAAAAGTAAAAGAAAAAAATAAGAAAGGAAGGAGGAGGAGGAAAGTGGGAGTATGGCCAGGAGGAAGGGTAGGATGGGAATACCACTATGCTCCTAAATCGGTATATATGAAATACACGAAATTTGTTCAACTTAAAAGAAAAACAAACTCTACAAAATATACAAAAACATGGAGACTAAACAACATGCTCTGAATGAACAGTGAGTCATAAAAGAAATCAAAGGGAAATCAAAAAATTCTTGAAACAAATAAAGATGACAACACAGCATATCAAAACTTATGGGATATGGCAAGAGCAGTGTTAAGATGAAAGTTTATAGCAATTGGTAAAGTCAACAACAGGAGTCACTGTGCACTTACTCCTCATGTAGGATCTCTATCCTTAATGTGCTGTACATTGAGATTTAATGCTATAACGAGTACTCAAACAATATATTTCACTTTGTGTTTCTATGGGGGTGCAAACTGTTGAAATCCTTACTTAATGCATACTAAACTGATCCTCTGTAAAAAAAAAAAAAAAAAAAAAAAAAAAAAAAAAGAAATTATCAATTCCCAACTTGACTCTCACTGGGATTAAACATGACAATAGGTCTGCTCTGATTTCATCATCATTTAAAAAAAATCATCTATTATTTTTCACTTTATGTTTCTGTGTGGGAGCAAACTGTTGAAATCCATACTTGATGTATACTAAGCTGATCTTCTGTATATTAAGATAATCAAAAATGAATCTTGATGTGAATGGAAGGGGAGAGGGAGTGGGAAAGGGGAGGGTTGTGGGTGGGAGGGACGGTATGGGGGGGAAGCCATTGTAATCCATAAGTCGTACTTTGGAAATTTATATGCATTAAATAAAAGTTTAAAAAAAAAAAAGAAATTGGAATTATATCAAATAAAAATTTAAAAATGAATCTCAAAGACCTAGAAAAAATGCACAACAAACACAAAATTAGTATGAGAAAAGAAATAATAACTAGAATATAAATAAAATTAAAATTATGAAAATGATAAAAAAGTCAGTGAAACGAAGATTTGGTTTTTTGAAAAAATAAACAAAATTGATAAACCACTGACTCAACTAACCAAAAAAAAAAGGAGACACAAATTAATAAACTCAGAGTTGAAAATGATGTTATAACAGATGACACTGAAATAAAAAGAATCACAGGAATTATTACAATTTTTTTGCCAACAAATTGGAAAATCTAGAAGAAACTGATAGATTTCTGGACACATACAATTTACTAAAATTGAACAATGAATAAAGAGAAACCCTAGAATTTACCAAATAACCAAAATGAAGATTAATTCAGTAATAAAGACGCTCCCAACAAAGTAAAGCCCAACACTAGATGGCTTCACCTCTGAATTCTACCAAACTTTTAAAAAGAACTAATACCTGGTGAACAAGACCCCAGCAGAAGGAACAGGCCATCAAGGAGAGAGGCACCTTTCTCTGAAGGGAGGAAGGAACCTCCACTGTGATAAGGCCTTGACTAAACAAGTTCAGAGTTTGTGAACTCAAGGGGCTTCCATAGCCTAGAAAGCTCATAGCAAGAGTCTCGGGTGATTGCTGACGTCATAAATAAGAGTGCCAATTGTTAAATCAACAACGGGAGTCACTGGGTACATGCTCCCCACGTAGGATCTCTGTCCTTAATGTGTTTTACTATGAAACTTAAAAACAACACTACTAGTCAAACAATACCCTATACCTTGTACGGTTGTGTGAGTACAGCCTGTTGAAATCCTTGCTTAGTATATACTAAGTTGATCTTCAGTATATGAAGGTAATTGAAAATGAAACTCAATGAAGGGCGGGATGGGAGAGGGAGTGGGAGAGGGGAGGGCCATGGGAGGGAGGGAGGTTGGGTGGGGAGCCACAACAATACAAAAGTTGCACTTTGTAAATTCACATTTATTAAATTTAAAAAATAACTATATAACAAACAAAAAAAAAGAAAAAAAAAGAACTTAATACTTTACCCTTTTAGTATTTTTTATGTTCTACTTAAAACTATTGGTTGAACTCTGTAATTAATACACAATTACTCTTATGTGTTTAATTAATGCTATAACTAGTACTCAAATAGTATTTTACACTTTGTGTTTCTGTGTGGGTGCAAACTGTTGAAATCTTTACTTAATATATGCTAAATTTATCTTCTGTATATAAAGATAATTGAAAATTAATCTTGATGTGAATGGAAGGGGAGAGGGAGTGGGAGAGGGGAGTGTTGTGGGTGGGAGGGAAATTATGGGGTAGGGGGAAGCTATTGTAAATCCATAAGCTGTACTTTGGAAATTTATGTTCATTAAATAAAATAAAATAAAAAAGAACTAACACCAATTTTTCTTAAACTATTCAAAGCAATTGAAAGGGAGAGAATACTCTAAAAATCACTCTATGAGGCCAGCATCACATTAATTCCAACACCAGAAAAAGAGAAAACAAAGAAAGAAAGCTATAGACCAATATCACTGATGAATATGCATATAGAAATTCTCGAAAAATACTAGCTAACTGAATCCAACAACACATCCAAAAGATCATACACCTGGACCAAGTGGTATTTATATCAGGGATGTCTGAATGTTCAACACATGCAAATCAATAAACATAATAAACCACATTAACAAATTGATTAATAAAAACCACATGATTATCCCAACAGATGCTGAGACAGAAAGCCTTTGATAAAATACAACATCATCTTTATTTGTTTCAAGAATTTTTTGATTTCCTTTGATTTCTTTTATGACTCACTGTTCATTCAGAGCATGTTGTTTAGTCTCCATGTTTTTGTATATTTTGTAGAGTTTGTTTTTCTTTTAAGTTGAATAAATTTCGTGTATTTCATATATACCGATTTAGGAGCATAGTGGTATTCCCATCCTACCCTCCCTCCTGGCCATACTCCCACCCTTAAGAAAATTGGGTATAGATGGAAAATATTTCAACACACTAAAGGCAATATATGACAAACCCACAGTGAGCCCACATTGTATCACACTGTATAGGGAAAAGAAGGGAGCATTTCCATTAAGATCCAGAACCAGAGAACAATGCCCACTTTTACCATTGTTATTCAACATGGTTCTTTAAGTTTTAGACTGAGCTGTTAGATAAGAAAAAGAAATCAAAGGATTACAAATTGGAAAACAAGAAGTCAAATTATCCCTGTTTGTGGATGACATGAATCTATATATGGGGTTGCAAAAGACTACATTAAGACTCTATTGGAACTCATAAGAGAGTTTGGCAAAGAGCCAAGTTATAAAATCAACATACAAAAATCAATAGTATTTGTTTGCATAAGCAATGCCATGGCGGAGAAAGAACTTGTAAGGTCAGTACAATTTATGGTAGCTACCAAAAAATTTAAATACCCAATATATTTAACTAAGGATATGAAAATTACATTTTACCAAGGATATGAAAATTTTCAACAATGAGCATTATAATACATTAGGAACTAGAAGACACAAAAAATGAGGAAATCTTCTATGTTCATGGATTGGAAGAATTAATATCGTCAAAATGCCCACATATTACCCAAAGCAATTTATAGATTCAATGTGATCTCAAAAAAAAAAAAATAGGAAGGAATTTCTCAGATCTAGAGAAAAGGACCCTAAAATCCCTATGGAAGAGACTTTGAACAGCTGAGGCAATCTTAAAAAAGAAAAACAAAGAGACCTAACAATATCAGGTTTCAAGATACACTTCAGGGCAGTTATAATCAAAACAGCCTGGCAATGGCACAGAAATAAGCATGTAAACCATTGGAACAGAATAGAAACCCCAGAAAGTAATTCACATACCTACAACCAACTCATCTCTGGCAAATGAGCTAAAATCACTCTCTGGAGAAAGGATAGTCTCTTCAACATTCAGTGTTAGGAAAATTGGATTTCTGCATACAGAAGTATGAAACAAGAGCTTTATCTTATGCCTTATACAAAAGTCAACTCCTAATGGATCATGAATCTAAATCTATGAGCTGATATCATCAAATACTAGGTGAAAATATTTGGGAAACACTGCAAGACAATGATCTAGGCAAAGTCTTTATAGATAAGAACCTAAAAGTACTGGCAGTCAAAATCCAAATAGACATCAATAAATTGGAAAGGTAGCAAATAAATACTCTACAATGAATCTCTAGGACCGAACAGGAACAAACAAAATCCAAAATTAGTAGAAGAAATAAATTAAACTTAGGGAAGAAATAAAGATAGAAATTAAAAATTGTACAACAGATCAGTTAAATGGATTTTTGAAGAAATGAACTCTATTGATAAATGATGGACCCGAATAAAAAGGAGACTATTCAAAGTAATAAAATCACAGATGAAAAATGAGCTGTAACAACTGACACAACAGAAATACAAAGAATCATTAGGAATTATTGCAAATAGCTAAATGGCAACTAACTGGAAAATCTAGAAGAAATTGACACATTTCTAGACACAAATCTTTTACCAAAACCGAAACTGAGGCATTCAGACATAGAAAACCTGAATAGACCAATAGCCAAGACTGAGATTGTATCACTAATGAAAATTCTCCCAACAAAGAAAACCTCAGGGCTAGATAGCTTCATTACTGAATTTGACCAGATTTTAAGAAAGAACTGATACCAATACTTCCTAAAATAGTAAAAATAATTGAAAGGAAGGCAACCTTTCCAAGCTCATTCTATGAAGCCAGCTTCATTTTAATTTGAAAACAAGACAAAGATACTACAAAAAAAAGAGAGAGAGAGAGAGAGAGAGAGAGAACTATTCATCCCTGATGAATATAGATGCAAAAATCCTCAAAGAGACACTAGCAAATCTAATCTAACAACATATCAAAAATATCATCCACCTTTACTAAGTAGGATTTATGGATGCAGGGAGGGTTCAAGATGTGAAAATTGGTAAATGTGATACATCACATTAACAAAATGAAGTATAAAACTATATAATTTCTCAATAGATGCAGAAAAAGCACTTGATAAAACACAACCTCCTTTCATGATTAAAAAAAAAACCTTTTTAAAATTGTGTGTAGAATAAATACATCTCAACAAAATTCAAGGTAATATATGGCAAACCACAACCAAAAGCATATTGAATGAGGAAAAGCTGGAAGCATTTCCTCAAAGATCTGGAATCAGACAAGGATGCACACATTACTGTATAATACAGTTCAGAAAATTTTAGCAAGATTCATTAGGCAATAAAAAGAAATCAAACAATAGTACTTGAACAAAACAAAAAAATACTAAATTGGATAAAGTATTACATTGTTCATCAACACTCAAGACAAGAGCTGATCAAGTCACTGTTTCTCATAGTGTCCATTTCACTTCAAGAGGTTTCCCCTTTGGTGCTCAGTTAGTTGTCACTGATCAGGGAGAACATATGATATTTGTCCTTCTGGGAATGGCTTAATTCACTCAGCATAATGTTTTCCAGATTCCTCCATTTTGTTGCAAATGACTGGATTTCATTGTTTTTGACTGCTGTATAGTATTCTATAGAGTACATGTCCCATAATTTCTTTATCCAGTCTACTGTTGATAGGCATTTGGGTTGGTTCCAATTCTTAGCTATTGTGAATTGAGCTGCAATAAACATTAATATGCAGACCGCTTTTTTGTTTGCCAATTTAAATTCCTTTGGGTAAATTCCAAGGAGTGGGATGGCTGGGTTGAATGGTAGGGTTATATTCAGGTTTCTGAGGAATCTCCAGACTGACTTCCATAGTGGCTTAACCAGTTTGCATTCCCACCAACAGTGGGGTAGTGTCCCTTTTTCCCCACATCCTCTTCAGCATCTATTGTTGGTAGATTTCTGAATGTGAGCCATTCCTACCAGGGTGAGGTGAAACCTCATTGTGGTTTTGATTTGCATTTCCCTGATTGCTAGTGATCTTGAACATTTTTTCATGTGCCTGTTGGCCATTTGGATTTCCTCTTTTGAAAACTGTCTATTGAGGTCCTTGGCCCATCTCTTAAGTGAGTTGTTTGTTTTGATGTTGTGGAGTTTCTTGATTTCTTTGTAGATTCTGGTTATCAACCCTTTATCTGTTGCATAGTTTGCAAATATGTTTTCCCATTATGTTGGTTGTCTCTTCACTCTCCTATTTTTTTATAGTACAGAAACTTCTCAATTTGATGCAATCCCAATAGTTAATTTTGGCTTTGACTGCTTGCGCCTCCAGGGTCTTTTCTAGGAATTCTTTTCGGGTACCTATATCTTGCAGGGTTGTTCCAATGCTCTCTAATAATTTGATGGTGTCAGGTTGAAGATATAGGTCTTTAATCCATGTTGAGTGGATTTTTGTGTAAGGTGAAAGGTAGGGGTCTTGCTTCATGATTCTGCACATGGAAATCCAATTTTCCCAGCACCATTTATTGAACACACTGTCCTTACCCCAGGGATTGGTTTAGATCCTTGATCAAATATAAGTTGGCTGTAGAAGTTTGGATTGATTTCTGGTGTTTCAATTCTGTTCCATTGGTCTATCCATCTGTTTCTGTACCAGTACCCTGCTGTTTTGATAACAACTGCCCTGTAGCATGCCCTGAAATCTGGTATTGTGATGCCTCCAGCTTTGTTTTTGTTGTATAAGATTGTTTTAGCTATTCGAGGTCTCCTGTGTCTCCATATGAATTTCAGCATCATTTTTTCCAGATCTGAGAAGAATGTCTTTGGTATTTTGATTGGTATTGCATTGAATCTGTAAATTGCTTTTGGGAGAATGGACATTTTGATGATATTGATTCTTCCAATCCATGAGCATGGAAGATTTTTCCATTTGTTGGTATCCTCTTCTATTTCTTTCTTTAAGGTTTTGTAATTTTCATTGTAGAGATTTTTAACGTCCTTGGTTAAGTTTATTCCAAGGTATTTGATTATTTTTGTAGCTATTGTGAATGGGATTGATACTTTCGATTTTAGTATTTTTTTTGTTTTGTACTAGTACTATTGGTTGAACTCTGTGATTAACACACAATTATTCTTAGGTGTTTAAATTTTAACTGAAAAGTGATCCCTGTTAAATATAAGAGTGGGAATAAGACAGGGAGGAAATGTACAGTTTGGGACATGCCTAATCGGACTTGCCCCAAATGGTGGAGTTAGAAATGTGCCAGGGGATTCCAATACAATCCCATGAAGGTGGCATGTACCAATTCCATCTCACTAGTCCAAGTGATCAATTTCAGTTCACAATTGATCACACTCATAGGTCTAAGAGTCAAAGGGATCACACAAACAAGACTAGTGTCTGCTAATACTAACTGATAGAATCAAATAGGGAGAGAACGATCCATCATGGGAAGTGGGATACACAGCAGACTCATAGAATGGCAGCTGTTCTAAATAGCACTCTGTCCTCAGAATCAGCCTTTGAGGCATTCAGATCTGGCTGAAGAGCCCATGAGAGTATTTTAGGCATGAAAAGCCAAGACATTCTGGCAAAAAAAAAAAAATCAAAAAAAAAAAAAAAAAAAAGAAGAGCTAAATGAAAGATCTCTGTGAGTGAGATCCCAGTAGAAAGAACAGGCCATCAAAGAAGGAGGTACCTTTCTCTGAAGGGAGGAGAGAACTTCCGCTTTGACTATGACCCTGTCGGAATAAGATCGAAGTCAGCGAACTCAAAAGGCTTCCATAGCCTTGGCAACTCATGACTAGAGCCTAGGGAGATTACTGACACCATAAACAAGAGTGTCAAATTGTTAAGTCAACAACAGGAGTCACTGTGTACTTACTTCTCATGTGGGATCTGTCCTTAATGTGTTGTCCAATGTGAAGTAATGCTATAACTAGTACTGAAACAGTATTTTACACTTTGTGTTTCTGTGTGGGTGCAAACTGATGAAATCTTTACTTAATATATACTAAATCGATCTTCTGTATATAAAGAGAATTTAAAATGAATCTTGATGTGAATGGAATGGGAGAGGGAGCGGGAGATGGGATGGGTGCAAGTGGAAGGGAAATTATGGGGTGGGGGAAGCCATTGTAATCCATAAACTGTACTTTGGAAATTTATATTTACTAAATAAAAAAAAAAGAAATCAAGGAGACACAAATTGGGGCCAGTGTGGTATAGTGTGTAAAACCATTGTTTATGAAGCCAGCCAGAATCACATATGGATGCCAATCCCTCTCACAGCTGCCCCACTTCTAATCCAGCTGCCTGCAAATGGTTTGGGAAAGCAGAAGAACATGGCTGAAATGTTTGGGCTCTTGCTACACAAACAGGCTATCCGGATGAAGCTCCTGGCTCCTGGCTTTGGCCAGGCTCTACTCTGGCCATTATCGCCAACTGGGGAGTGAATCATCAGATGGAAGATATTTCTCAATCTTTCTTTCTTTCTCTCTCCCTCTCCCTCCCTCCCTCTGCATCTGATAAAGGATTAATATATAATATATATTAATATATATAAGTTACGTAAGAAACTCAACAACAAAGCAACTTAAGAAATGGTCAAAGGATATGAATAGACATTTTCAAAGGAGGAAATACAAATGGCCAATAGACACTTGAAAAAATGCTCAGGATCACTAGCAATCAGAGAAATGCAAATAAAGGCTACTAAGAGGTAATACATCACTCCAGTTAGAATGGCTATTACCCAAAATTTTAAAAATAGCAAATACTGGTGAGGTTGTGGAGAAAAAGATACCCTAATACACTGTTGGTGGGAATGAAAATTGGTAGAACCATTATGGAAAACAGTATGGAGATTCCTCAGAAAACTAAAAATAGATCTACCATATTTCCCAGCTATTGCACTCCTGGGAATATATCCAAAGGAACTGAAATCAACATATATATAACAAATGTGCACTTCCATGTATATAGTAGCTCAATTCACAATTGCAAAGATATGGAATTAACCTGAATGTCTAATAAATTGATAACTGTATACAGAAAATACATACACACACACACACACACACATAAACACATACATGCATGATAGAATAATACTAAGATATAAAAAAGAATGAAATCCTGACATTTGCAACAAAATGGATGAAATTGGAGATCATTATGATATGTGAAATAAACCAGATCCAGAAGGCAAATACCATGTTTTCGCTTACTCATAGAAGTTAACAGAGAGTATAAAAATTCTGTGGATTTCATATTACTTATTATTTATTTATAAATATTGCTTCACTAAATCCTACCATTCATACCTTAGACACGACAATAAAGCCTTCTTTTCTCATATTAAAAAGAAAAAGAAAAAGCGGATAGTGAGGATCTTTGGAGTACTAGTAATGTTTTGTTCTTAATTTGGGTATTTGTAATGAGTGTGCTGAGAAGACAAAACAATTCACTTATCTGTACACTTACATGCATTTCTTGGCATGTCTACACTATTTCAAAACAATGTTTAAATAAATAAAACATTTTCCATTCTGATTTGAATCTGTCACTTTCCACAAAATGTCATTTGTCAATACAAGTGTAACATGCACATGCTTCCACATTTCACACTATGAGACAACAATATTCAGTGAGCATAATGGAAATTTAAAAAAAATATTTACTTTTACTTGAAAAGCAGAGCAACATAGAAAAGGGGAATGAGAGAAAGAGAGTGAGAGGGACAGAGAGAGGAGAGAGAGAGATCATCCATCTGCTGGTTTACTCCCCAAGTGGCCCCAACTGCCAGGTCAGTGCCAAGCCAGAATCCAGGAACTCCATCCTGATCTTCCACACAAATGAAAGGGGCTTCAGCTTTCCATCTTGTGCTACAATGATGGCCTCCATAATCAACAAATTAAAAAAAAAAAAACTTAACCCACTTCAAGAAAAGCGCATAGGTCTGCTTTCGATAATCAGCACATAAAATAATATATATATATATATATGTAATATACATACAGAAAATTTTGTGTAAATTTTAATGAATTACACATTTACTATGTTTCTATTTGTACAAGATAGATTTGTTACCTTTTCACTTTTCTGTATCCCTGCCTGAATGATCCTTCTTCTTTTATGCCCTTTCTAATTGAAATATTTTAAATTTCTTAACATGATTCATGTCCAAATTTCTTATTTCTTGAGAATTATGGTATCAACTGAGCACATAGCTTCAATAACAAGAGTTTGACAAGTGCTGGCTTTTCTGAGACGATCATAGCTCTGTGTTTCAATGCTGTTTGCAAGTCCATGAGTCTCAAGATTATATTCACTGGAAAATGAAAGCAATGTAAGAATTTCTATTTCTTCTCGTAAGAAGGAAAATCAATAAAAATATTTGATTTCTTAACACCTCCAAATAAAACATTGCTTCAAAAATATTTATACAAACATTGTCATATTAGAAAATACATGTGCAAACATAAACATATGGTCCTATACCAGGACCATATTCCTTTAGCACTATATATCTACAAAATAATTTTAGGGGAGTATAGTAAGGACTAAACTTATATTTTGATCACCATTATTCAACTCCCATGATAGTCATAGGAAAGAAAAAGCCAACCACAAATTTATTACTCTTATATATTGAGAAAAATTTAATCATTAAAACAAAAATATTCTTTTGGTACACATAGATATTTTGGGACACTTTGAAAATAAAAGCAATCAATCATAGCCAAAAAAAAGAAAATTGGAGCACAGGAAAAATAAAGCCACTACATTAATAAATGAAAATCAGTTTTCCCATTATTCGTAAGTTGGTAGTAACAAAAGGTAATGATCCAATTGAGAAAATAAATTATTATTTTAATAAGGCACAGTCACTGACTCATTAGGGGCTAAATTGACTCTTTATGACTCGCTGTGGGCAATGGTTTAAAAAATTCTTATTTCTACCTTTGTTTCCCTAGGACCAGATAAAGATAGAATGCCAATTATGTTACAAGGAAATATTGATTAATATAACAATAATCTCCAATTATCAGACTTTATTAGGACTGGGAGTAACTATAAAGAGGTGATCAAAGTTGATGGAGACCATTATATGAGGATACATTATTGCACTTCCTTGAGTATAGTATTCCTTGAAGGATCTAGACATGTCCTTTTTATAGTCCCTGGAAACTAGGTCTATCAAAATAATACAAGTGATTTGGGCTATTGCAGAACATGAAGTTGCTACATAAGGACATTTCTGGAATTTAACCAATGTGTGGGTCTCATCTCTTGTACCTGAGATATCACCTATGAAGATAACTCCCTGTTAGTTGCAAGAAACATGCAAGCATTGGCCTGGTGCTGTAGTATAGAAAGTTAAGCCTCTGCCTGCAGTGCTGGCATTTCATGAGGGTATCAGTTCAAGTCCTGTTTTGTACACTTCTGATCCAGCTCCCTGCTGATGTTCCTGGGAAAGCAGCGGAAAATGGCCCAAGTCCTTGAATCCCTGTAGACATGTGGGAGACCTGAAAGAAGCTCCTGGCTCCTTCAGATCAGCCCAGCTCCAGCCATTGCAGTCATCTGGGGAGTGAACCTGTGTATGGAAGATTTCTCTCTCTCTCTCTCTCTCTCTCTCTCTCTCTCTCTCTCTTTCTCTCTCTTTTTCTCTCCCCTTCCCCATCTGTGTCTCTGCCTTTCAAATAAATAAATAAATATTTAAAAAATAGACAAGAAATACTGCAAGGACTCTTATAGAAGAGAAATGCCCAGTAGTGCTCTGTTGGAGAGATATAACTGTACTCCTATATCATTTTTGAGTAGTAGATTGATTCCAAATATAGTTTACAATTGCCTTTTGAGTCTGAATGTTTACTTGACCAACTCTCAAGACACACATACACATGTAGTCATCACACATTGAAATATGCTGTAATGTGTTCAAGTCTCCAGTTTGAAATAAATATGCCTTTTTAAAAGGCATGATATGACATATCTCTTCTCAGTGTGTGTGTACATATACATCATCACCAGTAGTATACCAAGGGTAACTACTTCGTCTTTAGAGAATCCTAAACAATGTCAATGTAAAATAATATTCCCCACAGGCAAAAACTTTCCATTTCCCAACTTTTGAAACATACACTATCTATATGCTAAACAACAGTCAACATTCAAGGAACTTCATGCAAATCTAGTATAGATTATAACCAAAGGCCCTTTAGGTAGGTTTCATAGATTGCCAGGTGATTCAGAACCCAAAGAATGATTACCCATAAAGGTATTTCTTTCTTACAATTTCTTTCTTTTCTTCTTTCATTATAGAAATATTTGACTTTCCCCATTATTTCCATGATCACCAAAACCACAACTTTATAAACGAAGAGAGCCAGAGAAGATACCAGCTATGGTGGTCTACGCAGGTTGCAATCAACAGTTTCAGCAAAAAGGATATTAAACTATTCTGAGTCTCCATTATACATTAGTCTATACTTATCATTTGATGAGAAAAAAAAAAAAAAACACAAGAAAAGTGTACAGATATCAAGTAACTCAAAGTCACCTAAGGTAGGCTTGGTATAGCCACGAAATAAAGGCAATGTTCTGAGAGCCTTAACTGAGATTTATCTGTTATCTGTCATTAAATATCTAATACATAGACTCCCTTCACTTTTAATGTAGACATGGCAGGAACATAAAAACAAAGAACACATATTCATTTGAAGAAAACCATCTGCTCAACACTCCATAAAGAGGGGAAAAAAAAATGTGTGGTTACAATTTAAGATGAAACATCTTTGTATCTACTCAGATGAGTCTGACCACCGTGACAGTGTAATATAGATCCCATCATCATTATCTTCAACTCCAAGTAAATGTCTCCGAAATTCAGTAGTCTTTGGTCTGAATGTTCTTAATATCCTTCCTTCTCTCAATGCCTGTGACCTTTTAACTCATTTGAATTTTTTTGTATTTAAGTATAACTTTGACTATAATATAAATTAAATTTAAAATTTCATCTCAAAAATTAAGAAAGGCAGACAATGGAAGGGAGAGAAAGGAAATGGAAGAAAGAAAAAATGTAAGAAGGAAGGAAGAGAGGGAGGGAGGGAGGAAATGAAGTATTACAATCTCAGGATTGTATCTATGAAGTACATGGAACCTGTTCTCTTTGCATTAACATCACTTTAACATAAAAATTGATGTGATTTTTTAATTTAAAAAGACCTATGTTAAAAAAAAACTCAGAAAGGAATATTCATTAAAAAAAAAACTCTATTTCTAGGCATGCCACAGTTCAGTAAGCAACTGCTTTTTTCCTCTCTTTTTAAAAGTCTTATTTATATATTTAGAAGGTAGAGCAACTGATAGAGAGAGAGAGACAGAAGGAGAGAGACAAAGATTTTCAACCACTGATTCACTATCCAAATGGTTACAACAGCCAGGTCTGAACCAGGCCAAAGCCAGCAGACAACAGACAGGAATTCCATCCTGGTCTCCTATCTGGGTAACAGGATTCCACGTTCTTGAGCCATTTTCTCACCACCTTGCCAGGCACATCGACAAGAAGTTGGATGGGAATAGAATATCCAGGATTTGAACTGGCACTTCGATATGGAATACAGGAATCACAAGCAGCTGCGTAACCCACTGTGCCACATCACATACCATTTTTGGCCCTGTCTTTAACATGCCGCTTGCATTGAGATTGAATAGCTGTTACTTTCCGCGATCACTGATTTTTGAAAAAGTCACTGAAATTTCTTATTCCACAACTTGATTATGCTTCTATAAGTGATATAAGTAGGTTAGAAATCCCCTTTTTCCTCCATTTAATTTAATCAAAAGGTACTTCTTCAAAGCTCCCCAGTGCTACAGCAAGCAGCTTTATGAATCAGAGAAGAGTTAAGGAGAGAAACGCAAGCACTAGGATGGTTATCAGTGAAGGACACTGCCAATAAGTGTCAGGCTAATAGAATTGCTTCAAATCTTGGATAAATGAAGGTAAGACCACATAATTTCATATACTACAGTAATTCCCTACTGGGATGAAAAACTTTTGCAGACAAGATCAGAGCTCAATGACAATCGGCTGCTTTGAACAGAATGCATTCTTTTCTCATTAAATGTTCCTATAAATGCTATCTCAGCAATTGGACCGATTAGTTTCAGGGAGATACTAATTCCGTAGTAAAAGCTTAAAGTATAATATTTTTAGAAATAATTTTTAAGATATAGAAAAATTTTGTATTCTGGAGATGAAATATCACATGATCTACTAAGATTTCAGTGTTTTAAATGATACAAGCAACCAGCTCAACTTAAAAACAAAAATATAAAACTTTGAAAACAATATACATATTAGTGTATAGCTGCCAATTTAACATTTGAGGGAAGTATGTAATTATCACACATCAAAAAAAGACTGAACTGTAAATTGCAACCATGACTGCTTTATCTTTATATAACAGAACATCTCCTACTGTGAGGTTGATGGGAAATGGAAGCAGAAATGGAAATCATGCATAAAAAATAAAAAACAAATAAGTGTGGAAAGCGTAACTTTTATTTGGAAACAAAGAAACACCAAGAAAAAAACGGAATAAGTTTCTTAGAGAAAACCAACGTAGGGAACAAACCCTGAGCTCTGCCTGTATTTACCTGAATGCTTGGTGTTCATAATGTGCACTGTGAAACAGGGCTAATGAAGAAGGTTTTGCATTATGAATGAGACAATCCAATTGAGCTTATACATTTTCCATCGATGAGAACATGAACAATCCTGTAATTTCTCTGGGCTTTTTTTAACCTTCTCAATGTTAGGAATAGTTTCATCCAGAAATTGTTAAGGCAGAATTAAATATTACTGTGTATCAAAATGATTATGAAGAAACCACAGAAGATACTTAAGATATCCATAGCAATCACCACAAATTTGGTGGCTTAAAACAATGGGAATTTATTATCTCATAGTTCTGGAGGCCAGAAGCCTGACATCAATGTGTTAGCAAGCACTGCACTCCCTTCAGCCTTCCAGCTTCTGGGGGCTACAGGCTTTCCTTGGATTATTGCCACATCTCTATAATTTCTGCCTCCATTTTCACATGATTTTCCCTTCTGTGTATCTTCTCTTCTGTGTCTTATGAGGGCATTTTCTTTGAATTTTTAAGGATTTATTTATTTATTTGAAATGTAAAGTTATGTATAGAAAGAGACAGAGACAGAAAGATAGAGAACAGATCTTCCATCCACTAGTTCACTCCCCAAATGGCCACAGTGGCTGGAGCTGGGCATATCCAAAACCAGGAGCAAGGAGCTTTTCCTGGGTCTTCCACATGGGGGCAGAGGTCCAAGGAATTAGGCCACCTTCCACTGCTTTCCAGGTGCATTAGCTGGAAGCTGGATTGGAAGTGGAGCAGCAGGGATTCAAACCAGCACCTAAATGGAATGCCAGTACCAGAGGCAGTGGCTTTCCCGGTTACGCCACAGCACCAGCCCCTATCTTTGAATTTAAGACACATCTGAATCATCCAGTATGCTTAACTTCATATCATCTTCAATAACGCTAGTTTCAACTAAGTTCATATTCACAAGGTTTTTTGAGACATGGACATAGCTTCTGGAGGAATTCCATTCAATACACCACAAGACCTAAAATATTAAAATGCTTAATAAAAGATATTTCGTGGTTCCATGAATAAATTTTAGCATGTTAAAGGAAGATATCTAGGATAGGACACTGAATGTTAAAGTTTCCTCAGGTAACAAAAATCATCATTTTTCTAAAATTAAATATTTATGTAACATTGCATTCAGTTGTTAAATTTTATCAAAATAATTCTACAGAGAAGAAGCCATGCCCTTCCACTTACTATTATATCTCAAGACCATAATTCAGTGTCCTGCATTTAGTGGGAGCTCAATAAATATTAATAAGCAGATAAATGGACAGCCACATAGAATATGTCAAAAGTTTCACAGCTGAGGCAGAGCTCTAGAAACTGAGTGTTACATTTACCATTACTATTATTGGGAGAATATTTTTTGTGTTTGTTTTTCATACAAGCCAGATGAATCATATGTTAGTACTATAAGAAAGTACCCAAGAGGAATTCATCTTGCTGTTTGGCTTGGAATTAGCATGACACAGTTATTCAGGGAGCCATATGGTTCTGATTAGTTAGATTTAAATCAGATTAAAGAAGCAGATCAAAGGAATTCCTTGCAATATAATGTTGTTGTTCAAAATGTTTTATGAGTTACCAGAATCAGGAGAATGTCAGACAAAGTACCACAAAGTATCTTCCACTTTCTAAAAGCTTCATTGGAGATTAGTCTTTTAGATCAGGAAAAAATTACATTTCTGAAAATCTCCTATTAAAATGCAACTATTTCCTAGGAGGGATCATATTTTAGATTCTCTACTAAGCAATACAAGTATGTGGAACAAATACTCGGTGTGGCATTATATTTGATGTCAGTAAATCTATCATGATAAACAGGATATTGCCCTTGCTCACAAGTTTGTGATCCAGAGGCACTGTCAACATCTGTACCATTGAATCCAATTCAAGGCAGAACGTCTTATATTTCCAAATAAAGGTACTAAATTTCATAGGAACAAGAAGGAGGAAGCTATTAAATCTGAATGAAAGAAGGCAGGTTTAGAAATTGACATGGATTTTGGAGAAGATTTTGAGAAGGAAAAATGAAGGAAAAAATGGCAGGTTAAACTGCGGCTGGTGATACCTGCATCCCATACTAGAATGCTGTTTTGAGTCCCAGCTACTCTACTTCTGATCCAGGTTCCTGCAAATGCACCTGAGAAGCCAGCAGAGGATGGATCAAGTACTTGAGACCCTGGCTCACCCATGTGAAAGACCAGGATGACGTTCCTGGCTCCCAACTCCTGGCTTTGGCCTGGCCCATGCCAGGCTGTTGCAGTCATTTGGGAAGTGAACCAGCAGATGGAAGATTCTCTCTCTCGCTTGCTTGCTCTCTCACTCTCTCACTCTCGCTCTAGCTCTCTTGTTTTCTGTCTCACAATCTATATATAATCTTTCTCTCCAATTGTCTTTGAAACTGTCTTCAAGTAAATGAAGAAATAAATCCAAGTTTCTTTTTTTTTTTAATGAAGGAAATTCTATCTGAGGCTGAACCGAGCATTTTGGCGTCAGCAGCCAAAGTGAAAAACAGAAAACAGAGAGACTGAGTAGAGCAGCAGGAAGGCAAGTGCCAACAGCTCCTAGGTACTCCTATTCTAAGTATTTCCTAAGATTGCAAGGAAAGCTTAGAGGCTCAAACAAGCACCATGATGTTGGATTTTTACACTAAAGGTCAATGAGAGAGAGTCAGAGATGTGTGTGCAGAAAAGAATGGCTTTGGGGAAGATCAAGTGCAACGCTGAATGTTGTGGACTAGAAAGGAATCCTCTGAACTCATTCCTATCCATCTGCAGATTCTTAGGTTGATCTTGAGGTCACCCATGTTGTAGGGCCCAGTGGGTGAGCCATCATCTACTCTCAGGCCCAGAGCTGTTGTCCTGCAACACAGAGAACAGCACCTCCATTGGCAGCTTCTAAGTGAACAGCTCAGACACCCACCCAAGCTTTCTCTCAGCTGGGCTTGTCATGCTCCAGGTATCCTCTCCTCCACATTTTCCAGTGCCAGCCTTAGCGTTACTTTTTCTTCTTGCTTTCTCATTTTCTCTTTTGTCTCTTCATATTTCTTTATTCCCCTGAATGCTCTTGTGTTGATTGATGTATTCACAAGTGTTTCTAGCGGAACCAAAAAGACAGTACTACAAAAAGCCCTTAACAAAAGGCCAGTTAGTTGCGCCCAAATATTTACAAAGGAAAAACTATCTATTTAACTGGCTTGGTGAGGCAAAAAGTGTTTGCTTAACTGGAGAAATTGCGTCTTCAGGGCAATGCATTTCCATAGCCTAACAAAGAATTAAAGGCACACCTAGTGTGGAAAGAGCACTTAAAAGCCTCAGCCTGTGCCTGGGAGCTCAAAATTGCTGTTTTCAAGTGTCTACTTCCTGCCGAGCGGCTTTTGTTCCCTTCAAGAAAGAAACTTCCTTCATCTATTATGGCTGACATATGCTTCTAATTTTCTTGCGCATACAGTCTTTTCTCAAGACGACTTCATGCATCTTATATAGGGCTTTCAAAAACAATTTGTGAGGGAAAAATGAGTATCTAACAGCGAAATGCATGTCTGAGGGTCTTCAGGCAGGGGAGTTAACTCTTAATTAGATTTTTTTCATCTATAGAGATAAGGTTTTTTTTTTTAAAAACGCTGGATTTTTCCATTGTTGTTGCTGAAGCTCAAAGATGGAAATTAGTGATTCCCTAAGATGCACGTTGTCCCTATTTAAAAAGGAATTATTGAAAGTGGGCACATGTGGGGCATTGTTATCTGAGATTTCATTTGGGCAGTGTGAGGACATTGACGTAACATTGACTTTTGTTAACTTTTGGTAGTTCTGGCAGACTTGAAATAGTTATACTTGGATTACAATTTGCCTAATCTAAAAAAAGAGCTGGTTGCTTCATGTTTACTTTTAGTCTGTTTCCTAACAATTTATTTTTCATTAATAACATCGGAATGATTTTTTTAAATCCCTATTCTTTTTCAAAAATTAGAGTAAAATTAAGAATAGCTTTCAGGTTGTATTTCCTTTTGTTTCAAAGACACATATTTATTAAATGAAATTAACAAGTACTACATCTGTCATTATATTTTAATGCTCTTTGTTAAAGGAAGAAGGGAGAGTTAGCCTTCTCCAGGAAAAGAGAATTGAAACTCCACAATGTCTGCTTACCTGCAGCCTCTGAGACTGGCATAGAGAAGACAATTTTTCCTTTCTTTATATCATAGTCTGAAATTCATTCTTAAAAATGTAAATCCCAAGATCACTCCCAAATGGAAATTTTCTTTCCTGCTTATAAGGCTTGGGTTAGACTTTTCCAAATGAATGTCTTCCTAAGATAACTTTAAACAAAAACAGCTACCTTGCTGATATCCCTTGATCCGTGTCTTGTCACAAAATCCAGTCATTAGCTCCACCGGTAGATGAATGAACTTTGCCTTACCTATAGCTTTAGCTGGAATAGACCAAACATAGTAAAGAAATGTATATGGAACAACACTTTTGCCCCAGTGTCAGATTACAAAAGAGGCTTCTGAATTTTGATTTTTCCTATATTAAATAAGTTGAGACAAAAATACCACAAGATAATAAGAAAGTCAATGAAGCAGTCAGGCAATGGCCTAAGCCAAACTTGGGGTCAATCTTTATTCATTGCTATTCTCATAGAATATATACTTGGTGCCTGAACTCCCTGAGCCACATGGCCTGGATGTTTGAGCAAGCTTCTTTGTCCATAAGATCAGCATTTTACTTCATCATACCTTTAGGCTAATTTCTTTTTATTGTGGTCAGAAGAGAGTTTTTGGATACATAAGACCATTTACTGACAACTGATTACTGAAGAAGTGTACTGCAGAGTTAGAAGGAGACAGAACATAGGAGTTCCAAGATTAGCTTTGCCATATTCTCAGTCTGTGACCTTGGGAAAGACAAATTAAAAATTCACGTAGCTTTTTATTTTCTGGCATTGAATGCACTGCTAGAAATTCCAACTATTCAATTCTACCTAAGACATTTAACTATTCAGTATACCCAAGACTATGGTGCTCATGGCTGTGAAAATAAAAAGAAAAGAAAAGAAAAGAAGATAAAATATACAGGAGCCTAGATGGCTTGGTATGTTATTTATACTTCTAAAACTCCGTTTATCTGAGAGACTAAGAGGGAGACAAATACATAGACAGACATAGTCGCCACCCACTGTTTCACTCCACACATGCCAGCAATGGCTGGGGGAGAGCCAGGCCATAGCTGGAATTAGGAACTCAATCCTGTATTCCTACTTGCACATGTCATAGAAACTCAACTACTTGAATATCACCTGATGCCTCCCACGCTGCACATTAATAGGCAGCTAGAATCAGGTGCAGATGTGGAACTCAAACCTACATACTCTGATATAGGATGCAGGTACCCACACACTTATTTGTTATTTTGATCTTTTTTTTTTAACTTTTATTTAATGAATATAAATTTCCAAAGCATGGCTTATGGATTACAATGGCTACCCCCCCATTTCGTCTCTCCCACTAACATCCCTCCCCTATCCCACTCCCTCTCCCCTTCCATTCACATGAGGATTCATTTTCGATTCTCTTTATATACAGAAGATAAGTGTAGTATACATTAAGTAAAGATTTCAATAGTTTGCTCCCACACAAACATAAAGAGAAAAATAATAGATGATTTTTTAAATGATGATGAAATCAGATCAGACCTATTGTCATGTTTAATCCCAGTGAGAGTCAAGTTGGGAATTGATAATTTCTTTTTTTTTTTTTTTACAGAAGATCAGTTTAGTATACATTAAGTAAAGATTTCAACAGTTTGCACCCCCATAGAAACACAAAGTGAAATATACTGTTTGAGTACTCATTATAGCATTAAATGACAATGTACAGCACATTAAGGACAGAGATCCTACATGAGGAGTAAGTGCACTGTGACTCCTGTTGTTGACTTTACAAATTGACACTCCTGTTCATGGCATCAGTAATCTCCCTATGCACCAGTCATGAGTTTCCAAGGCTATGGAAGCCCCTTGAGTTCACCGACTCTTATCTTGCTTAGACAAGGTCATAGTCAAAGTGGAGGTTCTCTCCTCCCTTCAGAGAAAAGCACCTCCCTCTTTGAAGACCTGTTCTTTCCACTGGGATCTCACTCACAGAGATCTTTCATTTAGGGTTTTTTTTGTTTGTTTGTTTGTTTTTTGCCAGAGTGTCTTGGCTTTCCATGCCTGAAATACTCCCATGGGCTTTTCAGCCAGATTGGAATGCCTTTAGGGCTGATTCTGAGGCCAGAGTGCTATTTACAACATCTGCCATTCTATGAGTCTGCTGAGTATCTCGCTTCCCATGTTGGATCACTCTCCCCTTTATTTATTCCATCAGTTAGTATTAGCAGGTACTAGACTTGTTTATGTGTTTCCTTTGACTCTTAGTCCTTTCATTATGATGAATTGTGAACTGAAATTGATCACTTGGACTGGTGAGATGGCATTGGCACATGCCACCTTGATGGGATTAAATTGGAGTCCCTTGGTATGTTTCTAACTCTACCATTTGGGGCAAGTCAGCTTGAGCATGTCCCAAATTGTACATCTCTTCCCTCTCTTATTCCTACTCTTATGTTTAACAGGGATCACATTTCAGTTAAATTTCAACACTTAAGAATAACTGTGTATTAATTACAGAATTAGACCAGTCATATTAAGTAGAACAGACAAAAAAACTACTAAGAGGGATAATGTATTAAGTTGTTCATTAACAGTCAGGGCTATGCTGATCAAGTCACCGTTTCCCATAGTGTCCATTTCACTTCAGGAGGTTTCCTTTTTGGTGTTCAGTCAGTTGTCACCGATCAGGGAGAACATAGGGTATTTGTCCCTTTGGGATTGGCTTATTTCACTCAGCATGATGTGTTCCAGATTCCTCCATTTTGTTGCAAATGACTGGATTTTGTTGTTTCTTACTGCGGAATAGTATTCTAAAGAGTACATATCCCATAATTTCTTTATCCAGTCTACCGTTGATGGGCATGTAGGTTGGTTCCAGGTCTTGGCTATTGTGAATTGAGCTGCAATAAACATTAGGGTGCAGACCGCTTTTTTGTTTGCCAATTTAAATTCCTTTGGGTAAATTCCAAGGAGTGGGATGGCTGGGTCGAATTGTAGGGTTATCTTCAGGTTTCTGAGGAATCTCCAGACTGACTTCCATAATGGCTTCACCAGTTTGCATTCCCACCAACAGTAGGTTAGTGTCCCTTTTTCCCCACATCCTTGCCAGCATCTGTTGTTGGCAGATTTCTGCATGTGAGCCATTCTAACCAGGGTGAGGTTGTCACTCCCCCTCTTCATGGAGGAACAACACAGGACCTTGCACTGTTCTTTCGTCTGCTCGGCCGTCCCCGGGTTTGCTGCTGGTCCTTCCCGGGTTGGCTGCTGGTCCTTCCCGGGTTGGCTGCTGGTCCTTCCCGGGTTGGCTACCGTCCCTTCCACCTCCGTGGAAGGGCGGTTCCCCCTGCCACATTCCCCACTTCCGCGGGGGAGCGGCACACCGCCGGCCGGCTCTCTCGGGGGCTGCACAGGTGTTCCTTCAGATAGATGTTCCCCTTAGATGTTCCTGGTGCATGCCCTCTCTCTCCTCCTTTATAGTCCTCCTCCGCCAATCCTAACTTGGCTGCCCACACGCCGAGTACGCTGCTCTCCTCCAATCAGGAGCAGGTCCTGCTGCCTATTGGTTGAACTGGAGGCAGCTGTGCAGAAGCCGTTTCCCTTCTCAGCGCCATATTGTGGGAAAGCAGATGCATAGAATAAGTCTTAATTCCAGTAACTTAGTCTAGTCCGAGTTGCTCCCAGTTGCTCCCCACATGAGGTGAAACCTCATTGTGGTTTTGATTTGCATTTCCCTGATTGCTAATCACCTTGAACATTTTTTCATGTGTCTGTTTGCCATTTGGATTTCCTCTTTTGAAAAATGTCTATTGAGGTCCTTGGCCCATCTCTTAAGTGGGTTGTTGGTTTTGTTTTTGTGGAATTTCTTGATCTCTTTGTAGATTCTGGTTATTAACCCTTTATCTGTTGCATAGTTTGCAAATATTTTTTCCCATTCTGTCGGTTGTCTCTTCACTCTCCTGACTGTTTCTTTTGCAGTACAGAAACTTCTCAATTTGATGCAATCCCAATAGTTGATTTTGGCTTTGACTGCTTGTGCCTCCCGGGTCTTTTCCAGAAATTCTTTGCCTGTGCCAATATCTTGAAAGGTTTCTCCAATGTTTTCTAATAACTTGATGGTGTCAGGACGTAGATTTAGGTCTTTAATCCATGTTGAGTGGATTTTTGTGTAAGGTGTAAGGTAGGGGTCTTGCTTCATGCTTCTGCACGTGGAAATCCAGTTTTCCCAGCACCATTTATTGAATAGACTGTCCTTGCTCCAGGAATTGGTTTTAGATCCTTGGTCAAATATAAGTTGGCTGTAGATGTTTGGGTTGATTTCTGGTGTTTCAATTCTGTTCCATTGGTCTATCCATCTGTTTCTGTACCAGTACCATGCTGTTTTGATTACAACTGCCCTGTAGTATGTCCTGAAATCTGGTATTGTGATTTATGTTTTATTTTCATATACAAATTGAATATCTGTATTTATGTTTCTGCCAATTCTCTTTCATATCATGTCCCTTATATTATATTGGATGAAACTGCTTTGCTCATACCTATAAACTTATGTTTAAAATCTTTTTTACCAACTGTCAGTAATTCATTAACTGTAATAGTTTAGTCCATGAGAATATGTTCTCAAAAATGTAAAATGTATATATGAGTAACTCCATAAACCCTAACTTAAAGTAATTCACAAAAAATGTGCTGGGGGAGAATGAAGCCCTAAATTTTCTTTAAAACAGAACTGATTTAATCATCCCATCCTTCATTAAACAAAATTCTAAGTGGCTAATAAAAGCTTGTTCCATATGTGCTGGGATGGAAGAATTTCCAAGAGTTCTTGAAGAAAACCCAAGGAAACTTTAAAAGCACTTGCCAGGAGGAATGGGAATAAAAAATCCAGATATGAGAAGTATTCAGATGGGATATTTTTACTTTATGCCTTCTATACTTTTTTTAAAAACTTTTATTTAGTAAATATAAATTTTCAAAGTACAGTTTATGGATTACAATGGCTTTCCCCTCACATAATTTCCCTCCCACTTACACCCCTCCCATCTCCTGCTCCTTCTCCCATTCCATTCACATCAAGATTCATTTTCTTTTTTTTTTTTTTTTTAATTTTTGACAGGCAGAGTGGAAGTGAGAGAGAGAGACAGAGAGAGAAAGGTCTTCCTTTGCCGTTGGTTCACCCTCCAATGGCCACCGCTGCAGCCGGCGCACCGCGCTGATCCGATGGCAGGAGCCAGGATCCAGGTGCTTTTCCTGGTCTCCCATGGGGTGCAGGGCCCAAGCACCTGGGCCATCCTCCACTGCACTCCCTGGCCATAGCAGAGAGCTGGCCTGGAAGAGGGGCAACCGGGACAGAATCCGGCGCCCCAACTGGGTCTAGAACCCGGTGTACCGGCGCCGCAAGGTGGAGGATTAGCCTATTGAGCCATGGCGCCGGCTCAAGATTCATATTCAATTCTCTTTAAATACAGAAGATCGATTTAGTATATATTAAGTAAAGATTTTATCAGTTTACACCCACACAGAAACACAAAGTGTAAAATACTCTTTCAGTACCAGTTATAGCATTACTTGACAACACATTAAGGACAGATCCCACATGAGAAGTAAGTACACAGTGACTCCTGTTGTTGACTTAAAAATTTGACACTCTTGTTTATGGCGTCAGTAATCTCCCTAGGTTCTAGTCATGAGTTGCCAAGGCTATGGAAGCCTTTTGAGTTTGCCGACTTCGATCTTATTCCAACAGGGTTATAGTCAAGGTGGAAGTTCTCTCCTCCCTTCAGAGAAAGGTACCTCCTTCTTTGATGGCCTGTTCTTTCCACTGGGATCTCACTCGCAGAGATCTTTCATTTAGTTTTTTTTTTTTTTTTCCCAGAGTGTCTTGGCTTTCCATGCCTAAAATACTCTAATGGGCTCTGCAGCCAGATCTGAATGCCTCAAAGGCTGATTCTGAGGCCAGAGTGCTATTTAGGACATCTGCCATTCTATGTGTGCTGTGTATCCCACTTCCCATGCTGGATCGTTCTCTCCCTTTTTTATTCTATCTGTTAGTATTAGCAGATACTAGTCTTGTGTGATCCCTTTGACTCTTAGACCTATGAGTGTGATCAATTGTGAACTGAAATTGATCACTTGGACTAGTGAAATTGCATTGGTACATGCAACCTTGATGGGATTGTATTGGAAAACACTGGCACATTTCTAACTCCAACATTTGGGGCAATTCAGATTGAGCATGTCCCAAATTGTACATCTCCCTCTCTTATTCCCACTCTTATATTTAACAGGGATCACATTTCAGTTAAAATTTAAACACCTAAGAATAATTGTGTGTTAATTACAAAGTTCAACCAATAGTACTAGAACAAAAAATACTAAATTTGATAATGTATTACACTGTACATCAACAGTCAGGACAAGAGCTGATCAAGTCACTGTTTCTCATAGTGTCCATTTCACGTCAACAGGTTTCCCCTTTGGTGCTCAGTAAGTTGTCACCGATCAGGGAGAACATATGGTATTTGTCCCTTTGGGACTGGCTTATTTCACTCAGCATGATGTGTTCCAGATTCCTCCATTTTGTTGCAAATGACTGGATTTCATTGTTTCCTACTGCTGTATAGTATTTTATAGAGTACATGTCCCATAATTCCTTTATCCAGTCTACCGTTGATGGGCATTTGGGTTGGTTTCAGGTTACCTATGGTGAATTGAGTTGCAATAAACATTAATATGCAGACAGCTTTTTTGTTTGCCAATTTCATTCCCTTTGGGTAAATTCCAAGGAGTGGGATGGCTGGGTTGCATGTGAAGGTTATATTCAGGTTTCTGAGGAATCTCCAGACTGACTTCCATAGTGGCTTGACCAGTTTGCATTCCCACCAACAGTGGGGTAGTGTCCCTTTTTCCCCACATCCTCTTCAGCATCCATTGTTGGTAGATTTCTGAATGTGAGCCATTCCTACCAGGGTGAGGTGAAACCTCATTGTGGTTTTGATTTTCATTTCCCTGATTGCTAGTGACCTTGAACATTTTTTCATGTGTCTGTTGGCCATTTGGATTTCCTCTTTTGAAAAATGTCTATTGAGGTCCTTGGCCCATCTCTTAAGTGGGTTGTTTGTTTCGATGTTGTGGAGTTTCTTGATTTCTTTGTAGATTCTGGTTATTAACCCTTTATAGTTGCATAGTTTGCAAATATGTTTTTCCATTTTGTCGGTTGTCTCTTCACTCTCCTGACTGTTTCTTCTGCAGTACAGAAACTTCTCAATTTGATGCAATCCCAATAGTTGATTTTGGCTTTGACTGCCTGTGCTTCTGGGGTGTTTTCCAAGAAGTCTTTGCCAGTACCTATATCTTGCAGGGTTTCACCAATGTTCTCTAATAATTTGATGGTGTCAGGTCGTAGATTTAAGTCTTTAATCCACGTTGAGTGGATTTTTGTGTAAGGTGAAAGGTAGGGGTCTTGCTTCATGCTTCTGCACGTGGGAATCCAGTTTTCCCAGCACCATTTATTGAATAGACTGTCCTTTTCCAGGGACTGGTTTTGGATCCTTGATCAAATATGAGTTGGCTGTAGATGTTTGGGTTGATTTCTGGTGTTTCAATTCTGTTCCATTGGTCTATCCATCTGTTTCTGTACCAGTACCATGCTGTTTTGATAACAACTGCCCTGTAGTATGCCCTGAAATCTGGTATTGTTATGCCTCTGGCTTTGTTTTTTGTTGTACAAGATTGCTGTAGCTATTCGAAGTCTCCTGTGTCTCCATATGAATTTCAGCATCATTTTTTCCAGATCTGAGAAGAATGTCTTCAGTATTTTGATTGGTATTGCATTGAATCTGTAAATTGCTTTTGGGAGAATGGACATTTTGATGATGTTGATTCTTCCAATCCATGAGCATCGAAGATTTTTCCATTTTTTGGTATCCTCTTCTTTTTCTTTCTTTAAGGTTTTGTAATTTTCATCGTAGAGATCTTTAACATCCTTGGTTAAGTTTATTCCAAGGTATTTGATTGTTTTTGTAGCTATTATGAATGGGATTGATCTTAGAAGTTCTTTCTCAGCCATGGCATTGCCTGTGTATACAAAGGCTGTTGATTTTTGTGCATTGATTTTATATCCTACTACTCTGCCAAACTCTTCTATGAGTTCCAATAGTCTCTTAGTAGAGTTCTTTGGGTCCCCTAAATAAAGAATCATATCATCTGCAAAGAGGGATAGTTTGACTTCTTCCTTCTGAATTTGTATCCCTTTAATTTCTTTTTCTTGTCTGATGCCTCTGGCTAGAACCTCCAGAACTATATTGAATAGCAGTGGTGAGAGTGGACATCCCTATCTGGTACCAGAGCTCAGTGGAAATGCTTCCAACTTTTCCCCATTCAATAGGATGTTTGCCTTGGCTTTTTCATAAATTGCTTTAATTATATTGAGGAATGTTCCTTCCATACCCAGTTTGCTTAGCTTTTTCATCATGAAAGGATGTTGTATTTTATCAAATGCTTTCTCTGCATCTATTGAGATAATCATATGTTTTTTCTTCTGCAGTCTGTTAATGTGGTGTATCACATTGATTGTTTTGCGAACATTGAACCATCCCTGCATACCAGAGATAAATCCCACTTGGTCTGGGTGGATGATCTTTCTGATGTGTTGTTGCATTCTATTGGCCATAATTATAATGAGAGCACATTAATTGTAACAATAGACTTTCAAATAACATTACAAAATATCCTTTAATAATTTTTAGACCTAGAAATTCAAATGACAAGAAACAAGCAACTAGAAACAATATCATCAGCTATTCCGCTGTTGAATTGCTATCCTGTTACATACTTAGATATATAAGAATGCATTTTTTTTTAGTTTTGTTACCTGTTTTTCACCTAACAATACATGATGATGTTAATATTCTTCAAAAACATGTTTTCCTTGTTTTTTAATTGACATATTATTGTTCAAATCAATAAGGGTTAATGTGAAGTTTAGATACATGCATTCTTTTTTTAAGGACAAAAGCAGGGTAATTGGCTTATCCATCAATTCAAACATTTATCATTTATTCATAGTGAAACATTCCAAATCCATTCTTCTGTTTTGAAATATATGAAACATTAGTATTGTCAACAGGCATCCCACTGCAGTAGGACAGTAGAACTTCCTTCACTTCTGTTTGGACCATCCATCAGCCTTTCCATAGTCCCCCTCCACACTCTCCGGCGTCTGGTAACCATTTTTCTACTCCTCACTTCTATGATATTCATTGTTTTATATTACATATATGAGTGAGATCATAGGATATTTGTTTTCCTGCACCTGGTTTATTTTACTTAAAAAATATTCACTAAGTCTATCCATGTTGTCACAAGTGAAAGGAATTAACCTGTCCCTTACAGTATAATGCATTTTGCTATTCTTTTCTCTTTGGTATTTATACTGTTTTCCACTTTTTCATTATAATAAGTGATGTTTAAATACAAACTTCGTTTTTACAACTTTAGATTATTTCTTAATTCATATTTTTATGAATCTTTAAAATACATTAGTTTGTCTTAAAAGAACTATCAAAACTCACATTTTTAGAAGATTTTATTTATTGGAGAGGTAGAGTTACAGAGAGAGAGAGTGTGATAAAGACAGAAAGTTCTTCCATCCACTGGTTCACTCCACAATGGCTGTAATGGCCACAGCTAGGCCGATCTGAAGCCAAGAGCCAGGAGCTTCTTCCAGGTCTCCCACGCAGGTGAAGAAGCCCAAGCACTTGGGCCATTTTTTATTGCTTTCCCAGGCCATAGCAGAGAGCTAGATTAGAAGATGGGTAGCTGGGGCTCAAGCAGTTGGCCAGATGGGATGCCGACACTGCAGGTGGACAATTAACCTACTGCGCCACACAGCATCAGCGCCATAATTCTTGCACAGCAGCATTGCTTGTGTCTCTGGTGTTAGGGGAACAATGAGGTCAATAGAATGATTTTTGATGCTCTGCTTCACATATGGAAAAAAAAAAGATTGTGAGATAAAAAAGAAAAGCAGAATAATGGAAACTTGCTGGGATTCTCATTCAAATTATCCTCAAAGGACCTTTCCAAGTGAGGCAAGCAATATTATCATTAAATGAAACTTCAGGGCCGGCACTGTGGCATAGCGGGTAAAGCTGCCTCCTGCAGTGCCGGCATCCCATATGGGCACTGGTTTGAGTCCCGGCTGCTTCACTTCCAATCCAGCTCTCTGCTATGGCCTGGGAAAGAGTACAAGATGGCCCAAGTCCTTGGGACTCTGCACCTGTATGGGATACTCGGAAGAAGCTCCTGGCTACTGGCTTTGGATTGGCACAGCTCTGGCAATTGGGGAGTGAACCAGCAGATGGAAAGCCTTTCTCTCTCTCTCTCTCTCTCTCTCTCTCTCTCTCTGCCTCTTCTTTCTCTGTGTAACTCTGACTTTATAATAAATAAATAAAATCTTTAAAAAAAAGGAAACTTTAAAAAATATTTGAGATAATATATCAGCTGTGACCAAATATATAACCTATCAAAATTCTGGTTTTGCAAAATTTGTGTGTAGTTTATAGAACAGGTTGTACAATAAAAATTTGCCCCATTTGACCATTTTGAACATACATAAATGAAAATGCATTATATAACATAATGCTCTATTCTTTTTATTTAAGACAGAACAAAAGTCCTATATTAAATAGTTCTAGTGATAGAAAGCTTGTCCTTGCTTTTATGAAATGTTTTGGGTTTGGGAGGCTTTGGGTAAGTAGTACAATTTCAACATTTTACATTATAGGGGCCAGCGCTGTAGCACAGTGGGTTAATGCCCTGGCCTGAATGCCAGCATCCCATATGGGCACCGGTTCAAGACCTGGCTGCTCCACTTCCCATCCAACTCTTTGCTATGGCCTGGGAAAGCAGTAGAAGATGGTCCAAGTGCTTGGACTCCTGTACCCATGTGGAAGACCTGGAAGAAGCTCCTGACTCCTGGCTTTGCATTGGCACAGCGCTGGCCATTGTGGCCAATTGGGGAGTGAACTATTGGATGGAAGACCTCTCTCTCTCTCTCTCTCTGCCTCTTCTCTCTCTGTGTAACTCTGACTTTCAAATAAATAAATCTTTAAAAAAATTAACATTATAAATGGAAAAATGTGTTTCACCATATTGTTGATTTCTAGGACCATATTCAGCAAAACTGTCATTTCCAGAAGTTAGATAAAAAAAAATTATCAATATTGGACCATTTCCCTCATTTTGTAAAAGCCTACAAAATTCAAGAATTGCTGAATAAGATATTTGAAATCCTTTATAAAATGTGACTGTCTAGGAACTCTAGGTTCAGTAAATATTTACTGGTATGACTACTACATTTCATCTTTAAGGGCTTTTTTCATTACACAGGAAAAAATAATACTGAAATATTTATCTTAATTGGATAATCTGTGTTTCCTTCATCAGAATTTTGAGATAGAAAAACAACCTTTTCCCTTTGGGCCTTGTCTACTCACATTGATAGAAAAGTATATTTAACTGTTGCCTTTGTAGTATTTTTAGAATAATATGAATTATTTTATTTTTAAATTTATTCTTCACCTGTACATTGCAGTTAATAAGATATATTTCTTGGGTTCTAATTAAGAATGGTGAACAAAAGGAATAGATACTAATATGAAGATCACAAGGCATTATCTATTGGATGTGCACAGCATACCATCGTACAATGACAGAACACTTGATTTTGCCACAGGGCAAGTTAGCATAAACATGGCTGACTGTAGACATAAAGCAGCAACAGAGCCCCTAGTCCATTCTCATGCAGAGCCTGCTCATATTATTCCTGAGACCATAGCCTCAGTTCACTTCTTGCTGAAATAGAAGCACTTCTTATTTAAAACTATACCCAGTTCACCTGATCCTGTTGTCTGTATTGGTGGCCCAGTTTGTCCAAGCAGCAATAAATCCTCAAAGATAGATAGAGAGATCATATCTTGCCAGTGTCCCATTTAGTCAAGGGGGAGTCTACTTCAAACTTAGCTTGGACTCCAATTATTACATCTGAGTCCAATAATATCAGAGCACAAGGTGAAATTTACACATAGTCAAACTTTAAATACCAGGTTTCCTCTCTTAGTGGTAAGGCACTCAACTTGAGTCATGAATAGAGATATTAGAAAACAAAAGAACAACAACAACAACAAAAAAAAAAAAAAAAAAAAAACATTTTTTCTTCAAGATGTCCTGTTAAGAGCCACTCTGGTCCACAAATCTATTTTTAACAAATTTGAATCAGCAAAACGAATTCCTGGTCCCTTCCCTGGTATAATTTTGTGGGAAGAAATAGAAGAGGCACAACTGGCATATTTAGATTGATTTAGTGTCACCCAAGCTCTACATTAAAAAATATGGTTCCACCTAAATCTCTGCATAGGTCCTTTTATACACACAAGACAACTAATACACAACAGATATTTGATAAATGCCATTCCATTCATTTTTTCCTCTAGGTAAATGCTGTCATGAGAAGGCATGCAAATTTGAACAGGAGCATGCCCAATGTATAGAAGATAGTTACATTAGTGTTAAGCATCACATTACTTCGTTGAGTCTCTTTTACTAGATGCAAATCTGTGCAATAGGTGACTGGAATCACTCCTCAACAATCTTCTGCCCCAGTTCTCCTTTCCCCCAAAAATCCTCACCTATAGTTATTCTTTATATTTAAAATAACTCATAAATTACTCTAGCTTTTTGGGGGCTCATTTTAAGTAGTAATAATCTCAAAATAATGTTTGTAAATGAAAGGAGTTTTGAGTTAGAAGAAGGAATTACATTGTCTTATGATCATAGATATTATTTTATGCTTTACTTCTGTAATTGAGATTTAGTATTTCAATCTTTTCTGGATTCCCATTATAAGAATTTTCTTGCTCTATAGAATGAGTAAAATACATGGAACATTGTGCTATAATTGTATAATCTCAAGCTATTTAAGCTTTGGTTAAAAGTTCTTTTGAAATGCATCTTATGTATATTTTCACATCATTTGTCAGTAGGTTATATATTAACAAAGTCTATGGTCATAATGTAACTGATTTATAGGAAATTGTAAGGTCAAATCACTGCTAAACTACAGTTGTTCAATATATCAATTTTAAAGAGAATTTCCAAAAATATTCAATATAATCAATGAGACATAAAGTAGCAGAATTTTGCTGTTAAAGAACCCCTAATTTCTTTTAGAAGGGTAAAAGGAAGAAGCACATAGTAAACTGTAAAATGTCATGAAAATATACAGAATGCTTATTTTCTTCTTCTACGTAAAGTCCTTCATTTTACAAGTACAGAACAGAAAAGAAAAGACGAAAAAATTCTTTAAAATCTTTTGCAGTGCATGGAAAACTCATTAGTATGATCAGCACTCTTGCCTAGGCAAATTCCTGCTAACTTTAATCCACCATTACCAGTCAAGCTTTGACAGTTTTTCTAGTCATTCTCATTTAACTCAATAGTTTCATATCTCATTAAACTACTCTAGGGAATTTAAGAACATGCATATAACAAACATATTCTAAATTCTTTATAATTGCATATTTTCTTTAAAAAGAAGTGAAATAGGGCCAGCGCCGCAGCTCAAGGCTAATCCTCTGTCTACGGCACTGGCACCCCGGGTTCTAGTCCCAGTCAGGGCGCCAGATTCTGTCCCAGTTGCTCCCCTTCCAGTCCAGCTGTCTGCTGTGGCCCAGGAGTGCAGTGGAGGATGGCCCAAGTGCTTGGGCCCTGCACCTGCGTGGGAGACCAGGAGGAAGCACCTGGCTCCTGGCTTCGGATCAGCCCAGCATGCCGGCCGCAGCGGCCACTGGGGGGTGAACCAACGGAAAAAGGAAGACCTTCCTCTGTTCTCTCTTACTGTCCACTCTGCCTGTCAAAAAAAAAAAAAAAAAAAAAGTGAAATAGAAGATTTAAGGCATTCTTTATTTTTCTTAATCTTACGAAATAAATTTCAGTCTTATTATATTATTTTCCTTCATACCTGATAGAATTTAGCTATTTAAACATACAGACTTAAAAATTAACCTTTCACCACACAATCTATCAAGAGAAGCTGGTCAGAGACACAAAAAGGAAAAAAATTACCTTAAAGATTGAAAGAGATAATGTTTGGATAATGAATAAAATTATGTCACTCCCTGGTACAATAGTTTTCAAATGTATTTTTGCCATACATTTCTTTATTCTAACTTTCCATCAAACCAAGGGAATCTGAAACTTTTTTTGGTTGGAATATGAATGGGAAGTCCAGATAAAGCCTTTACCAGCTAGTAGTCCCTAATAGGAACACAGCTTGAAAAGCACCCTAGAAGGTAAGCCCAAGCTCTCTAAACTCCAATTTGGGCCCAATCTAGTATAGCTCCAATCTTTATTTTCATTTCAGTACACGGAGAGTGCTATGCAATTAGGACATGGAAAGGTTTTCCTTGTCTCTGTGTAGGCAAATTAACACATAAGAAGTACATAAATGCTGTGCAGTGGGAACAAGAATTGGTGGAATGAGAACAGTTAGGAAGGATCATGTAATTTTGTTTCCAGGATATTCTATGTGACCTAGAGTGAGTCTCTACAAATTTCTGGATCTCAATGACTCATTTATCAAACACAAGACTAGTATTACACATTCATCAGGGGACTGGGCAAAGTAATTTTTAAGTATTTCTTCACACTCTTAAGATACATGAGGGTACTTCAAAAACTTTATAGAAAATGAAATTAAGGATAAGTTCATTTTGGTGGAAAAAATTTTTAAACCTATATATATATATGTACATATATATATGATACAAGCCAACAAATATTTAATCATTATTTCATGCTAAGATGTAACAGATACAATGATTAACAAGACAAATTCCTTACATTCATAGAGCATAAAGTAAAAGGAAAGACATACAAATACTATCACTTTGGTCTTTTTCCAAAAAACAAATACTTGGTAATTCACTTGTGTTAGGATTGCTCATTCTAGTGACTACATAAAAATCATATCCACGCATAAACTAAGTCAATTTCCATACATAATGGAAGTACTTAGAAGAATCTGGATTTCCAAATAGTATATTGGTCTTGATGTTATGTTGGCCTCTGACCAAAAGTGTATTGTCTTTGGAATGCTAGTGATAACAAAGCCATGGCTATAGTGGGAATGAATAAATTTAGAGCACTCTTGTTGACTATCCAACAGGGCACAGGATGCTTAGCAGTTAAAATAATATCCAATCCATAAGCAGCTATTAAAGATATGAAACCCTGCTCAGGAGAAGTGCATCTAGGCTGGAACTCAAATAATAAGAAAGAGGTAGCCAAATTGGGGTTGGAGAAAAGAGACTTGGGCAAGGAGAACAGCCCTTCAGACCAGACATGGAATACAGTTTCAGAAAGGCCATCACATGAGAGAAGAAGGAAATGTGGTAAGAGATGAAGCGATAGGAGAAAACAGGGGCCAGGTGATTCAGGCCTCCAGTTTACCTTGTTAAAGATAATGAACTTTATCATAAAGGTAATTTTTAAGAATAGAGAGGTTTTAAGAAGGGATGGTATGCAATTGGATTTGAGTTTTTCAAACATATTAAGTAAAGATAACAGGAAGAAAAAGTTACTGTCAGCAATGAAGCTCTTGCTAGAAAGTTACTGTAATAATGGGATTATGCTAGTGGCATTTAGGTTAGAGAGAAGAAGGAAATCCAAGAAGATGTGTAGGAAGAAGTAGCCATACAACTGGGACGTTTTATAGAGGTTAATGAAAGTAATATAATGATAAATTTAAACAAACTGTGAATCCATACATAAACAGAAAATAAAAACAAGAATGTTGAAATAAGAGGTAACCAATCTCAACCCAGAACTGCTTGGGCAGAAGATCTTGAAAATATTCACATATGTCCATGGAATCAGATATAGAGTCCATTCTCTCTGAAATAGCTGGAAGGAATAAAGTGCACTAAGAGTGATCACCAATATGGCCAAGAAAAGAAATTATAGATTTCTATAAAGTCCTAACACATTAGCAGTACTGCTTTTCATGGATAGCTTGTTTATCATATACTGTTTCCATTTACACATGGTTAATACATACCCAAGAAACTTTGAGATTCCCAACTAACTGTCTTTCCGCCTCCTTACAGTTCTAATTAAATAAATTCTGGTATTTTTATAGGGAGACTATTGTAAATAAGATTCTTGTCCCTGTAATGGAGAAATGTAGATGAGTACTCTCAATAGAATATTGCTTCACAATTCTAATTTTTATTTGTGTATGCTATAAGCTAATTAGCATATTCCTGTGTACTGTGTTCAATAATTGTTCAGTGGTAGCAGAAGAAAGACAGCTAGAAATTGTTATATGGGTTTAGATAATTCTGAGCATTTTATTCTTGATTTGCAAAGATTGAAACCATATCAATTCAGAAAAAGAAAAATTATAAAATGAAAGCAAGCTGAAAGAGTCATGCCAATCAGCTATATCTACTTCCTTTTTCATATTTTTGCATCTGTAAAGTTCATTAGAGTTCTCTCTCCCCTAAAAATGTCATTATATACTGAGGTAAGATAAGAAATCATTTTAAAAAGTGTCATATGAAGAAAACAACATCAGGGAAGAAAACCTGGCTATACTACACCTCTCATTATGCCTTATGGACTCGGTCTCCATGGACCCTCCGCCCTCAAATGAATCAACCCCTGCCTTTTTTTAGTATAGGCACTGTATGGATGATGCATTTTTACCAAAAGTGATTATTTCTGTTGCCCACATAGCAGCAGAGCAGAGGAAAATAAATCTTAACTGAATTCCTCCCCATGGGCTCATTTGCATATCTCAGAGGATCTTCCAATTAGTCAAATAATCAACACATCTTCAAAGGGTACATGGGAGACACTTTCCCTGCAGTAGGGATGCTACCGTGAAGACATGATCCCTCTGATGCTGAATTGAGTTTCTCCCAGCTATTTAGCAGGAGGTAAAGAATTAGAAAACTCAAGTGTTTGGTTCATAAACCATTCCCTTTCTACTTTACAACTCCACTTTCTAGGCATTCCTACTCATTCTGGGTTATACTTCAAAAGGTCTGTGTCCCTAAATAAGGGTTAACAATGAGACAGAAACAGACATAATATTTTTAGAGTAGTTCTTATTTATGTGTTACAGATCTTGTTAGGAGAGAACAGAATAATTCAAATGATCCCCTTATCAGTTGCCATGGTGTAAGGAGCAATGGATGCAGAGTTTTTCAAGATGACCCTAAAAAACTTTATGAGATGAAACAGAAAGCATAATCTCCTCTAACCTGCCATGTCTGAAGGTTCATTTTGGGTTAAATCTTAATACATTGATCAGATCAATGCTGGAGAAATCTGCTCTCCCAACTACTTCCATGTTTTGCCACTTGTTATATAACATCAAGAGTTAACTGTTTACTAATTCACTGATCACAATTTTTGTCTTTATTCTAAAGTCCTTAAGGTACACAGGTTCCTCTCACTGACAAAATATCCAATATATAATAATATCTCATTTATTAGTAGAGATCTCCTTTGAGAAAGAACCATTCACAAGAAGTATTTGTCCTCTAACTCCCCCAGCTTAAAACAAATGTCTTCCAAGCTATCAACTGAGGTGGAAATCAGAAAGAGAAAGTGATAGGCTGGGACAAGGCATAACAAGGCATGAGAGAATAAGGGTTACTTAACATGTGTATTAGCTTCCTCTGCCCTAAAATGCTACATCAGAGAAGTATTAATTTCATTTAGGCATGGTCACATTTCCATTTCTAAACAGAAGACTAGTGAAGGATGTGGACAACAAAGTGTCAGTATAGTAGCATTTTAATTAGTAAATTCATTTTTTATTCTATATCTTTCTAATTTTTTAATTTTTTTGAAGTGAACAAATTTCACGTATTTCATATATACAAATTTAGGAATATAATAGTAATTCCCATTCTACCCTTCCTCCTTTCCATGCTATCACCCTCCCTCTTTCTTCCTTTCCATTCCTTCCTTTAATTTTTGCAACGCTTTATCTACTCTCATGTGGTAGCATTTTGCCCAAAGAAAGAAGGACTTCTCCTTCCTGACTTTAAGCAGAGGAAGACAAATATCACTCATAGTTCTTCTTGTGACTAATCCTACATGCATATGTTGACTCATACATCAGAAATGGATTTCTCATGAGTTGCTGTTGGCTTCCTGACAGAACTGAACACAGAGCAAACTCAAGAAATTCCTGTAGAACTCCACTACTTGGAAACTTCCTCCAAAAATGAGTCCCAGCTTCCATTATCTCTTCCTGGATTTGAAAAAAAAAAAATAGCAAGTAATCATTTAGTCACAAATCACCAAGCAAAACTCAGATTGCTCATGGGTGGTTCATACCCCACTTACAAAGGTTCTATGGATATGTCCTTCAGGACATGTTTGAATGAGGGTCATAATTTGTAGCCCCTTACAGTTATAAACTAAAATACCTTCAGTAAACTGCTTCCCAAAATGACTGAATTAAAAACTACATTGGAATGTCTTGAAAGTTACTTTAATACAGGACCTGTTAAAGGAAATAGTTAAGAATTCATGCTTGGATTGTCCTTTAATAAAGTTTCATTATTTCTTCATATTTATGGGACCACAGTTACAGTCAGGGCTGACAGCTCTGAAGTTTTAACAAACTACCATTCAAGTGCTGAAGAAAATGAGGGCCTTAGAGTCCCTTCCTCATTCTCGGAGTGAATTATGAATTGGCTGACCTACACAAGTACCGCCTTCAACTTAAAAAAAAAATTAAAAAGACAGAAGAACTTGGGAATAAATCAGCCATTCCCTGAGGACATAGGACAGAGATGAAAACCCTCTGACTTCTTTGAGTTCTCTTGGTATGACAACTAGGACACGGAAACTAAAAAGAACAAAGGCTACGCAAGGTAATAAAAAATGTCTGCTCTGAATTTTAGGCTGTCACACCACAAAGTAAAATTGAGATTTGAGAGTGATCTGCTGTGCTTTTTCAAATTTTTTTTCATCCCAAAGGTTCTGTATAGCCAGGCAAAGCCCTACAGAGCAATTGTTTTTAACAAGTCGTGTGTATCAAAGTTGCCTCTTGTTCTTAAAAAGCTTATTTCCTGCCCCTGAGTCACTGAGGGGTCAGTGGGTGGGAAGTGAAACCTGCCGGATTTTCAGAGCCCCCTGGAGGATTTGGCAGCACTCTGTGGATTGAGACCCACTTGTATGGAGGCTGATTTGTTTCCAGGTGCTTCTCAAACATTAATGTTCTTGTGAATCATTCCACAACCAGACCCAAACCCAAGATCCTGCTGAAATACAGATCCTGACTCAGAGGGTCTGGGTTATAGCTGTGCACACACATTTCTAACAAGCTCCCTACTATTGCTAAGCTTCTAGGATGGAGTCAACTCCATGTGGGAAGTCAGCAGACTTGCACTGCAACAACATAAGGCTGACTTCAGGTGAATGAGTACAGGGCAAGGTGGGGAGCCTGGTACTGTTCATGTGTGGTGTGGGAACCAGCTTCCAAAAAACTGCCTGAGGCTTTCACCTAAAATTAAGGATCTAGGGCCTTACCCCACATTCATTCAGAGTTAAACAATCTTACAACGCAAATTTTTCATAACACTAACATTTGAGATTCACTGAGTAAAAGAAACATCAGCTGCAGGGCTGGTGCTGTGGTGTAGCGGATAAAGCCGACACGGCAGGCAGCGGCATCCCATATGGGCGCCGGTTCGAGTCCCGGCTGCTCCACTTTCAATCCAGCTCTCTACTGTGGCCTGGGAAAGCAGTGGAAGATGGCCCAGGTCCTTGGGCCCCTGCATCCATGTGGGAGACCCGGAGGAAGTTCCTGGCTCCTGACTTCGGATCGGCACAGCTCCGGTCATTGCAGTCAATTGGGGAGTGAACCAGCGGACAGAAGACTTCTCTCTCTCTCTCTCTCTTTCTCTCTCTCTCTCTGCTTCTCCTTCTCTCTGTGTAATTGTGACTTTCAAATAAATAAATAAATCTTAAAAAAATTAGCAATAGATAATTAAAAGAATTATGTCTCATAAACATTTGATGATGATTTGATTATATACTGATTATATATATATATGATTTGATTATATATCTAGATTTATTATTAAGGTAATACATGATCTGCTTTCTCTATTTCCTAGCTAAAATTGTGTGATGTGGGACCAGCATTGTGGCATGCAGGTGAAGCCACTGCTTGAGATGCCAACATCCCATATTGAAGCCAGTTCTAATCCTAGCTGCTCCATTTTCTATCTAACTGCCTGTTAATATACCTAGGAAAGCATCAGAAGGTGGCCCAAATCCTTGGACTCTTGTCACCCATGTGGGACACCTGGATGTAGTTCTGAGCTCCAGTCTTCAGTCGGGCCCTCTGCTGTCTATTGCAACTTTTTAGGAGGACTGAACCAGTGGATAGAAGATCTCTCTCATTCTCTCAATTCTCTCATCCATTCTCTCTCTCTCTCTCTCTCCCTCCCTCCCTGTATTTCCCATTCTTTCAAATAAATAAATAAATCTTTTAAATAAAAAAATATTGTGTTATATAAAAGCTTGAAAACAATATAATCTTCTTAGTGCATGAGTTTTTTAAAAGTATATACATACCAAAAAAATCCCAACAACTCCAATGTATTAAGCTTGCTTATTTCTGTCGACTGTGCTCTCACTGCTATGGATCAAGCGTGTATCTCTCCCTCCTACCCCTACAGATTCATAGACCAAAGCCCTCACTCCCGATGTGATGGTATTTAAAGGTGAATTTTTGAAGAAGTCATGAGGGCAGAGACATCAGGATGTAGCTAGTGTCTTTATAAGAAAAGACGTAAGAGAAATGAATGTGCCATTTGAGGACACAGTGGGAAAAAAAAGTGGCCATCTACAAACCAGGCAGAGGGTTCTCAATAAGCAAATCAGCTTTGAAGCCTTGCCATGGACTTCAAGGCTCCAGAACTACAGGAAAGAAATGTTTATGGCATAAACCATGCAATCTATGGTTTCTATGCCCATGGTAAGACACTATCCATGAGACTGTTCCCAGAACTGTAAAATTTTGATGTCACTTACGATGAACTGTAGTCTGTTTTCCCAACAGCTTTCCCTTTAGCACCAGCCCCTCACATGCATCCTCTTTATCTTACTTGGATACTCCAGGCATTCTCTGCTCCTGACAGAAAAAGATCACTTCTAATTCTTCATAGCAAATATTGCTTTGTGGCTGAAACTCTGAACTCTATGTCACTGAAAGTTACCTCTGACACGGAAATATGAACTCAACAAATGGGAGAATCACAATGCTTTTCCAATCCAAAATACTAATCAGAAACTAAGGCCATTTTCCTGCACATGTAAAAATTGAGAAAATCTATGTCTATAATTGATTAAGTAGATAGAAAATTTTCAATTAAGGCAGTAACTGGCATTTCAAAATGGGGCCTGGTAAATTATTAGTTTAGATAATATGGGCCATAAAATATTTTCTTCCCTCATATACAAGCTGAAATTTTTGAGAGGTATTATGTGCATGAAATTTTATTATTTTAAGTGAATTAAACATACAATTACATATAATACATTCCTCAAAATGTTCTTTTATTTTGAGAGTGCTTTTCACATAATTGAGTATTACATATTTGAAAAATATGTAATCTCTCTCTCCCCCCACTTTCTCTCTCTGCTGCTATGCATTTCAAATAAGTAAATAATTTTTTAAGTTTAATAGAAAGACTTGAAAATTCATTTTGAAGGGGTGCATTACATAATATGGGAAAAGCAACATGGGGAGGGCAGTCATGACATATTCTAATACATTAATTAGACTCTTAAAAAAAAGAAATATTTTGTGTATCTAGCCCCCTGCCTCCAAGTCACTTATAAGAAAATCAGGTTATCATCAGACATTTTTACTTTATGTCAGAAGAAAGTGAAGGAGCACACATAAGATACTTATGGAAAGGGAAATGTGAGTTAGTATACTCTCCAGGAAGACATGGCTTCAATTAAAAATGATATTAACTGTCATTAACCAGCCAGAGCAAGAAAACAACAGCAGAGGCAGCAGCAGCATTACCCCCCAAACCTGATAAACCAGAAAATACTATTTCTCTACAAAAACAAACCTCAGAAAATGAAAATAACTAGAAAAACATTTACATAAGAGTTGGTAATAATTATTAAATACATATTTTCTTATAGAAATAAGAAAAAATGACTTTATTGTTAAAAGTTAAGTGTGTGTTGATTACAGTATGGCCATGTATATTAAAGTGAGCGGGAGGACAGAGACATAGGTTTCACATAATAAAAGAAGAATAAGCCTTTGGGTACTATCTGGGCTAAAAGTATATTATGTTAAGTAGATACTGGATGAGAAGAAAGAGGGAGGGGAAAGTTACTAGTAGTAAATACAAAGAATTCTGGAAGTAGGGAACAAATAGAGAACATGAGCAAATAAATTACATAAGAAAAAGACATTTATATGTTAATTATAAAACAATATGAAAGAGCTATAAGTAAACTGTATTCATTAATCAATATAACATAAATGTAAATTAGATTAATTTATAAAAGGAAAAACAGATTGTCTAACAAAGCAATCATGTTTTTGGTGATAGTGTTAGTACTGTTATTTTGGGGGTATTATGAGTTTAAGAAAGATATTCTAGCTTTTCTGGCTCAATAACAAATGATCCCAAAATGCACTGGCTTAAAATTAAACAACATTGATAAATGACTTATATTCAGAAGATACAAACAACTTCAAAAATCAAGGATATGAAAACAGCCCGATTTTAATGAATGTGTAGAAGATTTGAGCAGACATTTCATCAAAGAAGATCTATAAATGTCAAATAAGCAGGTGAAGATATGCTGATCATTGTTAGACCCTCGGAGTGAGGATGCTAACACGTCAAGAGGCACACCCCAAAGACTCAGACTCCAGACCAGCTGATGCAAAAGCAAGAGGATTTATTCGACGTCTGCGCAGACGGGCCTTCTGAACTCGGGAGTCCAGAGAGCACCCCCAGTACAAAGCCACACGGTTTATATACTCGCAGCGACCAATCAAAAGCACTATAGAGTCCATGCACACAGCAGTCCAATCTGCGAGCTGATCATGTGAAGGGCATGCGTCTTCTATCCAATCAGCTACGAGATCACATGGGAGGCATGCACTTCGTCGCCATTTTGTTGTTTACTTCTTTAGTAGTTCCTTTCCCTGCCAGTGCCATCTTGTTCACCCTGGGGGGGTGGGGGGCGACGTCTCGCTCCCTTTGTTCCCCTTGTGGGAGAGCGGCATCCCACTTCCCACACCGTTATTTGAGTATTAGGAGGTATACAAACTGGGTTAGGTCTTAGCACAGCCAGGCACAAGTGTCGCAGCTAGCTAAGCATAGGGTCCCTTATTTTATAGCTGCACCTAATTTTAGCTTTGGGGGAAAAAAGTTTAGGGCTGTAATTTTAAACTTTAATTTTTATTTGGGGCAAAGGTGACTTCTTGTTTTTAATGGTATTGGCTTAGGTCACTCCATCTTGGTTTGATTTTTAAGGTTCTTCAATCATCATTAGATATAGGGAACTGAATATTAGAGCCACTAAATGAGATATCACTACACATCTGTTAGAATGGCTGAAATTAAAAACAAACAAAAAATTCAATGATAATGTGGAGGACCTGGATGTCTCATGCACTGCTTGTGGGAATATAAAATAGAAATAAAGCCTTTTGAAAATGACAGAACAGTGTCTTAAAGAGTTAAGCAAATACCTACAATGTAATCCATCTGTTTCAAGAGATATTAGAGCATGTGTTCAGATATATACCTGTAAGTGAATCAACATGAAAACTTGTAGTTTAAAAAAAACTAAAACAAACAACTAAAATGCCATCAAGACAGCAATAGGTAAACAAATTTAAGTATATCTATATAGCAGAATACTAATTAACAACAAGAGGAAAGGAGCTATTGATTGACTCTATGACAGGGCCGAACCTCAAAATAATAATGCTGAATTAAAATAGTCAGACAAAGGAGAGTACAGAATGCAAGATCCAATTAACATACAATTTTTAAAAATTTACATGTATTTATAGAAAGCTACCAGTGGGGCTGTCTGGAGTTAGAGGAGTATTCAGGCCAGAGGACAGTAGGCAGGGATTCCATATATTCCCAAGAAGCAGGAGAAAACTCAGAGCGGCAGATAAGGTCATGGTCTTGATTGTCATAATGGGGTCACAATGGATGAATATGCCAAAACTCATAAAACTGTGCATTTCAAATTGTATAGTTTTTTGTGTTAATTATACCTCAATTAAACTAATTAAAAGATTAGATAGCCAGCGCCACGGCTCACTAGGTTAATCCTCCGCCTGTGGCGCCGGCACACCGGGTTCTAGTCACAGTCGGGGCGCCGGATTCTGTCCTGGTTGCTCAACTTCCAGGCCAGCTCTCTGCTGTGGCCCGGGAGTGCAGTGGAAGATGGCCCAGGTGCTTGGGCCCTGCACCCGCATGGAGACCAGGGGAGGCACCTGGCTCCTGGCTTTGGATCGGCGCAGCGTGCCAGCCGCAACGCGCCGGCCATAGCGGCCACTTGGGGTTTTGGGGGGGTGAACTAACAGAAAAAGGAAGACCTTTGTCTCTCTCTTTCACTGTCTAACTGTGCCTATTGAAAAATAAAAAAAGATTAGATAAAAGGCTATATTTAAAAGCAATAAAGCATGGAAAATTTAGTGCCAACAAAATAACATTAATTTTCTTCCTGAAATGAATATTTGTGCCACTTTTCATGGGGACAGATTATCTGTGCCCCAGTTGATCTCCTGAGGAAATGGAATCATCTGAGAGCTCCCTCACACAGGAATCTGACAGCTGTATTCCGTCTGCCAGCTGAGATAGCTCCTGGGGCTGTTTTCCAGAATACCTAGAGATGGCCCTTCGGGAACTTGCACTTCCTCAAAACAGTGACTGGTTCCAAGGGTCAACACCCTGAGAGAATGTCCAGCAGTAGAAGCTGGGCCAGCTTATACGGTCTAGCTTACAGAAGTCACAGTGTCATTTTGGTCTCATTTTTTGCCTCTTCTTATTCCTTTTTTTTTTTTTTTTTTTGCATTGTAATGTTATGTTTATTTAACACAATTCTTTCATCCACACAACAAAGCACAAACACAACATTATCTAAAATGCTACAGAGTTAGAAAACTCAAAATATGAATTTCATAGTACTGACTATACAGTAAATGCCAAAAAAGTATCCATTCCCAAGGCAACCAGTAAGATTATTCATCTTATTCATTGAAGCAAGCAGACAGACTTCCCAAGTCTCAAGGGAAAGAAAACAGACTCAGCCTCCTAATGTGGAAGCAGCAAGGTTTTGGAAGCACCATGGGATGGGAAACATTTTTGTGAACCTTTCTGGAAAATGCAATATTCTACATGAGCTAAATGAGTGTTACTATTAATGTAATTAGAAGAAACTAATGCAATTAGATGGGATTTTTAGCATAAAAAGAAGATTCAAATACAAAGATGATGTAATTAGAGGAAACCATTATATTACTGAATTTTAAAATGTATTCATATTTCCCAAAAAGCCATAAAACTCATAGAAGAAAATCTAGGTGACCGAGTTTGGTAATATATCTTTAGATAGGACACTAAAGGCATAGTCCATGAAGGAAAGTATCAATGATGCTGTACTTCATTAAAATTAAAAGGCTGTGATCTGCAAGAGATATTTTCAAGAGAGTAAAAAACAGCCAGCCCAGTAAGGGAAATATTTGCGAAAGACATTATCTAATAAAGGACTGCTATATAAAATATGCAAAGAGCTCTTAAAACTCAACAATAAGAAAACAACCTGATAATAAAAGATGGGCCAAATACTTTAATATGCACTTCATCAAAGAAGATATGGAAGTGACAAATAAGTATATAAAAAGATGTTCCATGTTATCTCATGATTCTTCAGGGAAATCAAATTAAAACAACAGTGAGGTACCACTACATACAAAACAGCCAAAATTGATAAGTTAACATTAAATGCTAGCAAGGATGCGGAACAACAAAAATGCCCATTTATTTCTCTTGGGAATGCAAAATGGCACAGCCAGTTAGAAGACAGTTTGGCAGTTACTTACCAGGCTAAACATTCTCTTACCATATGATACATAATTGAAGCTCTTTGGTACTTAACAAGTAGAGTTGAAAATTTACATCTACTCAATAACCTGCACATGGATTTTTATAGAAACTTATTCATGATTGTCAGAACTTAGAAGCAACAAAGATGCCCTCGGTACATGGATAACACATTGTGATCTATCCAGACAATTGAATATCATTCAGTGCTAAGATGAAACGAGCTTGAAGCCATGATAAAAAGATGCAAGAACCTAAATGTATATTACTATGTGAAGGAAGTCAACATGAAAAGGCCACATGCTATAGGATGCCAGCCATGCAACATTCTGAAAAAGGCAAACCATGGAGCCAGTAAAAAGATCAGTGGTTACCAGGGGTTGGAAGGGAAGAAAGGATGAGTAGGCAATGGACAGAAGACTTTTATGGCAATAAAACCATTTTGTGTGATGCTATGACATGGTTGATGCATGTTATTATACATTTGTCCAAAACCATATAATGTTCTATTCCAAGTGTTTAACTCAAATGTAAACTCTGTACTTTGGATAATAATGATATCAGTGTAGGATCACAGATTATGAAAACTGTAACATTCTGGGGGAGGATGTTGATAAAGGAAGAGGCTATGCATATGTAAGTGCATGTGCATTTGGTAGATGGTAAATATCTATACCTTATGCACAATATTACCATGAATGTAAAACTGCTCTAAAAATAAAACCTACTAAAATGTAATACACACACACATTCATATTTCCCAACTCTCTTGGAAATGGCTAGCAAATGGGTTCCAGTAAAAAATGAGCATATTTAGCAATCAGATTTGTGTCTCAAAATACATTTCCCCATAAAAGGACCTAGAGCTCTTTGAAGAAATTGCTCTTTCCAAGAATGCTCAAGGTGAACTTTCATATCAGACAACAAAAATGTTATCAATGACTACTGAGGTTGCACTCAATGGTAATTCAAAAATTAAGGGTTTATTCTGACCATTATTGGGATTTAAGCAAAAATAAGGCAAATATTTTCCAGTGTTAAAATATAAGAAATATCTTAAAATTTATACATTCATAATAGTACCATAAAAATATACTTCATTGGAAGGAGTTAATTGTCTGAAAACTGGTAAATAAAGATACTCAAAAAGAAAAACAAGTTGAAATATTTTGCCTAATATTGGAGGTGCTCAACACCTATGAAATAGTCTTTCAAAGTAATCCAATAAAAAAGTTTCTGAAACCTTCAGCTCTACCAATCAGTTGATGTGAATACAAATGATAAGGGAATCTATTAAGTGATGTCATAAAAATTCATTCATTCCTAATCATTCTGAAAAATCCATAATTCAAACAACCAGCCAATTTTTTCAAATTGAAAAAGAAAAGGATATGAAGAAGTAATCTATATAAGGAAAGACACAAGTAATGCATTAACTGATCTCTTGTATGCATCTTATTTGAATTTTAATTTGAGCTAATAAACTAAAAAACATGTGACAATTGGGGAAATGTGAAGATGCATAGGATACTTGAATACATAAAAGAACTAAGTTGAAACGTTAGTGTTCTAATGGCACTACAACATGTTTTTTTGTGGATGATCTTATTTAAGGCACACATACATCCACACTGAAATAATTTTGGATGAAATGATATGTAGGATTTGTCTGATTATTAAGGAGGGAGGGGTAAAAGTGAGATTAGGTCGCAAATGAAGCAAGTCTAGCAATAATTTTATTTATGCTGAGTAATGGCTACATTGTCCCATGGATTCATTATATTATTTTCCACTTTTACATGTTGAAGAGTGAAATAAGAAATTACCAGGGGTTGGAAGGGAAGAAAGGATGAGTAGGCAATAGACAGAAGACTTTCATGCAATAAAACCATTTTTGTGTGATGCTATGACATGGTTGATGCATTTCATTATACATTTGTCCAAACCCATATAATGTTCTATTCCAAGTGCTCTATTCCTCACCTCACTGCCTGACATTCTGATTTAATTTTTCTGCTAATACACAGGTGTGTGTATATATATATATATGGATATATATATGTATATATGAATTCCAAGGAATTTTAATGAAAGGCCACAAATGAGCACAACCTTATTGTCATACTCATGACTCATCATATCTTGGCAGAAAATCATTTAGTTTGTCAGCTAGTGATCAATTGATTTCATAAGCCATATATCTTAAGAGAAATTAGTAAAGCTTACATGTATATGAGTACAGTCCACACACAAACGTAAATATGGCAATCCTTCCTTCTTTATAGGAAGACTGGCCAGACTGTAGTGAATTATTTCCTGTGGGGTTTCCTCCCATGCTTGGCTGTTTACAGAGTGGGCTTGAACAGGATGGATTAGGAGGTGGTTAAGATAAGGTACAGAATCATCCAATGACAAGGTAACCCAGGCATTCAACCAGAGAAGGTGTGCAAAAAATCCGTACCTGGGACATTTTGGTTTACAGATAATTCCACTAAGGACAGTCTTTATCACCCTCCATGGTTAATAGTATTTGATAATATTACAGTGTGCTATTTTAGAGAGCATCTTGATTAAATGTCTTGCATGATAGTTAAAAGTGAGCAACACTTGAGATTTAGAATCACTTCATAGAGTACACTCATGGAAAAATAAACATATCCTGTTTTTCTTACTATGTAATATTAATACATATTAATATTGCTCTCTCTACTAACCAAAACAAATAAAACCCTGAATCTCAACAAGCTACTTTTTATTAACAATATTATTCAAAATCACTCCAGCAGGTTATATCACAAGAACAATTTTTCCTAAAGGGTCTAAACTATAGTACTAAAAAGACAGTCTTCAAAATATAGAATATCATTATACATTGGACTCCTCAGTAAATTAGCTAAAAGTTTTTTTTCTTAAAGATTACTTCTGTAAGTGTTCTACTTAGAGTAAATCTCATGAAAATAAAATCTGTAAATTGTTTACTAAATATTGCTGATGAATATCTCAAGGATTGGCTGAGTACTTACTATTTCTTTAAAGAGAACATTCAAGGTGGCATAATTTCAAAGTCTCACAAGGCAGTACACATTCAACCAAGATCCATGTCATATAGGCAGTCTTGGAGTCATTTATTTTCAAGAGCTAGAGGTGGTTATTTAATTGCAGAAGGATGAGGGTGCTGCCATCTTAATCTGGGTCTTCATTCCCAAGTTCAATGTCCCTTGCTTAATAGTATCATGTGTATGTGTCCAAAAAAGTATATTTAAACCTTCACTTGGAGATATGAACAGGCTCTTAATTTTCCTCCAAGGACTTCTTCAGACCCTTTCCATGAAAACTGTCCCTTTTTAGATTAAAAATATGTTACGTTAGTGATTTTGTTTTCTAGGGTCCTATACGTGAAAATGAATACTAACAATGCAAAGAAGCCAGGCCTTGTGTTTGATAAGTTGGTTGGCTACCTGTGGACATTATCTAACTTCCTTCTATTACAGTATATTTATCTGTAAAAGAGTCAGTTTACCTTTCTTATGGAGAAGGGAAAACTTTAAAAAGAGATATTGTGCAATATACTATATATAAAACATGTTCAATAAATGTTTATTCCCCATTTTACTCAAGCCAATTAGAAGAACTGTGCCAAGAGCAAATGAGTACAAGTTTTCAAATCCCTTGCTAGACTATATAGCATTCCTCAAAGTGTATTTCAGAACATTATTTTCTTGGAACACTATTAGATGATCCACAGAAGGGGGGAATGTAGTGTCCGTGGTCAAATTAGTTTGGGAAATGCTGGGTTATATACATCTGTCTACATGAATATCTAGTTTTTCAACTACTAATATAAGTTATGCTTCTTTGATGTTTCAAATATTCTAGTAAAAGGAAATCATCCTCTTGGAACACCTATTAACACCCCAAGGATCTAATATTCTGTGGAACACAGTGTGGAAAATATGGGCACTGGGAACAGGAATGACAAGACCAGTGGGTAATCATTGTCATCTCCAAGAGAAGAATACTTTTCCTATATTTCATTGTATACAGGATTACACTCAGGCACCATGGGAATGAAACACATTCAAAAATTCTCTGCAGAGCTACTGTGTATTTTATTTTTTGAATCTGGCTGACTAAAAATAAGACGTTAATTCCTACGGACAATGGAATGCATAGTGACTATACCTACTGCTTGATGAAATGAATATAATTTCTAAATACATGGGCATCACTTTCATCCAAACATAAATATGTAGGCAAAAAGGAAATTTGATGCTTTATACTTTTAATAGACTGTTTAAAAACAGGATAGAGAATTCAGTGTCATGGATGCAAAGTACATAACCATTCTGAAGGTAATTTATTTTAATTTAATAAGCATCCTCTACATACTTGCTAGATATAAGGTACTAGATAGTAAACCAATCATGACAGTAGAAATTTTGCATCTCTTCAGAGAACAAATCCTAATGAATCCATATTGTGAACAACTGTGTGGTAAGAAAGCATTTGCTGGTTCTTCAGGCAATCACTCACTCTAAGCTTCTGGCATGTCTGGAATTTTACATGTTGTAACATTTTACTTTCAACTCTGCTTAGCAATGCCACTGCAAAAACCATTTTAAATAGTGTTCAAGTGGGACAGAATTCCTGTCCGTTGCCAAAGCAACTGCACAGTGTGTGGTCTTAAAGTTCAGTTCCAGAGCAGCTATGGTTTACTCTGGAGAAGGGGGAAAAGAGGTCATTTGGATTCAAGTGGTTCCCAATCTACATAGTCAAACAAGAGACACAGAAATGAACCATGCCCAGAGGACCTTAAGCACGTTCATGCTGAGGAAGCTGAAGTCATTCCAGTTTAGTAAAAACTAGTCCTGAAGATTCACAACCTCTGGTCTACCTGCCTCGCATAAGCTCCTCCCATTAAATACTGGTGATTCTGTAAATAGAAAGCCTTTCATTCTCTTGATGTGGTTACATTATCTGAAAGGGTGAATGAGGTTTGCAGATAAATAGTCATAAAGATATCTCCACTAAATTAATCAAAAGGGAGATAATCCTACATAGGCTTGACCTAACCACAGGAACCATTCAGAGCTCATCAGAGGTACTGAATACTTCACAAAGGAAGAGGATTAGAAGTAAGATAGCAGCTGTGGTACATTAAAACTGTCAGAGAGAGCACTGGTAACAGAGAAATTCCATCCACTAACAGTGTCCTTCTCATACCAAGGTTTAACTCATAAACGCGCATGCATATCAATTAGGATACAGGCATCCCTTATTTAAATATAAAAAATTCAATATAAAGACATGTTGACCGAGGCTACTGTTGAGGCTTTCCATTGCATTTTCTACTTGACATATAGAATTCCTCAGTTCTAATATTTCAGTTTCATTTTTCTTCAATATGTCAATCTCTCAACAAAATTTTTCATCCCATATCATGTATGGATTTCTTTATCCTATAAAGCTATTTCTCTGTGTTTCTGAGTAATTTTATGATCATTCTTTTTAATTCATTTTCAATCATTCCATCAACCTTTCCATCTTCATAATGTAATATTGCAATGTTGTTGTGTTCCTTTTGGGGAGTCATATTGTCTTCCTTGTTCCTGTTTCTTGTATTTCTGATTTATTTTGAGGCATTTTTGACAACACTTGTTGGTTTTCTCTGCTGTTGGTTTTTATGTTGACTCCAATGTGGAATCCACCACTGAAAAGTGAGCTGGACTCCAGTAGGTGGGCTCTCCACACACAAGCCTGTGAACCACAGACCTATAGCAGAAAATAACAGATGGAACAATGTTCACAGGAAAGACTCCACAGATCAAAGATGCAGTGCCAACTAGTGCTGAACACATCAGTGGCTAACACCCTGGCATCCCGCAGCTGTTGGGAGAAGGGCGGGTCACAGCAACAGAGGTGAACACCCCCCTCCATCCAGATTACCAGAGGAGAGCTACAAAGCCCTAATGGAGGGCCTTATCTTGGATATTTGCTCCATCCTGGAATACTGAACAATCAGGAGACACCCAGCACACACCTCTTGGTACTCACTGAAAGTATAGACTTCCTATGAAACCACAAAGATACAAGTCAAAAAGTGACCCCTGTTAGGAATCTGGAAAGCATTATGCTGAGTGAAATAAGCCAGTCCCAAAGGGACAAATACCATATGTTCTCCCTGATCGGTGACAACTGACTGAACACCAAAAAGGAAACCTGTTAAAGTGAAATGAACACTATGAGAAATGGTGACTTGATCAGCCCTTGCCCTGAATGTTGTTGAACAACTTAATACGTAATCCACCTTAGTATTTTTTTTTGTTTGTTCTACTCAATACTTTTGGTTGAATACTGTAATCAATACACAGTTATTCTCAAGTGTTGAAACTTAACTGAAAAGTGATTATTGTTAAATATAAGAGTGGGAATAAGAGAGGGAAGAGATGTGCAATTCGGGACATGCTCAAGCTGACTTACCTCAAAAACGGTAGAGTTAGAAACATACCAGGGGATTCCAATTCAATCCCATCAAGGTGGCATGTACCAATGCCATCTCACTAGTCCCAGTGATCAATTTCAGTTCACAATTGATCATAATGTAGGACTAAGAGCCAAAAGGAGCACATAAACAAGACTAGTGTCTGCAAATACTAGCTGATAGAATAAAAAAGGGAGAGAATGATCCAACATGGGAAGCAAGATACACAGCAGACTCATAGAATGGCAGATGTCCTAAACAGCACTCTGGCCTCAGAATCAGCCCTTAAGGCACGCGGATCCGGCTGAAAAGCCCATGAGAGTATTTCAGGCCTGGAAAGCCAAAACACGCTGGCAAAAAAAAAAAAAAAAAAAAAAAAAAAAAACCACCTACATGAAAGATCTCCGCAAGTGAGATCCCAGTGGAAAGAACGGGTCATCAAAGAAGGAGGTACCTTTCTCTGAAGGGAGGCGAGAACTTCCACTTTGACTACGACCTTGTCTAAATATGATCAGAGTTGGTGAACTCAGGGGGCTTCCATAGCCTTGGCAGCTCATGACAAGAGCCTAGGGTGATTACTGATGCCATAAACAAGAGTGTTAATTTGTTAAGTCAACAACAGGAGTCACTGTGCACTTACTCCTCATGTAGGATCTTTGTCCTTAGTGTGCTGTACATTGAGATTTAATGCTATAACTAGTACTCAAACAGTATTGTTAACTTTGTGTTTCTATGTGTGTGAAAACTGTTGAAATCTTTACTTAATATATGCTAAATTTATCTTCTGTATATAAAGAGAATTGAAAATGAATCTTGATGTGAATGGAAGGGGGGAGGTAGAGGGAAAGGGGAGGGTTGCGGGTGGGAGGGAAGTTATGGTGGGGGGGAGCCATTGTAATCCATATGCTGTACTTTGGAAATTTATATTCATTAAATAAATGTTAAAAAAAAGGCAACCTGAGGAAACAAACAAACAAAAAACTACACAAATGCCAGAAAACAAAGAAAAAAACTTGGTAAGAATAAGGAAGACATTATGAGCCCCCCAAAGGAACACTACAACAATTCAGTCGTAGAAGGTAAAGATGAAGAGATTGAGTATATAACAGATGGAATTCAGAAAATTAATCATGAGATTACTCTAGAAGCAATCAGAAGCAAATTCAAAACTAAATGAAATTTTTCCAAGAAACTGAAATATTGAAAAGAAAATATAAGGAAATACTAGAAATAAAGAAGTAAATTGATCAAATAAAATATGTAATGGAAAGTCTAAACAACAGAGTAGGGGAGAGAATGAAAGCATATCAGAACTAGAAGACAGATTTCTAGAAATTTTACAGTTAGACAAAAAAAGAAGAAATTAGAAAATTAAAAAAGCATTCTGACTCTCTCCTCTTTCAGTGAATTATATCTCATTCTTTAATGCAGGTAGTACAAAGATGAATTTATTTGTAGGCCATGAGGACCTGTGGACTCATCTTGAATTCACAACCTATGCCACTTAGAATAGTACTTTATATGACATGCAAAGAGCATTTTAAGAGGCAAAAAGATTCACAATTGTGAGCAGGCCCCAGAATCTGTTTGTGCTCCATATAATGATCTTGGGCAAGAAAGTTATTGTCTTATTTCACTTAGACTACTCCAACCAATACTATAGTCTGAGTAGTATATAAACAACAGAAGTTCATTTCTCACAGTTCTGGAGACTAGGAAGTCCAAGTTCAAGGCAGAGGAATCTTTAGTTTGTTAAGAGCTCACTTCGTGGCTCATATATGGTACCTTTTTCTCTGTCCTCACAAAGTGGAAAGTATAGAAGTCTGTCTTGGGTATCTTTTCCAAGTATACCAATCTCATTTGTGTGAGCTCCATTTCCATGACCTCATCACCTCTCAGAGACCCACTTTCTAAAAACATCACTTTGAGGATAAGATTTTCTTTTTTTTTTTCTTTCTTTCTTTCTTTTTTTTTTTTTTTTTTTTTTGACAGGCAGAGTTAGATAGTAAGAGAGACAGAGAGAAAGGTCTTCCTTTTTCCGTTAGTTCACCCCCCAAGTGGTTGCTACAGCCTGCGCACTGTGCTGATTCAAAGCCAGGAGTCAGGTGCTTCCTCTTGATCTCCCATGTGGGTGCAGGGCCCAAGCACTTGGGCCACAGCAGAGAGCTGGATTGGAAGAGGAGCAACCAGGACAGAATCCGGCACCCCAACCAGGACTACAACCTGGGGTACCGGCGCCGCAGGCAGAGGATTAGCCTAGTGAGCTGCGGCGCCAGCCTGAAGATAAGAATTTCAACATATGAACAGGGTGGAGGACAGACACAAACCTTCAGTACACAGTACTTATTCTATCTTGGCCTTGGGTTCCCCAGCTGATAACAGTAGTACCTGCTCCATGAAATTGTGAGAATTAAATATATTGCTATAGGCAAAACACTAGGAAGACTGGCTGCACAGTGTTTTATAAATAAGAACTGTGCTTATTTTGCATTCCTCACAGCATGTAAATGCAAGCAGATATTATGTCATTATACCAGGGTAATTCTCGCTTCAGCACCAAGCTCTCTATCTCATCCATCTGAAATCCACATTTTCGAGTTTTTCAGGGATATTTAATGTGTTTGCTTTGCTATTCCCTCATCATTTTCTTACCTGAATGATCTCATCCTTTGCTATGACTATATATCATTTATGTATCATCAACTTCAAAATTTATTATTCATACACCGATCATTGATCTCATCTTTAAATACACGCATATCCCATTACTTACCTGATATATTCACTTTGATGGCTCATAGGTGTCACAAATGTAGCATGCCTACTATTGAATCCTGAGCCCAGCTCTTCTCCAATGATTCTCCTAGGTCCTTCTCTTCTTGGTTAATGGTGCCACAGTCCACTCCAGAAAACTTAGAATCATCAGGACTTTTTTCCTCCATTAATATCTCATATACAATTCATTAATCTTTACCATCATTTTCCTCTAAACTATAATTCCATCCATTCATTTCTCATCCCATCATTATTCATTTCTTATCCCACTATTATCATTTTTTTTTCATTTTGCCCATCATCATAGTTCATTTCCAAAAGTCAGACAGAAAGAACATTTTAAAGTGCAGGTCAGGTCATAAGGTTCCAGATATTAAATCCTAGAATGGCTTCCCATTTCGCTGAAATTAAAATTCATACCTCTGCTATGTAGCCATCAATGTATTCTTTCTTTCTTTCTTTCTTTCTTTTTTTTTTTTTTTTTTTTTTTTTGACAGGCAGAGTGGACAGTGAGAGAGAGACAGAGAGAAAGGTCTTCCTTTGTCGTTGGTTCACCCTCCAATGGCCACCGCGGCTAGAGCACTGCGGCCGGCACACCGTGCTGATCCGAAGCCAGGAGCCAGGTGCTTCTCCTGGTCTCCCATGGGGTGCAGGGCCCAAGCACTTGGGCCATCCTCCACTGCACTCCTGGGCCATAGCAGAGAGCTGGCCTGGAAGAGGGGTAACCGGGACAGAATCCGGCACCCCGACTGGGACTAGAACCCGGTGTGCCGGCACTGCAGGCGGAGAATTAGGCTGTTGAGCCACGGCGCCGGCCCAGTGTATTCTTATGATATTACTCTTCCATTCATCTGAACCCTCTGCTCCTGGAAATGTTTTATTTTCTTGAACCTTCTAGTTCCTTCCCTGTCTTTAGATCTTCATGCACAATATTCACCCTAGAATGCTCTTTCAACCCTGTTCTTGGATTACCATAAGTGCTCACTACTCAGAAAGGACTTTTCTGATCACTCTGATAGTGGTTTACTTCATTTAGGGTCTCATTCCTGTTCTACTATTCTTTTCCATGGCTCTTCATTCTGTTTCAACACGTATAATGATCAGTCATAATTTAATTATCATTTTATGTATCTTTTTCTTTCTACACAAGTTTCCTTGAGGCGGTTCTAAGGTGGCAGAGTGGTCTGATCTAGGCTAGGCAAAATTAGTAGAAAAAAAAAAGTGGAGAAAGTACACTCTTAGGGTCAAGCTGCAGGGGAAACTGCATTGGGAGGTCCTGTGAAAGCAGCAGAAATGGCCTGGACCTGTGTAGAAGGTGCAGACACAAAACAATGAGCACAGAAACAACAAAGGATCCAGCAGCTTGGATCCAAAAAAAAGCACCCACTTTGGTGAGCAAGATGAGGCCAGACTGCACAGGACTGCCCCACTGTTGATACAGTTGGAGGGCAAACCTAGTACACTACACTGTTTTTTGAGCCCAGTCCAGAACCCTGAGGGGAACATGACAACTGCTCACCCAGAGGAAAGAAAGAAAGAAGAGGCACATCTCTCTCCTAATCCCCAGTGCTCGTTTACCCCCACAATAGTAATTAGTAACCTGCTGCCAGCTGTGGGAAGGCTGGCATTATTTTTGGACATAAGCAGGTAGCAGCTGCTCCAGCGCTTGTGTGCACATCCAGCACCTAGTGGGGATAATCACCAACCAGTTGGCAGAGGCAACCATGGTACTTCGAGTGCAATAGCTGGTGCAAGATATCCACTTTGCCAGCTGCACCCACCTGGCAAGGGGTGGGGAAGGGGAGCCATCCCAGTGGAAGGCAAGTAGTGCCTGCAGGGACTCTTGTGCATACCCGGCACAACTGTGAAACAAGTGGGTTTGTGGCTGGCGTGTATTGTGCACATGTGTGATTCAGGGATTTTAACAGAGGGAATAACCCTCATTCCCCACCAACTTTGAGTCTGGCTGAGGGATCAGGCTCGATCTGCCGTGGCAGAATACACACCAGCAGGGCTCTGGGAACCCTTCAGTCTGCAGATGGGACAGGCTAGCAGGGTGGAGTGGACCCTCTTACACTCCTTGACCATGGGAGTTCTGGGTATGAAAATATGAAAATACTGTGACTGCCTAAGAGGCGGAAGGGTGTAGATGGGTTTCTGGGCAATAACTGGGTGCTGTCCATACTCTTAGAGCTCCTGAGTTGCCTAGAGCAGCTCATTGCAGTGGGAATCATGTTCACATGGAGGACTACACAGATTGCTTGTGCAAATCATATGGTGATGCAGATGAGTGTTGAACACACTGGGGCTAACACCTAGCATTGCTCAGACTGGAGGAGAGGAAGTCAGGTGGTGAATACAACAGGGCTGACCATTCCCCTACTTTCTATTAACCAGAGGAGAGCTACCATGGCCAATCTGGTTGTTATCCTGGATATTTGCTAAACCCTGGAGCACTGACTAGAGCTCCCTGGCCGCAGCTAACACACACTTCTTGATATTCACTGAAAGTTCAGACATTCTACTAAGCCACAGAGGAATAGCTAAAAGATACAAGCCATCAGAGGAAAAGAACAACAAATAATTCCACAAAAGGCTAAAAATAAATGCAGAAATTCAAGAAACAAGAATAAGGAAGACACCATGACCCCTCCCCTGAAGGAACACAAGAAATTTCAATACTAGAATGTGAAGAGGAAGAATTAATGAAATTCCACCAGGAATAGAATCAAAAAATTAATCATAGGATTACTCAAAAGCAATCAGATGCAAATCCATGAACTCAAGAAAACCATACATGATATGAAAAAAAAAATTTCCCATTAAATTGAGAATTTAAAGAGAAATCAAAGTGAAATATCAGAAATTAACAATTCAATAGATCAAATTAAAAATAAAGTGGAAAGCCTTAACAACAGACTTGGACTTGGTGTGGCAAAAGAAAGAATATCCAAGCTGGAAGACAAATCTCTGGAAATCATTCAGCCAGATTAAAAAAAAAGAAGAAGAAGAGAATAGAAAACTCAAAAACAGTGTTGGAGATTAATGGGATACTATCAAACAACACAATATATCGGTCTTAGGAGTTCTGGAATGAGTAGAAAGAGAGAATAGACTAGAAGGCCTACTTAGTGAAAAAATTACAGAAAACTTCCCTAATTTGGAGAAAGAAAGGGACATCCAAGTATAGGAAGTACACAGAACTCCTAACAGACATGACCAGAATACATCTTTACCACAACACATTTTAGTCAAACTTTCAACAGTAAAGCATAAAGAAAGGAATCGAAAATGAGCAAGAGAGAAATGCCAGATTATTTTCAGAGGATCTCCAATTAGACTCACAGCTGACTTCTCATAAGAAACCCTACAGGCTCGAAAAGAATGGTGAGATACAAAGTTTTAAGAGGAAAAAACTGTCAACCCAGAATACTACACCTTGCAAAGCTCTCATTTATGAATGAATATAAAATAAAGACCTTCCATAACAAACAGAAATTGAGAGAAGTTGTCACCACTTGTCCAGCCTGAAAAAAGATGCTAAAGAATGTGCTACACACAGAAACACAGAAAGAGAGCCATCATCTTGAAAGAATGAGAAGACAGAAAATCCCCCATTAAAACTACAAAATAAATCCAAAGTAAACAATAGAAATATTTATAGAAAAATGGCAGGGCCAAGTTGTTATTTATCAATAGTTACCTTGAATGAAAATGACCTCAACTCTCCAGTTAAAAGACATAGTAGGCTGAATGGATAAAAGAAAGAAGACCCAAATATTTGTTGCCTTCAAGAAATACATCTCAACAACAAAGATGCATGCAAGCTGAAACTGAAAGGATAGAAAAAGATGTTCCATGCTAATAGAAAGCAAAAAAGGGAGGTGTAGGCATTCTAATATCCAACAAAGAGACTTTAACACAAAATCTGTTAAAAGAGACAGAGAAGGGCACTATGTAATGATTAAGGGATCAATTCAATAGGAAGATATGACTATAATAAATGTATATGCACCCAATTACAGGGTGCCTGGCTATTTAAAAGAAATGTTAATGGATTGAAAGGGAGACATAGACTTCAATACAATAGTAACATGAGACTTCAACACCTTACTTTGATCTATCAATGAGTAGATCAATCAGACAGAAAAGCAACATAGAGACAAAAGAGATAATGGAAACTATAGGCCAAATGGACCTAAAAGATATCTACAGAACTCACCCCATAGTTGCAGAATGCACATTCCTTTCATCAATGCATGCAACTTTCTCTAGGATAGACCATATACTAGGCCATAAAGTAAGTCTCAGCAAATTCAAGAGTCAAAATCATACTATGCATCTTCTGTGATCACAATGGATTGAAGCTGAAAATCAACAACTCAAGAGTCTCTAGAACATATTCAAACACACAGAGACTGAACAACATGCTCCTGAATTAACAGTGTGTCATAGAAGAAAAGAAAAAGAGAAATAAAAAAATTCTGGAAGTAAATGAAGATGACAATACATCATATCAAAACTTAAGGGATTCAGCAAAAGCAGTGTTAAAGGGGAATTTTAAAGCAATTGGTGCCTACATCAAGAAACTGGAAAGTCACCAAACAAAGAGCTATCAATGTATCCCAAGGACCTAGCAAAACAACAATAAACTAAACCTCAAATTAGTAGAGGAAAGAAATAATTAAAATTACAGAGAAAATAAACAAAACTGACATACCATTAGCCCAACTAACCAAAAAAAAAAAAAAAAAACAAAAAACAAAACAAAAAAAAAAACGTAAGACTCAAATCAATAAAATCAGAGATGAAAAATGAAATGTAACAACAGACACCACAGAAATAAAGAGAATCATCAGAAATTAATATACCAACAAATTTGGAAACCCAGAAGAAATGGATAGATTCCAAGACACATACAAACTACCAAAATTGAGCCATGAAGACATAGAACACCTAAACAGACCAATAACCAATACAGAGATTGAATCAGTAATAAACACCCCCCCAACAAAGAAAAGCCCAGGTCCTGATGGTTTCACTGCTGAATTCTACCAGAAATTTAAAGAAGAATGAATTTCAATTTTTCTCAAGCTATTCTAAGCAATTAAAAGGGAGGGTATTCTCCCAAGCTCTTTATATGAAACCAGTATTACCTAAACCAGAAAAAGAAATAACAGAAAAAGAGAATTATAGACCAATATCCCTGATGAACATAAATGCAACAATCTTCAACAAAATACTAGCCAATTGAATCCAACAACACATCAGAAAGATGATTCACCTGGACCAAGAGGGATTTATTCTAAGTATGCAGGAATGGTTCAACATTCACAAATCAATCATTGTGATACATCACATTAACATATAAAAGAACGAAAGAGATGTGATTATCTCAACAGATTCAGAGAAAGCATTTGATAAAGTACAGTATCATTTCATGATAAAAAACTTTAAGCAAACTGAGTATACAAGGAACATTCCTCAAAACAATCAAGGCAATTTATGACAAACCCACAGCCATCATATTACTGAATGGAAAAAAATTGGAGGCCTTCCACTAAGATCCAGAACCAGAAAAGGATACCCATGTTCACAACTGCTATTCAATATATTCTTGGAAGACTTAACTAAAGCAATTAGGCAAGAAAAAGAAATCAGGGCCGGCGCCGTGGCTCACTAGGCTAATCCTCCACCTAGCGGCGCCGGCACACCGGGTTCTAGTCCCGGTCGGGGCGCCGGATTCTGTCCCGGTTGCCCCTCTTCCAGGCCAGCCCTCTGCTGTGGCCAGGGAGTGCAGTGGAGGATGGCCCAAGTCCTTGGGCCCTGCACCCCATTGGAGGGTGAACCAACGGCAAAGGAAGACCTTTCTCTCTGTCTCTCTCTCTCTCACTGTCCACTCTGCCTGTCAAAAAATAAAAAATAAAAAAAAATTAAAAAAAAGAAATCAAAGGCATACAAATTGGGAAGAAGGAAGATAAACTATCCCTACTTGCAGACAACATGATTCTATATATATATATATATATATATATATATATATATAGGGGGAACCAAAAGACTCCACCAAGAGACTATTGGCACTCATAAAAGAGTTTGTTTAAGCAGCAGAATATAAAATCAACACACAAAAATCAATAGCTTTTTTTAAATTTTTTTTTTTGACAGGAAGAGTGGACAGTGAGAGAGAGAGAGAGACAGAGAGAAAGGTCTTCCTTTTGCCATTGGTTCACCCTCCAATGACTGCTGCGGCTGGCGCATTGCAGCCGACACATTGCACTGATCTGAAGCCAGGAGCCAAGTGCTTCTCCTGGTCTCCCATGTGGGTGCAGGGCCGAAGAACTTGGGCCATCCTCCACTGCACTCCCGGGCCATAGTAGAGAGCTGGCCTGGAAGAGGGGCAACTGGGACAGAATCCAGCGCCTGGACCAGGACTAGAACCTGGTGTGCTGGTGCCATAGGTGGAGGAATAGCCTATTGAGCCACGGCACTGGCCAAAAATAAATAGCTTTTGAATACACAGACAATAACATAGCTGATAAAGATCTTCTAAGACCAATCCCATTGACAATACATGCAAAAAAATTAAAAAACCTTGAAATAAATTTAACCAAGGATTTCAAAGATCTCTATGATGAAAATTATAAAACACTAAAAAACAAAATAGAAGAAGACATAAAAAAGTGGAAAAAATCTTTCATGTTCATGAATTGGAAGAATCAATATCATCAAAATGTCCATACAACTGAAAGCAATTTATAGATTCAATGTGATCCCAATCAAAATACCAACAACATTTTTCTTAGATCTAGAAAAATAATGATGCCAAAATTCATATGGAAGCACAAAACACACTGAATAGCTAATGCAATCTTAAACAACAAAAACAAAGCTGGAGAAATAACAATACTAAATCTCAAAACATACTCCAGGGCAGTTATAATCAAAACAATCTGGTACTGGCACAGAAATAAACATGTAGACCAATAAAACAGAATAACAATGGAACAGAAATCAATCCATGTATCTACAACCAACTTATCTTTGACCAAGGAACAAAAAGCAATCCTTGGTGCAGACAGTTTCTTCAAAAAATGGTGCTGGGAAAACTGAATCTCCAGATACAGAGGTATGAAACTTTACTCCTTACACAGAAATCAACTCAAAATGGATCAAAGACTTAACTCTATGACCTGAAACCATCAAATTACTAGAGAATATTGGGGAAACCCTACAAGACATTGGAACAGGGAAATGGTCTTTTCTTGGAAAAGACCCCAGAAGCACAACTAATCAAAGGCAAAATTCACAAATGGGATTACATAAAACTGAGAAGCTTCTGTACTGGGAAATAAACACTCAAATAGTGAAGAGGCAACTGACAGAATGGGAAAAGATATTTGCAAACTATGCAACAGATTAAGGATTAATTACAGAATATATCAAGAGATCAAGAAATTCAACAACAAAATACGATCCATTTAAGAAATGGACAAAGGACATGTTCAGGATAACTAGGCATAGGCAAATGCAAATCAAAGCCATAATGAGGTTTCACCTCATCCCCATTAGAATGGCTCTCCTACAGAAATCAACACACAATAAATACTGGCAAAGATGTGGGTAAAAGGGTTCCTTAATCCACTGCTGGTAAAAATGGAAACGGATGCAGCCACTGTGGATGACAGTATGGAGTTACCTGAGAAAGCTGAATATAGACCTGCCATATGACCCAGCCATCCCACTCCTGGGAATTTACTCAACAGGAATGAAATCAGCATACCAAAGTATAATCTGTACCCCCATGTTCATTGCAACTCAACTTACAATAGCTAAGATATGGAATCAACCTAGATGTCCATCAACTGAAGTCTAGATAAAGAAATTATGGTATATATACACTATGGAATACTACCCAGCATTAAAAACAAAAATGAAATGCCATCATTTGCAACAAAATGGATGCAACTGTAAATCATTATACTTAGTGAAATAAGCCAGTCACAAAAAGACAAATACCATATGTTCTCTCTGATCTGTGGTAAATAATAGAGTACCTGAAAGGTAATTTATAGGAGTGAACAGCCATTTTGTGGTTACAGTGATTTTGAAAAGCCCTTACCTTGACTGTTGAGGGATAATTTTTTTAGGCTTGTTTGCTTTTTTTTTTTTTTCATACTATTTGTTGAACTCTCTAGTTAGTGTAGGGATAATCCTTTGAGTATAACGCTAACAGAAAATAGATCTTTGTGAAAAATAAGAATGGATATGGGAGAGGAAGGAGGAGAAGGGTGGAAGTATGGGTGGGAGGGAGGTAGGATGGAAAGAATCACCATGTTCCCAAATTTATATATATGAAATGCATGAAGTTTCTATTCTATAAATAAAATTTTAAAAAGACTGCTTGATACCATTTTTCTTTCCTCTATGTACTCTGCTATTATTACACTGTCTATTCTACAATAGATATTGGAAAAGTATTTTTTTTTTTTTTTGACAGGCAGAGTGGACAGTGCGAGAGAGAGACAGAGAGAAAGGTCTTCCTTTGCCGTTGGTTCACCCTCCAATGGCCGCCGCGGCCAGCGCACCATGCTGATCCAGTTGCAGGAGCCAGGTACTTCTCCTGGTCTCCCATGGGGTGCAGGGCCCAAGTACTCGGGCCATCCTCCACTGCACTCCTGGGCCACAGCAGAGAGCTGGCCTGGAAGAGGGGCAACTGGGACAGAATCTGGTGCCCCGACCGGGACTAGAACCCGGTGTGCCGGCGCCGCTAGGCGGAGGATTAGCCTAGTGAGCTGCGGTGCCGGCCTGGAAAAGTATTTTTTGAATGAGTAATTACTGGTCTACCTTAAGAATGTATTTTAATGAAAGCAATGAAATTAACTACTACCCAAATAGAAAGTAGATATAATAAAATTTCTTGTGATGAAATGGAAATCTGTAATATTATTGTAAAAATTAATTTATATTTCCCACCATTCAATTCCAGGTATATATAGATCATTGATAAAATGGGCCCCAAGTTTTTATAACTGATATACTTCCCTATTGCTGTCACGCTTCTTAGGAACAGTCAAATCAATTGGTTCACGTTATATCTGATAAGTTTCCAAAACCTGGAACAAAAGCCCAAAATTCTATTTCTGAATAAACCAATAGCCATGTTCATTGATATTATTGTGAGGGATCATTCCAAATATGAAGACAGCTGTTCCCCATAGCTTATGCCAAACCCATTTCCCTCTTTTATCTCGTGCCTAGGTAATGATCCAGACTTATAAGTTTACCTTCATCATCCCACGTTGCTGAGATTGGTCTCGTAGTAAATATCTTGAAAATGGTAGTAATTTTAATCATTAAGTAAAGAGTTTAAAGTCTTAAAACTTTCATCTATGTGACACATTTATTAATACCTAAATCAAAGAACATAGTAGGTAGGACTTACAAAAGACAATAAGATTTATATTCATTAAATAAAAGTTAAAAAAAAAAAACTCCAAAAAAAAAAAAAAAAGACAATGAGATGTTTATAGCTCTAAGAAAACTTCACTTGGAAACATCTCCAACAGCAGTATTCCACAAAGCCTATGCTACTCAACAGATCATGCTTCAACTTCTATTGAATATAAATGCTCAGTGAGATCCTTACTGCTCTCTAGCTATGGTTCCACCTTATTCCTTTCTAGTAAATTCAAATTGTTAGGAAAACATTGCATACGCTTTTACACATTCTACTCTGTCAAAACATTTTCCTTCTGAATCAGCACAGAATCTTATGAATGGCTAATGTGAAAGATGAAAATGTTGCCTCTTGCTGCAGCTTGAGGCAATGCTTAAAATCATCCCACCCTCAGGTTTCCCAGAATGTCAGATGAAACCTTGGAACCTGCATCAAACTCCACCAAATTTCCCCTCTGCCTGAATCCTGTTTCCTTACTTTTTCTTCTCCTAGTGTTAATTTCAAGAACACTCCTTACAAATATCTTACATACCATTCTGTATTAAAAGTCTGTTTCTTGGAGAATCCAAACTGTGACTTGGACTTCAATAGCATAATCATCCTTTAATTCTTTTACATATCACACTTAACAAGGAGAACTTTACATAAATATGTCATTATTTGGTTATTGTCTGTGTCCCCAGCAAGCTCTATTACAAGGAAATAACTATGTCACTTATTTGTCATTGTTTCTCCAATACTTAGCATGGGATTGTTGGCACATAACAGATGATTGGTGAATAGCTAGTTGCTGTATGAGTATATAAATGGATTAATGTTTGAAAATTCGCTATTGGGAATTCATTTCCTTATATTAAGCCATTTAGTTTCTGTTTGAAATCCCATTAATTATGTTCCTAAATTTGTATAAATGAAAAGCATGAAGTTTGTATAAATTAAATAAAAGGTTTCTAGGTCAAAAAATTAAATAAAATCCCATTAAATCTTACATTCAGTGAGTATAATCTTTCAGCATCCTACATTAAGTTTTTCTGGAGCAGGCATTGTGACAGCAGGTGAAGCTACCACCTAGGACATCCTCTATTGGAGTGACTTTGAGTGGTGTGAGTGCCAGAAACTCTATGCTTCTGATCCAGCTTCCTGCAAATAGACTTGGGAGGCAGCAGCAGATGGGAAAAATACTTGAGTTCCTGCCAACCACATGGGAGACACAGTTGAAATTTCTGGCTCCAACTTGGTTCAGCTCCAGCTATTGCATTCATCTGGAAAGTGAACAAGTAAATAGAAAAAAACACCTCTCTCTCTTTCTCTCTCTCTCTCTCTCTCTCTCTCTCATATATATATATATATATATATATATATCTGTCACTCTACCTTTCCAACAAATAAATAAAAATCATTCATAGAGAAAAATATTGGAAAGGATAAAAACAACATGATCTTTTTTAGGGGAGAAACAATTTTTATCATACTTTTTTCATTTTAATTGTTAGCTTTAACAGATTCAGTATGATTTATACACACAGGCCTAAGAACATAATGATATAACTTCCTCCCTCCCAACTTCCTTCCTTCTACCTTTCTTCTGTTTTTTTTTTAATTTTTATGATAACATATTTTAAATATACATTGCAGCAAAAAGCCTTAATACTTTATCAAATAGGAAGTTTAACAAGTAAAAAGTAAAAACATTCTACTTTAGTGGGAATATAGAAAATAGCTATAAACAATAATTGAATGGAAAAATGATCATTTACTCATATACAGCTTTTTTCTCAATTAGTCATTCATAATTTCTAGGTTCAGTCCAATGTCTATTGTAGGAAGAGAGCTAACTGCTAATGGAAGATGGAATATCAACAAAATGTAGTTGGAAGGTTGAAACACACACACACATGGTTTTCAGAGTCAAACAGGAAGACAAGACCAGACTTTGCTATGTACTAACCATGTGATCTGTATTAAGAATTAAAAAAATTCCCATTGGCAAACACTATACATAATGTAAGCTGATGATAAATAGTGGTCTTTTCTCCATATACTCCACTTAGAAAAGTTGTATTATCTAAATATCAACAGAGAAAGAAAACCAACATGGAGGTAAAACTTGACCATTTCATTTTACTTTCTTCTTTTTTAAATCTTTCCAGCTTCCAATTTATGTCAGCGAGCTAGTCACCACACAATGAGAAGGTTGCTATTGAACCCAGTCATAACTAATGAACTGAAACAAAGCATTATGGCTAAACTATGCAAATCAACCCATACCAAAATCAAACTGATAGGCAGACTCTCACCCAACTGCCGACTAATTTACTTCATGCTACTGAATATCGATTCTACTTGTAATGGTGAGAAATCTATCATGCTTAAGATGCCATCTGTCCCAACTGCCAATGGAAGTGACTTTTCCCTTCCAAGATCTGTAGGCCAAGAGCTTATCCCTTATATCCTGAAAGTTTTTAAAAGCTTCATTAGGTTCCTAGTCAACATTGAACAAGGAATCCATTCTACTTATTTTCATGATTCTAACAATTGATTAATTTTATTTGTCTAGTCAGGAGTTCCCCTCAACTACAGACACATCAAATAAATTAATTAATTAAAATAAACAGAGGATGTGAGAATTTTCACAGAGGGACTTTAGAGTTTTGTAGAGAAAATATCTAAATTTGTAGACAACTCAACAACAAAAGTAACAGATATTAGATTCTATGAGGCGACAGTGTAGTAGAGAGATTATACAGATGTCAACTGTTAGAGAAAAATTCTCAGAAAACTTGAAAACTATATGCCTGGAAAAATTAGACAAAGGAACAGTTTTCTAAGAAAAATTATGGAACTTTTATTTTTTAGAACACTGGAATGAGGTTAAATTCTGTGGCTGGTACTCTAGTAAACCAATATCCTTCTGTACTAAAACAAAAGATATATTTTCATACTAGACTTTACAGAAAAAAATGAATGAGTGCTCTAAATAACTCAAAAATGAAATTTCTAACTGAAAACAGTAAAATTCAGTGAACATCTTAGTGGATAGGGAATTTTAACTTTCTACAAATCCATTTATTTTTATTAAAGGTATATTTCTTTGAAGTAAACTTACTTTGTTTAAAAAATTGTCACTCCATTCAGTATGTCTACATTGTTCCAATTCTGAACATTTCTACAGACAATAGGAAGAAGCATATTTAACACATAAATAATAAATCCAAGTTCACACATACAAAAGGACCAGTTATATATTTAAACAGTTAAATTGATAGTCTTACCAAAAGTCTTTGTAAAGCTACTGCAGAGTAAGTAATTTGCTAGGTTTCACTGGCTCTGAATTATTAAAGCTACGTATCTATAAAAGACAGTTTGAACAACTGAATACCTAGCAATGGATTTAAAAAAGGGGACGACAATTGCACATGACTATGGTCTCAAGCTGCATTCCAGTCCTTTGCAATAATACATACTCAGTAGTTCAACACTTCTCTGAACACATGTCTGCAGTTTGAAGTCACTGAACTCAGGGTTGTAACATTCCCATGTTTCAAATGTATCAAACAAGGACTGAAATGAACAGTTATCATGATTAATCACCCTTTTCAGCTAAATCATTTGTATTTTAGTAATATTTTTGTCTATTGATACAATAATGATAACTGATTGTGGAAAGTAGAAGAAAAAAAATAAAAGCACACTTACTCTTCCTCACAGAAATAAAATCTTGGTAACTATATATAAATACTTTCCCACAAAGTAATATTTAAATTGAGACATTACAAGGTAATATATAACTTAATATATCTTGGGAATTTTTTTTTTTTTTTTGACAGGCAAAGTGGACAGTGAGAGAGAGAAACAGAGAAAGGTCTTCCTTTGCCATTGGTTCACCCTCCAATGGCCGCCACGGCCGGCGCGCTGCTGCCGGTGCACCGCGCTGATCCGAAGGCAGGAGCCAGGTGCTTCTCCTGGTCTCCCATGGGGCGCAGGGCCCAAGCACCTGGGCCATCCTCCACTGCCTTCCCGGGCCACAGCAGAGGGCTGGCCTGGAAGAGGGACAACCGGGACAGAATCCGACGCCCTGACCAGGACTAGAACCCAGTGTGCCGGCGCCGCTAGGTGGAGGATTAGCCTAGTGAGCCGCGGCTCCAGCCAGGGAATTTTTTCTGACATTAGATATTTTTTATGAACATGATTTTATATTTTTCACACAAGAATCAACAAATATTTATTGTCAGACAGTGGTAACTATTAAAACGAATATGTAGCAATGTAAGGGTGAAGACGCCACATTAACAGACTACAGAAGAAAAACCATATGATTATCTCAATAGATGCCGAGAAAGCATTTGATAAAATACAACACCCTTTCATGATGAAAACTCTAAGCAAACTGGGTATGGAAGGAACATTCCTCAATACAATCAAAGCAATCTATGAAAAACCCACGGCCAACATCCTATTGAATGGGGAAAAGTTGGAAGCATTTCCACTGAGATCTGGGACCAGACAGGGATGTCCACTCTCACCACTGCTATTCAATATAGTTCTGGAGGTTCTAGCCAGAGCTATTAGGCAAGAAAAAGAAATTAAAGGGATACAAATTGGGAAGGAAGAACTCAAACTATCCCTCTTTGCAGATGACATGATTCTTTATTTAGGGGACCCAAAGAACTCTACTAAGAGAACTCATAGAAGATTTTGGCAAAGTAGCAGGGTATAAAATCAATGCACTAAAATCAACAGCCTTTGTATACACAGACAATGCCATGGCTGAGGAAGAACTTCTAAGATCAATCCCATTCACAATAGCTACAAAAACAATCAAATACCTTGGAATAAACTTAACCAAGGACGTTAAAGATCTCTACGATGAAAATTACAAAACCTTAAAGAAAGAAATAGAAGAGGATACCAAGAAATGGAAAAATCTTCCATGCTCATGGATTGGAAGAATCAATATCATCAAAATGTCCATTCTCCCAAAAGCAATTTATAAATTCAATGCAATACCAATCAAGATACCGAAGACCTTCTTCTCAGATCTGGAAAAAATGCTGCTGAAATTTATATGGAGGCACAAGAGACCTCGAATAGCTAAAGCAATCTTGTACAACAAAAACAAAGCCGGAGGCATCACAATACCAGATTTCAGGACATACTACAGGGCAGTTGTAATCAAAACAGCATGGTACTGGTACAGATGGATAGACCAACGGAACAGAATTGAAATACCAGAAATCAACCCAAACATCTACAGCCAACTTATATTTGATCAAGGATCTAAAACTAATTCCTGGGGCAAGGACAGTCTATTCAATAAATGGTGCTGGGAAAATTGGATTTCCATGTGCAGAATCATGAAGCAAGACCCCTACCTTACACCTTACACAAAAATCCACTCAACATGGATTAAAGACCTAAATCTACGACCTGACACCATCAAGTTACTAGAGAACATTGGAGAAACCCTTCAAGATATTGGCACAGGCAAAGAATTTCTGGAAAAGACCCGGGAGGCACAGGCAGTCAAAGCCAAAATCAACTATTGGGATGGCATCAAATTGAGAAGTTTCTGTACTGCAAAAGAAACAGTCAGGAGAGTGAAGAGACAACCGACAGAATGGGAAAAAATATTTGCAAACTATGCAACAGATAAAAGGTTAATAACCAGAATCTACAAAGAGATCAAGAAACTCCACAAAAACAAAACCAACAACCCAATTAAGAGATGGGCCAAGGACCTCAATAGACAGTTTTCAAAAGAGGAAATCCAAATGGCCAACAGGCACATGAAAAAATGTTCAAGGTCATTAGCAATCAGGGAAATGCAAATCAAAACCACAATGAGGTTTCACCTCACCCCGGTTAGAATGGCTCACATGCAGAAATCTACCAACAACAGATGCTGGTGAGGATGTGGGGAAAAAGGGACACTAACCCACTGTTGGTGGGAATGCAAACTGGTCAAGCCACTATGGAAGTCAGTCTGGAGATTCCTCAGAAACCTGAAGATAACCCTACCATTCAACCCAGCCATCCCACTCCTTGGAATTTACCCAAAGGGAATGAAATTGGCAAACAAAAAAGCTGTCTGCACCCTAATGTTTATTGCAGCTCAATTCACAATAGCCAAGACCTGGAACCAACCTACATGCCCATCAACGGTAGACTGGATAAAGAAATTATGGGATATGTACTCTCTAGAATACTATACTGCAGTAAGAAACAACGAAATCCAGTCATTTGCAACAAAATGGAGGAATCTGGAACACATCATGCTGAGTGAAATAAGCCAATCCCAAAGGGACAAATACCCTATGTTCTCCCTGATCGGTGACAACTGACTGAACACCAAAAAGGAAACCTCCTGAAGTGAAATGGACACTATGGGAAACGGTGACTTGATCAGCATAGCCCTGACTGTTAATGAACAACTTAATACATTATCCCTCTTAGTAGTTTTTTTTGTCTGTTCTACTTAATATGACTGGTTTAATTCTGTAATTAATAGACAGTTATTGTTAAGTGTTGATATTTAACTGAAATGTGATCCCTGTTAAACATAAGAGTGGGAATAAGAGAGGGAAGAGATGTACAATTTGGGACATGCTCAGGCTGACTTGCCCCAAATGGTAGAGTTAGAAACATACCAGGGGACTCCAATTCAATCCCATCAAGGTGGCATGTACCAATGCCATCTCACCAGTCCAAGTGATCAATTTCAGTTCACAATTGATCATAATGAAAGGACTAAGAGTCAAAGGGAGCACATAAACAAGTCTAGTACCTGCTAACACTAACCGATAGAATAAATAAAGGGGAGAGTGATCCAACATGGGAAGTGAGATACTCAGCAGACTCATAGAATGGCAGATGTCCTAAATAGCACTCTGGCCTCAGAATCAGCCCTAAAGGCATTCCGATCTGGCTGAAAAGCCCATGAGAGTATTTCAGGCATGGAAAGCCAAGACACTCTGGCAAAAGATCTCTGTGAGTGAGATCCCAGTGGAAAGAACAGGTCTTCAAAGACGGAGGTACCTTTCTCTGAAGGGAGGAGAGAACCTCCACTTTGACTATGACCTTGTCTAAACAAGATAAGAATCGGAGAATTCAGAGGGCTTCCATAGCCTTGGAAACTCATGACTGGAGCATAGGGAGATTACTGATGCCATAGACAGGAGTGTCAATTGGTAAAGTCAACAACAGGAGTCACTGTGCACTTACTCCTCATGTAGGATCTCTGTCCTTAATGTGCTGTGCATTGAGATTTAATGCTATAACGAGTACTCAAACAATATATTTCACTTTGTGTTTCTATGGGGGTGCAAACTGTTGAAATCTTTACTTAATGCATACTAAACTGATCCTCTGTAAAAAAAAAAAAAAAAAAAAAAAAAAAAAAAGAAAGAAAGAAATTATCAACTCCCAACTTGACTCTCACTGGGATTAAACATGACAATAGGTCTGATCTGATTTCATCATCATTAAAAAAATCATCTATTATTTTCACTTTATGTTTCTGTGTGGGAGCAAACTGTTGAAATCCTTACTTAATGTATACTAAGCTGATCTTCTGTATATTAAGATAATCGAAAAAGAATCTTGATGTGAATGGAAGGGGAGAGGGAGTGGGAAAGGGGAGGGTTGTGGGTGGGAGGGACGGTATGGGGGGGAAGCCATTGTAATCCATAAATCGTACTTCGGAAATTTATATTCATTAAATAAAAGTTAAAAAAAATAAAAAAAAGAAGGGTGAAGACAGTGGGGATTTGAGGAATGACATTATGTTTTTGAGAGTGCTCTAAGAGGACATCACTAATCAGGTGAAATTTGGTTAGAAATCTGAAGCACAGCACTAAAGCCCTGACTGGGGTGGTACCTCATCTGTTCAAGGAAATACTAAGAGGCTAATGGAGCTGAAGTAGAGTTAGATTGGAGTAACAGGAAATGAGTCTGTGTAGGAAAAAACAGATGTCAAATAGGGGATGTTGAGATACTAAGTAGAAGGGCTGATTATGTCTTTTGGTCATTGTGAGGACTTTGGTTTTTACTCTGAGTGAAATGGAATAACACAGCAGGGCTATGAGTGGAAGTATAATATGATTAGATTTACATTTAAAACAAATCAGTTCCTCTATGTGGTTAGTAAAGAGGGCTGAGATGCAGTAGAGAAAGCAAACAAACTGATATGACAAATAAGGAAATTTATAGCAATAATCCAGGTGGGAGTAAATCATGGCCCAGACCAGAAGGGTCAGATGTAAGGATAGTGAGAAATTGATGGGTTCTTGACACATTTTGAAGGTAGAGTCAGTACACATGCTGATATATTGTATACTGAGTATGATAGAGAGAAAGAAATCAAGAATTCTAAAATGTTTGACCTGAAAATTGACTCTGAGAAAAAGTCAGAGGTGAACTAGTATTTCCTGTAAAAGGACATACATCCTCATCATACCTTTTCAATTATTGTGTTGTAGTATAAAAACAACCATATATGACACATTTAAAAATTAATGTAAGTCTCCAAAAATTAAGTCACATTTTTACATTTACAATAAAATGTATAAAAATAGAACTATAAATAAAATACTTTCAAACATAAACACATACACAAACATTAATCTATGCTGCTTTAATCCATTATATTTGTGGTGTTTTGCTACAGTAGCAATAAGAAATTAATGAGATAGTAAAGTAATAGAAGTACAATTATGGAAGCAAAGATAGAAAATAATAACCGATAAGATTCTAACCACAAGATAACCCCCAAACTAACCGATTTCTTGGAAGAAAACCTATGAATGTGGAGAATCTGAAATAAATGTTTTCTTAAATTATCTAGGAGATCCTTGGGAAAGTCTTTTGGGTTCCAAAAAACAGGTAACCCCAATTAAAAAAATGTAGGACCTGACCATGATTATGTGGTACTGAATTATTGTGGCAGAAAAGATCACTGAAGAGAACCAAAGAAATTGAAAGATCAAAATTGGAGTCATTACCTATACAGACAATGAGAGAACAAAAAAGAAATATGAATAAGGTAAATTAAGAGAATAACTAAGATCAAAGAGATAAAAATCACAAGGAGTAGGAATTAATGACAAAGAAGCTTATAACAAGAACAGAGGGGTATCCCCCATTACCCGGGACATACAACTTCAGCCCTCCCTCTGCCATCTGCCCAGGGCCCAGGAAAACAGCAGGATCCATTGGGGACAGAGGCCCCAGGGTTACCTACCCTCTCCCTCAGCTCTGTGCCTTGTGGCACATTCCCCAGGCTTCAGAGGCCACATTCTTGCCAAAAAAGATCAATAGCAAGTGGAATCTCTTTTTTAAAAAATATTTATTTATTTATTTATTTGAAAGTCATAGTTACACAGAGAGAGAAGGAGAGGCAGAGAGAGAGAGAGAGGACTTCCATCTGCTGGTTCATTCCCCAAATGGCCGCAATGGCCAGAGTTGCACAGTCTGAAGCCAGGAGCCAAGAGCTTCTTCCAGGGCTCCCAGGTGGGTGCAGGGGCCCAAGCACTTGGACCATCTTCTGCTGCTTTCCCAGGCCATAGCAGAGAGTTGGATCAGAAGTGGAGCAACCAGGACTTGAACCTGCACCCATATGGAATGCTGGCACTGCAGGCAGTGGCTTAACCCTCTATGCCACAGTGCCGGCCCCTGGACTCTTTTTTTAGTTCAGATTTTTTTTCTCCTTCAAATTATAAAAATATAATAGAGGAAGAGGGGGATTAAGGTGGTGGAGAAGGAGAGAGTTTTACTGTTCTAGACTAGGGGAAGATAGTTTAAAAACTTGGAGAGAGTACAATCTCAGGGAAGAGTTAGGGAAAAAACTGTAGAGGAAACACTATGCAAATTAGAAGGACACAGACCTATGTGGTAGGTGTGGATGCCCACAACTCAGTACCCTAGCAGCTGAGAACCTCCACACAGCATTGGAGAATGAGGTAAGACCAGACTGCAGAAGCCCAAGCCACTGGCAATAAAGCTGCAGAAAGAGCTTAGAAGGAATCTAGCTTGGAGCCCATTGAGGGATAGTGTACCTGCCAAACTAGAGAAAAAAAAATGGAGGGGCACATTTCTCTCCCTGATCACCCTGCAACAGCATATTGTAACAAGCCGATAGAGAGCAGGCACCATTTTGGATATACATAACAGCTGCACCAACTCATGTCCATGCCCAGCAACCAGCCAGCTGGAGACTCCTGAGTCTGGTGGGAAGAACTGACTGGGGACTAGGTACTTGTGACTGTGGGAGGCTTCTGTGCTGGGACTGTGAAGAAAACGCTGGCTGTGTTGGAGGGCTCATGATGGGCACATCGGGCAGTCACTGTGGGAGGATCATCATGCTCAGGGCTCCCAGGTTACCTAGTGAGGGACATTGCTGGGAAATCTGAGCTTACACGGAGAACTGCACAGACCTTTCGTATGGTCCTTGTGGCAATATAGACAAATATACCCACTGGGGCTAGTGCTCAAGCACTGGTCTCCTTTGAGGAGAGGAGCACAGCGGAGCAGAATAAATCTCCCTTCTGATAACAAAATAGAGGAGATTTACCATGCCAAACCTGGCTGTGTAACCTTAGGCATGCCCTTCACCCTGGGGAACCAAACAGAGCTCCCTGGCCACACCCCCACCACATGACTCTAGGTATTCACTGAAAACAGACACTCCACTAATCTACAGAGGAATAGTCAAAAGATAAAAGTCACCATAGTGAAAAAAAATAAAAACAAAGAAGAAACCAACAAGTTTCTCCACAAATGCTGAATAACAAATGCACAAATTCAAGAAACAAGAATAAGGAAGACAACTTGATGCCCCCAAAAGTACACAACACAACAATATTAGATTGTGAAGATGATGAGATTGAAGAAATGACAGAAATGGAATTCAAAAAAATGATCATAAGATTACACATAAGTAATCAGAAGCAAATGCATGGACTAATGAAATCTATACATGAAATGAAAGAAAATTTCTCCCATGAAATTGATATATTAAAGAAAAATCAAAATGAATTTTTGGAAAGGAAGAACTCAATAGAAAAAATAAAAATGTATTGGAAAGCCTTAACAACAGACTCAGTGGAGCAGAGGGAAAAATAACCAACTTAAGAAGACAAAGCAAAGGAAATTATATAGTCAGACCAAAAACAAGAAGAAATTAGAAAAAAAAAAAACACTACTGTAAACCTACAGGATACAAATGATCCAATATATGGGTTCTAAAAGCTCCTGAAGGCATAGAAAGAGAAAAAGGATTAGAAAGACTTTTTAGTTTAATAATAACAGAAAAATCCCCTAATTTGGAGAAAGGGACATCCAAGAACATGAAGCTCACAGAACTACTAATAGACATGACCAGAAAAATCTTCACAAAACATTGTAATCAAACTCACCAAAGTAACACATAAAGAAAATATCCTAAAATGATGCATGAGAGAAACAGCAGATTTCTTTCAGAGGATGTCCAATTAGACTCACAACGGACTTCTCATAAGAAGCCCTGCAATCTAGAAAAGAGTGATGAGATAATCCAAGTCTTAAGAGAAAAAAAAAATGTCAACCAGGAATACTATATCCTGCAAAACTTATTTATGAATGAAGGTGAAATACAGACCTTCCACAACAAACAGAAATTGAAAGAATTTGTCACCATCAAGGAAAAGTAAATCAGTAAATAAAGAGTTATCTGCATCCCCATGTTTATTGCAGCTCAATTCACAATAGCTAAGACATGGAATCAACCTAAATGCCCATCAACTGAAGACTGGATATAGGAATCATGGGATATATACACTATGGAATACTACACAGTGGTTAAAAACAAAGGAAATCTGATCATTTGCAACAAAATGCGTGAATCTGGAGGACATCATACTTAGTGAAATAAGCCTGACCCAAAGAGACAAATACCAAATGTTCTCCCAGATCTGTGATAACCAATAGCTCTATTGGTTATATTTCCTAAAAGGAAATCTGTAGAAGTGAAATTGACACTTCAAGAAGCTGACTTCAACAGCCCTTGTCTTGACTGTCGAGGAACAGTTTTTTTCTTCATACTATTTGATGAACTCTTTACTTAACATAGAGATAATCATATATGTATAAAGCCAATTGAAAATAGATCTCAGTAAGAATATGGGTGGGAATATGAGAGGAAAGAGGAAGTTTATGAATGTAAAGCTGTATGGTTCTGCATATATTCATACAGACTTACTTCTAAGGGTACAGTTTAAAAACTTTCCATGGGACACCAAATCCCATTAAGCTGGGTGGTAAAAATTCCATCTTAACTGTTAAAGTGAACATATTAAGTGTTAAAATGAACATATAGATAGGATTAAGTGTTAAAGTGATCATATAAATAGGATCAAATATCTGGTAATAATAATAGATAGAATTAAAACTTTATTTTGTAAACTGGCTCACTGTATATTTTAATTCAAATGGGAAATGTGTTAGCTCGGCCTTGTCCATTATTCTTAATTGGATAACAACTTAAATTCTATAATTCTTAGGTTTCAGGTACTTGGATGCCACAAACATTCTGGGAGTGGGATAAAACAATATATTTACAGAGTTTTATTCAAGTTTACAGTTTGAAAATGAAGATGTGAGACAAGATCCTAAATGTTCTAAATTCTAGTCCAGTATATATTCTAAACTCCACATTCTAGTACATTATAAATATGAAACTTAGAACAAATACATAATTTATAATATTTGGCTATGCAGCTAGGTTTCTTCATAAAAACATCTTACTTAGGACAAAATTGTTACCCAGGCAATTATGTTCTCCTCTACATTTGCTCTTCTCAGTCTCCAGGGAGGGAAAATAATGAAACAATAGAAGTGGAATTTTTAAAAAGAGAGACAAAAATATTTTGCCTTCATTCCAGCAAACTTCTTCATTGAGTAAAACAGTTTTCTCAGTAAGTAAAAAAAGCCTTACAGATTTCTTTTTTTTAAGATTTCTTTTTATTTATTTATTTGAAGGTCAGATTTACACAGAGAGAGAAGAGGCAGAGAGAGAGAGAGAGGTCTTCCATCCCATGGTTCACTCCCCAGATGGCTGCAATGGCCGGAGCTGCACCGACCCAAAGCCAGGAGCCAGGAGCTTCTTCCAGGTCTCCCACGTGGGTGCAGGGGCCCAAGGACTTTGGGCCATCTTGTACTGCTTTCCCAGACCATAGCAGAGAGCTGGATCCGAAGTGGAGCAGCTGGGTCTTGAACCGGCATCCATATGGGAAACCAGCGCTTCAGGTCAGGGCGTTAACTTGCTGCACCACAGCACCAGTCCCAAGACTTACAGATTTCTAAAATATGGGTGTTCCAGGAAATACTCACTTACTCCTTCTTCTCCACTTTCACAAAATTATCGATACTTACAAGGAGTTGAGCATGTGCTTAGCAAGTAAAAATTTTCTTGTCAATATTCAGTAGAAAGTTGCTTATCTTCCCAAGTCTTTAAACCTTAGTCCCATGTAAACTTTTACAATATAGTTAAATAATTTCACAAATTTACAAAAGTTAGGCAAAGCATGTAAAGATAAATTTAGAGTACTCTTATATTTTCATACCTGAATTCTAATTTTTCCATAAAATTAACTGATTCTTGATTACCACACCAGAAGGAAAAAAAAAAAGCTAGCCAAAGACCTGGAGACTTAATATGCAATTACACCAGACGACTTGGGTTCAATGAATAAACAGCTTCAAGAGAAAATTATTGTAGGCTATTCCTGCAAACTTACTTATTAAAATGTACTGAACAATTATATAAAACCTAGGTAGAAGATTCTTCAACATTTGTCTAATACACATGAAGTCTATCAATACCATTAAACAATACCTGGCAACTGAATAAATTAATAACAGAAAGAATAAAATGACCATGAGAATTTATGATTGGCAAGTGGCTCATAGAGCCAAATTACCACAAATATCTAAGTACTACCAAGACTCTAAAAGAAAAAGAATAAAAGAAAAGGGGAAAACACAACATTACAAATTAAACAATTGAATCAAGATTATCAATACCCTAAAACAACATATTCCATTTTAAGAAATGGTCTTCCCAAACTCTAAATTTTAAGACTGAACAAGAAGCTTAACAAAACAAGTTGGAAACAAGAACGCATATGAAAATTCAAAAAGCATTTGTAAGTCTATCCACATATCCTACTTGGGACCCTGTGACAGGTTCCTTAAGAGTATACAGCTGCAAACAGTTGTTTTCAAAGGTTATTTTGCTACCCAAGATGAGTTTAATATAAACGTTTATGGTAAATCTTGACATTCCTGTTGGATGTAAGTTCCACTGTTTCTACACAAAGTACCCCCAGTTTATCCCAAGTAACCCCCACAGAAAATTAGAGCAGAGGTTTCTACCAGCACTCTGAATTCATATATCTGAAGCCTTTATCTATCTCCATTAGACTATTAACAAAAGAAAGAGCTTGCTTTCTTTTTTCATAACTCTAATCTTGTTAAATTATTGGGTAGATTTTTGTTTTCTATAAATGAAATTGAAAAATTCAGTTCACTTCAAAGAGAATTTATTTTAAAAATAAGTAATAAATTGGACAAAAATAGATTATAGTTGTATAATTTGTTATAATTTCCATATATTTATATGTCCTTTCTCCTAACATCCTTTACTTAGACAAGTTTTCTATAGCTTATAAACTAGTTCCATAAATGATACATATTCTAAACAGAAATAATTAAAATTAAAATACACATCACAAAACTGCTTCCTCAAACTTTGTTAATACCCACTAAAACTAGAATATAATATCATAAGAATGACACCAAAAATTAATTCTCTGCCATATGTCATGTCTTCACTTACATTCATTTTCCTGGAGGGAGAGGAATGTCACAGTTATAGATTAGTATAAAGATAAGTTAACACAATATGCCCAGTTCTCATCATTGTGAATATAAACTTCCTTTCTAGATGAACATCCTGATAATTTTCTCTGTGATTTTTGGTGATAGAGCCTACTAGAAAACATGTCATAATATATCTTCATTCAAATCTGCTGTTAGGGATTATTTTAGTATTTTTTAATTACTATTGCTCTTGAACTTCAAGGAGCTAAGTGTTAGCACAGAGAAAAACTACTCCCAACACACCTATATTCATTCAAGGATTTCCATGAAGGCTAAAATCCTCCAGAAGCAGATGATCCCCAGAAACAGAGCACTATTCTAGATTTCCTGCCAGACTTTCTTCAAGTGCGGGCAGCTTCATTGCAAGCCCTTTATGTCATAATCCACACCTGGGAGCACTGACAGTCATGCACTGATCCACTTCCCATGTTCTTACTGTTGATTAGTTTTTCTCCATCTTCTGATGGTTTGATATAATAAACTGCTTGAATAAATTCCTAATGATCTTTTTGCTCAGAGCTGTATGTTTAATTTGTCATCCTTTGGTATTTGGGATGTGTACATTTATGTATCAGCCTGAGTGGGAAAAGGGATGGTAAATAAGCTGAAAAATATTAATTCTGAATGTTTCCATAAGGGTGTTTTCAGAGATTACCTTAAGAATTGGTAGGCTGAGTAAATCAGCTGTTCCACACAAATGCAGATGGCAGGAACGGGAGGAGAATTTGAGAGGACAAATCCAATTCTAAGTTTTATTTTTCAAAAAATTTTCTAAAACTGAAATGCTTGAGGAAATAGAAATTTGGATTTTGGCAATAATTAATTGAAAAAGCTTTTCTTGATGTTGCTGATGCAGTTTCACTTCTCCTCTTCTCCTTTTTTCAAGTTGTCCTTTGTGCTAAAACAACTTCTCTCTCTCCTCACTGGTGCATGCAGTCACTCCCCAATTTTCAATGGTGCCTCCCACTTGGGTTCCTCCCATCCCAGCTTCTCTCTCATCATCCTGGTCCAGAATCACAACATCTTCTCCACAAGTGAATTTCTTTTCTCTACTTACTTCCCTTTACCCAGGAATCTGCTATTGTTTTACCAACTCTAGACAGAAGCATACACAGTAAATATTGAGTAACTATTTGTTGAATTGAAGGGGAAGTTATTGTGAAATCAATTCAACTAAATTTGAAGATAAAAATATTTGAAATGTACAAGATCCACTGTATGGCCACTGTAAGTCCACATCTTCTAACATATGTTTCATTACATTAATGCATGGTGTATATTAAATTTTTGGCTATATCAGAAGTTTGGTTAATTAAACGAAGCTCAAAAGTGTTTGTAGTATGCCAAATTATTATTTTAGAATCAGGAAATTAAACATCTGGAAAATGAGTATGGAAATAGTATTCTTCATTGATCCAAACTGCCTTTCCGTAAGTAATCATGCAATCATGTCATTAATTATTGAGTATACATGTTTCACACAGTTAATAACTAGAGTAAATATTAATCACACTAATGACAGAAGATAGGGTTAAAAGCTAACTGAAGCAGTTGGGTAGACACCTGTTTATTTAAATTGTTTAAGTGATAGCTACTCATGGTTCCAAACCATAGGTTTCAGAGAAAATCTTTTCACTCATGTTGCTCCACTTCTCAGTAGTTGTGTGAGCATTAGCAGATGTTCATTTTAACCTTACTAAACATTATTTATTTCACCTAAGAACCAGTGATAAAGTTACATTTGGTTGTTTTAAGGATTAACGTGCTATAAATTTAAACACTTAACAGAGTGCCTAGAACAAAGAAGGTTTTCGTGAATGGTAAAGAATTTCATTAAAACTATTTTAATTTGTTAGAGTGACTGTTTTCTCAACCAATTTCATTTCTTTCTTCGTTACCACTTGGATCTTCTCAAATTTCCATTTTTATAAATAGGCTTCTAGATAATAAACTGTCCCTTTCCTCCATCTCAGCCACTAACAAGCCTTTCCACAGTTGGGATCCATTATTACTTAGAGAAAAGAAATGTTAAGGCAAAATTAAAATACAAAATAGGGCATTAAGAAAAATATCAACAGTTAAAGATCATTCTCTTGAGTATGCTTAGTATATTAAGAAAGTAACTTGAGAGATAAAAAGCTTAAGGGAAAATTGTGTTAGGATGGAGTTACTTTATTCATAAAGAGAAAGGAATCATGGAGACCGGAGAAGGTAAGGAAGGGGAGAGAATGAGAGGAGAAGGAATGCAAAATGTAAAATGGAGGAAAAGACTGATAGGGTAGGGCCTCAGTGGGGAAAAAAATAGGAGTAGAGGAATCAAGAGCATGGATGGATGAGTTAACCCACTGCACCACAACTCCCACCCCTCATATTTTGTCTTGCTACTGCTCAATTCTCATTCTCCCAAAACTCCATGTAACATTTATTATTATACAGCATTAATTACTATTTTAACCACTGGGCTAAATAAACTCTAAAATCTCTTCCAGTTTTACTACATATTATAATATTAATACAAATACGGTATAATAAAGAAATTGCATGAAAATCTATTGAGGTAATGCAAATTTAATAACAATATTAGCTTCAGTGTCAGTGTCAGGGATAAAATAGAGCCCTAACAATCACTGACAAGCACAAAAGTTGACTGGTATTAGAGAGAAGAGGAAATTTAAGCATAATGAGTACATAGCAAATGAACCTAAGGTTTATACTACGCAGAAGCCAGGTGAATCTCTGAGAATTACATTAGGTATCAGTCAATTGATGAGTCCAATGGCAGTTGCTGTTTCAGCAAATTAAACAACACTTACTAACTGATATGCAATTGCTGCTCTGTGATCTATGTCTCTCTACTGTCTCTCTCCCATTTCCTCCTTCTTCTCCTTCTCCCTCTCTCTCTGTCTGCCTCTATATGCTTCCTTTTACAAAAGGGAAAGGCAGGAAAATATTAACTTTCAAGAACACTATTTTAATGTAGGCTATGTTAAAAACCTGGCCATTCCAGGGATCATTACAATATCAAGTAATACTGTTCACTACAACTATTGTTCACCACATCAAATGCTAATTGACCTACTTAGCAGGAAGTAACAAATACCTTAGATCATTATCATTCAAAGTGTAGTCTATATACCCATGGAGATTTCAAAATTGCTTGTGAATTTGCAATGAATAAAATACAGAAACTGAGATTATATGTTTAGAAATTTTAAGGCAATTTGACAAAATAATTTTGTCTGTTGAACCTAATAATAAAATTTTAAAATTATATAAATATATTTAAAGATATTATTTTTTGAAAGGTAATTAATGGAGAGAATGAAAGACACACAGAAAGAATTCTTCCATCTGCTGGTTCATTCCCCAAATGGCCACAATAGCCAGGGCTGGCCCAGGACAAGTCAAGGAGCCAGGAACTTCATCCAGCCTCTCATGCGGGTACAGGGTCCCAAATACTGCTTTCCCAGATGCATTATCATGGAGCTGGATCAAAAATGGAGCAGCCAGGACTCAAACAAGCGTGATTATGGGATGCCAGCATTACAAGTGGCAGCTTAACCTGCTGTACTACAACGCCAGCCCCTGATTTATACAATTTTTATTTTTAAAAATCATTTTTATTTAATTGAGAGGAAGACATAGAGACAGAGAGAGGTAAATGATGTCTAAAATGGCCAGTGGGGCTGGGTCAGGGTTAAAGCCAGGAACCAAAATCAGAATTCAGATCTCCCAATTGACTTGCCAGAACCCAATTACTTGAGCTGTCTTGCTGCCTCCCAGGGTCTGCACTGGAAGAAATTTGAAATCAGGAGCCAGAGCTGGTGAATCAAACTCAGGTACCCCTGTATGGGGCACAGGCATCCAAACGGTTAGGCTAAATGTTCCCTAAACTTGCATTTTGTATGTCTTTACAAATTTTATTTTTTGTTTATTCATTTGAATGTATTTTACAAAAGTGAGTGTCTGAAATAGATAGGACATTTAAAATAAAGAAACTGTATATCATAGATAGTTTGAGAAACACTGCCCAAACGTAGGGATCCACAAAGTAGCCTGTTTTTCGCATGGCCCATGAGCTTAGAATTATTTTTACATTTTTTTAAAAAATTATTGAAGAGTAAGAGAAGGAAAAAGAGAGGGAGATAGAGCCCATATGGGATATACAAAGTCTAAAGTACTTATTTTCTGAACTTTTAAAGAAAATTGTATTTAATCCCTTCCATATACACCTTGATATGAGACACGTATGTGACAAAGAATGAGAAATATACCCTTCAATAATCCAAGAGCATGTAACTTTGGTAAAGTTTCCACAGTTGCAGTGATCTGTGCATGCTAATGTACCAGCACTGGGGTGAAGGACAAGCTGGTATATACAGCATCTGTACCACCAAGAAAGAAACACAATGCCCATTGGACCCCTTTGATTTCTGAAAGCAACCTGTGCCAGATCAGGGGAGGAAGGCAGCTTTGACACTACCACATAATTTGTAAGATCTCTACTTTTATTAGAGTACAAGATACTCTGGTTTCTCTTCAGGTCGTATAAATCTTTTGCCTTTTATTAGAGAACAAGTCTCGGTGACAGATCCACACTACTAGGCAAGATGTTCTGCCACTTTATCCATATGACACAGCAGCTCTAGTACATAAATTATCTATCTGTGCTAGGCATGGTATGTGAAATCCTTGACAGGACCCTCTAGATGAATCACCGTGCAGACCCATGGAATTCTAGAGTGAATCATATCCTTTCCTACAGAAAACCATTCATTTAAATCACAGCTTCTATTGAACACTGAGTCCTGAATGCCTGACCAAAGCCACAGAGTTACTAAGCAAGCTGAACTCTACTAACTTCAGCACTAACTGAACCATCAAGCCCTAAAGATTTACAAGAGTGGCATCAATCCATCCAATCTATCAACAGGAGGAAGTGATATAACCAAAACTGGATTCCAGAAGGTCCTGATGTTACCTCAGTTGCATAAGCAAGTGGTTTAGATACCTACAGTGCCTACTCCTGCTGCAGCACCTCTTTCTTCCTCACCTCACAATATATCCTCAAAGAGACATCAGTGTGGCATGCTTTACAAATAGTTCTGGAAGGTCATATGAAATCACCCAGAGATGGACAGTAGCAGTGGTCCTCAAGGTGAATTATTTAAGGGATATCAGTGAGAAATCATCAGCTTTGCCTGAGAGAGGAGATTGCCTGAAAGACAATAAATAAATCTACACTTATTTGTGGGCAGTTGCTAGCAACATAGCTAAAGTCCCAGGGAACTGAAAAGAGAAAAATTTAAAATCTGGCAAAATTGGTCAAGAGAGGAGGGGTATGGATGGATCTTTCAGAATGAGCACAAAATGTGGAGGATATTTGTGTCCCACGTAACTGTAGCAGGGTATACATAGCAGAACAGGCTCTCAACAATAAGACAGACAAAATATTCTATTCTGTGAATATCAACCATGGTTCAGTCTGTGGCAATTATGTACAGGCTCAACAACATGGGTTCATTTACCAGGGCTGATGTGGAAACACCCACCGTTAAAGGAGAAACTTGGTAACATAGACAAGAATTATGAGTCCACACTAGGCAAAGTTAGTACCTGATATACTTCTTAGAGCAAAGGAATTATTTTATAGTAGAGGGAATGTTATAAATACCAACTATGATTGTATTACAAGTTTCACCAAAAAAAAAAAGACCAGTAAAAGTATATTTTCTTTGTTCTTTGTTATGTATAAATTTGTGTAAATTAACTTCTTCTTATTCCATCACATACTATATGAAATGTCCTCAAAGTGGTCAATGAATTAAGTGACATATGAACCTTTGCATCTCCCTCTGGGAAAAAGAATGTATGTGCACTTGAATTAAAGTTAATTATGTCATGGAAGTTGGATGCAAGATGTTCATTTGACTTTATCCATAAATTAAGTATAGAAGGAACTGTTGAATATTGATGCTGAGTTGAAAAAGAAACAAATTGTCTTGAATTGTCTATAGTCAGTTGTTGGTCATGCTGAATTGTCTGTTGCAATGGGACAGAGTAGCCCGAAACTACATTTTTCAGTATCCCCTATTTATTTGGTTTCAAAAGTGAGTTTTCCAAATCGAGAAACTTGCAATTATCTACAAGCAGAATGGAAGAATAATCACAGTTCCGGACAGTCCACAGTGACCAGATTTGTGAGCAGATGAGTATACATTGTGACCAGATACACCTACATTTCTGTGGTAGCCTGACAGTTGGTAGGGGCTTTTCCAGAGATACTGATATTGCAGCAATTTTCTGGCAACCTTTCAAAAATCATCTACTTTAGTGCTTCACAGTGACCATTAGTGTCTATTTCTCTGCCCCTCCAACTAAAGACTTCACAATGTTCATTCTCTCAGGTCGTTCCAAAATCACATAAAACCCAATTCCCTTAATAAACATCTTTTGCCCATAATACCTACAGTGGTTCTGCTTTCCTGCCCAAACCTACATTGATACAAATTATTTGCCTTTTCATTTGTCTATGTGCTTTTGCCACTCAAATCCTCTCTGCTTTCAAAGCACTGCCCATCTGTGCTATTGGAAGCAGCACAACTCACAGACTTTTATGGCATTTGGGTCTGACTGCCTTTTGTTTTGTAAATGTAGAACAAGATGTACAGAAGTATTTTCCCTGGAGCCTCAGTGGTGTGAAGACTGAGAATGGATTTTCATGGTTTCAGATTGCACTGAATCAGTGCCAATTCATGGGTTCCACATGTCAGGAATAACCATATGTTCTTTTTTATTAATTGACAAATAAAAGTTAAATATATTTATTGTGTTCAAAATGTTGTTTGAAAATATATATACACTTACAGGTGAGTAAATCAAACTAATAAATACCATATTACCACACAAACTTAGCATTTTTATAGTGAGAGTACTTAAAATCTACTCTCAGCAGTTTTCAAGAATATTAAACATAGTTACTAACCATAATCGCTATGATATACAACAGATCTCTTGAATGTGTTCCTCTGTCGGCTGAAATAATCAGAATCTGGTTGGAAAGTCAAAGTTAAAATACATTCATCTAGGGGCCAGCACTGTGGCATAGCAGCTAAAGCCACCACCTGCAGGCCAACATCCCATATGGGCACCAATTCAAGTCCTGGCTGCTCCACTTCTGATCCAGCTGTCTGCTATGGCCTGGGAAAGCAGTAGAAGATGGCCCAAGTCCTTGAGCCCCTGCATCCATGTGGAAGACCCAGAAGAATCCCCTGGCTCCTGGCTTTGAATCGTCGCAGCTCTGGCTGTTGCAGTCAACTAGGGAGTAAACCAGAGGTTGTAAGACCTCTCTTTCTCTCTATGACTCTTCTCTCTGTGTAACTCTGACGTTCAAATGAATAAATAAATCTCTTTAAAAATATGTTCATTTTATCAAACTGTGGATTTACCACTGGAAACAACCAGTCAGTTGCTTCAGTTGGCTGTTCCACAGCATGAGTTTGGTTAGAGGTTTTATAATTTAATTACAGTAAAGGAATATGCCTCCAGTCAGGTTTAAACCAGACAGACATATAATTGGTTACCAATCACACTGAATAATCAAAGAACATCTCATTGAAAGTTGAAGAATACCTGGTAATAGGTAACAGACAGGATTATTGATTAAAGAAGTATTTTAAAATAAATTTTTTGCTGTTTTTTTTTTATTTTTTTAACTTTTATTTAGTAAATATAAATTTCCAAAGTATAGCTTATGGATTACAATGGCTTCACCCCTCATAGCTTACCTCCCACCCGCAGCTCTCCCATCTCCCGCTCCCTGTCCTATGCCATTTGCATCAAGATTCATTTTCAATTATCTTTATATACAGAAGATCAATTTAGTATATATTAAGTAAGATTTCAACAGTTTACACCCACACAGAACATAAAGTGTAAAATACTGTTTCAGTACTAGTTATAGCATTACTTCACATTGGACAACACATTAAGGACAAAGATCCTACATGGGGAGTAAGTACGCAGTGACTCCTGTTGTTGACTTAACAAATTGACACTCTTGTTTATGCCATCAGTAATCTCCCTAGGCTCTAGTCATGAGTTGCCAAGGCTATGGAAGCCTTTTGAGTTCGCCAACTTCAATCTTATTTAGACAAAGTCATAGTCAAAGTGGAAGTTCTCTCCTCCCTTCAGAGAAGGGTACCTCCTTCTTTGATGACCTGCTCTTTCCACTGGGATTTTACTCACAGAGATCTTTCATTTAGGTTTTGTTTTTTTTTTTTGTTTTTTTTTGTTTTTTTTTTTGCCAGAGTGTCTTGGCTTTCCATGCCTAAAATACTCTCATGGGCTCTTCAGCCAGATCCGAATGCTTAAGGGCTGATTCTGAGGCCAGAGTGCTGTTTAGAACATCTGCCATTCTATGGGTCTGCTGTGTATCTCACTTCCCATTGTTGGATCCTTCTCTCCCTTTTTAATTCTATCAGATAGTATTAGCAGACACTAGTCTTGTTTGTGTGATCCCTTTGACTCTTAGACCTATGAGTGTGATCAATTATGAACTGAAATTGAGCACTTTGACTAGTGAGATGGCATTGGTACATGCCACCTTGATGGGATTGAATTGGAATCCTCTGGCACATTTCTAACTCTACCATTTGGGCAAGTCAGCTTGAGCATGTCCCAGATAAATAATTTTTTTAAAAAATTTTTATTTTTATCTACATGCAGAGAGTAGCAATCAATGGAATCATTAGCCACTGTTTTGACAATGGTCCTAAGACTTTAAGGGCACTCCTTCTTAGGGTATAGTAGCTGTTTCTTTGGTGATGAGAAATTTGTTGAAAGGTCACATTTCCTGGGATTGAACCACCAAACATCTTCACAGCATGGACAGCATCCCAGCTGACTTAGGTTTCTGCCCTCACCATTCCATTCTTAAGTCCTTACCTCCCATCTAACTGAAATTTTGTATCCTTTGACCAACATCTCCCCAACTCTTTCCCCCTAAGCCCTACTAACTACTATTCTGCTCTCTACTTCTATGACATCAATTTTTAAAACTTCAACATATAGGTGAGATCATGTGGTATTTATCTTTCTGTGCCTGACTTATTTAACTTACTGTGTCTTCCGGCTGTGCTCACACTGTTGTGACGACAGGATTTCCTTCCATTTTAAGGTAGTGTTCCATTGTATATGTAGAACACATTTTCCTTATCTATTTTTCTGCTGAAAGATTTTCCTACGTTGGCTATTGTGAACAATGCTGTGATGAAAATGAGAGTGAAGATGTCCTTTCAACATACTAATTTCATTCCCTATGGATATATACCCAGCAATGAATATTTAGTAGTTCCATTGTTGCTTTAAAAGGAATTTCAATACAGTTTTCTATACTGCCTGAATTAACTTACACTTCTTAAAAGAATACACCAGGGTTCCCTTTTTTCCATATCCTTGCTAACACTTCTTACATCCCATCTTTTTTATAATAGCCATTATGATGTATATGAGATCATATCTCATGTGTTAAAATGTTCTTAAATGTATTCTCTTCCTGTTTGTGCGATAAAAGGACCCTGTAAAATGCCCTTAGCCTGCTGTGGTCTACCCTAAAGGCAGTTCTAAGAGCAAGAATCTTCCAGTTGGGAAGGCTTCCATCCATCCCAGGAAGAAAATTTGCATAGATGTCATATATATTTGTCTAAATGTTTCCATAATTGTAAAAGTTGTCGAGGTCAGACACTGGGATGTAACGTTTATATATTTATGAAAAATCACTGAAACACACACAGTGATTCATTCCTGCTGTTTCATAGATAAAAGCAACCTACATGAAATTAGTCACAAGAGTAGCAGGCCACACTCTCACTGTATTGCTCACATGAAAAGACTCAGAGGAACTTGCTGTATGCCCTCAGGGCAACTCATTATATGTAAAAAGCCTCACAAATTGTTTTAAGCCTCTTAGAATTCTACATCAGAAATGCTTACAATAAATATATCTGAAGTAGCCAATTGAGAAACAAATCCAGCTACCCGTGTGCTGCAGTGCATTTGCTGGACGGTTCCCACCGAATCCGTGCTCTCTACAATCATACAGAACCAGAACGCATCCGTTGCTGCCCCAGCAGTGAAGGAGATTTCCGTTCATTTTAATCCCAAGATTAAAGGGATAGAAAAGATGCTGAGAGATCTTCAAGTTCATCCAGATTAGACTTAAATGGCTCCAAGGAGAACAGCATCCAATCACTTTAAACTCTCTAGGGAAGGGATATTCAACTTCCTCTGCTACCAGTCTCTCCGTGGGGTGCCATTCAAATTCTCAGATGTGACTCTAACCAAAACTATTTCTGTTACTATTTCCTACTCTTTGTTCCAGAGTAAAATAGAATAGTTTGCATCCTCTTTGTCAATGAGTGCATTAAAACTGGTTCATTTATGTGTATACGCTATATATATATTATATATATATTATACATGACCCTGGAGCCTAGATTGATTTGTTTAAGAATTTATCAGTATCTCTTATGTTACCGTTGCTGTACTAGACACTATGAAAACAGAAACAAAAGTCTTCACCATCTAAATTGTAAACCTAAATGATGGCACTTTTAACTTTACAGCCTTTTATGGTTTACAAATTGTTTTGATTATTTTGATAACATTTGCACTTTAAAAAAAACTAATATTTATCTAGATTTATATACTAGTAATATCACCCAAGAAACAACAGAGGTGAGAGAGATAGCATGCTATCCTACATATTTCTATTTCTTGTCTAAGTCTCTTTCTTTTATACCTGTTTATAAAAAAATTTATCAGTGAAATTTTTTTCTTCAGTGAGAAATGAAAAAAAAAGCAGGCTAAAATATCTGAGTCCCAAGTCTGGGCCCCCTTGCTACATTTAGTCAAACCGGGCACAATTACTACCATCTAAATTAGTTTTCCTGTTCTTTCATTACATAAATAAGACATATATTCAGAGTTATTATTATAAGTATTCCAAGCATTTCATAGAAAATGAAAGAGAAAACCAGATCATATGCCATGACTTATATAAATGGCATTAGACAAGTGCTCCAAGTGTGTTGATTACCACTTATCCAATCATCAGTATTTTCTCTCACCTTTCTACCTTCTATTCACTCTTCTTTGGCTTACTTTGCCAACACAGCCTGCTTTAAATTTTTTTTTCTTGCTTTAAAATTTAAACTGCTGCCCACAAGTGATCCTCACTTCAGCAGACAGCACTCTTCGGTGCAGTCCATTTCCCATGTTGACCCAGGTACCTTAAATAGGGATTTGAGGTTCTGAGAAAAAACAGCACTAAATTTCTTAATAAAGAAATAAGAGCAATCACCACTTTGTTCCCATAAGAGACTCAATCAGGAAATAGAAATCCAGGTCAAAATATTACTTTGCAATTTCTCAACATTCAGATTCGGTAGCTACCCCACTACCATCACCCTCTGCGGAACTTTTTTGTCTGCCATTCCCAGTAGAAAATGCTCCTTGGGAACAAACAGCAAATTTCATTTTAAGCACCCACCAGAGATTACCAACACTCTGCTTTAGTCAGCAAGTGGCAGCCAAATTCGATGTTCACTAACCCATGACCAAAGTCCATAGCACCTTCTCAACTCAGTAGAGGCAGCATGAATTCACTATAAGAAGGTGCCTTGCATGTCAGTGGCAAAATGGCTAAATACACACATAAGTCATCACTTAAAGAATATATTTTTCCAAATTCAAGAGGATAGTAATATTTACTATTTAGTCAACAAATCAGCCTTTCAGTCAACAACATGACTTCCCATTCTGCAAGAATCCTCCATCTTGAAATAACAAAGACAATCTATCCAGAAAAGAGTAAGACATACATACAAGTATGATAGTAAACAATGTTTCTGTAATAAGAATCTGTCAGTATGTTCCTGTTACTCTCAAAGCTATTTATGATAGCTTTGAAATATTCTCTGTATTTTCTTATGAGTCTAAAAATCTAATATTATTCTAGATTACCTAGATGTATATGTGGAATCTTTTTTTTTAACTTTTATTTAATGAATATAAATTTCCAAAGTACAGCTTATGGATTACAATGGCTTCACCCCCCATAACTTCCCTCCCACCCAAAACCCTCCCCTTTCCTGCTCCCTCTCCTATTCCATTCACATCAGATTCATTTTCAATTATCTTTATATGCAGAAGATCAACTTAGCATATATTAAGTAAAGATTTCAACAGTTTGCACCCACATAGAAACACAAAGTGAAATATACTGTTTAAGTACTCATTATAGCATTAAGCCTCAATGTACAGCACATTAAGGACAGAGATCCTACATGAGGAGTAAGTGCACAGTGACTCCTGTTGTTGACTTAACAAATTGACACTCTTGTTTATGGCATCAGTAATCTCCCCATGCTCCATTCATGAGTTTCCAAGGCTATGGAAGCCTTTTGAGTTCACCGACTCAGATCATATTTAGACAAGGTCATAGTCAAAGTGGAAGTTCTCTCCTCACTTCAGAGAAGGTTACCTTCTTTTTTGATGATCTGTTCTTTCCACTGGGATCTCACTTGCGGAGATCTTTCATTTAGGTCATTTTTTTTTTTTTTTTTTTTTTTGCCAGAGTGTCTTGGCTTTCCATGCCTGAAATACTCTCATAGGCTTTTCAGCCAGATCTGCATTCCTTAAGGGCTGATTCTGAGGCCAGAGTGTTGTTTAGGACATCCGCCATTCTATGGGTCTGCTGTGTATCTCGCTTCCCACGTTGGGTCGTTTTCTCCCTTTTTGATTCTATCGGTTAGTATTTGCAGACACTAGTCTTGTTTGGTTTTTTTTTTTGTTTGTTTGTTTGTTTTGACAGGCAGAGTGGACAGTGAGAGAGAGAGAGACAGAGAGAAAGGTCTTCCTTTGCCGTTGGTTCACCCTCCAATGGCCGCCACGGCTGCCACGCTGCAGCCGGCGCACTGCGCTGATCCGATGGCAGGAGCCAGGTACTTATCCTGGTCTCCCAAGGCGTGCAGGTCCCAAGGACTTGGGCCATCCTCCACTGCACTCCCTGGCCACAGCAGAGAGCTGGCCTGGAAGAGGGGCAACCAGGAAAGAATCCGGTGCCCCGACCGGGACTAGAACCCAGTGTGCCAGTGCCACAAGGCGGAGGATTAGCCTAGTGAGCCGTGGCCCCGGCCCACTAGTCTTGTTTATGTGATCCCTTTGACTCTTAGTCCTATCAGTATGATCAATTGTGAACTGAAATTGATCACTTGGACTAGTGAGATGGCATTGGTACATGCCACCTTGATGGGATTGAATTGGAATCCCCTGGTATGTTTCTAACTCTACCATTTGGGGCAAGTCAGCTTGAGCATGTCCCAAATTGTACATCTCTTCCCTCTCTTATTCCCACTCTTTTTTTTTTTTTTTGATAGGCAGAGTGGACAGTGAGAGAGAGAGACAGAGAGAGAAAGGTCTTCCTTTGCCGTTGGTTCACCCTCCAATGGCCGCCGCTGCAGCCGGCGCACCGCGCTGATCCGATGGCAGGAGCCAGGATCCAGGTGCTTTTCCTGGTCTCCCATGGGGTGCAGGGCCCAAGCACTCGGGCCATCCTCCACTGCACTCCCTGGCCATAGCAGAGAGCTGGCCTGGAAGAGGGGCAACCGGGACAGAATCCGGCGCCCCGACCGGGACTAGAACCCGGTGTGCCGGCGCCGCAAGGTGGAGGATTAGCCTATTGAGCCACGGTGCCGGCCTATTCCCACTCTTATATTTAACAGGGATCACTTTAAAAAGTTCATAAAAATCCATATTATTAAAAATATTGCATAATTTTCAAAAATTATCAAAACAAACTTTCAAAAATGCATCAAAATAAACTTGTCTTATAATTCTATTTTTCCACAAACTTTGGGGGCTCCTCATATCTAATGAATATATTTTGCCTCAGAATCACTGCTGAAGTCTGTCTAGTTTTTATGGTTATGAGGTATGAAATGACCACCTACAGTATCTCTCACATTGGAATCCACAGATTCACTTACGAGGCAACCAAGGTTCTAGAAGTTTGAGAAGCACTTATATAAGGATAAATTGGCAAGGTATTGAAATTTATTGAACTCTATCTGAAATACATATTTGTACAGAGCTTTATAAAGTTTCATACTTAACTCTTAAAATAATCAGGTTAAGTTGCTGTTATTATCCTCAATGTGTAGAGAAGAAAACTGAAACCTATGAAGCTGAGCCATTTGTACAAAGTTCATATGGTTGGCCAAGTGGGAGCCATAATGATAATCTAAGCATATCTCATCCAATATCATGCACACCATTTTTTCTACATAATGTCTATTCAAAAAAGGAAGTGTTTGTACGCCATATTCCACATTCTCATTTGTCATATCTAGGTTGTTAGAAGGTAACTGTGACAAAAATCAGAAAATCAGAAAAGCATGAGGTACATATAGGAGCAAAGAATATTTAACTCTGGTAAACACAGCAGACATGGAGTAGTGTTGCCAGATTTAGCAAATATAAATTATAGCATATTCATTTAAATTTAAATTTCTGATAAACAATGAATATATATTTTAGAATGAGTATTTATCATACAAACTTTGAGATATACTAAAACATTCCTCATTCATGATCTGAAGTTCACAAAGTAACTAGGGGTCTACATTTTATCTAGCAATCCTCCATGAAAGAAGCTTGTCAGACTAATCAGGAGAAGTAGGCAGTGCCAGAGGTAAATGGAGCCTGGGCCAAGTCAACTGGTGAAGACTAGACTTTATTCTCCAGGCAGAGGGAAACCATTTGGGGTTACAGAGAAAAATATTGCCATGATTAGATTTGTGCTTCAAGATAACTATGTACGGAAAAATGTCAAGTAAACTACAGATATGAAGAGCTGGAGGTAACTATTCACATGAAAATGTCTGAATTATGCTAATGGTAGTAAGCCAGGGGTGTAAGGGCAGAACTGAGTGACATAACAAAGGCAGTGTCATCAAATCAGGCCATCTGAAGTTCGCTAATAAAATTTACTTATTTGGCTTTGTAGAACATAAAAATGTATATAAAAGATAGATAGTTGATAGATAGATATAGAAATAGGTATAGGTATAGATATAGATAGATAGACTACAATCAATAGTTTCATTTCAAAACCAAATACTTAACCTGCCTTGAACTGCTTCCTCAACGTTTAGTGACATTTTCTCCAGAAGCTATGTAAGCAGCTAAGACTCATTCTTGAGTTTCTCCACTAGGTTCATGAAGCAGTTTTTCATCAGGACAGTGGACCCAGTGCACACACTCAAGAGGCATATGATGGATTAAGGACAGATTTGAGCCCCCAGTGGGAATGAAAAACAGAAGACTGAAGACAACAGCACATCAGACGGAAATTTTACATTTGGTTGTTTTTTATCAAGCATGAAGTTTATCTTCTGCCCCAGGACTGAAATGTTTTCCACATTGACATAGTGGTTTATGGTCACAGTGTAGGTACCCTCAGAGACTTCTTCAGTCATCCATCATACCCAGTCCACAGTTGTCACATGAATATCATTTAGACAAAATAAACACACGCGCGCACACACACACACACACACACACTGAAACGTGGGCAATTTCAGAAAGTTTTTCTGTTTCCCTTTGTTATTAGATAGCATAGTAGGCATCAAATTGAAGCCTGTAGGCCAAATCAGAGCTACAGCCATGCTTATTTGCTTAGCTTCTTTCAAGACTCAATGAGAGAAGCCAAGCTTATCCTGTGTACTACAAAGTTGGCAAATTTTCCTAAAGAAATAAATATATGAGGCTTTCTGGGGCTATTCTACTAATAAAATTTCAACTGATGACAGTTAAATCTTAAATTCATTGTAGGCTATTTTGTTTTCATTCAAATATTTGTTTCAGTGATAAGTTTGTAGCAAAAGAGAAAATAAAATATCATTTTCATATATTTCTCAAATTAGACTAGAGGAATTGTATGATGTTTTGTTTAATTTTTATTTCAACATGTACTTGGGAAAATTGGCTTCTTGGACCAAATTTGGATGTAGAATTATAATCAATTGCTAGTAATTGGAATGGAAAGTATGTCAACATTTAAAAGAAACATTTTAAATTTACCCAATGCTATGTCTATGTGGTAGATGAACAATAATACAATAATATATCAGTAAGAGTCCCATCAGAGACGGAAACCACACCAATAACTTGCCCAGAGAAATTTTAGTATTGAGGCCAGCATTGTGGCACAATGGATTAGGTTGCTGAGTGTGATACAAGCATCCCATATGGTTTGAATTCCAGCTTCTCCACTTCTAAACCAGCTGTCTGCTAATAAATCTGAGAGAGCAGTAGAGGATAGTCCAAGCATTTAGAACCCTGACAGCCATATGGAAGACTGGGATGAAGTTTCTGGCTCTTGGCTTCAGCATGGCCCAGCCCTGGCTATTTCAGCCACTTAGGGAGTAAACCAACAGATAGAAGAAGACCTTTTTCTCTCTGTCTCTCTCTTTCTTTCTGTTACTATGCTTTTCAGGTAAATAAAACACATCCTTTAAAAAACAATTCTTAACTAGGACAGTGGAAACTAACATTTTACTGGTTGAAATATAATAAAAAAACAGAATATAGGAAAAGTAGACATGAGAAGTACCCACTACTGACAGAGTTGAAAAGAAGCAGGGAGAATGAAACAAACTTAGAAGAGGGCTCCAAGGGCTATGATCCAGACGTCATTAGAAGTGGTGGCTATGGCCCACTAAATGGTCAAGTTTTGGAGTTTCTTGCATGCTGAAACTGAGAAGCAAAAAGCAAACAAACAAAAACAACCAGCAAAATCGGACTTGCTAGGAAGCTGCCCTCTGGGTGCTTGAGGATGCACTTGGAAAGCACTCACTGAATACTAGTAAAACACCTAAGAAGCCAGTGGTTGGCTACTGTGTCCTAAAAGCTAGAGAAAAGGCCATTAAATTGGAAAAGATGTGCCTTTCTTTTGTAGTGTCCTTCTACTGCCCTCTATGGAAAAGGCCTAGAACTGTGCCTGGTGGAAAAAAAGATTTAGAAGGTTCAGATCCAGCATCACAAAGCAAGGCAAAAAAGAATAGATTTGGAGCTAACAGGCAATAAATTGATGATTGGCATGAGTAGTAACTGCATCTTTCAAATATACCCTACAAAATCATAATTGAACCAATACATTGACTGCTAGAATCTATTTACTGATCTAATATCATCCATGTGAGATCATCCATGTGTAAGGAAACTATCCCAAAGCCTTGACTATACACTGTACTCTGGATTTAGGAGATGTGGATAAAAGATTTGATGAAATTTTACCCATTTCTCAAAGTCTAAATTCTCCATCAGAAACTGTTATCTCTATTCTGGGACCCATGGTTCTAGGTGCCAGATTCCACTATAGGTGTGGAAAACAGATGAACAAAACAGGAGTGTCCTTAGGGAGATGCTTTGGTAGTGGTGAAAGAGACAGAGAAACATGAGAACTGAACCCCAGAGATCAGGGAGGAAGAATTTTTAAATAGAAGAAATGATCATCAATGCCTAAACAGGTCACTAATCCTGACAAAATAGAAGTATCCTTTTTAAGAGTTGTTTTGACAAAATGGTGAAAACAAAAGCATTTAGGAGTAAATCAAAGAGAGGTTGACTAACAAGGAAGAAATATCAAGTGCAGACACATTTCAAATGGAGTGGTTGCTAGAACAAAGGAGAGTGTTTTCTCAAATTGTATAGTAAAATGTTTTGTAACATGATTAATATTTATGAACATAATCTGCAAGAGAAGGGAAACAGTGAAATTCAAAAGAGAAGACCCTGAACCAATGAGAGACATTGACATTTAGTATACAGATATAGAAACTATAGATTACAAAGGTGCTAGTTCAATTAGGAAATAAAATTACAAAGATAAAGATGACAAACAAAATAAGAGACTTGAGGTGGGTAAATGCGATAGACTTATTCTGATAGATTCTATTTTTTCTTGGTGAAGTAAGAAATAATGGATTTGGGATGGATATTAGAGCTTGGAAGGGATGGAGGTATGAAGGGGTCATCTCAAAAAATGATGTGAATTTATGAGGCTCGACATGAGGTATCAATGATGTATTTGAGAATTGACTAGACGGTATGATTGTACTTTATTCTCCAGCCTTACCTTCATGCTTGGATGCAGAGATGAAGTATCTACAGAGGTGATTTTAATGAGCTTATAGATAAGTCAAAATGAGTAAGACAGAAAAAGAGAAGGGAAAGGAATTGAGAATATTTTGAAAATAGTTACTGGGATCTTTACTTAATGTATGCTAAACCGATCTTCTGTATATAAAGAGAATTGAAAATGAATCCTGATGTGAATGGAAGGGGAGAGGGAGTGGGAAAGGGGAGAGTTGCGGGTGGGAGGGACGTTACAGGGGGGAAGCCATTGTAATCCATAAGCTGTACTTTGGAAATTTATATTCATTAAATAAAAAAAAGAAAAGAAAATAGTTACTGGGGGCTGGCGCCGTGGCACAGTAAGTTAATCCTCCGCCTGCGGCACCCGCATGCCATATGGGCACTGGTTCTAGTCCCGGCTGCTCCTCTTCCAGTCCAGCTCTCTGCTGTGGCCTGGGAAAGCAGTAGAAGATGGTCCAAGTCCTCGGGCCCCTGCACCCACATGGGAGACCAGGAAGAAGTTCCTGGCTCCTAGCCTCGGATAGGTGCAGCTCCGGCCATTGCAGCCATTTGGGGAGTGAAGCAACAGAAGGAAGACCTTTCTCTCTGTCTCTGTCTCTCTCTCTCACTGTCTGTAACTCTACCTCTCAACTAAATAAAGAAATAAAATCTTTAAAAAAAAAAGAAAAGAAAATAGTTACTGTGATGAAGCATGAATTCTAAGCTGTGTGAGTGGGGAAGTCAGTACAGGAGGGTAATAAAGAATGAAGTAACAGATGTTGAGAATTAGAATGGGTGAAAATGGGGCACTGGAATAGTACAGTTACTTTCAATGACAAGGTCTAAAATATGAAGGTGGAGTTGTTAGCTAATACGAGGTACAGAAAAGTCTTCTAGTAGTGGGATCCAAAAAAAATCTTGACCTGATTCATTGCACAAACATATTAACACATTGCTACAGAAAGAATTGTACATTTTTATAGCCTAAAATTTGTCAGTTTATAATACCAATGCTATCTCAATAATTTTTCCACATCACTCAGTGGCCAAAAAAAAAAAAAATACTAACAGTTCTGTTTTTTAAGTAATTAGATCCATATAATAAGTATTTAGGTCCTTCAGGTTTGATAGTTGTTTGGGAAAAAATACATATAAACTACAAGAAAAAATAATACTGGGCTAATTGAATAGGTGCATAAATGAGCACAATAAAGACATAGGAGACCTCTTAGGAAAAGTAGATCTCTGAACTAACTTGGAATATTATGTACTGTTGGTATCCTCTATTGTGTGCTAGAGCCTGGGAACACGTTTCCAGTTTAGGGATTGATTCTATCTGATAACGAAGTGCATTGACATCTAGTAGTTGCTATGCTTGTCAACTTTCTCTTTGGGACATGTGTGCTAGAGGAGAACAGCATTCAAGAAGAAAAGCAGCATAAATACAGATTTCCATGTAGGACAGTTTTACTTGTTACTTCTTTTTCCTATTGATGATGATGATAACAATAATAACTACAACAGTTTTGATATAATAATAACCAAATCACTGTCATCTTCCCCATCTGCAACACTACATCACATAATCAGTCCCCAACAACCACATGAATTTATTAGAATTGCTTCTTAATTGAGATTTACACCCATTCTCTTTCTAATGAAATGTTAATCTTTCTTTAATGGTCACAATTCTCCTCAAAATCTCATAAAGGGAATACTTTTATCTAATATTTCCTTTAAGCTTGTCCTCTAAATCAATACGCTGTTGGCATTAAAAACCTCTTCCATGGGTAGGTGTTGTGGCCCAGAAACATAAATCACCACCACTGTGATGCCCATATCAGTGCCTGGAAGTATCAGCTTCCTGGATCAAAAGCTTCCTGGGAGGCATCAGGCAGTGGCTCAAGCACTCCCTGCCACATATGTGGGAAAGCCAACTAGAGATTCTGGCTACTGGCTTTGGCCTGGCCCAGTCCTAGCTACTATGATTTGGGTAGTGAATCAGTGGATAAAAGACTCCCTCTCTCTCTGTTGTCCTACCTGTCAAATAAACAAAAGTAAATAAATTTTAATAATAAATAAATACTCCTCAGCTTTTATTTAAACTCCCCACAAAATTGCTTTTCAGCTATACCTTTGTACTTTTTTCCTTTTGTCTCAACTATCCCTTCCCCATTTCCACCTGTCAAAATTCTCTTGTTTCTTGAGAACTAATCTCAAATGCTGTGTTTCCCATGAAGACTTTCCTGTTGTTCCATTAAGTTAATATACTTATTCCTCACTCAGACTGCCAACATTTCATATTTCCCAAAAGTCAATTACCCTGCTCAACAATATTATATTCCTTTGTCTACTTTCTTGAGAAAAGCACCAGCTGATAAGTACTTGTAGACTAGGACTATATCTTAGAGTTAGCGTAATATGGGGGATGATGTATTAAATCTGACAACTGAGTATGAGGCCCAGCTGCTGTATTTGCTAGAGGGTCTCCTCAGGCCTTAATTTCTGATTCAGTGAAATACAGATAATATTATCAACCTCACGCACAAAGTGAGTAACACAGTGTTTAGCTCAGAGTAAGTGTCAAATAAATCAGTTCTTTTTCTTTACATTGTTAGATCCCTCCTGGGGCATCCGGCCCCCAACACAAAGAATATTCAATATTTTAATTCATTTGTATGGAAATGTAGCCCATTATAAAGGCTGTCATTCTGGGAACTCAGTACCATCAACTGAGCAAGATGCTTCAGCATAGCAAAGCCGTCAAAGGACTTTAAATTTCCAAATCTGTCTATTTCATGGGAAACAACACATTAGTCAACCTAGTGCTCCTAATTTTGTGTGTGCAGGGGCAGTGGGGGTGGTACTGGGTAGGGGATTGAGGGACTGAAAACAATTTTAATGCCTAAAATTTCAAAATGAGACAATTATTTTGTTTTTCTGTTTACTTTTTTCTTAGCTCATTCAACTTCCAAGTTTTAGATGCAAAGATTAGCTCATTCTTTGCCCCATACTAATCTTCCTAGCTCTTATTTAGTTTCATTTGTTTTGCGTTAGTTTCAAATCCAATGTAATTACTACCTTCAAAGGATTTTTTCTTGTGCTTATATTTACGTGTGCTTAACCACATAAATTAATTAAACAAGAAATAAAATCCCCAAAATTGTGTTTAAGTTGAAGCTGTTTTAATTATAAATGAGTTAAATGTTTTACTTCAACATATTTGAGGAAAATATAATTTATAAAGAATTATTTGGGAATCTGAATAATTTCACATTGATATATATTTTAAATGCAGATTTTTATATACCAAATTTATTTCATATGGGATAAATCTGTAATCTTATTCATACCTACTTGAAATTCATTTCCATGATGATAAAATATATACTGTTTTCTGAGAAAATAAAATTTATGGTTAAGGAAATATGTAGGACCCCAAAAGCGGTGTCCTCTTGTGACGACCCCAGAAACACAGACTCCAGACCAGACGATGCAATAGAGCAGGAGGTAATTTTTATTTCATTTGCGCAAATGGGCCCCCTACTGCTGCAAGCAGCAAGCAAGCGAGAGGAGCCCCGAGCAGCTATCTCACACAGCTTTTAAGGGGCAAAACCACAAAATTAACATACCATAGGGTGGCGTAAGTTTATTGGGTAACTACAAGGGGAGGAGGTCGTCGAGGAGGAGGAGAGAACAGAAACGGGGGCTACGTGCCCTACGTGTCTAAGTTTGGACAAGGGGAGGGGGTCCTTGAAGAGCAGAAAGGGGTGGCTACGTGCCCTACGTGTCTCGCGGTTTCTTTGTTAAGCTTGAACAAGCACAGGGGAGGGGGCTTAGGTGCATACCAGGATGTTCTGTCGCCCTTATCTCTGGGTAGTAGCCCTTATCTCTGGCTAGTAGCTATCTGCTTTCTCTGTGAACTTAGTTTACTCCCCATTTCCCAGGACTGTTTTATTAAGGCCATTTTATGGCAGCTCTCGGCCGCTCCTTTCATTCCCCCATTTTCTCTTTGAACTAATTTTAATCCTAAAATTGTGTGCCGTTAATGAGGGGTTTCAATACGGTCACTGGTGGCCAGGGCTTGATACTGTTGTGCGAAGACTAATGCCAATGATCAGCCAGCCAGGCCTTAGCATGTGGGCCCATGGCCAGCCGTGGGTCCCCACATTTCCTCCTTTTTTTTTATTAAATTGAGAATGGCCTCTGTCTTAGGTTGCCCTCAGTCATCTCTGTCCTTACCCGTCATCGGTAACTCTGGCAGCTTGGCCTAGAGCCCTGTCTTAGGTTGGTACAGGATGCTGAGCGTCTTACCCGTCTTTGAGTGCCATTCCAGCCCAACATTAGGTGAGAGATGAAACATACAGCCAAATATCAATTATTTTGATTACAAAGGAGGCTTGGTACGAAGTTTTAAATGATGAATCTCAGTCCATTCATACTATAGGGAAGTCAGCATAAAATGCAGAACACACGGAAGACATCCCATACAAAGTGGGAAAAGCAGTAGCAGTCCAGCCAACATTAATAACCAATGAATCCATTGAAACCCTTTAAATGAATAGTGGGTTAGTAATAAACATATGTTGCATTTTACTCTTAAGTTTATCAATAACAGACTCTATATATGGCACATTGTTAGTAATGTTAAAATAACATCCCCCAGGTACAGATTTACAACTTATATGATTTTTTTTAACAGCAAGTAATTGTTAGCTGCATGGCTTAAAAGCACTCCTGAGTGAACTTGATGCAATTCTTTGGCTATATTGGATAGCACAGTAGCAGTAAGATTGATTGCTTTGGTCACCAAACATGTAAGCCTTCATAGTCCACGATTATTTCCAAAAGCCAGTCCAGGAACACTTACTACTGATGCAGCCATGGCAAGGGCAGTGTCCTCTCCTATTAGGATGATTGTTATAGTAGTCTTCAGGTAAAGCACACCACTGACGTACTCTATCCGCTGCTGTAAATACAGATGTTAGCATCGGGGCCACACGGCCCAGGGAGCAATTGCAGAAGTTATCAGAGGCTAATGATGTAAAGGCATGTTGGTTACATGGAAAAACCCATCCCTTAGGAGCCCTTGTCCCATACCAGTACTGGATCAGGTCCATTCCATTGATTGGTGATAGGATCCCTCTATTTTAACACTGCTCTTTTTACAGCTGTTTTTAAGCAGTTAGAATTTAACAGAGACATCAAGAGAACATAATAGATTACTTTAACTCATTGCTTTAACAGAGGATCAGATTTTGATTTTATGTCAAAGAAAATAACCAAAGATTTTTTTTATAACATTTTGCAACTTTCTCACACCTTCTGTAACTTGTTCAAACCTTTTTCTTCTCCCCCCCCTTTTTTTCATTCCAGTATAAACCAGCCATTAAGATAAACAATTTTTACAAATCATATCCTTTTAAAAGTATCTCTTTTTTTTAACTTTTCTTATTAAGAACACGCTTTTATGTTTGTGACCTTTTACATCAAAATGATGGTATCTGGGACTGTAGCAGTCAATGGGAGAGTAACTTTGTTTAATTCCCTGTAATCCACAGTCATTTTTCAGGTTTCATCTGATTTCTTAACATGCCAAATTAGATAATTCCTTTTAGTGATTATGGGAATCATCACTCCAGCACTAAGATAATTTTTTTTACTGTTTTAGATTTTTTTTTTTATGTCCACCTGGAATTTTGTATTGTTTACACTGAATAACCTTAGTTGGCCCTGGCAGCAGTACAGGAGCTTGATATAATTTTTTTCTACCACTATCTAGCAGTTTGACTCCAAAGGGCAGCATTTTCTTTTTCCCAATTTACATTTATCCTGTACTTATTTTTTTTTAATTGCTTATACATGCATCAGTATGCAGATAACAAAATCTATTTTTACCTCCCCAAAGCCTATAGTTCATCCCCCTTTTCCACCGGCACTGATAGCAAAACCTCAATAACTTGTGGAGGCTGTGCACTCTGTAACTTGCCATCCCAATTCTCACTCGATTCTGAGCAGAGAGCCCATTCCTTCACCAAAGAGGCGAACTGAAGGTCTTTCCAGCCAGGAACATCACAGGTTACACATGCAACTTCAGTTTTTCTTTTAAAGAAAGGCATTGCTTTGCATACTTGCGGATCCTGCCAACTATGCCAATTTGTGACAGTAAATTACTTTTCAGCTGTCTGCTGTGCACAGACTTAGTTACTTTTAGTTTAATCCACAAGAAATACGCTGCAAGCCTTGTAGTGCACACTAAAATTATTTACAGGAAAGATGGTAAAGGAGCATAGATTAACAGAATGTTGCAATAAACATGGCTCCATTGCTTTAATGATACTATAGCAAGATGGTCCACTGATCCCTGTAGGGAGGGCCTGAGGCTGGCCCCGCTTTCAGTTTCCTGAACTCTGTTTTTTAATGAATTACCTTCTTTATCAGTTTTGGAGTGACATTTATTGGCCCAATGCCTTCCCCTTTAGCACTGGAAGCAAATCCCAGGAAGAGCCTTATTTTTGACTTCTGGACAATTTTTGTACATGTCCCTGTTGCCCACATTTATAGCACCCTCATTTATCAGGCATAGCCCTCCTTGATGATTTTTGTAATGACATACCAAGCAGAGCGTCAGGTCCTGAATGTCCTGTTATTAATCCATTTTGTTAATTTCTCATTAAAGGGACTGTCACAGAACACCTCAGTCACAGTAGCCAATTGATCATGTCCACGTTGTACTTATGTTTTGTAGAATTTACAGTACTGTGGGCATCACTAGGCAATCTTCACACAGCTCCGGAGAAGGATCCATACTGAGAATTAAACATTATTAGTAATCATCACGGGCACATTTAACATTCAGCTTGACTGCGTGTTCCCCCCGAAATGAAACAGCAGCAGCAGAGGCTTGCTCCGGCTCCCCCTTAAAGCCCCCAAGGACAAGGGTGGCTCATTGCCAAGATTTTAGGCAAGCAGTGCGTCCCATCTCGGGTCTTGGCCAGAGAGCCGAGACATGAAGCATGCCCACCTGTTTATCAGAAAACATTCCTTTATCCTCCTCCCTGGGAACTGGCCAGGCTCCCAAGGAGCAGGAGAAGGTCATTCGGCAGCAAAGTTTCTTGGTTACCAGAGCCAAATCTAGGTACAAGCCTCTCCATTCCAAAAATTTGTCCTTACATTTGGCCCTAGAGTTGCATTGAGAAGTAGACATAATTAACACATCATAAGAATACAATACACATTTTTCATACAAGTATACATCTAGCAATCAAACACAACAATAAAAACAGATGGGGGAGACAGTAAAAAATAAAGGACAACAAAAACAGTGACACACAGAACACAAATCACAAGCCGAGTGGCAACAGACCTAGACAAAACCGAAACTATCAGAAGGGAGCGGCCATCTGGCCAGGCTCTCCCCTGGAAGAAAGGAAATTCCCTCTTTCCCTCCTTCCCAGACCACCACTGGAGCGTTCTCCAGCGTTGAACCAGGGGTCTCAGGACACGTCTGAAATCACAAGCCGCGCAGCAACAGACCAAGACAAAACAAAAACTATCAGAAGGGAGCGGCCGTCTGGCCAGGCTCTCCCCTGGAAGAAGGGAAATTCCCTCTTTCCCTCCTTCCCAGACCACCACTGGAGCGTCCTCCAGGGTTGAACCAGGGGTCTCAGGACACGTCTGTCTCCCCCTCCGGTCCAGTCAGTACTGAGCCTGTACAGGCGCCCCAGGACGGATTCCACGTCGCCCTGGCAGACAAAGACAAACAGTACAAACCGCCCCAGGATGGATTCCACGTCGCCCTGGCAGACAAAGACAAACAGTACAAACCACAATTACAATAATACACAAGTAAGCAAACTTACCTCCGTCAGGCCGATGGAGTGTGGGAGTCTGGGGTCCCCCAAATCCCGGACGAGCCCCCAAATGTAGGACCCCAAAAGCGGTGTCCTCTTGTGACGACCCCAGAAACACAGACTCCAGACCAGACGATGCAATAGAGCAGGAGGTAATTTTTATTTCATTTGCGCAAATGGGCCCCCTACTGCTGCAAGCAGCAAGCAAGCGAGAGGAGCCCCGAGCAGCTATCTCACACAGCTTTTAAGGGGCAAAACCACAAAATTAACATACCATAGGGTGGCGTAAGTTTATTGGGTAACTACAAGGGGAGGAGGTCGTCGAGGAGGAGGAGAGAACAGAAACGGGGGCTACGTGCCCTACGTGTCTAAGCTTGGACAAGGGGAGGGGGTCCTTGAAGAGCAGAAAGGGGTGGCTACGTGCCCTACGTGTCTCGCGGTTTCTTTGTTAAGCTTGAACAAGCACAGGGGAGGGGGCTTAGGTGCATACCAGGATGTTCTGTCGCCCTTATCTCTGGGTAGTAGCCCTTATCTCTGGCTAGTAGCTATCTGCTTTCTCTGTGAACTTAGTTTACTCCCCATTTCCCAGGACTGTTTTATTAAGGCCATTTTATGGCGGCTCTCGGCCGCTCCTTTCAATAAATGATATAAACCATGAGCTACATTTTAATAAATTTAAATCTTTAATAAATTTAGGCCACAGTTTAGAAGATGCATCCAAATCCAATGTGTCCCATATTTTAGATTCACTAGGAAAAACCCACTCTGAACATGTGAAAGAAATGTTACTACATTAAAACCTCAGACACAGGCTACTAACCAGTAGAAGTAAATTTTATAGATTTTCTAAACACACATATGGAGAGGCTTTTGACTGTCATTTCTTCAATAAGATCTGTATAAGTAAGGGATGACCAGCTGCATCATGACTACAAATGTATTGCTCAATCTGCTACTTCACAAGCTTTGCTACGATGATGAAAAATTCATAATAACATTTCACTTGACATAAACGCAGATCTAAAATACAGAATGTCATCTTCAGCATCACAGCATGTTTGAAATAATGGGATCATATTTTTAGTCTTTTGCTTTTATACTTCAAGATATTGAGGCTCAAAGGGATAATGACATATCCAAGATAATCTAGGTTGTGAGTATCCACATCATTAGAAATTTAGGGCTCTATTTTTTCCTGTATCTCACAGCTGATATCAGAAAAAGGAAATTCTAGTGGATCCAAAATCCAAGATGTAAGTTTTTTTTTTTTTTTCCACACTATTTAACCAATGTATGTTAAGGTAGCTTTTGCTTGTTTTTTTGTTTTTTTGGTTTTTTTTGTTTTTTTTTTTTTTTAATATAAAAGTCTTACTCTCTCCAAAACATAACAAGCTAAGGTATTGTCTCTGGGGAAATTTCAAAAATAAATGAAAATAAATGGTGAAAAACAAAGTACTATTACTAAACATGCCATCCATTCCTTGGAAGTAAATCCTAGGGTTCACCTAAGTGTTTTTGACTGCAACAGTGACAAAGGGCTAATCATCAATATTCTGCAGCCACTTATCACATAAAAATTAATGGGCAAATTCCAGGAATGAAATCTGTCAATGTTTTTGATATGCTCCTATCTTTAATTGCTGCCTAGTTGAGTCCTATAACAGGTATTGAAATTCTATCCATCCATCAAAACTTAAATTCAATCATGAAGCCTGACTGTCATTTGGGGAGCCTCCTTTTCCCTTTTACAGCCATACACTTCTCATCTCTGGAATCATTAACAACTTTCTGTCTTTTATCTTCCCACTGAAATACATATACAGAATTTTTTCTGTATTAATTTTCCATGGAAAATTTATAACTGTCTTTTCCTGCACTCTCCACCAGCAGTGATTTCCCTTAGTCATCATTCTTTTACTCACCTTGCAGCAATTAAATGTTCAACACAGAATTAAAAACCATCTGATGGAGAACAGAAGGATAAAGTAGAATCTGTACAAACCACACTTAGCTCAAGGAAACTAGACTTGCTCTGTTGCTTATTAGTAATTTTTTAAGGCAGAAGTTCTCACCTAGAGGTAATTTTGCCCCATCTCCTTCCATGGAACATTTAACATGGTCAGGACATAGTTTTGATTGTTACAGTATGAAAGTTAAGTTGCTGCTACTGGTATCTAGCAAGTAGATGACAGACACCCTGCAATAAAGAATTATCTTGCAAAAAATGTCAACCATGCCAAAATTGAAAAATCCTCTCCCAAGGCATTATTTGAAATGCTTTACGTAGGTTAACACATTTAACCATAAGATTACCTTCCTGATGGTGAGTTATAGAAGTCATTGAGACCTGAAGTAACACATGGAAGAGCATATAGCTAGTAAGTCACAAAGATAAGATTTGAAACTGAGAGGTATACACACCCACAGATCTGCTTCTCCCAAAACTCACTCTGCCTGCTGATATTATGGCCAATTTTTTGAGGACCCAAACTGCTACAATTTTTCTAGTATTTTATGAGATCACCTCATATGATAATAACGACAGCCCTATACTCTAAGTAAAGTACTTATTATATTCATATTTTACTACTTGTCAACCATTGCATGAAGATTTCTATGATTTCTTTCCCACCTATAAAGTTAAAATAAGTAAAAAATTGTTCTCAGCTTCAAACTCCCATATTGTATCTTAACTAGAACCTAAAACCAGGATTTCCCAAAACACTTTCCAAGGGACACTAGCTCTGCCAAGGTTTAAAAGATTTTGTATGGAAACAAATGTTCAAATAATACATGGAAACATTAGACGAAATAAAATTAAACTGTATTTAAATTTTCATGGAATGCTATGCACTATGCATCTCTGAGAAGGAATATACTTTACTATACCACAAATTACCAAAAAATCTTGGAATATCAGCTTGACAAGTGATACTATCAAGTACCACTATGACCAACAATAATAAAATACTAACAATTAGATATTACTGCATAGTGTTTTTTTCTCTTGAATGTCTTGAATGGCCCACCCAGTATATACCTTCTAAGCAAATAAAAAATTGATTGTTAAGAATTACTGTTATTAAATAGAGACCAAACCTGGAATACCCTGAACAAACAGAACCAATCAGGACTGATAAAAGTCTTGCTTGAGGTGAGAACATAAGTAATACTTAATGAGCTATTCTTTTTTTTTAACTTTTATTTAATGAATATAAATTTCCAAAGTACGGCTTGTGGATTACAATGGCTTCCCCCCCATAACGTCCCTCCCACCCGCAATCCTCCCCTTTCCCACTCCCTCTCCCCTTCCATTCACATCAAGATTCATTTTCGATTCTCTTTATCTACAGAAGATCAGTTTAGCATACATTAAGTAAAGATTTCAACAGTTTGCTCACACACAGAAACATAAAGTGAAAAATAATAGATGATTTTTAAAATGATGAAGAAATCAGATCAGACCTATTGTCATGTTTAATCCCAGTGAGAGTCAAGTTGGGAATTGATAATTTCTTCTTCATCTTTTTTTTTTTTTAACAAGAAGATCAGTTTAGTATACATTAAGTAAAGCTTTCAACAGTTTGCACCCCCATAGAAACACAAAGTAAAATATACTGTTTGAGTACTCGTTATAGCATTAAGTCTCAATGTACAGCACGCTAAGGACAGAGATCCAACATGAGGAATAAGTGCACAGTGACTCCTGTTGTTGACTTTACAAATTGACACTCTTGTTTAAGGCCTCAGTAATCACCCCATGCTCCAGTCATGAGTTTCCAAGGCTATGGAAGCCCTCTGAGTTCTCCAACTCTTATCTTGTTTAGACAAGGTCATAGTCAAAGTGGAGGTTCTCTCCTCCCTTCAGAGAAAGGTACCTCCTTCTTTGAAGACCTGTTCTTTCCACTGGGATCTCACTAGGATCTCCCTCACAGAGATCTTTCATTTAGTTTGTTGTTTTTTTTTTTTTTTTTTTTTTTTTTTTGCAAGAGTGTCTTGGCTTTCCATGCCTGAAATACTCTCATGGGCTTTTCAGCCAGATCCGAATGCCTTTAGGGCTTATTCTGAGGCCAGAGTGCTATTTAGGACATCTGCCATTCTATGAGTCTGCTGAGTATCTCACTTCCCATGTTGGATCACTCTCCCCTTTATTTATTCCATCGGTTAGTATTATCAGGTACTAGATTTGTTTATGTGCTCCCTTTGACTCTTAGTCCTTTCATTATGATCAATTGTGAACTGAAATTGATCACTTGGACTAGTGAGATGGCATTGGTACATGCCACCTTGATGGGATTAAATTGGAGTCCCCTGGTATGTTTCTAACTCTACCATTTGGGGCAAGTCAGCTTGAGCATGTCCCAAATTGTACATCTCTTCCCCCTCTTATTCCCACTCTTATGTTTAACAGGGATCACATTTCAGTTAAATTTCAACACTTAAGAATAACTGTGTATTAATTACAGAATTAAACCAGTCATATTAAGTAGAGCAGACAAAAAAAAAACTACTAAGAGGGATAATGTATTAAGTTGTTCATTAACAGTCAGGGCTATGCTGATCAAGTCACCGTTTCTCATAGTGTCCATTTCACTTCAACAGGTTTCCTTTTTGGTGTTCAGTCAGTTGTCACCAATGAGGGAGAACATATGGTATTTGTCCCTTTGGGACTGGCTTATTTCACTCAACATGATGTGTTCCAGATTCCTCCATGTTGTTGCAAATGACTGGATTTCGTTGTTTCTTACTGCAGTATAGTATTCTAGAGAGTACATGTCCCATAATTTCTTTATCCAGTCTACCGTTGATGGGCATTTAGGTTGGTTCCAGGTCTTAGCTATTGTGAATTGAGCTGCAATAAACATTAGGGTGCAGACCGCTTTTTTGTTTGCCAATTTAAATTCCTTTGGGTAAATCCCAAGGAGTGGGATGGCTGGGTCGAACGGTAGGGTTATCTTCAGGTTTCTGAGGAATCTCCAGACTGACTTCCATAGTGGCTTGACCAGTTTGCATTCCCACCAAAAGTGGGTTAGTGTCCCTTTTTCCCCACATCCTCGCCAGCATCTGTTGTTGGTAGATTTCTGCATGTGAGCCATTCTAACTGGGGTGAGGTGAAGCCTCATTGTGGTTTTGATTTGCATTTCCCTGATTGCTAATGACCTTGAACATTTTTTCATGTGCCTGTTGGCCATTTGGATTTCCTCTTTTGAAAACTGTCTATTGAGGTCCTTGGCCCATCTCTTAAGTGGGTTGTTGGTTTTGATGTTGTGAAGTTTCTTGATTTCTTTGTAGATTCTGGTTATTAACCCTTTATAGTTGCATAGTTTGCAAATATTTTTTTCCATTCTGTCGGTTGTCTCTTCACTCTCCTGACTGTTTCTTCTGCAGTACAGAAACTTCTCAATTTGATGCCATCCCAATAGTTGATTTTGGCTTTGACTGCCTGTGCCTCCCTGGTCTTTTCCAGAAATTCTTTGCCTGTGCCAATATCTTGAAGGGTTTCTCCAATGTTCTCTAATAACTTGATGGTGTCAGGTCATAGATTTAGGTCTTTAATCCATGTTGAGTGGATTTTTGTGTAAGGTGTAAGGTAGGGGTCTTGCTTCATGCTTCTGCACGTGGAAATCCAGTTTTCCCAGCACCATTTATTGAATAGACTGTCCTTGCTCCAGGAATTGGTTTTAGATCCTTGATCAAATATAAGTTGGCTGTAGATGTTTGGGTTGATTTCTGGTGTTTCAAATCTGTTCCATTGGTTATCCATCTGTTTCTGTACCAGTACCATACTGTTTTGATTACAACTGCCCTGTAGTATGTCCTGAAATCTGGTATTGTGATGCTTCCGGCTTTGTTTTTGTTGTACGAGATTGCTTTAGCTATTCGAGGTCTCTTGTGCCTCCATATAAATTTCAGCACCATTTTTTCCAGATCTGAGAAGGTCTCCGGTATTTTGATTGGGATTGCATTGAATCTATAAATTCTTTTGGGAGAATGGACATTTTGATGATATTGATTCTTCCAATCCATGAGCTTGGAAGATTTTTCCATTTCTTGGTATCCTCTTCTATTTCTTTCTTTAAGGTTTTGTAATTTTCATCGTAGAGATCTTTAACGAGCTATTCTTATAAATGCCTGTATTATAGAAAAACAGAACTTAAAGCCAATCAGAAGCAGCCAACAAACCTATAATTATATTCCATGAGATTTCTCAATGTGATAAACCACATAATGGAACTGGTAACAGGAATCCAACAAGTATTATCTTGGCTTTCCTTCTGGGTCTGTCCAAAAGTGTCCCTTATGTGTTTACTTGGTGGAGCTCCTGAGTCACTTCTCTTTGGCCCTGCCTGATTCATGAAGCAGTGTTTGCTCAAGTAAGTTCTTCAAATTTTATTGTTTCTTAGTTTACTTGTTAGCAGTTTGTAACAACATTGTACAAAGACACCCTAGAAAATGCACACCCAAAAATAATCATTTGAATGGCTTCCCATGGGGCCTGAAAACAATCAACCAACATGATTCTTTGTTGTCCTATAGAGAGAATATTACCAGCTATTTAGGTGCTTTGTAACTACAGGTCTAAGCATCTCTCTGACCAAACCTCCAAGAAGGATTTCTTAGAAGGAGATGGAGATCAATGTTGCCAATGACTCAGTAACATCCTTTGCTCCCTGGTGGGCTAAGAAAGAGGAGTTTTCTCACTGTGATTTGTGGCACAATGTGCTCTCAAGGTGGTTGCTGGCAAATAGGTGAAGAATTTAGCCTCTAAACTCAGATAAACCACACGCTATGGTTCCAAATAAAGTTCAAAGCCTAAAAAGTGAGTAAAATATTTGAATAAACATTTTCCAAAGGATATCTATAAATGACCGATGAGCACACAAAAAGCTGCTCAACATAATTAGTCATTAGAGAAATGTAATCAAACCTAAAAAGAAATACTACCTGACATTATTTAGGATGATTAAAACCAAAAACACAGACAATAATAAATGTTATAAAGGATGTGAAAAATTATAAAATCCCCATACATTATTGGTAGAAATGAAAAATGGAGCAGCCCCTTCAGAAAACAGTTCCACAGTTTTGACAGTTCCTAAACAGTTACTGTAAGACCACACTTAGGTAAATACTCAAAGGAACTGAAAACATAATCACATAAAATCCTGCACACAAATGTTCATAATAATGAAAAAGTGGTAACAATCAAAGTATTTTTCCACTGATTAATGGATAAAGTGTGGCATATATAAACAATAGATTATTTGTCAAAAAAACATGAAGTACTGATTTACACTGCCACACAAGTGAGTTTTGAACACATTATGTTAAATCAAGAAGCCAGACAGAAAATTCAAAATTTTGTACTAGCCATTCATATGGAAAAATGTTTAATGGTGGCTTATGGCTGATGAGGGGGAAATAGGAAGTAAGCACTAAGGGGCATGAGATTTGAGGAAGAAATGGATGGGAAGCAGTCCACCCAGCAGACTCATAGATTGACAAATACCCTAAACAGCACTCTGACCTCAGAATCAGCACTTAAGGCATTCTGATATGGCTGAAAAGCCCATGAGAGCTGTGGCAAAAAATGATCTACACGAAGGATCTCTGTGAGATCCCAGTGGAAAGAAGGGGCCATCAAAGGATGTACTTTTCTCTAAAGGGAGAACTTCCACTTTGCTTATGGCCCTGTCTAAATACTGACAGAGTTTGTGGACTCAAGAGGCTTCCATAGCTTTTGTAACTCATGACAAGAGCCTCAGGTGATCACTGACAGCATAAATAAGAGTGTGAATTGTTAAACCAGCAACAGGAGTCACTGTGCACTTACTGCTCACGTAGGACCTCTGTCCTTAATGAGTTGTACTATGAAAAATAAATATAAAACTTGTTTTCAAACAGTTATTGTACTTTGTATGTCTGTGTGGGTGCAAATTGTGGAAATCTTTACTTAGTAGAATTGGTCTTCTGTATATAAAGTTAATTAAAAATGAATCTTAATGAAGAATGAGATGGAAGAGAGAGTAGGAGGTAGGATGGGAATGGGACTGGGAGAGAGTGCATGGGGGGAAGAACCACTATATTCCTAAAGCTGTACCTATCAAATTTGTAATCATTAAATAAAAGCTTTCTAAAAAAATAAATAAAAAGAAAAAAGAAAGTATTCAAGAATTATGGGTTAATAGTTGTGCAAAACTGTAAATATACTAAAAGCTATTGAATAACACATTTTAAATTTCATTTTATGGTATGCGGTTTGTATCTTGACTTGTTATTAAAAAGAATTAAATACTGCAGATACTTTCCTTCTCCAGATTCACTCAGAATGTAAAGACTTTTTTTCCCATATTTGGGAGAATATTCCCCAGCCTACTTAGAGCCCCACCTCTTCAATAATACCCCATCTTTGGCCTTCTTATGAATAGACCAAAGCTCACTCTTTTTTTGGCTCTAGGATAATGCTTTTTGTTAATTTCTCATGAAGGAATGAGTCTATTGTGCCTTTGTTTTTAGACATTTACAATAAGCATTGACTGTTAATGATGTTGATCATCTTTGTTTCCTTTGTCTCTACATCATTTATGCCTTTTCTTTATCACAGCTTCAGTATTATCCTCCAAACACAGCTCAAAGGTTACCCTACTCACCGAGGCCCTGAGCTACCCTGAAAGCTTCAGGCACTTCCTTCTTCTGGGGAGTGGGGTGTAGTCTCAAGATGGCCCTTTGGGCAGAGGCTTGAAGGATCACTGTGCAGTGGTCTGACCTCCTGTTTGCCTCACTGCCTGAGAGGCTTAGGCTCTTTCCAGTTTGTTACTGCACATACCATGTGCCTGTCCACTTTTTGTCTCCTAAAGGGCCCTATTCTATTCTCATTGTTCCTTTTTATTTTACGGCTATCACCTTGCTATCATGTCGCTGACATTTTTGTGGAAAGGAGATTCAATCTGCCAGTTTAATCATTCTCTGTAATGCTCTTTGACAAACTAGACTATGATGAAGTGAGCATATTCTGAAGGACATCAGCACTGGGAAGCACCATGATCTGGCAGCAGATTGATGAGTTTTGGCATCTGGGAAAATGGGATCCAGTGCTAACTTTGCCATTATTAACTGAGTGATTTGGGTTAAGTTAAGATGTCAAAGCCTTAGTGTTCTCTTCTGTAAAATGGATAAAATACACTCTTTGTAGACTGTTGAGAGAATGGGGTGAAACAGTATCTGTGAATTGCCTCATACATGGCCAGAAGCTTTTCCATTTAAGTCATGGCTCAAAAAATGTTAGTTCCATTGTATTCCTTTGAACACAGATCTAGAGCTGTCCTGTTCAAAGTGTTGCCTACAGACCATCAGCATCTATAGTACCTATGTGCTTGTCTCAAATCTAGAACATCAGGCCCTACCCCAAATCTCTTGAATCAGAAGGTGAATATTACCAAGATCCAGAGGATATTTCTAGACATTTTTTATGCAAATTAAAGTCTGAGAAGCCCTGCTCTAGGGATTCATTTTTGTTAGCTGTCAGCTGTTGCTGTGGAATGGAATCAGAGGAAATCTGTCAATGGGGAAGTCTGTCAATAAGGCTTCAGAATATGCTGAAGCAAATCCAAAGTCCTTGCTGAGAAAATGTGCCAAGGCCGGCACCGCGGCTCACTAGGCTAATCCTCCGCCTTGCGGCGCCGGCACATCAGGTTCTAGTCCTGGTCGGGGCACCGGATTCTGTCCCGGTTGCCCCTCTTCCAGGCCAGCTCTCTGCTATGGCCAGGGAGTGCAGTGGAGGATGGCCCGAGTGCTTGGGCCCTGCACCCCATGGGAGACCAGGATAAGTACCTGGCTCCTGCCTTCGGTGGAGTAAGTGCACAGTGACTCCTGTTATTGATTTAACAATTGACACTCTTTTTTATGGCGTCAGTAATCACCTGGAGAGCCTTAAGTTGCAAGAAAAAATAATTAGGAAGGGGATTATCAGCTCTTGCACCAAACATAACTTATAATTATAGAACTACTTTGGTTGAATCGCTGCCTTTAAATTGCTGCATCCAGGAACCCAATAAATGTTAATTGGAAGATTAAATTAACAACCATTTGATGACAATGCTCCACTAGCACATCCAAAAAACCTCTACCCTTAGGAACTCATTTGGCCAACTACCCTTCTACTAGATCTTTCCAGATCACATCAGTAATCACAAATGTTACCTCTTAGATGAAAAAAGAATTCTGCCATTTTTTAGGTCAACAAGTGCATCCATGGAGATGTGTCACTGCCAAGAAAAGAGGTTAGATGTGAGGAAACTTCATATGCACACATTTCCATTTGAAAAAAATTAAATGATCAAATCATCTCGCTAAAGCATAGTCTTTAGCATCAACTCACAATTGATTCAGTAATTGCCACTGTTGTTTTCATGCAATTGCCTTTCTTCCCCCCAAAAAAAATTCAGTGAAATTTGTGAATAGCAATTTGTGTTTATGACAGTCAGCCAAAGAATTTGTCAAATGCTTTGAAAAAGTTTTTTTTTTAACTTGGAACTCTGCAGAGACAGTCTAGAAGCATAAGTATTACATAGTTCTGATTCCAAACTTCATCTTTTATTAAACTTGAAATTCCCAGGACTCCTTGGGAATGAGAATATGCAAATATATGTATACGACATTGTATAAATACAGGGTCAAATATTTTGTAACTTAAAGAAAACACGTTTCAATGGAAGGCAATATATTCTCTTACCTAGAAAAAGGATAAAGAAAACTGAAATGTGGGAGATTTACTGAATCTGACAATGATAATAATATAGTAGAGTTCATCTAATTAAAATTCCAATCCTGATCTGCGCCATACCATGCTGTGTTATCCCACTCCTTCAATTGCTACAGTGTAGAAAAACACCCAGGTCTTTTCAGTGAGAGAGTGAATAATCTGCTCGCACAGAGAAGTCAAATTTTACTAAGGGAAGAATTGCATGGTCTACTGCAATGCATTCACCTAAATGTCCTTCTTTCTAGCTGTATGATCCTGGTTCTTTAACCTTTCAAAACCTCACATCCTTCATTTCAAACGTGTAAAAAAATGCCCAACGCCCTCCCAGGATTGCTGTGCTCACAAGAAAAGCACCTGCATGGCCTCTGTGTGTAATAAGACGTTAGTAAATGTCCCTTGCCTTCCCCTGTCGTGTGTCCACAAATTCAGATCATGAACAGAAAATTCCTATGTTGTTTTTCTAGGCTTCATTCAGTTTTCTGTTTTATCAATGGCATACAATATTGGCTTTACTGGCACAGTCACATATAAGATATACCAGATATATCATCGGCTCATAGACTCAGGATTCTGTTGCTCCTTATGTGGAAACAAACTCTGATTTACAAACTAGAAAATATGAAGATCTGGGCTGCTTTAGAGAAAAGTTCTATTCCAAAAATTAGTTCTGTTATCCTGTCTTACTTTCATTACAAAGTGGCTCAGTGACTTTTACTGTCATATCTTTTAAGATTCAATTTGCTACCTGAAAAAATGATTGAAAAATCTGTCTCAGCAAAAATCTGTCTGCAGAGTTTAATAAGGATCCAGTGAAAGGTGAAAATCTAGAAATCTATACAACTTTAAGATAGGGAGGGTAGTAGAACCACAGAAATCTTCCAGCTCCTCTGAACAACCCTTTTTTTTAAAAAAAAATCAGCAAAAAAGACAAGTTTTCTATGTGGAACATTGGCTACTCTAAGGTTTTTGTTATGATGGAAACACAAGATGTCAAATATAGAGAGAGAGAGATAAATGCTCTCTGGGTAAGACCAATGATGCAGTCAATGAGTAGGAATTAGATCTCTGTACAATAGATAAAAGAGTATTAAAAAACATGATGAAGACTGGTCTACAAGTATATTTGAGTGTACTCAATAAAGTTCATGGACAATACATAATATGGAAAAAACTTGCATGGAATTCAAACATTTTTACTTCAAAATAAACTTATTCTTTAATTCATTTCTCCATGAAATTATGGAAGTACCCTTTTATGTGTACATCGTTCATGTCATTCCAAAACATGATGCCTAAGAGAATGAGCCAGATCCAGAAAGAAAAAACTACCAATGGAGTAAGGATTTCTATTAATCTTTTTCTTTTTGGAGTACAGAAAGTTCTCTTCCCCTACCTATCTCAGTCATCACCTTTTCATTTTTTAATTTATCATACATTTATTTTTAAGTATTCTTTTTCCAGCATAATTGAGATATAATTGACTAATAAAAATTATTTATGGTACAAATTGTAATGACTGATAAATATTGTGAAATGTGAAATTGGTCAACATATTCATCATCCACATAGTTACTTTTTGTGTATATGTGAGAACACTTGAAATCTATTCTCTTAGAAAACTTCAAATAAACAACACAATAATGAAATACAAATATACAATACAATATAATACTAAAGTTTGGTCACATGTGGGAAACAATAAACTATTCTGCCTCAGCATGCTGGGATAAAAAGTCTTAGAAACCCAGGAGTGTTCTACAAAATTACGGAAGAACATAAGATAGGGAGGCAGGAGAACATAGGATGAAAAATCTAGACACCTTGCTATCCTGTTAGCTATCACAGTACTTCAAAATGTTCGTGGAAGGGCAGCTTTTAGCCTAGTAGTTAAGATGCTCACTTCCCACACTGATGTACTGGGGCTTAATTCCCGGCTCTAGCTCCTGATTCCAGTTTCCTGCTAATGCAAACCCTGAGAAGCATTGGTTATCACTTCTCAACTTATCAGGGTCCTGACACCCATGCTGGGGACCTGAACTGCTTTCCTAGCTCCCAACTTTGGCCCTGGCCAAGTAGTTGCCACCATGAACACGTAGAGAGGAAGTCTGCAGAAGGGAGTACACCAGTAGATGGGAGTGTGCTCTCTTTCTCTGTGTCCATCAAATAAATGTTTTTAAGTACCCATGAAAAAATGGGATATAAAAGAAAGTTCAATTTAGCACAAAACCTTTTGAAACTCATGCCTAGTTTTATCATAATACACATTTTCCATAAACTTTTGGAAGAACCCTCATATTTTTGCATCATTGAGCAAGTAATTTTCTTTATTTGACCTCTGTTATCTCAACTATAAAATAAAAAGTTGAATTATAGTCTGAAATAATTCATACAACTCTAGGTCTCTATGATGTCCATATCACCTCTGTTCAGGTAACATTAGCACAGGGGTAAAACAGAGACAAATCAGTTTCACCTTAGGTGGAACAATTCTCTGAGATGCCACCTTCTTCTTTCATTTCTGTGTCAACAAAAATTAATTATTTATTTATTTGATTAGATTTGACAGGTTAATAAGCATTGATTAATCTGTTATTTGACATGAAACCTAGGATTTTGATAACAACCTTATGTGTTTTTTCTTTCTTTTTTTAAAAAAGATTTATTTATTTATTTGAAAGACAGAGTTACGGAGAGGCAGAGGTAGAGGCAGAGAGAGATCTATCATCTGCTGGTTCACTCTTCAAATGACCGCAACATCCAGAGCTGGGCTACACTGAAGCCAGGAGCCAGGAGCTTCTTCTGGGTCTCCCACATGGGTGCAGGGGCCCAAGGACTTGGGCCATCTTCTACTGCTTTCCCAGGCCATAGCAGAGAGCTGGATCAGAAGTGGAGGTCTCAAACTGGCACCCACATAGGATGCAGGCACTGCAGGTGGTAACTTTACACACTAAACCACAGCATCAACCCCTTTTTCTTTTCTTTTTTTCATCAGGGCAGAAGCATATCTTTGAAATCGTAGTTACAACATACTCCACAAAGCCTCAGGAGTCTCCATGGTCTTGCCAAGATGCCCTTACTCATACTAACAATCTCTTTTAATAAAAAGTGGACTAACACTCAGAAATCTTACATTAGACCCAGCTGCTAGTGATATGCTTTTTGATTCTAAGCATATGACTTAATCTCCCCAGTCTCAGTTTTCTCTACTCTACTGGGAAGCATTAGACTGTGTTCTGTGCCATTCAAATATTCCAAGAGTCTACATTTAAACAACCAATAGAAAAAAAGGATTGCAATTTGCAGTAGAGAGATATTCCATCTATGTCTTCATGCTCCCATTACTTTGCCTTTATTTGTTAATGATGGTTGAAATACTAAATTGAAAACTCTTTCACATATTGAGTAATCTGTGCAGCATCTAGAAGAGTATCTAACATTTATTAGGCCCTAGATTTGTGTTGGTTGAGTGCATAAACAAGGAAACTAACCTTAACAATGGAAACCCTTGACTATTGTAATAACACAAACTACATTCTGAAAAATCTTAGAAACGTCTGAATTAGAAGTTATAAATATTAACCAGTGCCAAAAGATATACAGTTTCTTATGTACATATTATCTTACGATAATCTACAACTAGGACAATTCCAGCTAAATAGACATGGTTTAATTCTAATTTAATCTGTCCCTTCAAATCCAAGCAGTATATTGGAAATCTCACATATATTAGGTAATTAAGTGAATTTCTGGTCAGTTTCTTATTACTGGTTAATTATTAAAGGCAGGTCACAGTTCTAATTTAAGCATCCTATTTATATCTAGAAATTTGTGTAATAGTTCTCTGAGATGCCATTTTAAGGGAGACAGAAAGGAACAGCAGGAGTTAATGATAATAAGTTCAGATCCTAATTTCACATCTAAAGTGACTCAATCCATTTATATAATCAATTTTCCAAATACAAAATGGTACAGTTAATTTTTTTTAATTGTTGCAATCTTTAATTCTGTAAGTGGAAGCCTTTTATAGAAATTCTAATGTTTTTAAAGAAAAGTTTTACTTAATGAATATAACTTTCATAAGTACAACTTGTGGATTATAGCAGTTCTTCCCCCTCATACCCACCATCACACCCCAAAACCATCCCACCTCCTATTCCCTCTCCCATCCCATTCTTCATTAAGATTCATTTTTAATTATTTTTATGTACAGGAGACCAATTCTATACTAAGTAAAGATTTCAATAGTTTGCACCCACACAGATACACAAAGTATAAAGTACTGTTTGAATACTAGTTTACCATTAATTCTCAGAGTTCAACACATTTAGGGACAGAAGTCCTACAGGGGGAGCAAGTGCACAGTGACTCCTGTTGTTGATTTAACAATTGACACTCTTATTTATGATGTCAATGATCACCCAAGGCTCTTGTCATGAGCTGCCAAAGCTATGGAAGCCTCTTGAGTCCACAAATTCTAACATTATTTAGCCAGGCCATAATGAAAGAGGAAGTTCTCTCCTCCCTTCAGAGAAAGGTGCCTCCTTCTTTGATGGCCCCTTCTTTCCACCGGGATCTCACTCACAGAGATATTTCATGTAGATCATTTTTTTATCACAGTGTCTTGGCTTTCCATGCCTGAAATGCTCTCATGGGCTTTTTAACATATCTGAATGCCTTAAGGGCTGATTCTGAGGCCAGAGTGCTATTTAGGAAATTTGTCATTGTATGAGTCTTCTGTGTGTCCTGCTTCCCATGTTGGATCATTCTCTCCTTGTTAATTCAATCAATTATTATTATCAGATACTTGTTCTTATTTATGTGACCCCTTTAACATTTAATCCTATCTTTATGATCAGTTATGAACTTAAACTGATCACTATAACTAGTAAGATGGAATTGGTACCTGACAACTTAATGGCATTTGGAGTCCCATGACAAGTTTTTAGCTTTACCCTTAGGGGTAAGTCCAAGGGAATGTTTGCTGAACTGTACGTCTCCTCCCTCTCTTACTCCCACTCTTATTTTTAACAGGGATCAATTTTCAATTGGATTTAAACACCTAGAAATAATTCTGTGTTAAATAAAGAGTTCAACCAATGGTATTATGTAGAAAAAGAAAATACTAAAAAGAATAAAATAGTAAGCTGTTCCTCGACAGTCAGTACAGTGCTGATCAAGTCATCGCTTCTAATAGTGTCAGTTTCACTTCTATAGGTTTCCTTTTAGTTGCTCAGTAAGTTGTCACAGATCAGGGAGAACATATAATATTTGCACCTTTGGGATTGGCTTATTTAACTCAGGATGCTGTTTTCCAGATTCCTCCATTTTATTGCAAATGAATAGATTTCTTTTTTTTTTTTTTTTGCCACTGTGTAGTAGTCCAGAGAGTATATATCCCATAACTTCTTTATCCAGTCTTCTGTTGATGGGCAGCTAGGCTGATTCCATGTCTTATCTATTGTGAATTGAGCTGCAATAAACACTGAGGTGCAGATAGCTCTTTTATTGGCCAATTTAATTTCCTTTGGGTAAATTCCGAGGAGAGGAATTTCTGAGTCATATGGTAGGGCTATATTCAGATTTCTGAGGTATCTTCAAACTGTCTTGCATAGTGGCTTTACCAGTATGCATTCCCACCAAAAGTGGGTTAGTGTCCCTTTTTCCCCACATCCTCTCCAGCATCTTTTGTTGGTAGATTTCTGAATGTGAGCCATTCTAACTGGGGTGAGGTGGAAGCTCATTATGGTTTTGGTTTGCATTTCCCTGATTGCTAGTGACCTTGAACATTTTTTCATGTGCCTGTTGGCCCTTTGGATTTCCTCTTTTGAAAAATGTCTATTGAGGTCCTTGGCCCTTCTCTTAAGTGGGTTGTTTGTTTCATTGTTATAGAGTTTCTTGATCACTTCGTAGATTCTGGTTATTAATCCTTTATCAGTTGCATAATTTGCAAATATTTTTCCAATTCTGTCGGTTGCCTCTTCACTTTCCTGACTGTTTCTTTTGCAGTACAGAAACTTCTCAATTTGACGCAATTCCAGTTGTTAATTTTGGCTTTGGCTGCCTATGCCTCTGGGGTCTTTACCAAGAAGTCTGCTTGTGCCTATATCTTGCAGGGTTTCTCCAATGGTATTTAATAATTTGATGATGTTGGGTCATAGATTTAGATCTTTAATCCAAGTTGAGTGGATTTTTTTGTAAGGTGTAAGGTAGGGGTCTTGCTTCATACTTCTACATGTGGATATCCAGTTTTCCCAGCACCATTTTTTTTAAAGCTTTATTTATTTATTTGAAAGTCAGAGTTACACAAAGAGAGGAGAGGTAGAGAGAGAGAGAGAGAGAGGTCCTCCATCTGCTGGTTCACTTCCCAATTGGCCAAAACGGCCGGAGCTGTGCCAATCCAAAGCCAGGAGCCAGGATCTTCTTTCAGGTCTCCCACGTGGGTGCAGAAGCCCAAGGACTTGGGCCATCTTCTACTGCTTTCCCAGGCCATAGCAGAGAGCTGGATCGGAAGTAGAGCAGCCAGGTCTCGAACCGGCACCCATATGGGATGCCAGAGCTTTAGGCCAGAGCGTTAACCCACTGCGCCACAGCGCTGGCCCCTCAGCATCATTTGTTGAATAGACTGTCCTTGCTCCAGGAATTGGTTTTGGCTCCTTGATCAATTATAAGTTGGTTGCAGATGTTTGGATTGATTTCTGGTGTTTCTATTCTTTTCCATTGGTCTATCATTCTGCTTCTGGGAAGTTAAATTTTTCTTTTGTACAACTACTTCATGAGTATTAATATGTGACCACTGAATTTTAAAATGGAGAAATATTAAAGGGTCTGCTGCATAGTCCAGAAATAGGAAGGGTTAAATATAGGAAGGAAGTAGAATATCTAGGAAGAGAAATGATCTTGGTTTTATTGGTATTATCTCTGCTTCTTCTAGCAGTTTCCATAAGCTAATGTGATTAACAAAAAACTGAAGAAGATCCAGGGAAGGATGCTTGGCAAATGGATAAGAAAATCAACACATAATTCATGGAATCTTCATTAACATAACTGTTGGTAACGTTCTGAATGCTATCCACCATTTGGACACATGTATACATGCAAAGACCTATTTAGACATTCCAATATTTAATTCAATCAGAAAAGTGCCCATTCATACCTTTGATGTAATTTAAACATCATACCTGAAAGAATTATAAGTAGCTTTAAGAAATAAACAATGTATTTCTGGAGAAAGTGGAAAGAATTTAAAAAATTGTTGAAAAAAAATATGTAGCAAATGGACAGCCTACGAACTCAAAGTATTCTGAGAGAGAGAAAAGGGAGGGGAGGGAGATCGTATTAAAAATAAATAAATGGCTTTCAAGGACTTGATGGTAGGAAGATCCCAGCCAATCACGTTGGATTTCATTCAGTCTCAGGCCATCTTCAATTTCTCCCACCCCCTCAAACTCCTCACTAAAGTACTTTGACCTCAAATAAATAAATGAGGTCTAGGGAGGAGATTGTCATATATTATAGAATTCCATCTTAGCCAGAGACAGCAGTTATATATGAGACAAAGTCAGCGATGCTCTAAAGAGGGCTAACATGGGAGAAATAAAGTCATAACATGGGCCAGGACAGCTTGAAGCTTACTGTAGTGGAGGAGAGAGACAATTCTTCACACTCCATCACTCAGCCATGCAATGAATGCAAAGGAAGCTCTGAGGACCCTAATCACTCAGGAAAAGTAAAATGGGAGGGAAAAACAAATAAAACCACATGTAATTCCTACCCAGATTAAAAATAACTATTGATTTACTCAGACATTGGGAGAAAAAAGAATCTTTCATTTCCCAGGTAAATTGCTTACATCAATTATATATGATGTTTAATATAATATAGATTTGAATGCCAGTACAACTGGGCCATTGAAAAAAGATTTTTTAAAAGATTTAGTTGTTTATTTGAAACGTAGAGTTACAGAGACAGAGTTAAAGACACAGAGAGAGAGAGACAGATCTTCCATCCACTAATGGTTAATTCCAAAGAGGGTCGCAATGGCTGGAGCTGTGCCACACCAAAGCCAGGAACTTCTCCTGGGTCTCTCCTGGGGGCCAAGCACTTGGGCCATCTCTGCTGCTCTCCCAGGTGCATAGCAGGGAGCTGGATTGGAAGCAGAGCAGTCAACACTCGAACCCATGCCCACATGGGATGACAGCATCGCAGGCAGCAGCTTTACCTGCTACACCACAATGCTGGCCCTGAAAAAGTATTATTAAAGAAATATCTTTTTTATGATATAATAAACCCACAACCATTATATGCCTTTTCCTCTAAGAATATTTAATCTTAGGATTTTGAGTAAGCACTACTTCTTAGCACTATGTACATAAACTTGAGGTCATTTGTTGGCAGAAAATTTTCAGATTCTCGGACTTCAATAAGAGGAAGTCATCCCCCATTTTCTGATGATTTACTCTTCATGAAGACTAAATATTTTGCCCATAAGAGCAAAAGGTTATCCTAGTCAGTCCTGACAAAGGGGGGGAAACCAAAAAAAATTGGCAAAAGGTAAATATCAAAGCAACCTCCTTCTTTTCCCAACAACCCCTTCCCACAAAATTTAATACAGCCTGCAACTGCATGAGACAGGATTTCTCAAGTTTATAAATCACAACTTGTTTATAAACTGCAGCTTATGCATAACAAAATCTACAACTTCTTGATGAGTTTTCCAATTTGCTAGTGGTTCATTAAGTATTTTAAAATAAAAATAAACATATAAAAATTAAAGTTCACACTCATTTGAGTTAGGAGGAGCTAAGTTCTTCAGCAAAAATGCAGATAGAGCTCATTTACCATTTGTTTTCAGATATCTGATAGCTACTACAGCAAAATAAAGATGCATTTACAACTTTCAAAGTTCCCTTCTGAAAGTATTAAATGCATCCAGAAATGTCTATAGCATAGTAAAATATATAATATGATGCATTTATATTCAGTAATCGAGCAAGGTCAAAACTGAATCTTTAATTCTAACTTGCATCTGTAGAGTATGCTCTTAGCAGAGCAAACAGGAAAATCTGTTTATCAGTCTAAAGCTGCAGGGCACAAGGCAACATAGCAAGCTGAAGCTAATAGCAGATTTCCAAAGGACAGCCAGCTCCATAATGGAATTCCTAGTGGGACAATCAAAAAGGTGGAACCATCAGCCAAGCATGACTGAACATAACAAATCCATCAAGACATATGATATCCCTGGCAAGACAAATAGCAAGAAGCACAGAGACTTAAATAGTATTTGAGAAAATTTACTGTCCCTCAGCCTCTGGCAGGGTTGAGAAACAGTGCCATTCAAATTCCCATCTATTCCAACAACATAATCAAAACACTCTTTTCCTTAGCCAGTTGAAGTTATTACCTAATATTTATTTATATTTAACTGTATTGAAATATGGCTAAAGAGAAATGTTTGCATATGTTTTTATACATTGCTTATTGCATCAAGCAAAATTAACTTGGCAGATTTTTATCAAACTTTAAGATTATGTTTTGAGCAACATGATTTTAAATATACGCTCTGTGGCATACTTGTATTGTGCTTTGGGGTCCTTTGTGGGGCAGGCATGCAGTCATTTACCAAAGAAGCTGAAACAGAGGTGAATAAAGAGGCCCATAAGACTGCCAAAGGGAGCAATGAGCCTTAAGTATGAAGATGTATTAATGTGTCAAGGACAGAGAAAACAATCAGGAGTTTTAAATATGAGTCCCAAATTGATCATCACAAAGGCAGGTGTGGTTTGCAATCTAGCTGCTTCTCATCTGGGTAGCTCTAGGCAGAACTGTTCAGGTTAAGTAGCATCAGTATTTATTTAGTGAATGGTGATTATCACTTTTTTTTTTCATTGCAGCAACTCTGGGGAGGTATTTTTGAAGAGACTCATTAATGTGCAATGAATCTCACACTCAAGCTCAAGTCAGAATAGGGAAATGCCAGCCTCTCACCTCACACAGGTGAAAGGGGCTTCAACAGAAAACTCTGAAAGCATCTCCCCTATAGTTCCAAGACTTGGGACCTGGTATGTGATTCCTTCCTACAAATTTAACTGTCCTGAGACAAACTGACCAGCCACCAACAATGAGTCAAAGCTATGGTGGCTGAGTTGGATTCAGCTTGAACTTCTTGAGTTTGTTGGCACAAAAAAGACATGAATAATTCCCAAGGACCAGATGCAGGCCAGGCCTGAGAGAAAGCGTCTTTATCATAGGAGCTCAGGTACAGAAGATCGGGGCTAGGTTTGGACACACCAAAGAAAAATTACAGGGCCAAATGCAAATTCATATCTCTTCATTCTTGCAATAGCAGGTGAGCCTGCACATAGGATTCACACACAGCTATGTCCCAGCATCTTATGTAGGCTTAAAGACAATAGTAGCAAGTAACCAAGAAGTTACAAAACACACAGGGGTATGGTGCACAGCTATTGTTATATAAGAAGTGACCTGCAGGATTACATCAGCTTCCAGGTGTGGCAGTAGTAATGACAGTGAAGGAACCTGACTGACTCCATTTTCCCAACAGTCTACTCCTTCAGGGTTCTTCACCTCACAATCTACACATTCATTATATTCTAGGAGGATCCCCATGGAAGAAGTGTAGCTTGTAGAGTGTAAATTCTGGAGGTAACTCTACTGCTTCTGTAGAAAGTCAAACCAGATCGTTCCACACAGAATAAACCAACCATGGCCTGGTCTTAATACACTGCTCACAAACCAGAGTCTTCACATAGGTCCAAATGTTGTTGTATAATAGGTCAGAAGATTCCATTCTTCCAACCAAGACCAGTTTATGTTGGTAGCAGAAGTCGCTTTCCGAGGCAGTCCAGTTGCAAAGCTGATAGGCAGCTCAATGCACACCAAACAAGCTGAATGGCTGGCTACTGTTGCAAAAGTGTATACCCAGCTCACTTGGCAGCCACCAAGCTAAGGATAGTAAGACAAAATTAAATGGCATCAACAATGGTAAATCCCAGTCATTGTGTAGGATACAGGCAAGCGATTTATTTTCAGATAACACCACAGGTGGCAAAAGATGTTGTCCTGGCCTCTTATACCAAACTCACTGGGGCATATCTTTTACCAGCTACTCTTCTATACATAGAAATACTGAAGATGCTAGCCTTGGCTGTAAATCTAAGACAAATGTGCTCTTAAGCAAGGTGGTGGCCCCTTTCTTGTGTGGGTTATGGACTTTGACCACAGGAGGCCAAGTGGCATAGTGTCACTTCCAGGTCACATCCAATTCCTGTGCCCCACATTGACAGAAGGCAAACCAGGCCTTGAAACTTTTTTAATCCCATGGATACTGCAAGGTTATTTTCCCAGCTCAAGGGCCATGGGAACAGGTAGAGTACATTGTTGTGTCCTCCAAATCAAGGTTTCAACAGAAGTAAGTAGTTTGCGACTATAGTTGAATGAGTATTGCTGAATACTGCAGCATAGCTTCCATGGGCTAGTGCTCCAGGCCAGGGTCATTCACTCAGTAACCGTACACAGTCCACAGTCTCTTGGTCCATCCCACCAGATAGCCTGAGTTTGCTTCCTTGTTAGGCCTTGTTTCAATTGGCTATTACATAGTTCAATCATTCTGGCTTCTTGGGGATGGTATGCAGTTTTCAATCGAATTCCAGAAGTCCAGCCTAATTTTGCATTCCTAAGTCCATAAAAATGTGTTCCACAGTCACTGTCCATAACCTGTGGTCTGCCATACACAGAACATAAACTTTCTAGGGCATGCAGGACCACCCACTGGTCAGGCCACCAAAAGGAAACTGCAAAAAGCAGTCCTGTAGCAGTGTCTACACAGGTAACTGCATACTTGTACCCATCAAATTGGGGCAAAGGTCCAATAAAGTCTATTTGTCCCCATTTCACTGTTTCAGTGGCCACTGGTACTCAGCGAGGATGCTCCTGGCAACAGATGATAAAGCTTTGGCAGGCACCTAGAATCTCCTGGTGGGTTTCAGGCAGGTTCCAGACCTTTAGTGTAGCTTACATTGTCTTTTGTCTTGTTTAGCAAACCACTGGTGTAATCACTAGGCAACATCATTTCATCATTTTCTGGGGTCATTTCCAACAAACATACCTTATCTACAGTATCAGTCTCATCATTCCCTGGATGCAAGGGGCATATGACCTGTCACATGATATACAGTGATTTTCTTATGGCAGCCCATCTCCCACAGATCTTGCCACAAGGCTTGGCCCCCTAAAGGCCAGTGCATGACCATCCAATTTTCTTCATGCCACAACACTACCCTATTAGGTCTCAGATGATGGTCCAGCTTCTGTGCAAATAACAAGAGATTTTTGTTAAATGACATTGATGAATCATACTGTTCATAGTTCAGCCCACCGACTACTTTGGTGATTACCTAATTCCCACTGGAAAGCTACTGTGTTTCACTGTGCAGGATGTACTCTGCAAGATCTATTCTTGTGCCAGTCCTCCACAGGGACCAGAAGGGACCCATGCTAGCATGAACTAGGTACGGGGTACACAGCATGAAGGACCTCAGGGAGCATACTATCAGTTAAAAAAGCCAGAGGCCCCTAAATCCCTTGTAATCAGTCTTCAGTGGCTTGCATTTAAAACTCTCCATTGCTGCAGGTAGGCTCCCCACTTCACCAGTGTGGTAATTCATGTTGTTTCACTACTTGGTTTCATTGCCCAGTCTCTTATCCAGCCAATGATAGGGTAAGAGATCCACACAATAAATGGGGTGGTGGCTGGTATGCCTTCAGTAACCATAAAAGCAGCATACACTGCAGTGAACCCTGCAGATCAAAGAATATCAAATCTCTCCTCCTTTTCATAATTCGGACCAATTGTCTTAGCCTTTCAGGTCACTACCAAAAGCCCAACCAAACCCTTCTACATTGATACGTACATCAAGCTCTCAAGGACAAGTTGGCTCAACCATATTGAGGGCCTGGGCAGCCTGTACATTTTGCTTAGCTGCTATGAAGTCTCTTTGTTCTTGCCTACCCCATTGGCGCATGACATCCTCTTTACCAAATGGTATAAGGGCCTCAGAAATTATGCCAGACATTGGATAAACACTCTCCAATATCCAAACAATCCTACAAATTAATGCAACAGCTTAATGGTCATTCGATTAGGGAAGGCCTGAGTTTTTCTATAACTGCCCCAGGAATGACATCATACTCAACCAGACAACTCTCAAAAATTTAACCAAGTCCTGGTGCCTGCATTTTGGATTCATTGCCAGCCCAGCCACATGAGCTTAAATGGTTCAGTAAAGTAGGTATGGCTGCTTCCAATTCTTCAAGAGAGAATCACAGGTTAACATGACATCACCAATGTAGTGGAACATATGCACTACCTCAGGCACTGCCCATCATGCCAAATCTGCCATCATCATACCATGACACAAGGTGGGGCTATGTAGGTAGCTTACAGAAGAATGGTGAAGATCCATTATTGGCTGTCCCAAGTGTAGGAAAACTGGTCCTGAATCTCAGGAGATATATCAATAGAGAAGAAGGCATTGGCTAAATCTAAAATAATGATAAGTCCTGATTTCATGGCTAAGGCAGTCCATAATATTGCTCCCTGATGGAACTATCACATACAAGGGAGAGACATTTTTAGTAAGCTCTTGTTAATTTATTATCATCTATCATGTCCTATCTGGATTTCCTACAGGCCATACTGGTAAAATAAATGCGCTATGTGTGGAGCTAATGATGCCTACATTCTCTAGTTCCTGGATGGGTCTAGTAGTTTATTCATAACTCCCAGCGGTTTACACTGGTTGGTGTTTGTCATCCGCTGAACCATGGATAGCTATATTTGTAGGTAGGCAATTTGCCTCCTTAGTACAGCTTTAACCACGGGTACTCACAGATGGAACTCCCCCACAGTAGTTTTTAGACGTAAGCCCTGTAGGAAATCAATGCCCAGTATTTACTCAGGTATGGGGGATACATACACATTATATTCCTGGGTTTGTAGATGCCCTAATCTCATAGGAATGTTTATTGCTTTTACCCTGATAGTGCATCCTCCATAACCATCTCTAGCTACTGGGGGTCCAGGAAACCTCTCAGGGTTGCCATATAATATGCATTTGGCTCCTGTGTCACCTAATGTCAGCACTCACTGGATACTAGCAAGTTTTATGTGAGGCATGTGGTCCCCACCCATCCCAATGAAGTAGGCACCTTGGCCTCCTCCCTAATCAAAGTTAAATGTCCAATTGTCAGTGGTTGTTTCAGATGACTCAGGGTCACTTAAAAAAACCTGTAGTCATACTACTTGTACTCCTGATGTCCACTTGGGTGCTTTACTCAAACTGGACTCCTTTAATGGTACAACTATTGTTCTGGCTTTAATTGTTGCCATAATTCTAGCAATACCTTATTAGCCTATCAATTTTTTTTCTTTCTGTCACTCTGCCAGAGCCCAACTCACATCTGAGTTTAAGCAACCTTAATTGGTTATTTGCCTTCTTTCTCCTCCAAGATTGTGGACCTTATCCCCTTCCACTGTGTCAGCCTCCTCCAAATTGGCAATGGTATGCATAATCACAGTGACAGGTTGTCCCATGTAGAGGCTAGTATCACTACCAGGGGATCAAAGAGGGTAGAGGCAACAATCTTCAGCACAAGATCCATGTCCCTTCAGTAAAAATTTCCTCATCTGGTCTGTGACTAGCATTGTATATAGCATTTCATCTGCCCAACTCCTGTAACACTTGCTGTAGCTCAGTATAGGTCTGCCACCTGCTGATGGCCCCAGGAAGTCTCCAGCATTAGGCCATATCACATGAGTTCTTGCCATAATCCAGTCCACAAGGGAATAATTTCCTGCCATATGATAGGTGGTCTGAAGTTTTTGCCACAAACTGGGTGCACATTCAGGGATGCCAATTTTTCCATTTCCAATCGAGGGAGTAAGTTCCCATACACTCCTACCTCCATAATCAGAGGAGCCAAGCTGTAATGGATTCAGAAGCCTTCTGCTTAAATTTAGAACCCAGATCTACCAATTCTGCCTGACTATACAGTAGAACACTAAATGCTCTACCAACTGGAAGAACTCTCTGTTGCTGAGTCTTAATCTCTTGGGTGATAATTACAGGACTTGAACAATACTGGAGACTCAATATCATCCTCATGGTCAGAGGATTTAACTGCCGCAACTTCTGGGTTATCTCTGGCATTGTGTATAGCTCAGGGGTAGTAATCTTGGTTTCCAGAGCATGAATGATATCATCCCTGGCCTTCCGATTTTCTCTCTTGTCTAGAACATGCTGCAAGTCCTGTTCTCAGACCTCTGTGCAAAATCTATTGTTGGTTTCTACTGTCAAAGTGGCGAGAAAGATTCACTCCACAGCCCCTGTTGCTGCCCAGGCACCCTTCTTCTCTAATGGCTTTCTGAGCACATGCAATACCTATTCTATACTAAAGGATGAGCCATCCTCTTCAATCCACTCCTGAGGGCAGGGACAGCCAGGAAGATAAGGCCATAGCCACCAAGTACTATATACTGGTAGCTGGCCACCCTGAATCCTGCCCCTGATGGGCATAGCAATCCCCATATTGGCCTGAGATGAATCCTGCTGACTATACCAATTATAATGCAGCAGCTCAGCTCCAAGAAGATAAGGGATACATGTGAACAGGCCAAAAAATAACTATGAGCCAAGTGCATATTCATACATCTTTTCTCATGGTAACATGCAAGCATGCTCAGAGGAGCTGTGCTTAGCTGTGCCCTCAGCATCTTACATATGCTTACAGACAATAGTGGTTACATAAAAGGTGGGGGCGTGTTGCACAGCTATGGTTATATAAAAAATGACTTGCAGGATTGTATCAGCTTCCAGGCTTAGCAGAAATAGTAGTGATGATAGTGAAAGAGCCTGACTAACTCTGTTTTCCCACCCAGAGTCCAAATGCTGGTATGGCCAATCCAAGTGGAGAACAGACATGAGACGAGAAAAACTGAGGGAAACAATTTATTTATAGTGGCTGTGAGTCGTTTAAGTTTACCAACAATAAATGAATATTTGCTATTATAAAAAGAGCTACAGGTGTGAGATTCCCAGAAATTTGGGACAGAGATGGGTTCCTTCCATCAAATACTTGGATGTCCCATGAAAAGAAAAGTCAGTCTTAAACACCTGCCAAGTTCAGAGAGTAAGCTCAAAGTTTGAGTAGTCATTAATATCTTAGCTTCTCACCGTGAGGTAAGAGAAGCACCAGCTACAATAAATATAGTTAAATGAACAACAGAAATAAAAACACAGTTGCTTAATGATTATGATTATACTCCAAGGAACATGGTTGTTCAACATGTCAAATATACTATCCGTACACTTAAGCAACATTAGAATGGCACAATCACACTGACACAAAATACGAATAAATATGATGATTCAAAAGAAGAATCCAATAAAAGGATCATTTGATATTTGATAATTATACTGTTCTAGGAGTTAGCAGAGCTTCCAACGTAGTAAATCATATTTCCAGCCCCTGGTCTTGTATTTGCCACTTTACTAACAGACCCATTGTGTCCACATATCTTCCTGATGAGTCTCATTTCTCTCACCCATATGCATATCCTGTGACATAGCCAAGCAAACTGTTATAACTCTCAATTCTTGTGCTCAGTTTCCCACTCTGCTACATCCAAGGAAACACAAGCAAAGTTCAAAAAACTCCCTGGAGAAATTGAATTTAAAAAATAATGTGTATTTCCATGAAATTTTCAAGGCCCCTCATATTTATCATTGTTCAAGAAGTCCTTAGGACTAAAGAAGATACAACCATTCACTAGTGTCTTACAGTTAAGTGTTTCCATGGCTGCTGATTTTCTAGACCTATTGGAACTTAGTGATTCTCAAAACCGACTGCATATTACGTCTATGTAAGCAGCTTTTTTAAAAAGAACAATGAGGCCCCATACCTGAGTAGTTGAGCCAGAATCTTAGGGAGATTGGTACTGCGCAGGAATTTCGCTTTTGATTTTAACTATTCCAAGTAATTTCACATGTGCCACCAAGACTGAGTCCATTCTGGCTGAGGTCCAACATAGTTGACCAATTTCTTAATGAAGAAGAATTCACACTTTTCAAAGCTAAACTCTGTGAAGTTCTCATAAAAAGTCAGCTGATTTCATTGGTTTGCACTGTTCTATGACAGGTGAGAATAAAGTTATTTATGACTATGGATGAAATTCGGAGTCCAGAAAAAAAACAGATTGAGAGAGGAAAATGGTTTGCCAGAGCAATGGTTCTTAACGCTGAATGCAGAGTAGTATCCAGAACTCCTGAAACATATCTATGGCAGGACCACAGCCTCCACGGGTTTGTGTGGGACTCTACCACCACACAATCTTTAGAATCTCCTTGGTTGACTCTCATGCTCAGCCAAGATTGAGAATCATTGCTCTAGGGGGCAAATAAGTTTAGTGCTTCCTGACACAGAGCTCCTCAATGGAACAGATTCGTCTTAGAAGAACAGTTCCTTAAAGAAATGAGGGCACCTGGCTATGAAAATATCAGTTTAGGGGAGTCAGTGATCTGAATTCTTTGACTGTTCAAAGAATGTCCAAGCTGGCCACAGAGGCCTCCTGTTCATAATTTCATGAATGTGTAGAGAAAAAAGATGATCAATTTTTGGTGTCAACTTAATGAATTAAGAAATGCCTATGTTGAAGATGTTTCTGGACAAGATTGGCATGTGAGTCTGACTGGACTAAATGGAAAAGAATCTTTCCTTATTGTGTGCGGGCATCATCTAATCAGTTGGGGGCCCAGATAGAACAAAACAAAAGGAGAACTGGTCTGTCCTTGAAAACTGGAATGTGCTCTTCTGTTTCTGCTTTAGATGTCAGAACTCTAGGCTCTCCAACCTGTGGACTCCAGAACTCAACATTAGCCACCTGCCGGATTCTCAGGCTTTCTGTCTCAGACTGAACGTTACACCTTTGGCTTACCTAATTCTGAAGCCTTTAGATTGGACTGAGCCATACACACAACCATCCCAGGGTCTCTTGGCTTATCAGCCACACGAACCCATTGCTCTCAGAAATCCCTTCCTACATTTATATACATATAACATTGGTTCTGGAGAGCCCTGACTAATCCATAAAGAGACCTCTAAGAATGATTTAGTGTTCTCCAGAGAGACAGAGTCAATAGGATACATAGAGATATGAGAATTAACTCATGCAGTTATGGAGACCAGAAAGCTCATGATACACTGTTGGCAAGTTGAAGAACAAGCAAAGTCAGTGGTGTAATTCACAGTCTAGAGGCCTGAGAACCAGCATAGCTGATGGTGTCACTCCCCAAAGACCTGAGAAAGGGGAGGGAGCACAGGGGCTGGTAAGAAGCACTGTTATAAGTCCAGGTTCCTAAGTTCTGAGAATCAGGGGTTCTAATGTCCAAAGTTGGGAGAAGATGGATGTCCCAGTTGAAGCAGAGAGAGAGAAAAAAGTGATCCTTCCACTACCTTTTTGTTCTATTTGTTTTCTCAACAATTGGAAGATGCTCACCTATACTGGTGAGGGTAGATCTTTATTCAGTCTGCTGAATCAAATGTTAATCACTTCCAAAGAGACCATCACAAATTAACTCAGAAATAGGATTTTATCAACTGTCTGAGTATCCTTTAGGACAAGAAGTTAACACATTAAAAAAGTCACCATCCTAGAGTTCCAGAGGTTCTCGATCTATTTCTAGTTCTTTAATAAACATGGGCAACACAAGATATTTTCTTTATGATTAATCTCTGGGCTTTGGGAGAGTTTTCTGTAGGTATACTTACACTTGCTAGAGCCTCTCTACGGCCCAAGTTTACCTTTCCATCTCTTGAATTCAATCTTAGCAAGTAATTTACTTTGACCAATGGAATGGTAACAGATAAGATGCTACAAAGACTGGACAAGCGCTTGAGAGTCTGGGGATGCTCCACCATTGACATCAGAGGATCATGTCTTGTTTATCTTGTTGGCCCAATGAGGCTGAGCGTCACATTGAGCAGAGCTGCCTCTGCCAAAGCACTGATCTGCTGTGAGCAGAGCTTCCCATGAAAGCCTCAGAGAGCAGAGGATCCCTCCATTCTGCAGATGGATGAGCTAAATCAATGCTTATTTTTTAGTTGGTTGCCATTTAGCTATAATGTGGCCAATATTAACTGATGTCCTTACTTTCACATTTTTTTAAAGCTGGAATGTGCTCCTATCTATGATTTGTTTTGCAAAATCAGCACAAAACCTTGTTTAAGAAAGTTTGTAATATTTGGGAAATGACTACATTATCCCATCTCTTCACTATCTCTTAAAATAATATGGAATTGTATTTTAACTGTTACATCAATAAAAGAATATTAGTCTTTTGAAAAAGGCAATTGCACACCTTCAAAGCCACATTTAGTAACTCTTGGCATTCATTACAGGGTCATTTATAATGTCTTAAATTTAGAGCCAAGTTATGAGGCTAATATGAAGAAATGACTAAGTAAAATTTGAAACTTTCATAAAACTGTTATCCCACCTTAAAAAGCATGTTTATAAAAAATAAGCATGTTTATGAATGTATATGTGGAGTGGTATCTATATATAATGAAAGCAGGGCGCACAATTGCTTATAAGGCATGGTTTCAGGGCCAGTGCTGTGGCATAGCGGGTAAAGCCATTGTCTGCAGGGCCAACATCCCATATGGGTTCCAGTTTGAGTCCTGGCTGCTCCACTTCTGATCCAGCTCTGTGTTATGGCCTTGGAAAGCAGTAGAAGATGGACCTTGTCCTTTGGTTCCTATACCCGCGAGGGAGACCCAGAGGAAGCTCCTGGCTCCTGGCTTTGGATCGGTGCAACTCCAGCCATTGCAGCCATCTGGAGAGTGAACCAGCAGATGGAAGACCTCTCTCTCTCTCTCTCTCTCTCTCTCTGCCTCTTCGTAATTCTGCCTTCCAAATGATCCTTTGCTAAATAAAGTTCTCAAGAAACTTTTTTTAAAAAGGCATGGTTTCATTTACATAAAATAAAATATACTTTTAAGGTCCCAAATAAAAATACCAAAATGTTAGTAGAGATTGTCTCTGAATGAGGGCATTACAAGTGACTCTTTCCTCTCTTCAAACCCTTCCCTGTACTTTCTAAACTTTTTTTCAATGAGCAAGCTTTACTCTCGATTTCAGGAAAAGATAATTCTAAAAAAGGTAGGTAATAAGGCAGTTTTGGGAGGACTTCGAATTCTAGACAACATGAGAGGAAAATCTGAAAAAGGTCTTTCCTTTTTATGACCTGTTCAAATGGCAAAAAAAAAAGATGATGACTAGCTTCTTCCTAGGTGATGAATGTCCTCTAATTTTAAGGAGCTTTCACTTATTCTTGGTGGGGGGGGGCTATCTACCCATCACTAGTTCTCAGGTTTATTCTCTTAAACCCTGCACATTCTTTCGGTATACTGAGAGTTATTTTCTTAGAATCAGAAGCAGTTCAATACCAACAAATAGGCATTCTATTTGTTTTTGTTTCACTTTTCCAATCCCATCAAAGTTCAGAAAGCCAATGTACAATTGATTTAAAGTCTCTAAAATGTATAACTTGGCATTAAACTTTGGATTATTTTAAGGTTTATTTTCATTTACTTGAAATGGAGAGTGTCATGCAAAAGAGGGAGGAAGCAGAGAGAGAGAGAGAGAGAGAGAGAGAATCTTCCATCTACTAGTTCACTCTCCAAATGACCACAATACCCAGGGCATTGAGTCAAAAGATCATAGGTTTTTTAAAAGGAAAAACTATCACATTCATCAAGTAAAGTGGATGGTACTTTGCAGGACAGATTCTAACAGTGCTAACAACTATTTTTGCCTCTGTATCTGAGATCTAGCAGATCTTGCTTCAGAGGGACCTTGCAGTTAAGTGGGGTCAAGTTAACACTGTGTGTCAGTAGACCATTCTAGGATATGACATCTACCACTTTAGAGATGAATCAATGAAAACTCTATGAACTACCTTCTAAATACTCTTCTCTGGCTATAGCAACCAAGGAGCCCTGTGTTAAACAGTGAATCTCCAATAAGGTAGAAACAATTGGGAGCCCTGAGTCAGCAGTTGGGATGGAGGTCTATGGAGGAATCACTGAGCAAGAAATAAAGTTGTATATTTTGACTCACTGAGATGGTAGTATTCATTTGTTACTACAGCACAATCTAATCTATCCTAATACTTCAGACATTCCCTTAAATGGACTTGAATTTAATTGGAAGCTTTTAATATTCCACTGTCAATATACATCCACTGACATAACCAAAAGAACCTATTTGTGCTTCCCTACTGATTGCTTCAGTATTTGCTAAATTTAACAAGGGGAGAAGATAGCTTCATTGTGCTGGCGACTCAAAACCATAGCCTGGAGGTTGCAGAAAGGATGAGCAAGCTGCTGAGCCTAGGCTCTAGGCCTCATGTCTTACTTCTGAGCTGCAAAGGAATTTTCCTACCAAATTTCAAACATGCAGTCACATCTCCAGAAGTGACCTCAAGGCATTTTACAGCACTGTATTAGGTACAGACATTGGCTGCTGGATGGACCATTCTTCAAAGGTACCAAAGTAAAGGCTGAGGCTTGATACCTTGTTTTCTGAAAGAAATGATGGTTTATAAGAATTTTAAGAGTGCTTATCCCAGTATACTACAGTCTTAAAAACTGTAGGAATTTGAAATTTCCTTAAGATTAGAAATATGTATAATTCTTTCTTCCCAAGAACAGTACTTTCTGTGAAAACTAACCTTAGTTATGCGATGCATTTTCCCCAGCCATGACCAAGATGTAAAAATATCCCCTGCATTTTTGAGCCTAAATATGTGCAGCTACATGACAAATGTGTTTTTGAAAACATATTTTCTGGGACACTGAGTTTCCATGGTTCTATGACCCTTTTTAGTGCAGTGGTAGATTAATCAACCAATCAGGAACTAACCAGGTTATTGCTTGAATTTCATGGCTGCTAATTAATTCATTACCAATTAATCCAGACAAATGATCAAATCACTTGTTTATTTCAGCCTTAGTAGCAATAAAAAGTCTATTACTTCTTTAAAGCATGGTGCATGTAAGCACCCCACATTAAGTAACTAAATTGGGTACAGTTATGCATTGTGGGTCTATCTCCAGCTGCCTTGGCATCTGTTCCAACTTCGCTTTCTCCTTCCCCTCAAATCTTTGAGTGCTTTGGGTAGAGGTAGGTCTCAGCAATGCCAAATCCTGTATTCACTTTTAGAAAGTGTAACAGCAGGAGCTTGATGAGTTTCACCTTCAGGGGTGTCATAGATGTTTGCAGCTTTTCAGGTCTGTTCATCATCTCTGCAGTGTCCTCACTTAGACTGCCTGCTAAGTCTCAAGAAAGTAAGTGTTTAATCTTAGCACATGACCTAAGGAATGAAACCTACCTCCTTTCATTTTTTAAATAGCCTAGTGATTCAAATTAGAACCTTAGAAGGTCCAGTTATATTAACCAGTGTTGCAGTATATTCATTTCAAATAGAGTAAAAAAGAGTTTTAAAAAGCAACTTCCTCCAAATCAGTTTTAAAGCAGAATGCAATCAGAAACAGCCTGATGCACTGGTATTTTTCTATTTAAGATCCCATACCCTCTTTGTGGTCAGAGTCCAAAATTCAGATCTGAAGGAATTAAAGGAAAAATGTCACGCTAAATGAAAAGACATAGAAGAGAAAGAAAAATAAAGTTTTTATATGGTGATTGGGAACATGTATCCCCCTCTCATATATATAGATTTATTCATTGCAACAGCTAATTCATAATGGTTCAAGGAGCCACCACCTATTAACTGGCACACCTCTATAATCAATGTGATATCATAGTGATTATCCACAAATTTTTACTTCCAAATTCATTAATTGGTCAAATGTAGTAATTTGCTAGTTTCCTATTTTCCATAAATCATACAGGAAATATCTATGTAAAACAATGATATTAGGGTAATTGCATTAAAATCCTAGACTATACACTATTAATTAACAGTCTAAGATAATTGTCAAATTATGATCACCTAATGGAGAGAGGGTTAATATCTTTGTTCACTGATTATTTTTAAAGAAAGTCTAATGCTCAGAGTAACTGCTTATACAAGTTTACTGTACTGGCAACATACATACCAATGTACTACTTCTCCAATTTGAAATACTTATCTCCTATCAAGTGTGAGAGCACAAGTAATTATTAAATAAATGCAGAATAGTTAATACCAAATGAAGGCATTCTAAAAATGGCTGTTCTCTGTGCCTAAGTGACATCTAGGTCTTCCATATTTTCTTCTCTATTTAAGAACTCTAACTTCCACATCTATGTAGGGTGCTTCGTTTATAAGTGCAAGAGTATATGGATGATACCCTTTTGCTCTATTTAGAACAAACATCTTACAGATAATGAAACTGAGAGTTCAAGAAACTGGCTCCAAGAAAAGCTAACATAGAATGTCATTGTAGAAAAAGAAGCTGAATTCAAGAACCTGACTCATAGGGTCAGCTGTTTTTCCAGCCCTCTCTACTACAGACTCATATATTCATTACTATCTATTCTTTGGTGCTACACATGATTTTCTTCTCCACATAAATACAAGCCCTGTCCGTGACTTCTTCACAATCCCTCTGCCTGTTTCCATGACCACATAATTAAGTACAAGGATGAGCCCTGAAGATAGAGGCAATGTAAGACCTACAGAGTTGAAACCCACTCAACCACAACACAGTACAATCCACAGCATAGTGGTTGATTACCCAAATTCACAGGTCATGAAAACCAAATGCCAAAACTGGATTACAGGCAAACAATGGTGATTTTATAGTTACATTACTGATGACTATTTTTTTTCCTGGTAACTGATACTATATATAATAGTATTGATTGAAATTTTAGTTGCAAGATCAGTTAAGTAGAAGGAAGTCTATTTAGCAAAAAAATATAAATATGGTCAACAGCTTAATTTTATGGTCCACTGTCAACAACCAATAGTACCTAGTAGAACTCCAAGGTATTGCAACCTTCATACCAGGAGACTGTTTTAAATACCTGGTACTGTTTAAGTACCTGGATTTGGATTAGGTAAGAGGACTCTGCTGAGTCACTTAAGTGTGCTCTGGAGTTCCCAGCTAAGAGCATGGATGCTGCCACCTTGCTCCACCAAAGATTGTGCCTGAATCTAGTCCTCTGCACACTCCTACCCAGGCCCTGATGGAACAGTGGGAAACAATTCCATAGGTCAGAAGTCCAGACATGTTTAACTGAGTTCTCTCATGAAGAAAGGCAAGGCGTCGGGAAGGCTGGGCTTTTTCGTATCTGAAGGCTATGGGGAAGAATTCACTTTCATGTTCAGGCAGGCTCTCTCCTCTTGGGTACTCACTTCTTGCTCCTTTCAACTTCATTCAAGCAAAAGAACACCAAATCTTCTCCATGTTTCAAACCTCTTCAACTCCTCCTTTTCCTACTAGCTAGATAAAACTCTCTGCTTTTAAAGGGATCATGTAATTTGATTAAATCCACCAAGATAATCTAGCCATCTTCAAGCCAACTGCTCATAAACCTTTGCCACATAATATAAAATAATCAGGAGAATAACTCCCAAGGGAAAAGTCATGCGCCTATCCTAAAATTCTACCTCTTACAGTCAAAAATCTACAGTTGGCATTTGGAATTCTTTCTGAATTTAGGAAAATGTTGGGGCTAGAAATCTAATTTTAGGATCCATTACCTTTTAGATGACAGATTTATATAATATGCATCTATAGGCAAATATGATAAAACTGGTTCAATACTATCTTTTACCATGGAATCACAAGACACAAATAGGGCAATGTTTTGCATGTTGCTATCTCTCAGGGTAACTTGAGTCACTCTGACCTCCCATATAGGAAGTTAATTAAAATTTACTTATTTAAGAAAGTACAAATGACTAAATTAGCCTTCCTGGATTTCAATCATGTCACATAAAAGGAAATATATCTTTCAAATGATATTGAAACTTTGTGTATGTATGCACATGTGTTTGTACATGCATGTGTGTGTGTGTATGTGTTTAAAATGTTTCAGTCTCAAAGAAATTAGCCACAGAATAACAGAAGAAATAGAACCTTAAAATTTCACGTAAAAGATATAACCCAAGTTTTTTTCCATTTTTTATCTCAATAATTGAATGGCTATATGGTATAAAATACATTCATTTAATATATTTTTCTTTTTTAAAATATTTATTTATTTACTTGAAAGCCAGAGTTACACAGAGAGAGAGAAGGAAAGGCAGAGAGAGAGATCTATCCATCCTCTGGTTCACTCCCCAGATGGCCACAATGGCTGGAGCTGCACCGATCCGAAGCCAGGAGCTTCCTCCTGGTCTCCTAAGCAGGTGCAGGGGCCCAAAGACTTGGGCCCTCCTCCACTGCTTTCCCAAGCTACAGCAGAGAGCTGGATCAGAAGTGGAGCAGCTGGGATTTGAACTGGCGCCCACATGGGATGCCGGAACTACAGGCAGTGGCCTCACCCACTACGCCACCATGCTGTCCCCAATATATTTTTTCAAAATTAGAAATTGATTTTTAATCACTATGACTACCAGAATTCAGATAGTTTACTCTAAAGAAAGACAACAGGAACTGGATATATGTTTTTATTGGCTTAGGAAGCTCAACTTTTTATTAAAAGATCTTTACAAGTAAATTCTTTGTGCTTGTACATTATTTAGTCACTTTCCCCCTACTCTTCCTATCTTTTCTGTTTGGAAAAGTCATATCTCTAACTGTTCGTGGTTCACCTTCCCTTTGCAGGTAGCTTTCTCAAGTAGTCAGCAAATAAGAAATTCTATCAAAGACTTGATCAGAGAACTTAAGAGGGCTGACATTATCCAAGTTGTTAAAGACTGGGGATGAGACCTGAAGAGGAATGGGCGTCCTGAGTGAGACTCCTAACCAGAAAAGCCCAGCCTTCAGTCTCACGCTCTCATCCTGCCACTGTCTCAACCGCGCACAGCACTGATTTCAAATCAGTAACCCAACACTGAGTATTCACTTGTCCTTACCCTATGCTCTTCTTGCTCCTTCTTTGAATTTACCAGTAAAAATTTACTAACATAACGTGCGGAGTAGTAGATTTCAGTATATTATGCATGCACACACACACAAAAGTACAAGCTATATGAGTCCAAATTCCTACCATTAAAAATGTGATATATTTTTATGTCAGCCCGTTTAGCAGCAAATGAAGGTATATGTGGAAAAGAATTACACTGGATTTCATAATGACATTTTTAATCGAGTAGAAAGGTATATTGTCACTAGATGCTCATTTTATTTCATATTTCTGCATGCTATAGTTTGCTGAGATTTTAAATCAACATTGATAACTACAAGAAGGCCCTGATAATAACAGCAGCATGTTTCAGGTCATCTCACTTCATGTGCAAAAGCAATCTTGTAGGAGATGAGACACAATATTATAATTGGAAATAGATGGATTCAATAAATAATAAGCAGTAAAAAATATTATTCATTTAGCCATTTCCCTCTTACAAGAACTTGCAATTTTGGCTCATCCTAATATCTGACCCATGAAATTAAGATGATAAGGAGCTATTGAGAGAGAAGGAGAGGATTTAACAGGCATGGCTTTTTGAAATTTCTAATATGCTTTTTGTAATTGCAAGTTAATTCTTCTCTCCCCTGCAACACTATCACCTCAATGATAAACAAGAAATGATATCTGGTAGAAGGATGGATGCACACGAACTGATGTATTCTTTTTAAAATTCCATGGCTTAATGTTCTGTGATTTTGATAGACTCAGGTTTCAAGATCAGTTGTTTTGGATAATTCCAACAAGAAAAATTTTAAACTATTTTGCCTATATATATATATATATATATATCCTGGTTGTTTACAGCCAGTTTGACTAATAACATTTTATAATTGATTTGATCAAACTGCTCAAGTAAGGCCAGGCCTTCAGCCCACCCCTGCCTTCTTTTTTAAAGGAAAGCTTCCTCTCCTCCCTCCCAACAAAAGAACTTCTACAAACTCTAATCAAGCCCATCCAGCCTTCTACTAGTTTCCATTTTGCCTCCAGGCAGCTCTGAGCAGCAGGAAGAAGGCCAAACCAGCTCTCTGCTAGCTAATCTGATAAACTAATCTGACAGAGATGAATGCATTTAGGGAGGTTACCATTCTTCGTTTTTGGAAAATGGATACTAAAGGCAGCCCAGGGATAAGATAAGGTCATGTTTTGATATTCAAAATACCAGGTCCCTTTTCAGTGAAAGGTGGTCTTACATGACTTTTATAAGAATTGTTCAAATACTCTTCAGTGAATAATAATGATAATATAATTTGTTTCATTCAAACTTAGCATTGCACATATTCCTTAAACTATCAAAGCCTTATCCAGCTTTTCAGAATTCTGTTGATAGACAGAAGCTGTTATTTGGCTAACAGAGCATCAGACATTTTTCAAGGTTTGGTTTAGGGGATTGCTTCAATCTGTGAATAGCAAACATTCCCTCCCAGAAAACTCTTCTTTCTTCTAAAATACGAAAAGCATCCCTGGAGTACTTCAAGAACAGACAGTTGGCCTCAGGGCTTCTAATGCTTTTTAAGTTATGACTTTCCTCAGGAGGCCCTAGGGCCTGGTGCACCCTTGAGCCTTGCAGCCTCTCTGGTCACCTTCTTTTTTTTTTTTTTTTTTTTTTTTTGGCACTTGCTCAATCCCAGATAGGTGCAAGGCACTTCTGACCTTGCTCAGTAGCCCTTCTAATCCTTTGTTTTGATGCCTTAGGGTGAGTGTGTTACAAGATAGCAGCTTATGGATATAAGCAGGACCCATATTGTCAGGCTAAACTCAGGGCACGGCAGAGGGAAAAAATAGCTAAAAATCTGCATCAGGAGAGCCTACATATAACCAGGTTCAAAGGAAAAGAATAATTTAGGAAAGGTTAGACGTTTCACCCTAGGTCAAGACTGAGTCCTGAATCAAAGGTTCAAGGGCCTAAGAAAGAAGATTGAGATGGAACAAAGGAAGCCTGGGTTTTAATTTCACTACACTCTGGGTCTCAATGTCCTTGTCTGTAGAAGGAAGTTTTGAAATGGAATTACTTCAGTCATCTAAATATTAGGAGTCTGTGAAGATTACATGAATAGTGTGTCAGTCAGGGTTCTCCAGAGGTACGGAACCAATAGGAGCGGTGAGGGGAGGGAGAATAATTATAGGAATTGGCTCAAAAACTATGCAGCCTGAGAAGCCCAGTAATCTGTATCTGTGATCTAGAGACCCATAAAAACCAGTGATGCACTTAGGTCCAAGTCCAGAAGTCTGGGAAGGCCATGTAAGTCCTGGTTAGAGTCTGAAGGCCTGAGATGTTTAAACATGGTAGCCATACAGGGCCTGTTCCACAATGCACAGAATAAAAACACTGGAGAGTAACCTGAAAATTGGTGGACACAGAACTGAAATGTGTGTTGTGTGCAAGAGGCAGACGGACCAATATTAACAAAATTCCTGACCGTTGGTTCATGCTGCGCACTCAGTGAAGGTCACCAGCAAGGCTGCATTCATCTCACTGTGCCCTTTCAGAGACTTGGGCTCACAGAAGATTTATCTTGGCACATGCCATACAGATCACTGAGTCAGGAAAAGGAAAAAGTGCACACTGGCTCTAGTATCCAAAGTGTCAACATCACATCTGCTTACATGTCATTAACAGTACCAAGTCACATAGCTCTAGCTTCAAGACAAGAGAAAGTGAAATTCTATCTACCACGAGTGGAAAAATTAAGCATGACCTTCACACCATCCTTGGGTTCTTTACTTTCTGCATATAAATACATGCAAGCCTTTTCCATCTTCAAAAACTCTACACACACACACACACACACAAAACACATGCATACACATCACAAGGCCAGACAAAACTCCCTCAGGGTTTTGTCCCTCTTTCCTATTTATTGTCTCTCCTCTTCAGACACAAGTTTCCTAAAATAATTGTCCTTGTTGCCACTACTTTCTTCTTTTCTTCTTCTTATAACTTCCTGCATCCCAGCTCTTCTTTGAAACTGTTTTGCCATGGTCACATGTGTGATTAAATCCAGTTAACACTTTTAGTTCTTATTTTACCTGCTCTCTTTCCCTACAATACTTACTGCTGTCAATTATTCTTAGACTCATGAATTTGTTCAACTTTAACTTCAGGGGCACGATTGCTTCCCTCCCACCTCCTTATCCTTTCTCCCTTCTTTCCTTACTTATTATATCCATGCATGTAGTCTTTTCCTAAATTATCTCATCTTTTCCCTTGGCTTAACTTAGCACCTATACCATGGTGATGCCCAAATCACATCTCTATCCTTGTGTCTCCTAACTAGAATATAACTGCCGACTAGTAATTTCCAGTTGGGAGTCTTATATGTTCTTCACAATTGATATCTCCCAAAACATAATTTATCACACTTCTCATTGAAACCTATTTTTCCTTATTCCTTAGTTCATATCAATTCACCATTTCCAGTTACCCAAGTCAAAGCCCTTGGGCTCATCTAGAGCTTCTTCCTCTTCTTCTTCTAATCTGATATTATTAATTACCACAAATCCTTGTTGTCACTTCCTTACTTAACTCAACCATCACCTAATTATTTCCCTGCCACCAGTACCAGACCCCTCAATCTTATCTTTATGGTGATCTTTCTAACTAATTTTCCAGATTTTTTCATTTATTTCAAAGCCAAAGTGACACACGCGCACACACACACACACACACACAGAGAGAGAGAGAGAGAGAGAGAGAGAGAGAGAGCATGCATGCTTCTATCTGCTGGTTCACTCTCACAAATGTTTGCAACAGTAAGGTCCGAGCCTGGCCAAAACCAGAAATCAAGAACTTCATTTGGGTCTCCCATATGGGTTGCAGGAACCCAAGTACTTGGGTAGACATTAGCTGCCTTCAGGTGTAGTGACAAGAACTTAATTCAGATGCAGAGAAGAGACTGTACCCCAGGCACTCCAATATAGGATTCAGGCATCTCAAGGAACTGCCTAACCTGCTATGTCAACCCCACCCCCACAGTGATTTTCTAAACACAATTATGTCACTTCCTTGCTTGAAACTAACCCTTTTCATATCTTTAATCTATAGAATAAAATCCTTTTCATGGTTTTAGGGCCTTCAAGATCTGCCCATAACTGTTTCATCAGTTATATTTCTTGCCCTAGTCCTCTCCCTCTGTAAAGTTTAGCTATGTTGAGTTATGTGTATGACCCAGAATGGTCTCTGATGACTCAAATCTTTGAACATGCAATAAGTTATAGGAATCTTTCCTTCCTTTTTGCCTGGTTAACTCCTCTGGGACTTTGCTCACTCATTCTCCTGAAAGAGTCCTCTCTGATATTCCAAGTTCTGACCAGGTTTCCTCACTCTGTGTCCTAAAAGCAACTTAAGCATACCTCAGTCTCAATACTATGATATCACAATTATATTTTTCTAGTCAACATTTCTTCTTTCTGCCCTAAAATGAGTTCCATAATGAAAGACTTAATTTAACTGATTTGGGGGGTGCAAGAACTCAATAAATATCCATTAAGTAATTACTCAACTAAACCTTGTATTTTTATGAGAACAAAATCCTGGAACTGTGCTCAGGGAGGGAGAAAGCAAATAGGAAAAAGTAGCCAATCTTTAGTCTAATATATGCTTAATTAGGCCTATTTTGGCCTACACAGCGATTTCTCAGTGGTACCCCATATTAGATCCCCAAGTAGTTCATTTTACACTTTGCCATGTTATAATACCTCTTTTAAAAAAGAATTATTTATTTATTTGAAAGGCAGAGTTACAGAGAGGCAGAGGCAGAGAGAGAGAGAGAGAAAGAGAGAGAGAGGAGATAGGTCTTCCAACCACAACAGATAGCTGCAACTGCTGGAGCTGTGCCAATCCGAAGCCAGGAGTCAGGAGCCAGGAGCCTCCTCTGGGTCTCCGGTATGTGTGCAGGAGCCTAAGGACTTGGGCCATCCTCCACTACTCTCCCAGGATACAACAGAGAGCCAGATTGGAAGTGGAGTGGCCAGGACTAGAACCGGGACTAGCCCATATGGGATGCCATCACTGCAGGTGGAAGCTTTACCCACTATGCCACAGCACTGGCCTCTATAATACCGCGTACTTTTACCTTGGAGATTCAGTGTGGGGAATAGATGATTTACCTTATAGTAAGGATCCATATTCTTTAGAATTCTCTGTTAACTTGTTATTATAAAATAAACTCATATCTGTAACAGACCTATTGGATTGTTCTGATACAAAGATACAAGTTCCCGTCCTCAAAGGGTTCCAACCTAAGTGGAAAGCTCAATTCCCACTGATTGGAAGGAGCCCTTCTGTTGTATAAAAAATGTGTAAAGAAATTAAATAACCAAATAGTAAAGAAACCAAACACTGAAGTCTGCCCATCTCAGTCTGAGTCTCAGGTCTTCCTAATATCACAGAGCAAATGACCAACATTTACCTCTCATTTCTGTGATATCATCTCTTCAATAGCAAAATCTACAAAATAATAAGATTAAAATTTTAAAAAATGTGGGAGACAGACAACTGGCACACGGTTAAGTCACTGCTTGTGACACTTACATCCTATTTCAGAGTGCCTGGGTTCAAGTTCTGGCTCAACTTCTAATTCAAGCTTCCTGCTACTGCCTTGGAGACAGCAATTATTGTCCAAATTCCTTGTATCCTATCACTCATGTTGGAGATCTGGATAGAATTCTGGGCTCAAAAGTGACTGTTACAGTCATTTGTGGAGTGAAATTGGGGATAGAAGATCTCTCTCTCTCTCTCTCTCTCTCTCTCCTCTCTCCCTTTTTGCCTTTCAATTAAATAAGATATACAAACATTTTTAAAAATAAAATTTGGATAATGACTACATAAAGTTTAACCTATACAAAAGCAATTTATAATAAGAGCTCTTATTTGCCATACAGTTACTCAGCTATCAGGTAATATTACTCTTACGTTCTTGATTTAACTTAATTCTTATATTAACCAATATAAGATAATAATCTCCAGGATACAGATGGAGCATTAGTGGTCAGAGAGGTTAACTCACACTGAATATTACACAGCTGGTGAGCAGCACAGTCACTTTCTCAAACTGAGATCTGTGTCACCTCCAGGCCAGGACAGTCAACCATTACTACAGTTCCAATTCTTACATATTTTAAAATTATTTATTTATTTATTCAAGAGACAAAGAGACACTGAGAGACAGAAAGAGAGTAACATCTACTAGTTCATTCCACAACTGCCTACAACAGCCAGGGCTGGGCCAAGCCAAACATGGGAAGCAGGAATGCAACCCAGAAACCCAATTATTTGAGCCATCACTGCTCACTGCTATATCTTAAGAGTCTGCATTAGCAGGAAGACGGAATAAGGAGCTGGAGCCCATATCCCCCAGTGTAGGTTGTGAGCATCTTAACCATAAGGCTAAATACCCAGCAATCATCACTTTTAAAATATCATATTTATATATATTATATATATATATATTTATAAATGGCCGGCGCCGCGGCTCACTAGGCTAATCCTCCGCCTTGCAGCGCCGACACACCGGGTTCTAGTCCCAGTTGGGGCGCCGGATTCTGTCCTGGTTGCCTCTCTTCCAGGCCAGCTCTCTGCTGTGGCCAGGGAGTGCAGTGGAGGATGGCCCAAGTGCTTGGGCCCTGTACCCCATGGGAGACCAGGAGAAGCACCTGGCTCCTGACATCGGATCAGCGCGGTGCGCCGGCCGCAGCGCGCTGGCCGCGGCAGCCATTGGAGGGTGAACTAACGACAAAAGGAAGACCTTTCTCTCTGTCTCTCTCTCTCACTGTCCACTCTGCCTGTCAAAAAAAGAATTAAAAAAAGAAAATATCATATAAATGTAGTTATATACTCAATTTCTTGTATTTAAACACTATGATATACAGCCTAAACTATAAGTGAAAGTTACCACTCAAATTGTCAGATTTTCCACCTATAAAATGAATGAGTTAGATTCTATTAAATGAGACATTGCATATCAAGTGCTGTGCACAGTCCACTGACACAAAATAAATAACCCCAAATGCTACTTATCATTACTATTAGATTATTGCTAAATTTCATTCTTCATCAACTTTGTATAATTCTGTAACATTTCATCCACATGCAGTTTTGTCAAAGGGCTAGGGTAACACAGTTTGGGATTTAGATCAGAAGATAGAAACTTATAAGGGGGTCAGCGCTGTGGCACAGCAGGTTAAAGCCCTGGCCTAAAGTGCTGGCATTCCATATGAGTGTCGGTTCAAGACCCAACTGCTCCACTTGCAATTCAGCTCTCTGCTTTGGCCTAGGAAAGCAGTAGAAGATGGCCCAAGTCCTTGGGCCCCGGCACCTGTGGGGCAGACCCAGAGGAAGCTCCTGGCTCCTGGCTTCAGGTCAGCGCAGCTCTGGCCATTGTGGCTAATTGGGGATGGAAGACCTCTCTCTCTCTCTCTGTCTCTCCTCTCTCTGTGTAACTCTAACTTTCTAATAAATAAATAAATCTTTAAAAAAAAAAGAAACCTACAAGCATGGCACTTATTGCAGAGGTCCTGAAGGTAGAGGTACTTTTTCAGATGTTAGGGAACTCATGCTCAGAAGAGTCACTCCAATTATCCAGAAAAAATGTTCCCATTCTGCAGGTCCCAAGGATCTTGTCTCAACTGCTTTAACTAGTTCAGACTTGAATCAAGCATTTGGCAAGGAGGTCAAAATGCCACTTCAGATACCTCTATCTCATATCACATTGCTTAGATTTGAATCCTAGGAATCTG